>NC_138145.1:1451169-2051169 GCF_964199315.1 Orbicella franksi | reverse complement strand
CGCCCACTTTGGAGCTTCTGGGCCGAAATATAGCCCCACTGCACTTTAAGACTGAAAGAGTAGCCGATATCGCCTTACGCGCATCGTGATTTTGACCATTTTCGATCGGTTTCTCGGAACTTGGGAAATATTTTCCAGTCCTGGGGACTCTAAACTAACTCCAAATCGCTTTGCTTTGCATTGAAATGGACAGAGCAAAACTTTTTGAACGCTCACTTTCGAGCTTGTGGGCCGAAATATAGCCACACTTTACTTTAAGACTGAAACAGTAGCCGAGACCGCATTTCGCGCATCGTGAGTTTGATCAACTTCGGCTTGAGTTGCCAGAACTTCAAAGATATTTTCCAGTCCCGGGGACTCTAAGCTAACTCATGATGGCCTTGGTTTTCAGTGAAATTCAGAGAAGAAAACTTTTTGAACGCTCACTTTCGAGCTTCTGGACAGAAATATAGCCCGACTTTACTTTAAGACTGAAAGAGTAGCCGAAACCGCCTTACGTATATCGTAATTTTGACGAACTTCGAATGGATTTCCCGGAACTTGGGGTATATTTTCCAGTCCCTTGGACGCTAAACTAAGTCCTGATGGCCTTGTTTTGAAGTGAAATGGACATAGCAAAACTTTTTGAGCGTTCACTTTCTAGCTTGTGGGCCCAAATATAGGCACACTTGACTTTTAGACTGAAACAGTAGCCGAGACCACGTTACGGGCATCATGAATTTGATCAACTTCGGCTGCAATTGCCGGGACTTGGGGGATATTTTCCAGTCCCTCGGACTCTAAACTAACTCCTGATGGCCATGGTTTGCAGTGAAATTCACACAGCACAAGTTTTTGAACGCACACTTTCGAGATTCTGGGCCGAAATATAGCTACACTTCACTTAAGACTGAAAGAGTAGCCGAGACCGCCTTGCTCGCATCATGAGTTTGACAAACTTCGGGTCGATATTCTGGAAGTTGGGGGATATTTTCTAGTCCCGGGGACCCTAAACTAGCTCCTGATGGCTTTGGTTTGCAGTGAAATAAACACAGGGAAACTTTTTGAACGCTCATTTTCAAGCTCCTGGGCAGGAATAAAGCCTCACTTCACTTTAAGACTGAAACAGTAAGCGAGACTGCCTAACGCGCACCGTGATTTTGACCAACTTCGGCTAAATTTCCCTGAACTTGGGGGATATTTTCCAGACTCTTAAGGAACCCTTGATGGCCATCGTTTGCATTGAAATGGATACGGGAAAACTTTTTGAAGCTCACTTTTGAGCTTCTGGGCCGAAATATAGCCCCACTTCACTTTAAGACTGAAAGACTAGCCAAGACCGTCTTGCGCGCATCGTGATTTTGACCAACGTCTTCTCGATTTTGCGGAACTTGGGAAATATATTGCAGTCCCGGGGACTCTAAACTAACTCCTGATGGCCTTGGTTTGCAGTGAAATGGACACAGCAATATTTTTGCAGCGCTCACTTTGAGCTTCTGGGCCGAAATAGAGCCCCACTTCACTTTAAGACTGGAATAGTAGCCGAGACCGCCTTAGACGCATCGTGATTTTGACCAACTTCGGCTTGAGTTGCTAGAACTAAAGGGATATTTTCCAGTGCCGTGGCCTCTAAACTAACTCATGATGGCCTTGGTTTTCAGTTAAATTGAGACAGCAAAACTTTTTGACTTTTTTCTCCGGTAGCGGGGACTCTAAAGTAACTCCTGATTGCCTTGGTTTGCATTGAAATGGAGAGAGCAAAACTTTTTCAACGCTCCCCTTCGGGCTTCTGGGCCGAAATATAGCCCCACTTCACATTCAGACTGAAATAGTTGCCGAGACCGCCTTAGACGCATCGTGATTTTGACCAACTTTGGCTCGATTTCCCGGTACCGGGGACTCTAAAGTGACTCCTGATTGCCTTGGTTTGCATTGAAAAGGAGAGAGCAAAACTTTCTCAACGCTCCCCTTCGGGCTTCTGAGCCGAAATATAGCCCCACTTCAGTTTAAGACTGAAAGAGTAGCCGACACCGTCTTACGCGCATCGTGATTTTGAGCAACTTCGGCTCGATTTCCCGAAACTTCGGGGATTTATTCAAGTCCCAAGGACTCTAAACTAACCCCTAATGGCCTTGGTCTGCAGTGAAATGGACAGAGCACATTTTTTGAACGCTCACTTTCGAGCTTCCCGGCCGAAATATAGCGCTACTTTACTTTAAGACTGAAGGAGTAGCCGAGACCGCCTTACGCGCATCGTAATTTTGACCAACTTCGGCTCGATTTCCCGGAAGTTGGCGAATATTTTCAATTCCCGGGGAAGCTAAACTAACTTCCAATGGCCTTAGTTTGCAGTTAAATGGACACAGCAAAACTGTTTGAACGCTCTCTTTCGAGCTTATTGGTCGAAATATAGCCCCACTTAACTTCAAGACTGAAATAGTAGCCGAGACCGCCTTACGCGCATCGTGATTTTCGGATACTTCAGCTTGATTTCCCGCAAATAGGGGGATATTTTCCAGTCCCAGGGACTTTAAACTAACTCCTCATGGCCTTGATTTCCAGTGAAATGGACAGAGGAACACTTTTTGAACGCGCACTTTCGAGCTTGCTGGCCGAAATATAGCCCTACTTCTTTTTAAGACTGAAAGAGTAGACGGGAGCGCCTTAGGCGCATTGTGATTTTGAGGATCTTCGACTCGATCTGGCGAAACTTGGGAGATCTTTTCCAGTCCCAAAGTCTCTAAACTCACTCCTGATTGTCTTAGATGTGGGTGAAATAGAGACAAAAATTTTTGAAGCCTTACTTTCGAGCTTCTGGAGTTAAATCTAAGCCCACTTTACCTTAAGACTGAAAGAGTAGCCGAGACCCCCTTAAGCGCATCGTGATTTTGACTAACTTCGGGTGGATTTGCCGTAACTTGGGGGATATTTCCAGTCCCTTGGACGCTAAAATAAGTCGTGATGGCCTTGTTTTGCAGTGAAATGGACACAGCAAAACTTTTTAAACACTCAGTTTGGAGCTTCTGGGCCGCAATATTGCCCCACTTCACTTTAAGACTGAAAGAGTAGCCGAGACCGCCGTACGCGCGTCGTGATTTTGACCAACTTCGGTTAAAGTTCCCGGAGCTTGGGGGATATTTTCCAGTCGCGGGGACTCTAAACTGACCCCCGACTTCCTTTGTCTGCAGTAAAATGGACACAGCAAAACTTTTTGAACGCTCACTTTTGAGCTTCTGGGCCGAAATATAGCTCCACTTCACTTGAAGAGTGAAAGAGTTGCCGAGACCGCCTTACGCCCATCGTAATTTTGACAAACTTCGGCTCCATTTCCCGGAACTTGGGGGATATTTTCCGGTATCGGGGACTCTAAAGTAACTCGTGATGGCCTTGCTCTGGAGTGAAATTGACACAGCACAACTTTTTGAACGCTCACTTTCGAGCTTCTGGGCGGAAATATTCCCACAGTTGACTTTAAGAATGAAAGAGTAACCGGGACCGCGTTACGCGCATCGTGATTTTGACCAACTTTGGCTCGATTTCCCGGGAAATGGGGGATATTTTCCGGTACCGGGGACTCTAAACTAACTCCTGATTGCCTTGGTTTGCAGTGAAATGGACACAGCACAACTTTTTGAACGCTCTCGTTTGAGCTTCTGGGGCGAAGCATAGCCCTACTTCACTTTAAGACTGAAAGACTAGCCGAGACCGCCTTATGCGCATCGTGATTTTGGGCTACTTCGGCTCGATTTCCCGGAACTTGGGAGATAATTCCCAGTCCCGCAGACTCTAAACTAATTCCTGATGGCCTTGGTTTTCAGTGAAATGGACACAGCCAAACTCTTTAAACGTTCACTTTCGAGCTTCTGGGGCGAAATATAGCCCCACTTCACTTTAAGACTGAAAGAGTAGGCGGGACCGCCTTACGCGCATGGTAATTTTGTCGAAATTCGGCTTGATTTCCTGGGATTTGGGGGATATGTTCCAGTCCTGGAAGCTCCAAACTAACTCCTCGATGCCTTGGTTCTTAGTGAAATGGACACAGGTAAAAGGGGCGCACGCTAGGTGTCCAGGTTGTAGGCCGAATTATAGCCCCACTTTATTTTAAGACTGAAAGTGTACACGAAACCGCCTTAAGCGCATCGACATTTTTAGCCACTATGGCTCGATTTTGATGGCCTTAGTTTTCAGTAAAATGGTCACAGGTAACAGGAGCGCGCGCTCGGTGTCGAGCTTCTAGGCCGAAATGTAGCCCCAGGTCATTTTAAGACTGAAAGAATAAACGAAACTGCCGTACGCTTATCGTAATTTTAAGAAAGTATGGCTCAATTTGCCGAACCTTGGAGGATAGCTTCCAGTCTCGAGGATTCTAAACTATCTCCTGATGGACTTAGTTCTTAGTGAAATGGACACAGGTAAAAGGAGAGCACGCTCGGTGTCGAGCTTGTAGAACCGAAATATAGTCCTACTTCATTTTCGGAGTAAACGAGTAGCCGAGACCGCCTTACGCGGATCGTGATTTTGAGCATCTTTGGCTCGATTTGCCGGAATTCGGGGAATATTTTCCAGTCCCGAGGACTCTATGCTAACTCCTGATGAACTTAGTTTTCAGTGATATGTACACAGGCAAAAGGAGCGCACGCTCGGTGCTGAGCTACTCAGCCGAAATATAGCCCCACTTCATTTTAAGACTGAAAGAGTAGCCGAGACCACCTTACGCGCATCGTGATTTCAAGCAACTTTGCCTCGATCTGCCAGTATCTGGGAGATATTTTCCAGTCCCAAGGACTCTAAACTAACTCCTGATGGCCTAAGATGTCAGTGAAATGGACACAGGTAAAATTAGAGCACGCCCGGTCTCGAGCTTCTAGGTGGAAATATAGCCCCCCCTTAATTTTAAGACTGAAAGAGTAGCCGAGACCGCCTTACGCGCATCGTGATTTTGGGCCACTTTTGCTCGATTTCCCGGAGGTTGACGAATAATTTAAAGTCCCGGGGACGCTAAACTAACTCCCGATGACCTTGGTTTGCAGTTTAATGAACACAGCAAAACATTCTGAACGATCACCTTCGAGCTTCAGGGCCGAAATATAGCCCTACTTAAATTTAAGACTGAAAGAATAGCCGAGAGCCCGTTACGCGCATCGTAATTTTCATCAACTTCGGCGCCATTTCCTGGAACTTGGAGAGAAACTAACTCCTGATGGCCATGGTTTGCAGTGAAATTCACACAGCACAAGTTTTTGAACGCACACTTTCGAGCTTCTAGGCCGAAATATAGTCCCACATCACTTACGACTTAAAGAGTAGCCGAGACCGGGGTGCGCGCATCGTGATTTTGACCAACTTCGGGTCGATATTCCAGAACTTGGGGGATATTTTCCAGTCCCAGGGACTCTAAACTAACTCTTGATGGCCTTGGTTTGCAGTGAAATGGACACAGCAAAACTTTTTGAACGCTCACCTTCAAGCTTCTGGGCCGAAATATAGCCCACTTTACTTTAATACTGAAAAAGTAGCCGAGACCGCGTTACGCGTATCGTGATTTTGACAAACTTGGGGTGGATTCCCCGAAACTTAGGGGATATTTTCCAGTGCCTTGGACGCTAAACTAGGTGCCGATGGCCTTGTTTTGCAGTGAAATGGACACAGCAAAGCTTTTTGAACGCTCACTTTCGAGCTTGTGGGCCGAAATATAGCCATACTTCACTTTAAGACTGAAACAGTAGCCGAGACCACGTTACGCGCATCGTGATTTTGATCAACTTCTGCTCGCTTTCCTGGAACTTTGGGAATATTTTCCAGTCCCGGGGGCACTAAAATAACTCCTGATGCCCATGGTTTGCAGTGAAATTCACAGAGCACGAGTTTTTGAACGCACACGTTCGAGCTTCTAGGCCGAAATATGGTCCCACATCACTTACGACTTAAAGAGTAGCCGAGACCGACGTGCGAGCATCGTGATTTTGACCACCTTCGGGTCGATATTCCGGAAATTTCGGGATATTTTCCTGTCCCAGGGACTCTAAACTTACTCTTGATGGCCTTGGTTTGCAGTGAAATGGAGACAGCAAAACTTTTTGAACGCTCACCTTCAAGCTTCTGGGCCGAAATATAGCCCACTTTACTTTAATAATGAAAAAGTAGCCGAGACCGACTTACGCGCATCGTGATTTTGACAAACTTCGGGTGGATTTCCCGGAACTTGGGGGATATTTTCCAGTCCGTTGGACGCTAAACTAGGTGCCGATGGCCTTGTTTTGCAGTGAAATGGACACAGCAAAGCTTTTTTAACGCTCACTTTCGAGCTTGTGGGCCGAAATATAACCATACTTCACTTTAAGACTGAAACAGTAGCCGAGACCACGTTTCGCGCATCGTGATTTTGATCAACTTCGGCTTAATTTCCCGGAACTTGCGAAATATTTTCCAGTCCCGGGGACTCTAAACTAACTCGTGCTGGTCTTGGTTTGCAGTGAAACGGAAACAGAAAAAGTTTTTGAACGCATACTTTCGAGCTTCTGGACCGAAATAGAAGCCCACTTCACTTGAAGACTGAAAGAGTAGCCGAGACCGCCTTACGTGCATCGTGGTTTTGAGCAACTTCGGCTCGATTTGCCAGAACTAAGGGGATATATTCCAGTTCTGAGGACTCTAAACTAATTCCTGATGGCCTTGGTTTGCAGTAAAATGGACCCAGCAAAAGTTTTTGAACGCTCAATTTCGAGCTTCTGGGCCAAAATATAGCCCCGATTACTTTAACACTGAAAGAGTAGCCGAGACCGCCTTACGCGCATCGTGATTTTGACAAACTTCGGGTTGATTTTCCGGAACTTGGGGGATATTTTCCAGCCCCGGGGACTCTCAACTAACTCCTGCTTGTCTTGGTTTGCAGTGAAATGGACACAGCCAAAGCTTTTGAAGGCTCACTCTCGAGCTTCTGGGCCGAAATAGAGCCCCATTTTACTTTAAGACTGAAAGAGTAGGCGAGAGCGTCTTGAGCGAATCGTGATTTTGACCAATTTCGCGTTTATTTCCCGAAACTTGGGGGATATATTCCAGTCAAAGGGACTCTAAAGTAACTCCTGATGGCCTTGGTTCTCAGTGAAATGGACAGAGCAGAACTTTGGAGCTTCTGGGCAGAAATATAGCCCCACTTTCCTTTAAGACTGAAAGAGTAGATGAGACCGCCCTACGCGCATCGTAATTTTGACGAACTTCAAATGGATTTCCCGGAACTTGGGGGATATTTTGCAGTCCCTTGGACGCTAAACTAAGTCCTGATTGCAGTCCTTTTTGAACGCTCACTTTCTAGCTTGCGGGCCGAAATATAGCCACACTTCACTTTAGGACTGACACAGTAGCCGAGACCACGTTACGCGCATCATGAATTTGATCAACTTCGGCTCGATTTGCCGGAACTTGGGGGATATTCTCCAGTTCCGGGGACTCTAAAGTAACTTCTGATGGCCTTGGTTTGCACTGAAAGTGACAGAGCAAAACTTTTTAAACACTCACTTTGGAGCTTCTGGGCCGAAATATTGCCCCACTTCACTTTTAGACTGAAAGAGTAGCCGAGACCACCTTACCCACATCGTGATTTTGACCAACTTCGGCTCGATTTACCGCAACTTGGGGGTTATTTTCGAGTCCCGGGGACTCTAAACTAACTCCTGATAGCCTTGGTTTGCAGTGAAATAGACACAGTAATCTTTTTTGAGCCTTGAGCTTCTGGGCCGAAATAGAGCTCCACTTCACTTTAAGACTGAAGGAGTAGCCGACACCGCCTTAAGCGCACCGTGATTTTGATCAACTTCGGCTCGATTTACCGCAACTTGGGGGTTATTTTCGAGTCCCGGGGACTCTAAACTAACTCCTGATAGACTTGGTCTGCAGTGAAATAGACACAGTAATCTTTTTTGAGCCTTGAGCTTCTGGGCCGAAATAGAGCTCCACTTCACTTTAAGACTGAAGGAGTAGCCGACACCGCCTTAAGCGCACCGTGATTTTGATCAACTTCAGCTCGATTTGCCGGAACTTGGGGGATATTTTCCAGTCTCGGGGACTCTAAACTAACTCTTGATTGTCTTGGTTTTCAGTGAAATGGACACAGCGAAACTTTTTGAACGCTCACTCTCGAGCTTCTGGACCAAAATATAGCCCCACTTTACTTTAAGACTGAAAGAGTAGCCGAGACCGTCTTGCGCAAATCGTGATTTTGACCAAGTTCGGGTCGGTTTCCCGGAACTTGGGGGATATATTCCATTTCCGCGAGCTCTAAACTAACTCCTGATGGCCTTGGTTTTTAGTGAAATGGACAAAGGAAAGCTTTTTGAACACTCTCTTTGTAGCTTCTGGGCCGAAATAGAATCCCACTTCACTTTCAGACTGAATTAGTAGCCGAGACCGCCTCACGCGCATCGTGAGTTAGACCAAGTTAAGCTCGATTTCACGCAATTTTTGGGATATTTTCCAGTCCGGGGGACTCTAAACTAACTCCGGATGGCCTTGGTTTGCACTGAAATACGCACATCATAACTTTTTGAACGCCCACTTTAGAGCTTCTGGGCCGAAATATAGCCCCACTTCACTTTAAGACTGAAAGAGTAGCAGAGATCGCCTGACGCGCATCGTGATTTTGACCATTTTCGGATCGATTTCTCGGAACTTGGGGGATATTTTCCAGTCCCGGGGACTCTAAACTACCTCCGAATTGCCTTGGTTTGTACTGAAATGCGCACGCCATAACTTTTTGAACGCCCACTTTGGAGCTTCTGGGCCGAAATATAGCCCCACTGCACTTTAAGACTGAAAGAGTAGCCGAGATCGCCTTACGCGCATCGTGATTTTGACCATTTTCGGATCGATTTCTCGGAACTTGGGGGATATTTTCCAGTCCCGGGGACTCTAAACTACCTCCGAATTGCCTTGGTTTGTACTGAAATGCGCACGCCATAACTTTTTGAACGCCCACTTTGGAGCTTCTGGGCCGAAATATAGCCCCACTTCACTTTAAGACTGAAAGAGTAGCCGAGATCGCCTTACGCGCATCGTGATTTTGACCATTTTCGGATCGATTTCTCGGAACTTGGGGGATATTTTCCAGTCCCGGGGACTCTAAACTACCTCCGAATTGCCTTGGTTTGTACTGAAATGCGCACGCCATAACTTTTTGAACGCCCACTTTGGAGCTTCTGGGCCGAAATATAGCCCCACTGCACTTTAAGACTGAAAGAGTAGCCGATATCGCCTTACGCGCATCGTGATTTTGACCATTTTCGATCGGTTTCTCGGAACTTGGGAAATATTTTCCAGTCCTGGGGACTCTAAACTAACTCCAAATCGCTTTGCTTTGCATTGAAATGGACAGAGCAAAACTTTTTGAACGCTCACTTTCGAGCTTGTGGGCCGAAATATAGCCACACTTTACTTTAAGACTGAAACAGTAGCCGAGACCGCATTTCGCGCATCGTGAGTTTGATCAACTTCGGCTTGAGTTGCCAGAACTTCAAAGATATTTTCCAGTCCCGGGGACTCTAAGCTAACTCATGATGGCCTTGGTTTTCAGTGAAATTCAGAGAAGAAAACTTTTTGAACGCTCACTTTCGAGCTTCTGGACAGAAATATAGCCCGACTTTACTTTAAGACTGAAAGAGTAGCCGAAACCGCCTTACGTATATCGTAATTTTGACGAACTTCGAATGGATTTCCCGGAACTTGGGGTATATTTTCCAGTCCCTTGGACGCTAAACTAAGTCCTGATGGCCTTGTTTTGAAGTGAAATGGACATAGCAAAACTTTTTGAGCGTTCACTTTCTAGCTTGTGGGCCCAAATATAGGCACACTTGACTTTTAGACTGAAACAGTAGCCGAGACCACGTTACGGGCATCATGAATTTGATCAACTTCGGCTGCAATTGCCGGGACTTGGGGGATATTTTCCAGTCCCTCGGACTCTAAACTAACTCCTGATGGCCATGGTTTGCAGTGAAATTCACACAGCACAAGTTTTTGAACGCACACTTTCGAGATTCTGGGCCGAAATATAGCTACACTTCACTTAAGACTGAAAGAGTAGCCGAGACCGCCTTGCTCGCATCATGAGTTTGACAAACTTCGGGTCGATATTCTGGAAGTTGGGGGATATTTTCTAGTCCCGGGGACCCTAAACTAGCTCCTGATGGCTTTGGTTTGCAGTGAAATAAACACAGGGAAACTTTTTGAACGCTCATTTTCAAGCTCCTGGGCAGGAATAAAGCCTCACTTCACTTTAAGACTGAAACAGTAAGCGAGACTGCCTAACGCGCACCGTGATTTTGACCAACTTCGGCTAAATTTCCCTGAACTTGGGGGATATTTTCCAGACTCTTAAGGAACCCTTGATGGCCATCGTTTGCATTGAAATGGATACGGGAAAACTTTTTGAAGCTCACTTTTGAGCTTCTGGGCCGAAATATAGCCCCACTTCACTTTAAGACTGAAAGACTAGCCAAGACCGTCTTGCGCGCATCGTGATTTTGACCAACGTCTTCTCGATTTTGCGGAACTTGGGAAATATATTGCAGTCCCGGGGACTCTAAACTAACTCCTGATGGCCTTGGTTTGCAGTGAAATGGACACAGCAATATTTTTGCAGCGCTCACTTTGAGCTTCTGGGCCGAAATAGAGCCCCACTTCACTTTAAGACTGGAATAGTAGCCGAGACCGCCTTAGACGCATCGTGATTTTGACCAACTTCGGCTTGAGTTGCTAGAACTAAAGGGATATTTTCCAGTGCCGTGGCCTCTAAACTAACTCATGATGGCCTTGGTTTTCAGTTAAATTGAGACAGCAAAACTTTTTGACTTTTTTCTCCGGTAGCGGGGACTCTAAAGTAACTCCTGATTGCCTTGGTTTGCATTGAAATGGAGAGAGCAAAACTTTTTCAACGCTCCCCTTCGGGCTTCTGGGCCGAAATATAGCCCCACTTCACATTCAGACTGAAATAGTTGCCGAGACCGCCTTAGACGCATCGTGATTTTGACCAACTTTGGCTCGATTTCCCGGTACCGGGGACTCTAAAGTGACTCCTGATTGCCTTGGTTTGCATTGAAAAGGAGAGAGCAAAACTTTCTCAACGCTCCCCTTCGGGCTTCTGAGCCGAAATATAGCCCCACTTCAGTTTAAGACTGAAAGAGTAGCCGACACCGTCTTACGCGCATCGTGATTTTGAGCAACTTCGGCTCGATTTCCCGAAACTTCGGGGATTTATTCAAGTCCCAAGGACTCTAAACTAACCCCTAATGGCCTTGGTCTGCAGTGAAATGGACAGAGCACATTTTTTGAACGCTCACTTTCGAGCTTCCCGGCCGAAATATAGCGCTACTTTACTTTAAGACTGAAGGAGTAGCCGAGACCGCCTTACGCGCATCGTAATTTTGACCAACTTCGGCTCGATTTCCCGGAAGTTGGCGAATATTTTCAATTCCCGGGGAAGCTAAACTAACTTCCAATGGCCTTAGTTTGCAGTTAAATGGACACAGCAAAACTGTTTGAACGCTCTCTTTCGAGCTTATTGGTCGAAATATAGCCCCACTTAACTTCAAGACTGAAAGAGTAGCCGAGACCGCCTTACGCGCATCGTGATTTTCGGATACTTCGGCTTGATTTCCCGCAAATAGGGGGATATTTTCCAGTCCCAGGGACTTTAAACTAACTCCTCATGGCCTTGATTTCCAGTGAAATGGACAGAGGAACACTTTTTGAACGCGCACTTTCGAGCTTGCTGGCCGAAATATAGCCCTACTTCTTTTTAAGACTGAAAGAGTAGACGGGAGCGCCTTAGGCGCATTGTGATTTTGAGGATCTTCGACTCGATCTGGCGAAACTTGGGAGATGTTTTCCAGTCCCAAAGTCTCTAAACTCACTCCTGATTGTCTTAGATGTGGGTGAAATAGAGACAAAAATTTTTGAAGCCTTACTTTCGAGCTTCTGGAGTTAAATCTAAGCCCACTTTACCTTAAGACTGAAAGAGTAGCCGAGACCCCCTTAAGCGCATCGTGATTTTGACTAACTTCGGGTGGATTTGCCGTAACTTGGGGGATATTTCCAGTCCCTTGGACGCTAAAATAAGTCGTGATGGCCTTGTTTTGCAGTGAAATGGACACAGCAAAACTTTTTAAACACTCAGTTTGGAGCTTCTGGGCCGCAATATTGCCCCACTTCACTTTAAGACTGAAAGAGTAGCCGAGACCGCCGTACGCGCGTCGTGATTTTGACCAACTTCGGTTAAAGTTCCCGGAGCTTGGGGGATATTTTCCAGTCGCGGGGACTCTAAACTGACCCCCGACTTCCTTTGTCTGCAGTAAAATGGACACAGCAAAACTTTTTGAACGCTCACTTTTGAGCTTCTGGGCCGAAATATAGCTCCACTTCACTTGAAGAGTGAAAGAGTTGCCGAGACCGCCTTACGCCCATCGTAATTTTGACAAACTTCGGCTCCATTTCCCGGAACTTGGGGGATATTTTCCGGTATCGGGGACTCTAAAGTAACTCGTGATGGCCTTGCTCTGGAGTGAAATTGACACAGCACAACTTTTTGAACGCTCACTTTCGAGCTTCTGGGCGGAAATATTCCCACAGTTGACTTTAAGAATGAAAGAGTAACCGGGACCGCGTTACGCGCATCGTGATTTTGACCAACTTTGGCTCGATTTCCCGGGAAATGGGGGATATTTTCCGGTACCGGGGACTCTAAACTAACTCCTGATTGCCTTGGTTTGCAGTGAAATGGACACAGCACAACTTTTTGAACGCTCTCGTTTGAGCTTCTGGGGCGAAGCATAGCCCTACTTCACTTTAAGACTGAAAGACTAGCCGAGACCGCCTTATGCGCATCGTGATTTTGGGTTACTTCGGCTCGATTTCCCGGAACTTGGGAGATAATTCCCAGTCCCGCAGACTCTAAACTAATTCCTGATGGCCTTGGTTTTCAGTGAAATGGACACAGCCAAACTCTTTAAACGTTCACTTTCGAGCTTCTGGGGCGAAATATAGCCCCACTTCACTTTAAGACTGAAAGAGTAGGCGGGACCGCCTTACGCGCATGGTAATTTTGTCGAAATTCGGCTTGATTTCCTGGGATTTGGGGGATATGTTCCAGTCCTGGAAGCTCCAAACTAACTCCTCGATGCCTTGGTTCTTAGTGAAATGGACACAGGTAAAAGGGGCGCACGCTAGGTGTCCAGGTTGTAGGCCGAATTATAGCCCCACTTTATTTTAAGACTGAAAGTGTACACGAAACCGCCTTAAGCGCATCGACATTTTTAGCCACTATGGCTCGATTTTGATGGCCTTAGTTTTCAGTAAAATGGTCACAGGTAACAGGAGCGCGCGCTCGGTGTCGAGCTTCTAGGCCGAAATGTAGCCCCAGGTCATTTTAAGACTGAAAGAATAAACGAAACTGCCGTACGCTTATCGTAATTTTAAGAAAGTATGGCTCAATTTGCCGAAACTTGGAGGATAGCTTCCAGTCTCGAGGATTCTAAACTATCTCCTGATGGACTTAGTTCTTAGTGAAATGGACACAGGTAAAAGGAGAGCACGCTCGGTGTCGAGCTTGTAGAACCGAAATATAGTCCTACTTCATTTTCGGAGTAAACGAGTAGCCGAGACCGCCTTACGCGCATCGTGATTTTGAGCATCTTTGGCTCGATTTGCCGGAATTCGGGGAATATTTTCCAGTCCCGAGGACTCTATGCTAACTCCTGATGAACTTAGTTTTCAGTGATATGTACACAGGCAAAAGGAGCGCACGCTCGGTGCTGAGCTACTCAGCCGAAATATAGCCCCACTTCATTTTAAGACTGAAAGAGTAGCCGAGACCACCTTACGCGCATCGTGATTTCAAGCAACTTTGCCTCGATCTGCCAGTATCTGGGAAATATTTTCCAGTCCCAAGGACTCTAAACTAACTCCTGATGGCCTAAGATGTCAGTGAAATGGACACAGGTAAAATTAGAGCACGCCCGGTCTCGAGCTTCTAGGTGGAAATATAGCCCCCCCTTAATTTTAAGACTGAAAGAGTAGCCGAGACCGCCTTACGCGCATCGTGATTTTGGGCCACTTTTGCTCGATTTCCCGGAGGTTGACGAATAATTTAAAGTCCCGGGGACGCTAAACTAACTCCCGATGACCTTGGTTTGCAGTTTAATGAACACAGCAAAACATTCTGAACGATCACCTTCGAGCTTCAGGGCCGAAATATAGCCCTACTTAAATTTAAGACTGAAAGAATAGCCGAGAGCCCGTTACGCGCATCGTAATTTTCATCAACTTCGGCGCCATTTCCTGGAACTTGGAGAGAAACTAACTCCTGATGGCCATGGTTTGCAGTGAAATTCACACAGCACAAGTTTTTGAACGCACACTTTCGAGCTTCTAGGCCGAAATATAGTCCCACATCACTTACGACTTAAAGAGTAGCCGAGACCGGCGTGCGCGCATCGTGATTTTGACCAACTTCGGGTCGATATTCCAGAACTTGGGGGATATTTTCCAGTCCCAGGGACTCTAAACTAACTCTTGATGGCCTTGGTTTGCAGTGAAATGGAGACAGCAAAACTTTTTGAACGCTCACCTTCAAGCTTCTGGGCCGAAATATAGCCCACTTTACTTTAATACTGAAAAAGTAGCCGAGACCGCGTTACGCGTATCGTGATTTTGACAAACTTGGGGTGGATTCCCCGAAACTTAGGGGATATTTTCCAGTGCCTTGGACGCTAAACTAGGTGCCGATGGCCTTGTTTTGCAGTGAAATGGACACAGCAAAGCTTTTTGAACGCTCACCTTCAAGCTTCTGGGCCGAAATATAGCCCACTTTACTTTAATACTGAAAAAGTAACCGAGACCGCCTTACGCGCATCTTGCTTTGGACAAACTTCGGGTGGATTTCCCGGAACTTGGGGGATATTTTCCAGTCCCTTGGACGCTAAACTAGGTGCCGATGGCTTTGTTTTGCAGTGAAATGGACACAGCAGAGTTTTTTTAACGCTCACTTTCGAGCTTGTGGGCCGAAATATAGCCATACTTCACTTTAAGACTGAAACAGTAGCCGAGACCACGTTTCGCGCATCGTGATTGTGATCAACTTCGGCTCGATTTCCCGGAACTTGCGAAATATTTTCCAGTCCCGGGGACTCTAAACTAACTCGTGCTGGTCTTGGTTTGCAGTGAAACGGAAACAGAAAAAGTTTTTGAACGCATACTTTCGAGCTTCTGGACCGAAATAGAAGCCCACTTCACTTGAAGACTGAAAGAGTAGCCGAGACCGCCTTACGTGCATCGTGATTTTGAGCAAGTTGGGCTCGATTTTCCGGAACTAAGGGGATATATTCCAGTTCTGAGAACTCTAAACTAATTCCTGATGGCCTTGGTTTGCAGTAAAATGGACCCAGCAAAACTTTTTG
Organism: Orbicella franksi; assembly: GCF_964199315.1. NCBI lineage: Eukaryota > Metazoa > Cnidaria > Anthozoa > Scleractinia > Merulinidae > Orbicella > Orbicella franksi. The sequence continues at coordinate 2,035,747 of NC_138145.1, read as the reverse complement.
AACGCTCAATTTCGAGCTTCTGGGCCAAAATATAGCCCCCCATTACTTTAAAACTGAAAGAGCAGCCGAGAACGCTTTACGCGCATCGTGATTTTCACAAACTTTGGGTTAATTGCCCGGAACTTGGGGGATATTTTCCAGTCCCGGGGACTCTCAACTAACTCCCGCTTGTCTTGGTTTGCAGTGAAATGGACACAGCCAAAGCTTTTGAAGGCTCACTCTCGAGCTTCTGGGCCGAAATAGAGCCCCATTTTACTTTAAGACTGAAAGAGTAGGCGAGACCGTCTTGAGCGAATCGTGATTTTGGCCAATTTCGCGTTTATTTCCCGAAACTTGGGGGATATATTCCAGTCAAAGGGACTCTAAAGTAACTCCTGATGGCCTTGGTTTTCAGTGAAATGGACAGAGCAGAACCATGGAGCTTCTGTGCAGAAATATAGCCCCACTTTACTTTAAGACTGAAAGCGTAGATGAGACCGCCTTACGCGCATTGTAATTTTGACGAATTTCAAATGGATTTCCCGGAACTTGGGGGATATTTTGCAGTCCCTTGGACGCTAAACTAAGTCCTGGTGGCCTTGTTTTGAAGTAAAATGGACACAACAAAACTTTTTGAACGCTCACTTTCTAGCTTGCGGGCCGAAATATAGCCACACTTCACTTTAGGACTGACACAGTAGCCGAGACAACGTTACGCGCATCATGAATTTGATCAACTTTGGCTCGATTTCCCGGGACTTGGGGGATATTCTTCAGTCCCGGGGACTCTAAAGTAACTTCTGATGGCCTTGGTTTGCACTGAAAGTGACAGAGCAAAACTTTTTAAACACTCACTTTGGAGCTTCTGGGCCGAAATATTGCCCCACTTCACTTTAAGACTGAAAGAGTGGCCGAGACCACCTTACGCACATCGTGATTTTGACCAACTTCGGCTCGATTTACCGGAACTTGGGGGATATTTTCCAGTCCCGAGGACTCTTAAGTAACCCCTGATGGCCTTGGTTTGCATTGAAATGGATACAGCAAAACTTTTTGAATGCTCACTTTTGAACTTCTGGGTCGAAATATAGCCCCACTTCACTTTAAGACTGAAAGAGTAGCCGAGACCGTCTTACGCGCATCGTGATTTTGACCAACGTCTTCTCGATTTACCGGAACTTGGGAAATACATTCCACTCCCGGGGACTCTAAACTAACTCCTGACAGCCTTGGTTTGCAGTGAAATAGACACAGTAATTTTTTTTTGAGCTTTGAGCTTGTGGGCCGAAATAGAGCCCCACTTCACTTTAAGACTGAAGGAGTAGCCGACACCGCCTTAAGCGCACCGTGATTTTGACCAACTTCGGCTCGATTTGCCGGAACTTGGGGGATATTTTCCAGCCACGGGGACTCTAAACTAACTCCTGATTGTCTTGGTTTTCAGTGAAATGGACACAGCGAAACTTTTTGAACGCTCACTCTCGAGCTTCTGGACCGAAATATAGCCCCACTTCACTTTAAGACTGAAAGAGTAGCCGAGACCGTCTTGCGCAAATCGTGATTTTGACCAACTTCGGGTCGGTTTCCCGGAACTTGGGGGATATATTCCATTTCCGCGGGCTCTAAACTAACTCCTGATGGCCTTGGTTTTCAGTGAAATGCACAAAAGAAAGGTTTTTGAAAGCTCTCTTTGTAGCTTCTGGGCCGAAATAGAATCCCACTTCACTTTCAGACTGAAATAGTAGCCGAGACCGCCTCACGCGCATCGTGAGTTAGACCAAGTTCAGCTCGATTTCACGCAACTTTTGGGATATTTTCCAGTCCGGGGGACTGGAAACTAACTCTGGATGGCCTTGGTTTGCACTGAAATGCGCACAGCATAACTTTTTGAACGCCCACTTTGGAGCTTCTGGGCCGAAATATAGCCCCACTTCACTTTAAGACTGAAAGAGTAGCCGAGATCGCCTTATGCGCATCGTGATTTTGACCATTTTCGGATCGATTTCTCGGAACTTGGGGGATATTTTCCAGTCCCGGGGACTCTAAACTAACTCCTGATCGCCTTGCTTTGCATTGAAATGGACAGAGCAAAACTTTTTGAATGCTTACTTTCGAGCTTGTGGGTCGAAATACAGCCACACTTTACTTTAAGACTGAAACAGTAATCGAGTCCGCATTTGGCGCATCGTGATTTTGATCAACTTCGGTTGCTTTCCCGGAACTTGGGGAATATTTTCCAGTCCCGGGGACCCTAAACTAACTTTTGATAGCTTTGGTTTGCAGTGAAATTCACACAGGAAAACTCTTTGAACGTTCACTTTCGAGCTTCTGGACGGAAATATAGCACGACTTTACTTTAAGACTGAAAAAGTAGCCGAGACCGCCTTGCTCGCATCGCGACTTTGACAAACTTCGGGTCGATATTTCGGAACTTGGAGGATATTTTCCAGCCCCAGGAACTCTAAACTAACTCCTGATGGCCTTGGTTTTCACTGAAATGGACACAGCAAATTTTTTGCAGCGCTCACTTTGGAGCTTCTGGGCCGAAATAGAGCCCCACTTCACTTTAAGACTGAAAGAGTATCCGAGACCGCCCTACGCGCATCGTGATTTTGACCAACTTCGGCTTGACTTGCGAGAAGTTGGGGGATATTTTCCAGTCGCGGGGACTCTAAACTAACTCCTGGACGCCTTGGTTTGCATTGAAATGGACACAGCACAATGTTTTGAACGCACACTTTCGAGATTCTGGGCCGAAATATAGCCCTACTTCACTTAAGACTGAAAGAGTAGCCGAGACCGCCTTGCTCGCATCGTGAGTTTGACAAACGTTTGACAAACGTTTGAACGCTCACTTTCGAGCTTGTGGGTCAAAATACAGCCACACTTTAGTTTAAGACTGAAAGAGTAGCCGAAACCGCCTTACGTATATCGTAATTTTGACGAACTTCGAATGGATTTCCCGGAACTTGGGGGATATTTTCCAGTCCCTTGGACGCTAAACAAAGTCCTGATGGCCTTGTTTTAAAGTGAAATGGACACAGCAAATTTTTTTGAACGCTCATTTTCGAGCTTCTGGGCCGAAATATAGCCCCACTCGACTTTAAGACTGAAAGACTAGCCAAGACCGTCTTGCGCGCATCGTGATTTTGACCAACGTCTTCTCGATTTTCCGAAACTTGGGAAATATATTGCAGTCCCGGGGACTCTAAACTAACTCCTGATGGCCTTGGTTTGCAGTGAAATGGATACAGCAAATTTTTTGCAGCGCTCACTTTGGAGCTTCTGGGCCGAAATAGAGCGCCACTTCACTTTAAGACTGAAAGAGTAGCCGAGGCCGCCTTAGGCGCATCGTGATTTTGACCAACTTCGGCTCGGTTTCCCGGAACTTGGGGGATATTTTCCAGTCCCGCGGACTCTAAAGTAACTCCTGATGGCCTTGCTCTGGAGTGAAATGGACACAGCGCAACTTCTTGAACGCTCACTTTCGAGCTTCTGGGCCGAAATATTGCCCCAGTTGACTTTAGGAATAAAAGAGTAACCGGGACCGCCTTACGCGCATCGTGATTTTGACCAACTTTGGCTCGATTTCCCGGGAAATGGGGGATATTTTCCGGTACCGGGGACTCTAAACTAACTCCTGATTCCCTTGGTTTCCAGTGAAATGGACACAGCACAACTTTTTGAACGCTCACGTTTGAGCTTCTGGGCCGAAGTAAAGCCCTACTTCACTTTAAGACTGAAAGACTAGCCGACACCGCTTTACGCGCATCGTGATTTTGGGCTACTTCGGCTCGACTTCCCGGAACTTGGGAGATAATTCCCAGTCCCGGGCGCTCTAAACTAATTGCTGATGCCCTTGGTTTTCAGTGAAATGGACACAGCCAAACTCTTTGAACGTTCACTTTCGAGTTTCTGGGCCGAAATATAGCCCCACTTCACTTTAAGACTGAAAGAGTAGCCGGGACCGCCTTACGCGCATGGTAATTTTGTCGAACTTCGGCTTGATTTACTGGGACTTGGGGGATATTTTCCAGTCCCGGAAGCTCTAAACTAACTCCTGAATGCCTTGGTTTTTAGTGAAATGGACACAAGTAAAAGGGGCGCACGCTCGGTTTCCAGGTTGTACGCCGAAATATAGCCCCCCTTTATTTTAAGACTGAAAGTGTACACGAAACCGCCTTAAGCGCATCGAAATTTTTAGCCACTATGGCTCGATATGCCAAAACTTGCGGGATATTTTCCAGTCCCGGGGACTCTACCCTAACTCTTGATGGCCTTAGTTTTCAGAAAAATGGTCACAGGTAACAGGAGCGCACGCTCGGTGTCGAGCTTCTAGGCCGAAATGTAGCCCCAGTTCATTTTAAGACTGAAAGAGTAAACGAAACTGCCGTAGGCTTATCGTAATTTTAAGAAAGTATGGCTCAATTTGCCGAAACTTGGAGGATAGCTTCCAGTCTCGAGGATTCTAAACTATCTCCTGATGGACTTAGTTCTTAGTGAAATGGACACAGGTAAAAGGAGAGCACGCTCGGTGTCGAGCTTGTAGAACTGAAATATAGCCCCACTTCATTTTCGGAGTAAACGAGTAGCCGAGACCGCCTTACGCGCATCGTGATTTTGAGCAACTTTGGCTCGATCTGCCAGAATATGGGAAATATTTTCCAGTCCCAAGGACTCTAAACTACCTCCTGATGGCCTAAGATGTCAGTGAAATGGACACAGGTAAAATTAGCGCACGCCCAATCTCCAGCTTCTAGGTCGAAATATAGCCCCCCTTAATTTTAAGACTGCAAGAGTAGCCGAGACTGCTTTACGCGCATCGTGATTTTGACAAACTTCGGCTCGATTTCCCGGAACTTGGGGGATATTTTGATGTCCCGGAGACTGTAAACTATCTCCTGATGTGGCTTGGTTCGCGGTGAAATGGACACAGCAAAAGTTTTTGAACTTTCACTTTCGAGCTTCTGGGCCGAAATATAGCCCGAGTTCACTTTAAGAATGAAAGAATAGCCCAGACCGCCTTACGCGCATCGTGATTTTGACCAACTTTGGGTCGATTTCCCGGGAAATGGGGAATATTTTCCGGTACCGGTGACTCTAAAGTAACTCCTGATTGCCTTGGTTTGCCTTGAAATGGAGAGAGCAAAACTTTTTCAACGCTCCCCTTCGGGCTTCCGAGCCGAAATATAGCCCCACTTCAGTTTAAGACTGAAAGAGTAGCCGACACCGTCTTACGCGCATCGTGATTTTGACCAACTTCGGCTCGATTTCCCGAAACTTCGGGGATATATTCAAGTCCCAAGGACTGTAAACTAACCCCTGATGGCCTTGGTCTGCAGTGAAATGGACACAGCAAATTTTTTTGAACGCTTACTTTCGAAATTCTTGGCCGAAATATAGCCCCACTTCAGTTTAAGACTAAAAGAGTAGCCGAGACTCCTTTACGCGCATCGTGATTTTGACAAACTTCGGCTCGATTTCCCGGGACTTGGGGGATATTTTGATGTCCCGGACACTGTAAACAATCTGCTGATGTGGCTTGGTTTGCGGTGAAATGGACACAGCAAAACTTTTTGAACTTTCACTTTCTAGCTTCTCGGCCGAACTATAGCCCCAGTTCACTTTAAGAATGTAAGAGTAGCCGAGACCGCCTTACGCGCATCGTGATTTTGACAAAATTCGGCTCTATTTCCCCGAACTTGGGCGATATTTTCCAGTCCCGAGGATTTCACCTTTGAGCTTCAGGGCCGAAATATAGCCCTACTTAAATTTAAGACTGAAAGAATAGCCGAGAGCCCGTTACGCGCATCGTAATTTTCATCAACTTCGGCGCCAATTGCTGGAACTTGGAGAATATTTTCCAGTCCCGGGGACTCTAAACTAACTCCTGATGGGCTTGGTTTGCAGTGAAATGGACACAGCACAAGTTTTTGAACCCAAACTTTCGAGCTTCTGGGCCGAAATATTACCCCACTTCAATTTAAGACTGAAAGAGTAGCCGAGACCACCTTACGCAGATCGTGATTTTGACCAACTTCGGCTCGATTTACCGGAACTTGGGGGATATTTTCCAGTCCCGAAGACTCTTAAGTAACCCTTGATGGCCTTGGTTTGCATTGAAATGGATACAGCAAAACTTTTTGAACGCTCACGTTTGAGCTTCTGGGCCGAAATATAGCCTCACTTCACTTTAAGACTGAAAGAGTAGCCGAGACCGTCTTACGCGCATCGTGATTTTGACCAACGTCTTCGCGATTTTCCGGAACTTGGGAAATACATTCCACTCCCGGGGACTCTAGACTAACTCCTGATAGCCTTGGTTTGCAGTGAAATAGACAGAGTAATTTTTTTTGAGCTTTGAGCTTGTGGGCCGAAATAGAGCCCCACTTCACTTTAAGACTGAAGGAGTAGCCGACACCGCCTTAAGCGCACCGTGATTTTGACCAACTTCGGCTCGATTTGCCGGAACTTGGGGGATATTTTCCAGTCCCGGGGACTCTAAACTAACTCCTGATTGTCTTGGTTTTCAGTGAAATGGACACAGCAAAACTTTTTGAACGCTCACTCTCGAGCTTCTGGACCGAAATATAGCCCCACTTTACTTTAAGACTGAAAGAGTAGCCGAGACCGTCTTGCGCAAATCGTAATTTTGACCAACTTCGGGTCGGTTTCCCGGAAGTTGGGGGATATAATCCATTTTCGCGGGCTCTAAACTAACTCCTGATGGCCTTGGTTTTCAGTGAAATGGACAAAGGAAAGCTTTTTGAACACTCTCTTTCTAGCTTCTGGGCCGAAATAGAATCCCACTTCACTTTCAGACTGAAATAGTAGCCGAGACCGCCTCACGCGCATCGTGAGTTAGACCAAGTTCAGCTCGATTTCACGCAACTTTTGGGATATTTTCCAGTCCGGGGGACTGGAAACTAACTCTGGATGGCCTTGGTTTGCACTGAAATGCGCACAGCATAACTTTTTGAACGCCCACTTTGAAGCTTCTGGGCCAAAATATAGCCCCACTTCACTTTAAGACTGAAAGAGTAGCCGAGATCGCCTTACGCGCATCGTGATTTTGACCATTTTCGGATCGATTTCTCGGAACTTGGGGCATATTTTCCAGTCCCGGGGACTCTAAACTAACTCCTGATCGCCTTGCTTTGCATTGAAATGGACAGAGCAAAACTTAGGGAACATTTTCCAGTCCCTTGGACGCTAAACTAAGTCCTGATGGCGTTGTTTTGCAGTGAAATGGACACAGCAAAACTTTTTGAACGCTCACTTTCGAGCTTGTGGGCCGAAATATAGCCACACTTTACTTTAAGACTGAAACAGTAGCCTAGACCGCATTTCCCGCATCGTGATTTTCATCAACTTCGGCTCGCTTTCCCGGAACTTGGGGAATATTTTCCAGTCCCGGGGACTCTAAACTAAGTTTCGATCGCTTTGGTTTGCAGTGAAATGCACACAGCAAAAGTTTTTGAACGCTCACTTTCGAGCTTCTGGACAGAAATATAGCCCCACTTCACTCTAAGACTGAAAGTGTAGCGGAGACCGCTTTGGGAGCATCGTGGTTTTGACCAACTTCAGCTCGATTTACCGGAACCTGGGGAATATTTTCCAGTCCCAGGGACGCTAAACTAGCTCGTGATGGCCTTGTTTTTTAGTCAAAGAACACAGCAAAACTTTTTGAACGCTCACCTTCGGGCTTCTGGCCCGAAATATAGCCCACTTCACTTTAAGACAGAAAGAGTAGCCGACACTACTTTAGCGGCATCGTGATTTTGACCAACCTCGGCTCAATTTCCCGGACCTTGGGGCATATTTTCTTGTCCAGGGGACGCTAGGCTGACTCCTGATGGCCTTGGTTTGCAGTGAAATGAACACAGCAAAACTTTTTTAACGCCCACTCTCGGGCTTCTGGCCCGAAATATAGCCCCACTTCACTTTAAGACTGAAAGAGTAGCAGAGATTGCCTTACGCAAATCGTGATTTTGACCAACTTCGGCTCGATTTCCCGGAAGTTGGGGGATATTTTCCAGTTCCGAGGACTCTAAACTAGCTCCTGATGGCTTTGGTTTGCAGTGAAATAAACACAGGGAAACTTTTTGAACGCTCACTTTCAAGCTCCTGGGCAGGAATATAGCCTCACTTCACTTTCAGACTGAAACAGTAAGCGAGACCGCCTAACGCGCGCCGTGATTTTGAACAACTTCGGCTAAATTTCCCTGAACTTGGGGGATATTTTCCAGTCCCGAAGACTCTTAAGTAACCCATGATGGCCTTCGCTTGCATTGAAATGGACACAGCAAATTATTTTCAGCGCTCACTTTGGAGCTTCTGGCCCGAAATAGAGCCCCACTTCACTTTAAGACTAAAAGAGTAGCCGAGGCCGCCTTAGGCGCATCGTGATTTTGACCAACTTCGGCTTGAGTTGCCAGAACTTAAAAGATATTTTCCAGTCCCGGGAACTCTAAACTAACTCATGATGGCCTTGGTTTTCAGTGAAATTGAGAGAGGAAAACTTTTTGAACGCTCACTTTCGAGCTTCTGGCCCGAAATATAGTCCTACTTCACTTTAAGACTGAAAGAATAGCCGAGACCGCCGTACGCGAAACGTTATTTTGACCAATTTCGGCTCGATTTCGCGGAACTTGGGGGATATTTTCCAGTTCCGGGGACTGTAAACTACTTCCTGAGGGTCTTGCTTTGCAGTGAAATGGGTACAGCATAACTTTTTCAACGCTCACTTTGGAACTTCTGGGCCGAAATATACAGCCACGTCACTTTAAGACTAAAAGAGTAGCCGAGACTGCTTTACGCGCATCGTGATTTTGACAAACTTCGGCTCGATTTCCCGGAACTTGGGGGATATTTTGATGTCCCGGAGACTGTAAACTATCTCCTGATGTGGCTTGGTTCGCGGTGAAATGGACACAGCAAAAGTTTTTGAACTTTCACTTTCGAGCTTCTGGGCCGAAATATAGCCCGAGTTCACTTTAAGAATGAAAGAATAGCCCAGACCGCCTTACGCGCATCGTGATTTTGACCAACTTTGGCTCGATTTCCCGGGAAATGGGGAATATTTTCCGGTACCGGCGACTCTAAAGTAACTCCTGATTGCCTTGGTTTGCATTGAAATGGAGAGAGCAAAACTTTTTCAACGCTCCCCTTCGGGCTTCTGAGCCGAAATATAGCCCCACTTCAGTTTAAGACTGAAAGAGTAGCCGACACCGTCTTACGCGCATCGTGATTTTGACCAACTTAAGCTCGATTTCCCGAAATTTCGGGGATATATTCAAGTCCCAAGGACTGTAAACTAACCCCTGATGGCCTTGGTCTGCAGTGAAATGGACACAGCAAATTTTTTTGAACGCTTACTTTCGAAATTCTTGGCCGTAATATAGCCCCACTTCACTTTAAGACTGAAATAGTAGTCGACACCGCCTTAGACATATCGCGATTTTGACTAACTTCGGCTTGAGTTGCGAGAACTTAAGGGATATTTTCCAGTCCCGTGGACTCTAAGCTAAATCACGATGGCCTTGGTTTTCAGTTAAATTGAGAGAGGAAAACTTTTTGAACGCTCACTTTCGAGCTTCTGGGCCGAAATATACAGCCAGGTCACCTTAAGACTAAAAGAGTAGCCAAGACTGCTTTACGCGCATCGTGATTTTGAGAAACTTCGGCTCGATTTCCCGGGACTTGGGGGATATTTTGATGTCCCGGACACTGTAAACAATCTGCTGATGTGGCTTGGTTTGCGGTGAAATGGACACAGCAAAACTTTTTGAACTTTCACTTTCTAGCTTCTCGGCCGAAATATAGCCCTAGTTCACTTTAAAAATGAAAGAGTGGCCGAGACCGCCTTACGCGCATCGTGATTTTGACAAAATTCGGCTCGATTTCCCCGAACTTGGGCGATATTTTCCAGTCCCCAGGAGTCTAAACTAACTCCTGATGGCCTTGGTTTGCAGTGAAATGCACAAAGCGTAACTTTTTAAAGGGTCACTTTCGAGCTTCTGCGCCGAAATATAGCCCCACTTTACTTTAAGACTGAAAGAGTAGCCGAGACCGTCTTACGCACATCGTGATTTTGACCAACTTCCCTTCGATTTCCCGGAACTTCGGGGATATATTCCAGTCCCGGGGACTCTAAACTAACTGCTGATGGCCTTGGTTTGCAGTGAAATGGACACAGCACATTTTTTTGAACGCTCACTTTCGAGCTTCTCGGCCGAAATATAGCCCTACTTCACGTTAAGACTGAAAGAGTAGCCGAGACCGCTTTACGCGCATCGTAATTTTGACCAACTTCGGCTCGATTTGCCGGAAGTTGGCGAATATTTTCAATTCCCGGGAAAGCTAAACTAACTTCCGATGGCCTTAGTTTGCAGTTAAATGGACACAGCAAAACTTTTTGAACGCTCACTTTCGAGCTTATGGGTCGAAATATAGCCCCACTTAACTTTAAGACTGAAAGAGTAGCCGAGACCGCTTTACGCGCATCGTAATTTTGACCAACTTCGGCTCGATTTGCCGGAAGTTGGCGAATATTTTCAATTCCCGGGAAAGCTAAACTAACTTCCGATGGCCTTAGTTTGCAGTTAAATGGACACAGCAAAACTTTTTGAACGCTCACTTTCGAGCTTATGGGTCGAAATATAGCCCCACTTAACTTTAAGACTGAAAGAGTAGCCGAGACCGCCTTACGCGCATCGTGATTTTGGGATACTTCGGCTCGATTTCCCGCAAATAGGGGGATATTTTCCAGTCCCGGGGCCTCTAAACTAACTCCTGATGGCGTTGGTTTCCAGTGAAATGGACACAGGAACACTTTTTGAACGCGCACTTTCGAGCTTGCTGGCCGAAATATAGCCCTACTTCTTTTTAAGACTGAAAGAGTAGGCGGGAGCGCCTTACGCCCATTGTGATTTTGAGGATCTTCGGCTCGATCTGGCAAAACTTGGCAGATATTTTCCAGTCCCAAGGTTTCTAAACTCACTCCTGATTGTCTGAGACGTGAGTGAGATAGAGAGAAAAATTTTTGAAGCCTTCCTTTCGAGCTCCTGGAGTTAAATCTAAGCCCACTTTACCTTAAGACTGAAAGAGTAGCCGAGACCCCCTTAAGCGCATCCTGATTTTGACTAACTTCGGGTGGATTTGCCGTAACTTGGGGGATATTTCCAGTCCCTTGGACGCTAAACTAAGTCGTGATGGCCTTGTTTTGCAGTGAAGAGAACACAGCAAAACTTTTGAAACACTTAGTTTGGAGCTTCTGGGCCGAAATATTGCCCCACTTCACTTTAAGACTGAAAGAGTAGCCGAGACCGCCGTACGCACGTCGTGATTTTGACCAACTTCGGTTAAATTTCCCGGAGCTTGGGGGATATTTTCCAGTCCCAGGGACTCTAAACTGACCCCCGACGTCCTTGGTATGCAGTACAATGGACAACAGCAAAACTTTTTGAACGCTCACTTTTGAGCTTCTGGGCCGAAATATAGCTCCACTTCACTTTAAGAGTGAAAGAGTAGCCGAGACCGCCTTACGCCCATCGTAATTTTGACCAACTTCGGCTCGATTTCCCGGAACTTGGGGGATATTTTCCAGTCCCGCGGACTCTAAAGTAACTCCTGATGGCCTTGCTGTGGAGTGAAATGGACACAGCACAACTTTTTGAACGCTCACTTTCGAGCTTCTGGGCGGAAACATTCCCCCAGTTAAATTTAGGAATGAAAGAGTAACCGGGACCGCCTTACGCGCATGGTGATTTTGACCAACTTTAGCTCGATTTCCCGGGAAATGGGGGATATTTTCCGGTACCGGCGACTCTAAACCAACTCCTGATGGCCTTGGTTTGCAGTGAAATGGACACAGCACAACTTTTTGAACGGTCCCGTTTGAGCTTCTGGGTCGAAGCATAGCCCTACTTCACTTTAAGATTGAAAGACTAGCCGAGACCGCCTAACGCACATCGTGATTTTAGGCTACTTTGGCTCGATTTCCCGGAACTTGGGAGATAATTCCCAGTTTTGGGCACTCTAAACTAATTCCTGATGGCCTTGGTTTTCGGTGAAATGGACACAGCCAAACTTTTTGAACGTTCACTTTCGAGCTTCAAGGCCGAAATGTAGCCCCACTTCACTTTAAGACTGAAAGAGTAGCCGGGACCCCCTTATGCGCATGGTAATATTGTCGAACTACGGCTTGATTTCCTGGTACTTGGGGGATATTTTCCAGTCCCGAAAGCTGTAAACTAACTCCTGAATGCCTTGGTTTTTAGTGAAATGGACACAGGTAAAAGGGGCGCACGCTAGGTTTCCAGGTTGTAGGCCGAAATATAGCCCCACTTTATTTTAAGACTGAAAGTGTACACGAAACCGCCTTAAGCGCATCGAAACTTTTAGCCACTATGGCTCGATCTTGATGGCCTTAGTTTTCAGTAAAATGGTCAAAGGTAACAGGAGCGCACGCTCGGTGTCGAGCTTCTAGGTCGAAATGTAGCCCCAGTTAATTTTAAGACTGAAAGAGTAAACGAAACTGCCGTACGCTTATCGTAATTTTAAGAAAGTATGGCTCAATTTGCCGAAACTTGGAGGATAGCTTCCAGTCTCGAGGATTCTAAACTATCTCCTGATGGACTTAGTTCTTAGTGAAATGGACACAGGTAAAAGGAGAGCACGCTCGGTGTCGAGCTTGGAGAACCGAAATGTAGCCCCACTCCATTTTCGGAGTAAACGAGTAGCCGAGACCGCCTTACGCGCATCGTGATTTTGAGCATCTTTGGCTCGATTTGCCGGAATTCGGGCAATATTTTCCAGTCCCGAGGACTCTATGCTAACTCCTGATGAACTTAGTTTTCAGTGATATGTACACAGGCAAAAGGAGCGCACGCTCGGTGTTGAGCTTCTCGGCCGAAATATAGCCCCACTTCATTTTAAGACTGAAAGAGTAGCCGAGACCGCCTTACGCGCATCGTGATTTTGAGCAACTTTGGCTCGATCTGCCAGAATTTGGGAAATATTTTCCAGTCCCAAGGACTCTAAACTAACTCCTGATGGCCTAAGATGTCAATGAAATGGACACAGGTAAAATTAGCGCACGCCCGGTCTCGAGCTTCTAGGTCGAAATATAGCCCCCATTAATTTTAAGACTGAAAGAGTAGCCGAGAGCGCCTTACGCGCATCGTGATTTTGGGCCACTTTTGCTCGATTTCCCGGAAGTTGGCGAATAATTTAAAGTCCCGGGGACGCTAAACTAACTCCTGATGACCTTAGTTTGCAGTTTAATGAACACAGCAAAACATTCTGAACGCTCACCTTCGAGCTTCAGGGCCGAAATATAGCCCTACTTAAATTTAAGACTGAAAGAATAGCCGAGAGCCCGTTACGCGCATCGTAATTTTCATCAACTTCGGCGCCATTTCCTGGAACTTGGAGAATATTTTCCAGTCCCGGGGACTCTATACTAACTCCTCATGCCCTTGGTTTGCAGTAAAATGGACACAACAAACCTTTTTGAACGCTCACTTTCGAGCTTGTGGGCCTAAATATAGCCACACTTCACTTTAAGCCTGAAAGAGTAGCCGAGACCGCGTTGCTCGCATCGTGATTTTGATCAACTTCTGCTCGCTTTCCTGGAACTTGGGGAATATTTTCCAGTCCCGGCGACTCTAAACTAACTCCTGATGGCCATGGTTTGTAGTCAAATTCACACAGCACAAGTTTTTGAACCCACACTTTCGAGCTTCTAGGCCGAAATGTAGTCGCACATCACTTACGACTTAAAGAGTAGCCGAGACCGGCGTGCGCGGATCCTGCTTTTGACCAACTGCGGCTCGATATTTCGGAACTTCGGGGATATTTTCCAGTCCCAGGGACTCTAAACTAACCCTTGATGGCCTTGGTTTGTAGTGAACTGGAGACAGCAAAACTTTTTGAACGCTCACCTTCAAGCTTCTGGGCCGAAATATAGCCCACTTTACTTTAATACTGAAAAAGTAGCCGAGACCGCCTTACGCGCATCGTGATTTTGACAAACTTGGGGTGGATTTCCCGGAACTTGGGGGATATTTTCCAGTCCCTTGGACTCTAAACTAGGTGCCGATGGCCTTGTTTTGCAGTAAAATGGACACAGCAAAGCTTTTTGAACGCTCACTTTCGATCTTCTGGGCCGAAGTATACAGCCACGTCACTTTAAGACTAAAAGAGTAGCCAAGACTGCTTTACGCGCATCGTGATTTTGACAAACTTCGGCTCGATTTCCCAAGACTTGGGGGGTATTTTGATGTCCCGGACACTGTAAACAATCTGCTGATGTGGCTTGGTTTGCGGTGAAATGGACACAGCAAAACTTTTTGAACTTTCAGTTTCTAGCTTCTCGGCCGAAATATAGTCCCAGTTCACTTTAAAAATGATAGAGTAGCCGAGACCGCCTTACGCGCATCGTGATTTTGACAAAATTCGGCTCGATTTCCCCGAACTTGGGCGATATTTTCCAGTCCCGAGGACTCTCAACTAACTCCTGATGGCCTTGGTTTGGAGTGAAATGAACACAGCAAAACTTTTTGAACTTTTACTTTCTAGCTTCTCGGCCGAAATATAGCCCCCGTTCACTTTAGGAATGAAAGAGTAGCCGAGACCGCCTTACGCGCATCGTGATTTTGACCAACTTTGGCTCGATTTCCCGGGAAATGGGGGATATTTTCCGGTACCGGGGACTCTAAACGAACTCCTGATTGCCTTGGTTTCCAGTGAAACGGACACACCACAACTTTTTGAACGCTCACGTTTGAGCTTCTGGGCCGAAGCATAGCTCTACTTCACTTTAAGACTGAAAGACTAGCCGAGACCGCCTTACGCACATCGTGATTTTGGGCTACTTCGGCTCGATTTCCCGGAACTTGGGAGATAATTCCCAGTTTCGGGCACTCTAAAACTAATTCCTGATGGCCTTGGTTTTCGGTGAAATGGACACAGCCAAACTCTTTGAACGTTCACTTTCGAGTTTCTGGGCCGAAATATAGCCCCACTTCACTTTAAGACTGAAAGAGTAGCCGGGACCGCCTTACGCGCATGGTAATTTTGTCGAACTTCGGCTTGATTTCCTGGCAATTGGGGGATATTTTCCAGTCCCGAAAGCTCTAAACTAACTCCTGAATGCCTTGGTTTTTAGTGAAATGGACACAGGTAAAAGGGGCGCACGCTAGGTTTCCAGGTTGTAGGCCGAAATATAGCCCCACTTTATTTTAAGACTGAAAGTGTACACGAAATCGCCTTAAGCCCATCGAAATTTTTAGCCACTATGGCTCGATATGCCAAAACTTGGGGGATATTTTCCAGTCCCGGGGACTCTACCCTAACTCTTGATGGCCTTAGTTTTCAATAAAATGGTCAAAGGTAACAGGAGCGCACGCTCGGTGTCGAGCTTCTAGGCCGAAATGTAGCCCCAGTTAATTTTAAGATTGAAAGAGTAAACGAAACTGCCGTAGGCTTATCGTAATTTTAAGAAAGTATGGCTCAATTTGCCGAAAGTTGGAGGATAGCTTCCAGTCTCGAGGATTCTAAACTATCTCCTGATGGACTTAGTTCTTAGTGAAATGGACACGGGTAAAAGGAGAGCACGCTCGGTGTCGAGCTTGTACAATCGAAATATAGCCCCACTTCATTTTCGGAGTAAACGAGTAGCCGAGACCGCCTTACGCGCATCGTGATTTTGAGCATCTTTGGCTCGATTTGCCGGAATTCGGGCAATATTTTCCAGTCCCGAGGACTCTATGCTAACTCCTGATGAACTTAGTTTTCAGTGATATGTACACAGGCAGAAGGAGCGCACGCTCGGTGTTGAACTTCTCGGCCGAAATATAGCCCCACTTCATTTTAAGACTGAAAAAGTAGCCGAGACCGCCTTACGCGCATCGTGATTTTGGGCCACTTTTGCTCGATTTCCCGGAAGTTGGCGAATAATTTAAAGTCTCGGGGACGCTAAACTAACTCCCGATGACCTTGATTTGCAGTTTAATGAACACAGCAAAACATTCTGAACGCTCACCTTCGAGCTTCAGGGCCGAAATATAGCCCTACTTAAATTTAAGACTGAAAGAATAGCCGAGAGCCCATTACGCGCATATAAATTTTCATCAACTTCGGCGCCATTTCCTGGAACTTGGAGAATATTTTCCAGTCCCGGGGACTCTAAACTAACTCCTGATGGCCATGGTTTGCAGTGAAATGGACACAGCAAACCTTTTTGAACGCTCACTTTCTAGCTTGTGCGCCGAAATATAGCCACATCTCACTTTAGGACTGACACAGTAGCCGAGACCGCGTGACGCGCATCGTGATTTTGATCAACTTCTGCTCGCTTTCCTGGAACTTGGGGAATATTTTCCAGTCCCGGGGACTCTAAACTAACTCCTGATGGCCATGGTTTGCAGGGAAATTCACACAGCACAAGTTTTTGAATGCACACTTTCGAGCTTCTAGGCCGAAATATAGTCCCACATCACTTACGACTTAAAGAATAGCCGAGACCGGCGTGCGCGCATCGTGATTTTGACCAACTTCGTGTCGATATTCCGGAACGTGGGGGATATTTTCCAGTCCCAGGGACTCTAAACTAACTCTTGATGGTCTTGGTTTGCAGTGAACTGGAGACAGCAAAACTTTTTGAACGCTCACCTTCGAGCTTCCTGGCCGAAATAAAGCCCCACTTTACTTTAAGACTTAAAGAGTAACCGAGACCACCTTACGTGCATTGTGATTTTGACAAACTTCGGGTTGATCTCCCGGAACTTAGGGAACATTTTCCAGTCTCTTGGACGCTAAACTAGGTGGCGATGGCCTTGTTTTGCAGTGAAATGGACACAGCAAAGCTTTTTGAACCCTCACTTTCGAGCTTGTGGGCCGAAATATAGCCATACTTCACTTTAAGACTGAAACAGTAGCCGAGACCGCATTTCGCGCATCGTGATTTTGATCAACTTCGGCTCGCTTTCCCGGAACTTGCGGAATATTTTCCAGTCCCGGTGACTCTAAACTAAGTTTTGATCGCTTTGGTTTGCAGTGAAATGCACACAGCAAAACTTTTTGCAGCGCTCACTTTAGAGCTTCTGGGCCGAAATAAAGCCCCACTTCACTTTAAGACTGAAACAGTAGCCGAGGCCGCCTTAGGCGCATCGTGATTTTGACCAACTTCGGCTTGAGTTGCCAGAACTAAAAAGATATTTTCCAGTCCCGGGGACTCTAAACTAACTCATGATGGCTTTGGTTTTCAGTGAAATTCAGAGAGGAAAACTTTTTGAACGCTCACTTTCGAGCTTCTGGACCGAAATATAGCCCTACTTCACTTTAAGACTGAAAGAGTAGCCGAGACCACCATACGCGAATCGTTATTTTGACCAACTTGGTCTCGATTTCGCGGAACTTGGGGGATATTTTCCAGTTCCGGGGACTGTAAACTACTTCCTGAGGGCCTTGCTTTGCAGTGAAATGGGCACAGCATCACTTTTTGACCGCTCACTTTGGAGCTTCTGGGCCGAAATATACAGCCACCTCACTTTAAGACTAAAAGAGTAGCCGAGACTGCTTTACGCGCATCGTGATTTTGAGAAACTTCGGCTCGATTTCCCGGAACTTGGGAAATATTTTGATATCCCGGAGACTGTAAACTATCTCCTGATGTGGCTTGGTTCGCGGTGAAATGGACACAGCAAAAGTTTTTGAACTTTCACTTTCGAGCTTCTGGGCCGAAATATAGCCCGAGTTCACTTTAACAATGAAAGAATAGCAGAGACCGCCTTACGCGCATCGTGATTTTGACCAACTTTGGGTCGTTTTCCCGGGAAATGAGGAATATTTTCCGGTACCGGGGACTCTAAAGTAACTCCTGATTGCCTTGGTTTGCATTGAAATAGAGACAGCAAGACTTTTTCCACGCTCCCCTTCGGGCTTGTGAGCCGAAATATAGCCCCACTTCAGTTTAAGACTGAAAGAGTAGCCGACACCGTCTTACGCGCATGGTGATTTTGACCAACTTTGGCTCGATTTCCCGAAACTTCGCGGATATATTCAAGTCCCAAGGACTCTAAAATAAACCCTGATGGCCTTGGTCTGCAGTGAAATGGACACAGCAAATTTTTTTGAACGCTTACTTTCGAAATTCTGGGCCGAAATATAGCCCCACTTCACTTTAAGACTGAAATAGTAGCCGAGACCGCCTTAGACGCATCGTGATTTTGACCAACTTCGGCTTGAGTTGCCAGAACTTAAGGGATATTTTCCAGTCCCGTGGACTCTAAACTAACTCATGATGGCCTTGGTTTTCAGTTAAATTGAGAGAGCAAAACTTTTTGAACGCTCACTTTCGAGCTTCTGGGCCGAAATATAAGGCCACGTCACTTTGACACTAAAAGAGTAGGCGAGACTGCTTTACGCGCATCGTGATTTTGACAAACTTCGGCTCGATTTCCCAAGACTTGGGGGATATTTTGATGTCCCGGACACTGTAAACAATCTGCTGATCTGGCTTGGTTTGCGGTGAAATGGACACAGCAAAACTTTTTGAACTTTCACTTTCTAGCTTCTGGGCCGAAATATAGCCCCAGTTCACTTTAAGAATGATAGAGTAGCCGAGACCGCCTTACGCGCATCGTGATTTTGACAAAATTCGGCTCGATTTCCCCGAACTTGGGCGATATTTTCCAGTCACGAGGAGTCTAAACTAACTCCTGATGGCCTTGGTTTGCAGTGAAATGAACACAGCAAAACGTTTTGATCTTTCACTTTCTAGCGTCTCGGCCGAAATATAGCCCCAGTTCACTTTAAGAATGAAATAGTAGGCGAGACCGCCTTACGCGCATCGTGATTTTGAGCAACTTCCGCTCGATTTTCTAGAATTGTGGCGATATTTTCACGTCTCGAGGACTCTAAACTAACTGCTGATGGCCTTGGTTGGCAGTGAAATGGACGCAGGAAAACTTTTTGAACGCTCAGTTTCGAGCTTCTGGGCCGAAATACAACCGTGTTTCACTTTAAGACTGAAATAGTAGCCGAGACCGCCTTACGACCATCGTGATTTTGACCAAGTTCAGCTCGATTTCCCGGAACTTCGGGGATATTTTCCAGTCCCGGAGACTTTAAACTAACTCCTGATGGCCTTGGTTTGCAGTTAAAGGAACACAGCAAAACTTTTTGAACGCTCACTTTCGAGCTTCTGGGTCGAAATATAGCCCCACTTCACTTTAAGACTGAAAGAGTAGCCGAGACCGCCTTACGCGCATCGTGATTTTGGGATACTTCGGCTCGATTTCCCGCAAATAGCGGGATATTTTCCAGTCCCGGGGACTCTAAACTAACTCCTGATGGCCTTGGTTTCCAGTGAAATGGACACAGGAACACTTTTTGAACGCGCACGCTCGAGCTTGCTGGCCGAAATATAGCCCTACTTCTTTTTAAGACTGAAAGAGTAGGTGGGAGCGCCTTACGCCCATTGTGATTTTGAGGATCTTCGGCTCGATCTGGCGAAACTTGGGAGATATTTTCCAGTCCCAAAGTCTCTAAACTCACTCCTGATTGTCTAAGATGTGAGTGAAATAGAGACAAAAATTTTTGAAGCCTTACTTTCGAGCTTCTGGAGTTAAATCTAAGCGAACTTTACCTTAAGACTGAAAGAGTAGCCGAGACCCCCTTAAGCGCATCGTGATTTTGACTAACTTCAGGTGGATTTCCCGTAACTTAGGGGATATTTCCAGTCCCTTGGACGCTAAACTAAGTCGTGGTGGCCTTGTTTTGCAGTGAAATGGACACAGCAAAACTTTTTGAACGCTCACTTTCGAGCTTTTGGGCGGAAATATTGCCCCAGTTTACTTTAAGAATGAAAGAGTAACCGTGACCGCCTTACTCGTATCGTGATTTTGACCAACTTTGGCTCGATTTCCCGGGAAATGGGGGATATTTTCCGGTACCGGGGACTCTAAGCTAACTCCTGATTGCCTTGGTTTGCAGTGGAATGGACACAGCACAACTTTTTGAACGCTCACGTTTGAAGTTCTGGGCCGAAGCATAGCCCTACTTCACTTTAAGACTGAAAGACTAGCCGAGACCGCCTTACGCACATCGTGATTTGGGGCTACTTGGGCTCGATTTCCCGGAACTTGGGACATAATTCCCAGTTTTGGGCACTCTAAACTAATTCCTGATGGCCTTGGTTTTCGGTGAAATGGACACAGCCAAACTCTTTGAACGTTCACTTTCGAGTTTCTGGGCCGAAATATAGCCCCACTTCACTTTAAGACTGAAAGAGTAGCCGGGACCGCCTTACGCGCATGGTAATTTTGTCGAACTTCGGCTTGATTTCCTGGCAATTGGGGGATATTTTCCAGTCCCGGAAGCTGTAAACTAACTCCTGAATGCCTTGGTTTTTAGTGAAATGGACACAGGTAAAAGGGGCGCACGCTAGGTTTCCAGGTTGTAGGCCGAAATATAGCCCCACTTTATTTTAAGACTGAAAGTGTACACGAAACCGCCTTAAGCGCATCGAAACTTTTAGCCACTATGGCTCGATCTTGATGGCCTTAGTTTTCAGTAAAATGGTCACAGGTAACAGGAGCGCACGCTTGGTGTAGAGCTTCTAGGCCGAAATGTAGCCCCAGTTCATTTTAAGACTAAAAGAGTAAACGAAACTACCGTACGCTTATCGTAATTTTAAGAAAGTATGGCTCAATTTGCCGAAACCTGGAGGATAGCTTCCAGTCTCGAGGATTCTAAACTATCTCCTGATGGACTTAGTTCTTAGTGAAATGGACACAGGTAAAAGGAGAGCACGCTGGGTGTCGAGCTTGTAGAACCAAAATATAGCCCCACTTCATTTTCGGAGTAAACGAGTAGCCGAGACCGCCTTACGCGCATCGTGATTTTGAGCATCTTTGGCTCGATTTGCCGGAATTCGGGGAATATTTTCCAGTCCCGAGGACTCTATGCTAACTCCTGATGAACTTAGTTTTCAGTGATATGTACACAGGCAAAAGGAGCGCACGCTCGGTGTTGAGCTTCTCGGCCGAAATATAGCCCCACTTCATTTTAAGACTGAAAGAGTAGCCGAGACCGCCTTACGCGCATCGTGATTTTGAGCATCTTTGGCTCGATTTGCCGGAATTCGGGCAATATTTTCCAGTCCCGAGGACTCTATGCTAACTCCTGATGAACTTAGTTTTCAGTGATATGTACACAGGCAAAAGGAGCGCACGCTCGGTGTTGAGCTTCTCGGCCGAAATATAGCCCCACTTCATTTTAAGACTGAAAGAGTAGCCGAGACCGCCTTACGCGCATCGTGATTTTGAACAACTTTGGCTTGATCTGCCAGAATTTCGGAAATATTTTCCAGTCTCAAAGACTCTAAACTAACTCCTGATGGCCTAAGATGTCAGTGAAATGGACACAGGTAAAATTAGCGCACGCCCGGTCTCGAGCGTCTAGGTCGAAATATAGCCCCCCTTTATTTTAAGACTGAAAGAGTAGCCGAGACCGCCTTACGCGCATCGTGATTTTGGGCCACTTTTGCTCGATTTCCCGGAAGTTGGCTAATAATTTAAAGTCCCGGGGACGCTAAACTAACTCCCGATGAGCTTGGTTTGCAGTTTAATGAACACAGCAAAACATTCCGAACGCTCACCTTCGAGCTTCAGGGCCGAAATATAGCCCTACTTAAATTTAAGACTGAAAGAATAGCCGAGAGCCCGTTTCGCGCATCGTAATTTTCATCAACTTCGGCGCCATTTCCTGGAACTTGGAGACTATTTTCCAGTCCCGGGGACTCTAAACTAACTCCTCATGGCCTTGGTTTGCAGTGAAATGGACACAGCAAACCTTTTTGAACGCTCACTTTCGAGCTTGTGGGCCTGAATATAGCCACACTTCACTTTAAGACTGAAACAGTAGCTGAGACCGCGTTACGCGCATCGTGATTTTGATCAACTTCTGCTCGCTTTCCTGGAACTTGGGGAATATTTTCAAGTCCCGGGGACTCTAAAATAACTCCTGATGGCCATGGTTTGCAGTGAGATTCACACAGCACAAGTTTTTGAACGCAGACTTTCGAGCTTCTAGGCCGAAATATAGTCCCACATCACTTACGACTTAAGAATGGCTGACTGTTAGGATCGAGAACCGCCGGTCAACGACCCATTTGGCAAATCGCTCATATTTTGCCCAAAGATACCCTTAGGTGACCTAATTCTAAAAATCATATTTCAAGGTTCCAGCGAATTTTTATTTTTCAGAAATTCGCGAAAATTTGGAAGCGCGGTCAAAGTGCGGTTTTTCGTGTAATAAAATGACCGAAATAAGGTGCGAGGACGACGCGCTGGTAAAGTCTTAAAATAAATTCAATTGACTTCAAACTTCACACAAATGTGGAACAACCACTCTAATTTATTCCTCGCTTTAAACTAATCTCAGAGATGTTGATATAGTGGTTTTCCGAACCATTTTAAAAACACCTATGACGCGTGTGAAAAATAACGGCAAAATATAGGTCATATTTAACAGCATAAAAATGCATCTGGTACCTCACTTCCCGATTATTTTACTTTACAGCCTAGAAATATCATTATTAGACATATATCATGCCAAGTTTCATACTCGAACTCGCAGTACTTCCCTTTGAGAAAAACGAAAATCTATGTCAATGTGTTGGGCGCAAATAACAATAATTATACACGAACAAGAGACAAATCAGTTTCAACGGCGAAAGTAATAGGCCATCATTCATTAAAATCCCGTCAATTCACTGCTATCAGTAGAAACATAATGTCCACTACATAGAAACTGTTTTTAGACGTTTTCGAAACATTGCGCGTTAACTTTGTTTAATTTCCTGTCCGCCGTCATGTCTAGTCTGTCATCGCGTGTATTTCATTAATGTAAACAACACTTTGAATGGTTTTCACGACAAACGCAAGAGATTTCCTGTAACCTTAATGTTTTCGGTTCACCAAAACGCTTTAAGTTCGTTAAGACACAATAATGGGTCAACTTGGAATGCTGTTTAGCATTAAGGACGTTAAAGGACTGTAAATTAATCGAGTTGAAATATCTTGAAGCAAATCAAAATCGCGCCCTTACTCTAATTTGGCAAACAGCCGACCTCCGTTCAAGTTCAAGAAGTCGAGAGGTTAATTCGGCAATGTATTACCGGTACAACAACAAAATCAAACCGAGGTCACAAAAGTGTAAGTTTAAAAGTGTAGTGGCAAGTCCCAAATAAATTTCGCCTATGTAAAATGGAAACAAGAAGTGAAACGCTCTGCCCCGAAACAAATAAACAAAATATTAATACGACTAATTTAATCCGAAAATGTTACAGAAAACATACCTAAAAGCCGTCGATTCCCCTCAATACCACTCCACATTGCCTTAAAGAGCCAAAGCTTTCTGCTGTAAGAATCAGGGGCCTCAGGAATCTGTTTTTATCATATTGGCAATCATGCTGCGTGGCTGATATTCGAGACTCAGTAAAAGTTGTCACACAACCGTACGAGCAGCCCAGTCACGCTTTCACTGCTCTTGCGCAAATGTTCAACATTTCGCAATTTACCTAAACCGATTACAGGTTTAAAGTAGTGACAGTAGACTGAAATGCGCTTCTTAAAGCTGACCTATCCAGGAGCAATTATTTCTTGTTCTTGAATGGCTCTTGGTTGTAGCTACGGTCGGGAAGGGGTGGGGGAGGGGGTACTCCTGGAAATTTCGGATATCTGTATGCAGTGGAAGGTTAAGTGGTCTCCAGCTCTTAACGCCAACACTGACACACCAGATGATTCTCGAAGTATCACAGGGATCACTAAGCTAAATAATTTTGAGTTTAGCTCCGCTGAGTCAATTACCTGTTGGCGCGCATATTGCATTGACCGTGGACAGGTGGAAAAACAGTTAAACGGGAAAAGCCTGGTGCACATTGTAATTTAGCGTTGTTCAACACGCAATCGGTCAGGTTGTAATGCTAATCGTATTTGACAGAATCTCAAGTTTTCTTTGGACACATACTGGGGTGACATACTCCTAGATGGGCGTGGCCGGGAGCCATGAGTCAAGTCAGTCAACTCGCAAAGCTTAACAGAAGAGTGATAGTGAACCACTGGTGGAAGGACTGCAGATTGTCCCTACGCTTTACCCTGATAGGCCTCTGTTTTATTCTAATGAACTGATGCTGTGACAATGATACCAAAAAAATCATAAATAAGTAGTTCTTTGTGAAAAACTATTTTCAGGAAAGTAAGCTGTTTGGGAGCTCTATGTTTTCAGATGTTCTAGAGTGATTAGTTTGTTAAGGCACTGTTGCGCTGCGTCTACGCGCAGTGTCGGAAGCAAAATGCATTAGATCATCTAATTTTAAGTCGATAAAGGTAAATTAATCGTTGCAGCGAATTTGGAAAGGGTGACTCAAATCAAAAGGGTGATTCAAACCTCGTTCCTAGAGTCTCTCATCTTTCCGCCGGACTGGAGTACGCTCCAGGGTGCGGTAAGATGAGAGACCCTAGGAACGAGGTTGAGACGATTCGGCCATGAGGTTTTCCTCCAAAGGGTCTTCCTCCTCTACTCCCTCTCCCTCTCTACAAAAATTTAACGATCCTCCCCGCCCCGAAAAACTAGCACCTGAAAAAGACGAATATTATAAGGATCCTGGGCTCTGCGCATTTCCCGCGCCACCATTTCGGCGTCAAGCTTTCGGCCTGTCGTTTGACCAGTGCGGAATTTTGCCATAAGATACGAGTGCTGCTTGTCACTGACTGCCCTGAGAGCCCAACCCTCTTTTGAAACAACAAGGGCTTCTTGGTGACCTCTTGTGGCTTTGAATAACGCGCCAACGCTTGCTCCAAGCAGGGTTTGTAGCACATTTTGGCTAAGTCCATAAGGGAATGTCTCTCCAGTGACTGAGTATATTTCCCCAGAGACAAGTGCCTCTCTAAAGTGGACAGGCTATGAAAGACACGAATGCAGCTGCCTTGAAGACATTAATACACTCCTGCCATGCATGGTTACTATCCATGGAAGCATCACCAGACGCTTTCTCGGTCACACCCGTTGATAATGGCACCGATGTTGGGGTCGCAGTGTTCGTGCCTTTTTAGAAAATGACCTGAAGTCTCCTTTAGAGAACGATGTTTCCAGCAGAAATAAAGAAAGGGCGATGTCTGACTAAATTGCAAAAGAAACCCTTGACAATTAGCATGTTCGTAAAGCTAAATAGTATTATTGTTACAGCATCAGTTCGTTAGAATAAAACAGAGGCCTATCAGGGTAAAGCGTAGGGACAATCTGCAGTCCTTCCACCAGTGGTTCACTATCACTCTTCTGTTAAGCTTTGCGAGTTGACTGACTTGACTCATGGCTCCCGGCCACGCCCATCTAGGAGTATGTCACCCCAGTATGTGTCCAAAGAAAACTTGAGATTCTGTCAAATACGATTAGCATTACAACCTGACCGATTGCGTGTTGGACAACGCTAAATTACAATGTGCACCAGGCTTTTCCCGTTTCCCAACTGTTTTTCCACCTGTCCACGGTCAATGCAATATGCGCGCCAACAGGTAATTGACTCAGCGGAGCTAAACTCAAAATTATTTAGCTTAGTGATCCCTGTGATACTTCGAGAATCATCTGGTGTGTCAGTGTTGGCGTTAAGAGCTGGAGACCACTTAACCTTCCACTGCATACAGATATCCGAAATTTCCAGGAGTACCCCCTCCTCCCCCCCTTCCCGACCGTAGCTACAACTAAGAGCCATTCAAGAACAAGAAATAATTGCTCCTGGATAGGTCAGCTTTAAGAAGCGCATTTCAATCTACTGTCACTACTTTAAACCTGTAACCGGTTTAGGTAAATTGCGAAATGTTGAACATTTGCGCAAGAGCAGTGAAAGCGTGACTGGGCTGCTCGTACGGTTGTGTGACAACTTTTACTGAGTCTCGAATATCAGCCACGCAGCATGATTGCCAATATGATAAAAACAGATTCCTGAGGCCCCTGATTCTTACAGCAGAAAGCTTTGGCTCTTTAAGGCAATGTGGAGTGGTATTGAGGGGAATCGACGGCTTTTAGGTATGTTTTCTGTAACATTTTCGGATTAAATTAGTCGTATTAATATTTTGTTTATTTGTTTCGGGGCAGAGCGTTTCACTTCTTGTTTCCATTTTACATAGGCGAAATTTATTTGGGACTTGCCACTACACTTTTAAACTTACACTTTTGTGACCTCGGTTTGATTTTGTTGTTGTACCGGTAATACATTGCCGAATTAACCTCTCGACTTCTTGAACTTGAACGGAGGTCGGCTGTTTGCCAAATTAGAGTAAGGGCGCGATTTTGATTTGCTTCAAGATATTTCAACTCGATTAATTTACAGTCCTTTAACGTCCTTAATGCTAAACAGCATTCCAAGTTGACCCATTATTGTGTCTTAACGAACTTAAAGCGTTTTGGTGAACCGAAAACATTAAGGTTACAGGAAATCTCTTGCGTTTGTCGTGAAAACCATTCAAAGTGTTGTTTACATTAATGAAATACACGCGATGACAGACTAGACATGACGGCGGACAGGAAATTAAACAAAGTTAACGCGCAATGTTTCGAAAACGTCTAAAAACAGTTTCTATGTAGTGGACATTATGTTTCTACTGATAGCAGTGAATTGACGGGATTTTAATGAATGATGGCCTATTACTTTCGCCGTTGAAACTGATTTGTCTCTTGTTCGTGTATAATTATTGTGTTATTTGCGCCCAACACATTGACATAGATTTTCGTTTTTCTCAAAGGGAAATACTGCGAGTTCGAGCATGAAACTTGGCATGATATATGTTTAATAATGATATTTCTAGGCTGTAAAGTAAAATAATCGGAGAGTGAGGTACCAGATGCATTTTTATGCTGTTAAACATGACCTATATTTTGCCGTTATTTTTCACAGGCTTCATAGGTGTTTTTAAAATGGTTCGGAAAACCACTATATCAACATCTCTGAGATTAGTTTAAAGCGAGGAATAAATTAGAGTGGTTGTTCCACATTTGTGTGAAGTTTGAAGTCAATTGAATTTATTTTAAGACTTTACCAGCGCTTCGTCCTCGCACCTTATTTCGGTCATTTTATTACACGAAAAACCGCACTTTGACCGCGCTTCCAAATTTTCGCGAATTTCTGAAAAATAAAAATTCGCTGGAACCTTGAAATATGATTTTTAGAATTAGGTCACCTAAGGGTATCTTTGGGCAAAATATGAGCGATTTGCCAAATGGGTCGTTGACCGGCGGTTCTCGATCCTAACAGTCAGCCATTCTTAAAGAGTAGCCGAGACCGGCTTGCGCGCATCGTGATTTTGACCATCCTCGGGTTGCTATTCCGGAACTTGGGGGATATTTTCCAGTCCCAGGGACTCTAAACTAACTCTTGATGGCCTTGGTTTGCAGTGAACTGGAGACAGCAAAACTTTTTGAACGCTCACCTTCAAGCTTCTGGGCCGAAATATAGCCCACTTTACTTTAATACTGAAAAAGTAGCCGAGACCGCCTTACGCGCATCGTGATTTTGACAAACTTCGGGTGGATTTCCCGGAACTTGGGGGATATTTTCCAGTCCCGGGGACTCTCAAGTAGCCAATGATGGCCTTGTTTTACATTGAAATGGATACAGCATAACTTTTTGAACGCCCACTTTGGAGCTTCTGGGCCGAAATATAGCCCCACTTTACTTTAAGACTGAAAGAGTAGCCGAGATCCCCTTACGCCCATCGTGATTTTGACCATTCTCGGATCGATTTCTCGGAACTTGGGGGATATTTTCCAGTCCCGGGGACTCTAAAGTAACTTCTGATTGCCTTGCTTTGCATTGAAATGGACAGAGCAAAACTTTTTGAACGCTCACTTTCGAGCTTCTGGAACGAAATGTAGCCCTACTTCACTTTAAGACTGAAAGAGTAGCCGAGACCACCTTACGCGAATCGTTATTTTGACCAAGTTCGTCTCGATTTCGCGGAACATGGGGCATATTTTCCAGTTGCGGGGAATCTAAACTACTTCCTGAGGGCCTTGCTTTGCAGTGAAATGGTCACAGCATAACTTTTTGAACGCGTACTTTCGAAATTCTGGGCCGAAATATAGCCCCACTTCACTTTAAGACTGAAATGGTAGCCGAGACCGCCTTAGACGAATCGTGATTTTGACGAACTTCGGCTTGAGTTGCCAGAACTTAAGGGATATTTTCCAGTCCCGGGGACTCTAAACTAACTTATGATGGCCTTGGTTTTCAGTTAAATTGAGAGAGCAAAACTTTTTGAACGCTCACTTTCGAGCTTCTGGGCCGAAATATAAGGCAACGTCACTTTGAGACTAAAAGAGTAGCCGAGACTGCTTTAGGCGCATCGTGATTTTGACAAACTTCGGCTCGATTTCCCGGGACTTGGGGGATATTTTGATGTCCCGGACACTGTAAACAATCTGCTGATCTGGCTTGGTTTGCGGTGAAATGGACACAGCAAAACTTTTTGAACTTTCACTTTCTAGCTTCTCGGCCGAAATATAGTCCCAGTTCACTTTAAGAATGTAAGAGTAGCCGAGACCGCCTTACGCGCATCGTGATTTTGACAAAATTCGGCTCGATTTCCCCGAACTTGGGCGATATTTTCCAGTCCCGAGGACTCTAAACTAACTCCTGATGGCCTTGGTTTGCAGTGAAATGAACACAGCAAAACTTTTTGATCTTTCACTTTCTAGCTTCTCGGCCGAAATATAGCGCCAGTTCACTTTAAGAATGAAAGAGTAGCCGAGACCGCCTTACGCGCATCGTGATTTTGACAAAGTTCGGCTCGATTTCCCCGAACTTGGGCGATATTTTCCAGTCCCGAGGAGTCTAAACTAACTCCTGATGGCTTTTGTTTGCAGTGAAATGAACACAGTAACACTTTTTGAACGCTTATTTTCGAGCTTCTGGGATGAAATATAGCCCCACTTCACTTTAAGACTGAAAGAGTAGGCGAGACCGCCTTACGCGCATCGTGATTTTGAGCAACTTTCCCTTGATTTTCTAGAATTTTGGCGATATTTTCAAGTCCCGGGGACTGTAAACTAACTGCTGATGGCCTTGGTTTGGAGTGAAATGGACGCAGGAAAACTTTTTGAACGCTCAGTTTCGAGCTTCTGGGCCGAAATACAACCGTATTTCACTTTAAGACTGAAATAGTAGCCGAGGCCGCCTTACGCGCATCGTGATTTTGACCAAGTTCAGCTTGATTTCCCGGAACTTGGGGGATATTTTCCAGTCCGGGGGACTTTAAACTAACTCCTGACGGCCGTGGTTTGCAGTTAAATGCACAAAGCGTAATTTGTTAAAGGGTCATTTTCGAGCTTCTGGGCCGAAGCATAGCCCTACTTCGCTTTAAGACTGAAAGACTAGCCGAGACCGCCTTACGCGCATCGTGATTTTGGGCTAGTTCGGCTCGATTTCCCGGAACTTGGGAGATAATTCCCAGTCCCACGGACTCTTAAGTAACTCCTGATGGCCTTGCTCTGGAGTGAAATGGACACAGCACAACTTTGGGAACGCTCACTTTCGATCTTCTGGGCCGAAATAGAATCCCACCTCACTTTCAAACTGAAATAGTAGCCGAGACCGCCTCACGCGCATCGTGAGTTAGACCAAGTTCAGCTCGATATCACGCAACTTTTGCATATTTTCCAGTCCGGGGGACTCTAAACTAACTCTGGATGGCCTTGGTTTGCACTGAAATGCGCACAGCATAACTTTTTGAACGCCCACTTTGGAGCTTCTGGGCCGAAATATAGCCCCACTTGACTTTAAGACTGAAATAGTAGCCGAGATCGCCTTACGCGCATCGTGATTTTGACCATTCTCGGATCGATTTCTCGGAACTTGGGGAATATTTTCCAGTCCCGGGGACACTAAACTAACTCCTGATCGCCTTGCTTTGCATTGAAATGGACAGAGCAAAACTTTTTGAACGCTCACTTTCGAGCTTCTGGGCCGAAATATAGCCACACTTTACTTTAAAACTGAAACAGTAGCCGAGACCGCATTTCGCGCATCGTGATTTTGATCAACTTCGGCTCGCTTTCCCGGAACTTGGGGAATGTTTTCCAGTCCCGGGGACCCTAAACTAACTTTTGATAGCTTTGGTTTGCAGTGAAATGCACACAGCAAAACTTTTTGAACGCTCACTTTCGAGCTTCTGGACAGAAATATAGCCCGACTTTACTTTAAGACTGAAAGAGTAGCCGAAACCGCCTTACGTATATGGTAATTTTGACGAACTTCGAATGGATATCCCGGAACTTGGGCGATATTTTGCAGTCCTTGGACGCTAAACTAAGTCCTGATGGCCTTGTTTTGAAGTGAAATGGACACAGCAAAACTTTTTGAACGCTCATTTTGTAGCTTGTGGGCCGAAATATAGGCACACTTGACTTTAAGACTGAAACAGTAGCCGAGACCACGTTACGCGCATCATGAATTTGATCAACTTCGGCTCCAATTCCCGGGACTTGGGGGATATTTTCCAGTCCCGGGGACTCTAAACTAACTCCTAATGGCCTTGGTTTGCATTGAAAAGGACACAGCACAATTTTTTGAACGCACACTTTCGAGATTCTGGGCCGAAATATAGCCCCACTTCACTTAAGACTGAAAGAGTAGCCGAGACCGCCTTGCTCGCATCGTGAGTTTGACAAACTTCGGGTCGATATTCCGGAACTTGGGAGATAATTTCCAGTCCCAGGAACTCTAAACTAACTTCTGATGGCCTTGTTTTGCAGTGAAATGGACAGAGCAAAACTTTTTGAACGTTCACCTTCGAGCTTCCTGGCCGAAATAAAGCCCCACTTTACTTTAAGACTTAAAGAGTAATCGAGACCGACTTACGCGCATTGTGATTTTGACAAACTTCGGGTGGATCTCCCGGAATTTGGGGAACATTTTCCAGTCCCTTGGACGCTAAACTAAGTCCTGATGGCCTTGTTTTGCAGTGAAATGGACACAGCAAAACTTTTTAAACACTCAGTTTCGAGCTTCTGGGCCGAAATATTGCCCCACTTTATTTTAAGACTGAAAGAGTAGCCGAGACCGCATTTCGCGCATCGTGATTTTGATCAACTTCGGCTCGCTTTCCCGGAACTTGGGGCATATTTTCCAGTCCCGGGGACACTAAACTAACTTTTGATCGCTTTGGTTTGCAGTGAAATGCACACAGCAAAACTTTTTGAACGCTCACTTTCGAGCTACTGGACAGAAATATAGCCCCACTTCACTTTAAGACTGAAATGGTAGCCGAGACCGCTTTGGGAGCATCGTGATTTTGACAACCTTCAGCTCGATTTACCGGAACTTGAGGAATATTTTCCACTCCCAGGGACGCTAAACTAACTCGTGATGGGCTTGTTTTTCAGTCAAAGAACACAGCAAAACTCTTTCAACGCTCACTTTCGGGCTTCTGGGCCGAAATATAGCCCCACTTCACTTTAAGATTGAAACAGTAGCCGATACCGCATTTCGCGCATCGTGATTTTGATCAACGTCGGTTCGATTCCCCAGAACTTGGGCAATATTTTTCAGTCCCGGGGACTCTAAACTAACCCCTGATGGCCTTGGTTTGCAGCGAAATGGACACAGCAAAACTTTTTGAACGCTCACTTTCGGGCTTCTGGCCCGAAATATAGCCCCACTTCACTTTAAGACAGAAAGAGTAGCCGAGACCACTTTAGGGGCATCGTGATTTTGACGAACCTCAGCTCAATTTCCCGGACGTTGTGGCATATTTCCTTGTGCTGGGGACGCTAAACTGACTCCTGATGGCCTTGGTTTGCAATGAAATGAACACAGCAAAACTTTTTGAACGCTCACTTTCGGGCTTCTGGCCCGAAATAAAGACCCACTTCACTTTAAGACTGAAAGAGTAGCCGAGACTACCTTACGCAAATCGTGATTTTGACCAGCTTCGGCTCGATTTCCCGGAAGTTGGGGTATATTTTCCAATCCCGGGGACTCTAAACTAGCTCCTGATGGCTTTGGTTTGCAGTGAAATAAACACAGGGAAACTTTTTGGACGCTCACTTTCAAGCTCCTGGGCAGGAATAAAGCCTCACTCCACTTTAAGACTGAAAAAGTACGCGAGACCGCCTAACGCGCACCGTGATTTTGACCAACTTCGGCTAAATTTCCCTGAACTTGGGGGATATTTTCCAGTCCCGAAGACTCTTAAGTAGCACCTGATGGCCTTCGTTTGCATTGAAATGGATACAGCAAAACTTTTTGAACGCTCACGTTTGAGCTTCTGGGCCGAAATATAGCCCCACTTCACTTTAAGACTGAAAGACTAGCCAAGACCGTCTGCCGCGCATCGTGATTTTGACCAACGTCTTCTCGATTTTACGGAACTTGGGAAATATATTGCAGTTCCGGCGACTCTAAACTAACTCTTGATGGCCTTGGTTTGCAGTGAAAGGGACACAGCAATATTTTTGCAGCGCTCACTTTGGAGCTTCTGGGCCGCAATAGAGCCCCACTTCACTTTAAGACTTGAATAGTAGCCGGGACCGCCTTAGACGCATCGTGATTTTGACCAACTTCGGGTTGAGTTGCCAGAACTTAAGGGATATTTTCCAGTCCCGTGGACTCTAAACTAACTCATGATGGCCTTGGTTTTTAGTTAAATTGAGACAGCAAAACTTTTTGACTTTTTTCCCCGGTAGCGGGGACTCTAAAGTAACTCCTGATTGCCTTGGTTTGCATTGAAATGGAGACAGCAAAACTTTTTCAACGCTCCCCTTCGGGCTTCTGAGCCGAAATATAGCCCGACTTCAGTTTAAGACTGAAAGAGTAGCCGACACCGTCTTACGCCCATCGTGATTCTGACAAACTTCGGCTCGATTTCCCGAAACTTCGGGGATATATTCAAGTCCCAAGGACTCTAAACTAACCCCTAATGGCCTTGGTCTGCAGTGAAATGGACACAGCAAATTTTTTTGAACGCTTACTTTCGAAATTCTGGGCCGAAATATAGCCCCACTTCACTTTAAGACTGAAATAGTAGCCGAGACCGCCTTAGACGCATCGTGATTTTGACTAACTTCGGCTTGAGCTGCCAGAGCTTAAGGGATATTTTCCAGTCCCGTGTACTCTAAACTAACTCATGATGGCCTTGGTTTTCAGTTAAATTGAGAGAGCAAAACTTTTTGAACGCTCACTTTCGAGCTTTTGGGCCGAAATATACAGCCACGTCATTTTAAGATTAAAAGAGTAGCCGAGACTGCTTTACGCGCATCGTGATTTTGACAAACTTCGGCTCGATTTCCCGGGACTTGGGGGATATTTTGATGTCCCGGACACTGTAAACAATCTGCTGATGTGGCTTGGTTTGCGGTGAAATGGACACAGCAAAACTTTTTCAACTTTCATTTTCTAGCTTCCAGGCCGAAATATAGCCCCAGTTCACTTTAAGAATGAAAGAGTGGCCGAGACCGTCTTACTCGCATCGTGATTTTAACAAAATTCGGCTCGATTTCTCCGAACTTGGGCGATATTTTCCAGTCCCGAGGAGTCTAAACTAACTCCTGATGGCCTTGGTTTGCAGTGAAATGAACACAGGAAAACTTTTTGAACTTTCACTTTCTAGCTTCTGGGCCGAAATATAGCCCCAGTTCTCTTTAAGAATGAAAGAGTAGCCGAGACCGCCTTACGCGCATCGTGATTTTGGGATACTTTGGCTCGATTTCCCGCAAATAGGGGGATATTTTCCAGTCCTGGGGACTCTAAACTAACTCCTGATGGCCTTGGTTTCCAGTGAAATGGACACAGGAACACTTTTTGAACGCGCACTTTCGAGCTTGCTGGCCGAAATATAGCCCTACCTCTTTTTAAGACTGAAAGAGTAGGCGGGAGCGTCTTACGCGCATTGTGATTTTGAGGATCTTCGGCTCGATCTGGCGAAACTTGGGAGATATTTGCCAGTCCCAAAGTCTCTAAACTCACTCCTGATTGTCTAAGATGTGAGTGAAATAGAGACAAAAAATTTTGAAGCCTTACTTTCGAGCTTCTGGAGTTAAATCTAAGCCCACTTTACCTTAAGACTGAAAGAGTAGCCGAGACCCCCTTAGGCGCATCGTGATTTTGACTAACTTCGGGTGGATTTCCCGTAACTTGGGGGTTATTTCCAGTCCCTTGGACGCTAAACTAAGTCGTGATGGCCTTGTTTTGCAGTGAAATGGACACAGCAAAACTTTTTAAACACTCAGTTTCGAGCTTGTGGGCCGAAATATTGCCCCACTTCACGTTAAGACTGAAAGAGCAGCCGAGACCGCCGTACGCGCGTCGTGATTTTGACCAACTTCGGTTAAATTTCCCGGAGCTTGGGGGATATTTTCCAGTCCCCGGGACTCTAAACTGACCCCCGACGTCCTTCGTCTGCAGTAAAATGGACACAGCAAAACTTTTTGAACGCTCACTTTTGAGCTTCTGGGCCGAAATATAGCTCCACTTCACTTTAAGAGTGAAAGAGTGGCCGAGACCGCCTTACGCCCATCGTAATTTTGACCAACTTCGGCTCGATTTCCCGGAACTAGGGGGATATTTTCCAGTCCCGCGGACTCTAAAGTAACTCCTGATAGCCTTGCTCTGGAGTGAAATGGACACAGCACAACTTTTTGAACACTCACTTTCGAGCTTCTGGGCGGAAATATTGCCCCAGTTCACTTTAAGAATGAAAGAGTAACCGTGACCGCCTTACGCGCATCGTGATTTTGACCAACATTGGCTCGATTTCCCGGGAAATGGGGGATATTTTCCGGTACCGGGGACTCTAAACTAACTCCTGATTGCCTTGGTTTGCAGTGAAATGGACACAGCACAACTTTTTGAACGCTCACGTTTGAGCTTCTGGGCCGAAGCATAGCCCTACCTCACTTTAAGACTGAAAGACTAGCCGAGACCGCCTTACGCGCATCGTGATTTTGGGCTACTTCGGCTCGATTTCCCGGAACTTGGGACATAATTCCCAGTTTTGGGCACTCTAAACTAATTCCTGATGGCCTTGGTTTTCGGTGAAATGGACACAGCCAAACTCTTTGAACGTTCACTTTCGAGCTTCTGGGCCGAAATATAGCCCCACTTCACTTTAAGACTGAAAGAGTAGCTGGGACCGCCTTACGCGCATGGTAATTTTGTCGAACTTCGGCTTGATTTCCTGGGACTTGGGGGATATTTTCCAGTCCCGGAAGCTCTAAACTAACTCCTGAATGCCTTGGTTTTTAGTGAAATGGACACAGGTAAAAGGGGCGCACGCTAGGTTTCCAGGTTGTAGGCCGAAATATAGCCCCACTTTATTTTAAGACTGAAAGTGTACACGAAACCGCCTTAAGCGCATCGAAACTTTTAGCCACTATGGCTCGATCTTGATGGCCTTAGTTTTCAGTAAAATGGTCACAGGTAACAGGAGCGCACGCTCGGTGTCGAGCTTCTAGGCCGAAATGTAGCCCCAGTTCTTTTTAAGACTAAAAGAGTAAACGAAACTGCTGTACGCTTATCGTAATTTTAAGAAAGTATGGCTCAATATGCCGAAACCTGGAGGATAGCTTCCAGTCTCGAGGATTCTAAACTATCTCCTGATGGACTTAGTTCTTAGTGAAATGGACACAGGTAAAAGGAGAGCACGCTCGGTGTCGAGCTTGTAGAACCAAAATGTAGCCCACTTCATTTTCGGAGTAAACGAGTAGCCGAGACCGCCTTACGCGCATCGTGATTTTGAGCATCTTTGGCTCGATTTGCCGGAATTCGGGCAATATTTTCCAGTCCCGAGGACTCTATGCTAACTCCTGATGAACTTAGTTTTCAGTGATATGTACACAGGCAAAAGGAGCGCACGCTCGGTGTTGAGCTTCTCGGCCGAAATATAGCCCCACTTCATTTTAAGACTGAAAGAGTAGCCGAGACCGCCTTACGCGCATCGTGATTTTGGGCCACTTTCGCTCGATTTCCCGGAAGTTGGCGAATGATTTAAAGTCGCGGGGACGCTTAACTAACTCCCGATGACCTTGGTTTGCAGTTTAATGAACACAGCAAAACATTCCGAACGCTCACCTTCGAGCTTCAGGGCCGAAATATAGCCCTACTTAAATTTAAGACTGAAAGAATAGCCGAGAGCCCGTTACGCGCATCGTAATTTTCATCAATTTCGGCGCCATTTCCTGGAACTTGGAGAATATTTTCCAGTCCCGGGGACTCTAAACTAACTCCTCATGGCCTTGGTTTGCAGTGAAAGGGACACAGCAAACCTTTTTGAACGCTCACTTTCGAGCTTGTGGGCCTGAATATAGCCACACTTCACTTTAAGACTGAAACAGTAGCTGAGACCGCGTTACGCGCATCGTGATTTTGATCAACTTCTGCTCGCTTTCCTGGAATTTGGGGAATATTTTCCAGTCCCAGGGACTCTAAAATAACTCCTGATGGCCATGGTTTGCAGTGAGATTCACACAGCACAAGTTTTTCAACGCAGACTTTCGAGCTTCTAGGCCGAAATATAGTCCCACATCACTTACGACTTAAAGAGTAGCCGAGACCGGCGTGCGCGCATCGTGATTTTGACCATCTTCAGGTTGCTATTCCGGAACTTGGGGGATATTTTCCAGTGCCAGGGACTCTAAACTAACTCTTGATGGCCTTGGTTTGCAGTGAACTGGAGACAGCAAAACTTTTTGAACGCTCACCTTCAAGCTTCTGGGCCGAAATATAGCCCACTTTACTTTAATACTGAAAAAGTAGCCGAGACCGCCTTACGCGCATCGTGATTTTGACAAACTTCGGGTGGATTTCCCGGAACTTAGGGGATATTTTCCAGTCCCTTGGACGCTAAACTAGGTGCCGATGGCCTTGTTTTGCAGTGAAATGGACACAGCAAAGCTTTTTGAACGCTTACTTTCGAGCTTGTGGGCCGAAATATAGCCATACTTCACTTTAAGACTGAAACAGTAGCCGAGACTACGTTTCGCGCATCGTGATTTTGATCAACTTCGGCTCGATTTCCCGGAACTTGCGAAATATTTTCCAGTCCCGGGCACTCTGAACTAACTCGTGCTGGTCTTGGTTTGCAGTGAAACGGAAACAGAAAAAGTTTTTGCACGCATACTTTCGAGCTTCTGGACCGAAATAGAAGCCCACTTCACTTGAAGACTGAAAGAGTAGCCGAGACCGCCTTACGTGCATCGTGACTTTGAGCAACTTCGCCTCGATTTGCCGGAACTAAGGGGATATATTCCAGTTCTGAGGACTCTAAACTAATTCCTGATGGCCTTGGTTTGCAGTAAAATGGACCCAGCAAAACTTTTTGAACGCTCAATTTCGAGCTTCTGGGCCAAAATATAGCCCCCCATTACTTTAACACTGAAAGAGTAGCCGACACCGCCTTACGCGTATCGTGATTTTGACAAACTTTGGGTTGATTTCCCGGAACTTGGGGGATATTTTCCAGTCCCGGGGACTCTCAACTAACTCCTGCTTGTCTTTGTTTGCAGTGAAATAGACAGCGCGAAAGTTTTTGAAGGCTCACTCTCGAGCTTCTGGGCCGAAATAGAGCCCCATTTTACTTTAAGACTGAAAGAGTAGGCAAGACCGTCTTGAGCGAATCGTGATTTTGACCAATTTCGCGTTTATTTCCCGAAACTTGGGGGATATATTCCAGTCAAAGGGACTCTAAAGTAACTCCTGATGGCCTTGGTTTTCAGTGAAATGGACAGAGCACAACTTTGGAGCTTCTGGGCAGAAATATAGCCCCACTTTACTTTAAGACTGAAAGAGTAGATGAGACCGCCTTACGCGCATCGTAATTTTGACGAGCTTCGAATGGATTTCCCGGAGCTTGGGGGATATTTTGCAGTCCCTTGGACGCTAAACTAAGTCCTGAAGGCCTTGTTTTGAAGTAAAATGGACACAACAAAACTTTTTGAACGCTCACTTTCTAGCTTTTGGGCCGAAATATAGCCACACTTCACTTTAGGACTGACACAGTAGCCGAGACCACGTTACGCGCATCATGAATTTGATCAACTTCGGCTCGATTTCCCGGGACTTGGGGGATATTCTTCAGTCCCGGGGAATCTAAACTAACTTCTGATGGCCTTGGTTCGCACTGAAAGTGACAGAGCAAAACTTTTTAAACACTCACTTTCGAGGTACTGGGCCGAAATATTGCCCCACTTCACTTTAAGACGGAAAGAGTAGCCGAGACCACCTTACGCACATCGTGATTTTGACCAACTTCGGCTCGATTTACCGGAACTTGGGGGATATTTTCCAGTCCCGAGGACTCTTAAGTAGCCAATGATGGCCTTGTTTTGCATTGAAATGGATACAGCAAAACTTTTTGAACGCTCACTTTTAAGCTTGTGGGCAGAAATATAGCCCCACTTCACTTTAAGACTGAAAGAGTATCCGAGACCGTCTTACAGGCATCGTGATTTTGACCAACGTCTTCTCGATTTTCCGGAACTTGGGAAATACATTCCACTCCCGGGGACTCTAAACTAACTCCTGATAGCCTTGGTTTGCAGTGAAATAGACACAGTAATTTTTTTTGAGCTTTGAGCTTGTGGGCCGAAATAGAGCCCCACTTCACTTTAAGACTGAAGGAGTAGCCGACACCGCCTTAAGCGCACCGTGATTTTGACCAACTTCGGCTCGATTTGCCGGAACTTGGGGGATATTTTCCAGTCCCGGGGACTCTAAACTAACTCCCGATTGTCTTGGTTTCCAGTGAAATGGACACAGCGAAACTTTTTGAACGCTCACTCTCGAGCTTCTGGACCGAAATATAGCCCCACTTTACTTTAAGACTGAAAGAGTAGCCGAATCCGTCTTGCGCAAATCGTGATTTTGACCAAGTTCGGGTCGGTTTCCCGGAACTTGGGGGATATATTCCATTTCCGCGGGCTGTAAACTAACTCTTGATGGCCTTGGTTTTCAGTGAAATTGACAAAGGAAAGCTTTTTGAACACTCTCTTTGTAGCTTCTGGGCCGAAATAGAATCCCACCTCACTTTCAGACTGAAATAGTAGCCGAGACCGCCTCACGCGCATCGTGAGTTAGACCAAGTTCAGCTCGATTTCACGCAACTTTTGGGATATTTTCCAGTCCGGGGGACTCTACACTAACTCCGGATGGCCTTGGTTTGCACTGAAATGCGCACAGCATAACTTTTTGAACGCCCACTTTGGAGCTTCTGGGCCGAAATATAGCCCCACTTCACTTTAAGACTGAAAGAGTAGCCGAGATCGCCTTACGCCCATCGTGATTTTGACCATTCTCGGATCGATTTCTCGGAACTTGGGGGATAATTTCCAGTCCCGGGGACTCTAAAGTAACTTCTGATTGCCTTGCTTTGCATTGAAATGGACAGAGCAAAACTTTTTGAACGCTCACTTTCGAGCTTGTGGGCCGAAATATAGCCACACTTTACTTTAAGACTGAAACAGTAGCCGAGACCGCATTTCGCGCATCGTGATTTTGATCCACTTCGGCTTGAGTTGCCAGAACTTAAAAGATATTTTCTAGTCCCGGGGACTCTAAACTAACTCATGATGGTCTTGGTTTTCAGTGAAATTCAGAGAGGAAAACTTTTTGAACGCTCACTTTCGAGCTTCTGGAACGAAATGTAGCCCTACTTCACTTTAAGACTGAAAGAGTAGCCGAGACCACCTTACGCGAATCGTTATTTTGACCAACTTCGTCTCGATTTCGCGGAACATGGGGCATATTTTCCAGTTGCGGGGAATCTAAACTACTTCCTGAGGGCCTTGCTTTGCAGTGAAATGGTCACAGCATAACTTTTTGAACGCGTACTTTCGAAATTCTGGGCCGAAATATAGCCCCACTTCACTTTAAGACTGAAAGAGTAGCCGAGACCGCCTTAGACGAATCGTGATTTTGACGAACTTCGGCTTGAGTTGCCAGAACTTAAGGGATATTTTCCAGTCCCGGGGACTCTAAACTAACTTATGATGGCCTTGGTTTTCAGTTAAATTGAGAGAGCAAAACTTTTTGAACGCTCACTTTCGAGCTTCTGGGCCGAAATATACAGCCACGTCACTTTGAGACTAAAAGAGTAGCCGAGACTGCTTTAGGCGCATCGTGATTTTGACAAACTTCGGCTCGATTTCCCGGGACTTGGGGGATATTTTGATGTCCCGGACACTGTAAACAATCTGCTGATCTGGCTTGGTTCGCGGTGAAATGGACACAGCAAAACTTTTTGAACTTTCACTTTCTAGCTTCTCGGCCGAAATATAGTCCCAGTTCACTTTAAGAATGTAAGAGTAGCCGAGACCGCCTTACGCGCATCGTGATTTTGACAAAATTCGGCTCGATTTCCCCGAACTTTGGCGATATTTTCCAGTCCCGAGGAGTCTAAACTAACTCCTGATGGCCTTGGTTTGAGGTGAAATGAACACAGCAAAACTTTTTGAACTTTCACTTTCTAGCCTGTCGGCCGAAATATAGCGCCAGTTCACTTTAAGATTGAAAGAGTAGCCGAGACCGCCTTACGCGCATCGTGATTTTGACAAAGTTCGGCTCGATTTCCCCGAACTTGGGCGATATTTTCCAGTCCCGAGGACTCTAAACTAACTCCTGATGGCCTTGGTTTGCAGTGAAATGAACACAGCAAAACTTTTTGAACTTTCACTTTCTAGCCTGTCGGCCGAAATATAGCGCCAGTTGACTTTAAGATTGAAAGAGTAGCCGAGACCGCCTTACGCGCATCGTGATTTTGACAAAGTTTGGCTCGATTTCCCCGAACTTGGGCAATATTTTCCAGTCCCGAGGAGTCTAAACTAACTCCTGATGGCCTTGGTTTGCAGTGAAATGAACACAGTAACACTTTTTCAACGCTTATTTTCGACCTTCTGGGATGAAATATAGCCCCACTTCACTTTAAGACTGAAAGAGTAGGCGAGACCGCCTTACGCGCATCGAGATTTTGACCAACTTTCCCTCGATTTTCTAGAATTTTGGCGATATTTTCAAGTCCCGGGGACTGTAAACTAACTGCTGATGGCCTTGGTTTGCAGTGAAATGGACGCAGGAAAACTTTTTGAACGCTCAGTTTCGAGCTTCTGGGCCAAAATACAACCGTATTTCACTTTAAGACTGAAATAGTAGCCGAGGCCGCCTTACGCGCATCGTGATTTTGACCAAGTTCAGCTCGATTTCCCGGAACTTGGCGGATATTTTCCAGTCTGGGGGACTTTAAACTAACTCCTGATGGCCGTGGTTTGCAGTTAAATGCACAAAGCGTAACTTGTTAAAGGGTCATTTTCGAGCTTCTGGGCCGAAATATAGCCCCACTTTACTTTAAGACTGAAAGAGTAACCGGGACCGCCTTATGCGCATCGTGATTTTGACCAACTTTGGCTCGATTTCCCGGGAAATGGGGGATATTTTCCGGTACCGGGGACTCTAAACTAACTCCTGAGTACCTTGGTTTGCAGTGAAATGGACACAGCACAGCTTTTTGAACGCTCACGTTTGAGCTTCTGGGCCGAAGCATAGCCTTACTTCACTTTAAGACTGAAAGACTAGCCGAGACCGCCTTACGCGCATCGTGATTTTGGGCTACTTCGGCTCGATTTCCCGGAACTTGAGAGAAAATTTCCAGTCCCGCGGACTCTAAAGTAACTCCTGATGGCCTTGCTCTGGCCTGACACAGCAAAACGCTCATTTTGTATCTTGTGGGCTGAAATATAGGCACACTTGACTTTAAGACTGAAACAGTAGCC
This sequence comes from Orbicella franksi, assembly GCF_964199315.1. Classification (NCBI taxonomy): domain Eukaryota; kingdom Metazoa; phylum Cnidaria; class Anthozoa; order Scleractinia; family Merulinidae; genus Orbicella; species Orbicella franksi. The sequence continues at coordinate 1,993,948 of NC_138145.1, read as the reverse complement.
GAGACCACGTTACGCGCATCATAAATTTGATCAACTTCGGCTCCAATTCCCGGGACTTGGGGGATATTTTCCAGTCCCGGGGACTCTAAACTAACTCCTAATGGCCTTGGTTTGCATTGAAAAGGACACAGCACAATTTTTTGAACGCACACTTTCGAGATTCTGGGCCGAAATATAGCCCCACTTCACTTAAGACTGAAAGAGTAGCCGAGACCGCCTTGCTCGCATCGTGAGTTTGACAAACTTCGGGTCGATATTCCGGAACTTGGGAGATAATTTCCAGTCCCAGGAACTCTAAACTAACTCCTGATGGCCTTGTTTTGCAGTGAAATGGACAGAGCAAAACTTTTTGAACGTTCACCTTCGAGCTTCCTGGCCGAAATAAAGCCCCACTTTACTTTAAGACTTAAAGAATAATCGAGACCACCTTACGCGCATTGTGATTTTGACAAACTTCGGGTGGATCTCCCGGAACTTAGGGAACATTTTCCAGTCCCTTGGACGCTAAACTAAGTCCTGATGGCCTTGTTTTGCAGTGAAATGGACACAGCAAAACTTTTTAAACACTCAGTTTCGAGCTTCTGGGCCGAAATATTGCCCCACTTCACGTTAAGACTGAAAGAGCAGCCGAGACCGCCGTACGCGCGTCGTGATTTTGACCAACTTCGGTTAAATTTCCCGGAGCTTGGGGGATATTTTCCAGTCCCCGGGACTCTAAACTGACCCCCGACGTCCTTCGTCTGCAGTAAAATGGACACAGCAAAACTTTTTGAACGCTCACTTTTGAGCTTCTGGGCCGAAATATAGCTCCACTTCACTTTAAGAGTGAAAGAGTGGCCGAGACCGCCTTACGCCCATCGTAATTTTGACCAACTTCGGCTCGATTTCCCGGAACTAGGGGGATATTTTCCAGTCCCGCGGACTCTAAAGTAACTCCTGATAGCCTTGCTCTGGAGTGAAATGGACACAGCACAACTTTTTGAACACTCACTTTCGAGCTTCTGGGCGGAAATATTGCCCCAGTTCACTTTAAGAATGAAAGAGTAACCGTGACCGCCTTACGCGCATCGTGATTTTGACCAACATTGGCTCGATTTCCCGGGAAATGGGGGATATTTTCCGGTACCGGGGACTCTAAACTAACTCCTGATTGCCTTGGTTTGCAGTGAAATGGACACAGCACAACTTTTTGAACGCTCACGTTTGAGCTTCTGGGCCGAAGCATAGCCCTACCTCACTTTAAGACTGAAAGACTAGCCGAGACCGCCTTACGCGCATCGTGATTTTGGGCTACTTCGGCTCGATTTCCCGGAACTTGGGACATAATTCCCAGTTTTGGGCACTCTAAACTAATTCCTGATGGCCTTGGTTTTCGGTGAAATGGACACAGCCAAACTCTTTGAACGTTCACTTTCGAGCTTCTGGGCCGAAATATAGCCCCACTTCACTTTAAGACTGAAAGAGTAGCCGGGACCGCCTTACGCGCATGGTAATTTTGTCGAACTTCGGCTTGATTTCCTGGGACTTGGGGGATATTTTCCAGTCCCGGAAGCTCTAAACTAACTCCTGAATGCCTTGGTTTTTAGTGAAATGGACACAGGTAAAAGGGGCGCACGCTAGGTTTCCAGGTTGTAGGCCGAAATATAGCCCCACTTTATTTTAAGACTGAAAGTGTACACGAAACCGCCTTAAGCGCATCGAAACTTTTAGCCACTATGGCTCGATCTTGATGGCCTTAGTTTTCAGTAAAATGGTCACAGGTAACAGGAGCGCACGCTCGGTGTCGAGCTTCTAGGCCGAAATGTAGCCCCAGTTCTTTTTAAGACTAAAAGAGTAAACGAAACTGCTGTACGCTTATCGTAATTTTAAGAAAGTATGGCTCAATATGCCGAAACCTGGAGGATAGCTTCCAGTCTCGAGGATTCTAAACTATCTCCTGATGGACTTAGTTCTTAGTGAAATGGACACAGGTAAAAGGAGAGCACGCTCGGTGTCGAGCTTGTAGAACCAAAATGTAGCCCACTTCATTTTCGGAGTAAACGAGTAGCCGAGACCGCCTTACGCGCATCGTGATTTTGAGCATCTTTGGCTCGATTTGCCGGAATTCGGGCAATATTTTCCAGTCCCGAGGACTCTATGCTAACTCCTGATGAACTTAGTTTTCAGTGATATGTACACAGGCAAAAGGAGCGCACGCTCGGTGTTGAGCTTCTCGGCCGAAATATAGCCCCACTTCATTTTAAGACTGAAAGAGTAGCCGAGACCGCCTTACGCGCATCGTGATTTTGGGCCACTTTCGCTCGATTTCCCGGAAGTTGGCGAATGATTTAAAGTCGCGGGGACGCTTAACTAACTCCCGATGACCTTGGTTTGCAGTTTAATGAACACAGCAAAACATTCCGAACGCTCACCTTCGAGCTTCAGGGCCGAAATATAGCCCTACTTAAATTTAAGACTGAAAGAATAGCCGAGAGCCCGTTACGCGCATCGTAATTTTCATCAATTTCGGCGCCATTTCCTGGAACTTGGAGAATATTTTCCAGTCCCGGGGACTCTAAACTAACTCCTCATGGCCTTGGTTTGCAGTGAAAGGGACACAGCAAACCTTTTTGAACGCTCACTTTCGAGCTTGTGGGCCTGAATATAGCCACACTTCACTTTAAGACTGAAACAGTAGCTGAGACCGCGTTACGCGCATCGTGATTTTGATCAACTTCTGCTCGCTTTCCTGGAATTTGGGGAATATTTTCCAGTCCCAGGGACTCTAAAATAACTCCTGATGGCCATGGTTTGCAGTGAGATTCACACAGCACAAGTTTTTCAACGCAGACTTTCGAGCTTCTAGGCCGAAATATAGTCCCACATCACTTACGACTTAAAGAGTAGCCGAGACCGGCGTGCGCGCATCGTGATTTTGACCATCTTCAGGTTGCTATTCCGGAACTTGGGGGATATTTTCCAGTGCCAGGGACTCTAAACTAACTCTTGATGGCCTTGGTTTGCAGTGAACTGGAGACAGCAAAACTTTTTGAACGCTCACCTTCAAGCTTCTGGGCCGAAATATAGCCCACTTTACTTTAATACTGAAAAAGTAGCCGAGACCGCCTTACGCGCATCGTGATTTTGACAAACTTCGGGTGGATTTCCCGGAACTTAGGGGATATTTTCCAGTCCCTTGGACGCTAAACTAGGTGCCGATGGCCTTGTTTTGCAGTGAAATGGACACAGCAAAGCTTTTTGAACGCTTACTTTCGAGCTTGTGGGCCGAAATATAGCCATACTTCACTTTAAGACTGAAACAGTAGCCGAGACTACGTTTCGCGCATCGTGATTTTGATCAACTTCGGCTCGATTTCCCGGAACTTGCGAAATATTTTCCAGTCCCGGGCACTCTGAACTAACTCGTGCTGGTCTTGGTTTGCAGTGAAACGGAAACAGAAAAAGTTTTTGCACGCATACTTTCGAGCTTCTGGACCGAAATAGAAGCCCACTTCACTTGAAGACTGAAAGAGTAGCCGAGACCGCCTTACGTGCATCGTGACTTTGAGCAACTTCGCCTCGATTTGCCGGAACTAAGGGGATATATTCCAGTTCTGAGGACTCTAAACTAATTCCTGATGGCCTTGGTTTGCAGTAAAATGGACCCAGCAAAACTTTTTGAACGCTCAATTTCGAGCTTCTGGGCCAAAATATAGCCCCCCATTACTTTAACACTGAAAGAGTAGCCGACACCGCCTTACGCGTATCGTGATTTTGACAAACTTTGGGTTGATTTCCCGGAACTTGGGGGATATTTTCCAGTCCCGGGGACTCTCAACTAACTCCTGCTTGTCTTTGTTTGCAGTGAAATAGACAGCGCGAAAGTTTTTGAAGGCTCACTCTCGAGCTTCTGGGCCGAAATAGAGCCCCATTTTACTTTAAGACTGAAAGAGTAGGCAAGACCGTCTTGAGCGAATCGTGATTTTGACCAATTTCGCGTTTATTTCCCGAAACTTGGGGGATATATTCCAGTCAAAGGGACTCTAAAGTAACTCCTGATGGCCTTGGTTTTCAGTGAAATGGACAGAGCACAACTTTGGAGCTTCTGGGCAGAAATATAGCCCCACTTTACTTTAAGACTGAAAGAGTAGATGAGACCGCCTTACGCGCATCGTAATTTTGACGAGCTTCGAATGGATTTCCCGGAACTTGGGGGATATTTTGCAGTCCCTTGGACGCTAAACTAAGTCCTGAAGGCCTTGTTTTGAAGTAAAATGGACACAACAAAACTTTTTGAACCCTCACTTTCTAGCTTTTGGGCCGAAATATAGCCACACTTCACTTTAGGACTGACACAGTAGCCGAGACCACGTTACGCGCATCATGAATTTGATCAACTTCGGCTCGATTTCCCGGGACTTGGGGGATATTCTTCAGTCCCGGGGAATCTAAACTAACTTCTGATGGCCTTGGTTCGCACTGAAAGTGACAGAGCAAAACTTTTTAAACACTCACTTTCGAGGTACTGGGCCGAAATATTGCCCCACTTCACTTTAAGACGGAAAGAGTAGCCGAGACCACCTTACGCACATCGTGATTTTGACCAACTTCGGCTCGATTTACCGGAACTTGGGGGATATTTTCCAGTCCCGAGGACTCTTAAGTAGCCAATGATGGCCTTGTTTTGCATTGAAATGGATACAGCAAAACTTTTTGAACGCTCACTTTTAAGCTTGTGGGCAGAAATATAGCCCCACTTCACTTTAAGACTGAAAGAGTATCCGAGACCGTCTTACAGGCATCGTGATTTTGACCAACGTCTTCTCGATTTTCCGGAACTTGGGAAATACATTCCACTCCCGGGGACTCTAAACTAACTCCTGATAGCCTTGGTTTGCAGTGAAATAGACACAGTAATTTTTTTTGAGCTTTGAGCTTGTGGGCCGAAATAGAGCCCCACTTCACTTTAAGACTGAAGGAGTAGCCGACACCGCCTTAAGCGCACCGTGATTTTGACCAACTTCGGCTCGATTTGCCGGAACTTGGGGGATATTTTCCAGTCCCGGGGACTCTAAACTAACTCCCGATTGTCTTGGTTTCCAGTGAAATGGACACAGCGAAACTTTTTGAACGCTCACTCTCGAGCTTCTGGACCGAAATATAGCCCCACTTTACTTTAAGACTGAAAGAGTAGCCGAATCCGTCTTGCGCAAATCGTGATTTTGACCAAGTTCGGGTCGGTTTCCCGGAACTTGGGGGATATATTCCATTTCCGCGGGCTGTAAACTAACTCTTGATGGCCTTGGTTTTCAGTGAAATTGACAAAGGAAAGCTTTTTGAACACTCTCTTTGTAGCTTCTGGGCCGAAATAGAATCCCACCTCACTTTCAGACTGAAATAGTAGCCGAGACCGCCTCACGCGCATCGTGAGTTAGACCAAGTTCAGCTCGATTTCACGCAACTTTTGGGATATTTCCCAGTCCGGGGGACTCTACACTAACTCCGGATGGCCTTGGTTTGCACTGAAATGCGCACAGCATAACTTTTTGAACGCCCACTTTGGAGCTTCTGGGCCGAAATATAGCCCCACTTCACTTTAAGACTGAAAGAGTAGCCGAGATCGCCTTACGCCCATCGTGATTTTGACCATTCTCGGATCGATTTCTCGGAACTTGGGGGATAATTTCCAGTCCCGGGGACTCTAAAGTAACTTCTGATTGCCTTGCTTTGCATTGAAATGGACAGAGCAAAACTTTTTGAACGCTCACTTTCGAGCTTGTGGGCCGAAATATAGCCACACTTTACTTTAAGACTGAAACAGTAGCCGAGACCGCATTTCGCGCATCGTGATTTTGATCCACTTCGGCTTGAGTTGCCAGAACTTAAAAGATATTTTCTAGTCCCGGGGACTCTAAACTAACTCATGATGGTCTTGGTTTTCAGTGAAATTCAGAGAGGAAAACTTTTTGAACGCTCACTTTCGAGCTTCTGGAACGAAATGTAGCCCTACTTCACTTTAAGACTGAAAGAGTAGCCGAGACCACCTTACGCGAATCGTTATTTTGACCAACTTCGTCTCGATTTCGCGGAACATGGGGCATATTTTCCAGTTGCGGGGAATCTAAACTACTTCCTGAGGGCCTTGCTTTGCAGTGAAATGGTCACAGCATAACTTTTTGAACGCGTACTTTCGAAATTCTGGGCCGAAATATAGCCCCACTTCACTTTAAGACTGAAAGAGTAGCCGAGACCGCCTTAGACGAATCGTGATTTTGACGAACTTCGGCTTGAGTTGCCAGAACTTAAGGGATATTTTCCAGTCCCGGGGACTCTAAACTAACTTATGATGGCCTTGGTTTTCAGTTAAATTGAGAGAGCAAAACTTTTTGAACGCTCACTTTCGAGCTTCTGGGCCGAAATATACAGCCACGTCACTTTGAGACTAAAAGAGTAGCCGAGACTGCTTTAGGCGCATCGTGATTTTGACAAACTTCGGCTCGATTTCCCGGGACTTGGGGGATATTTTGATGTCCCGGACACTGTAAACAATCTGCTGATCTGGCTTGGTTCGCGGTGAAATGGACACAGCAAAACTTTTTGAACTTTCACTTTCTAGCTTCTCGGCCGAAATATAGTCCCAGTTCACTTTAAGAATGTAAGAGTAGCCGAGACCGCCTTACGCGCATCGTGATTTTGACAAAATTCGGCTCGATTTCCCCGAACTTTGGCGATATTTTCCAGTCCCGAGGAGTCTAAACTAACTCCTGATGGCCTTGGTTTGAGGTGAAATGAACACAGCAAAACTTTTTGAACTTTCACTTTCTAGCCTGTCGGCCGAAATATAGCGCCAGTTCACTTTAAGATTGAAAGAGTAGCCGAGACCGCCTTACGCGCATCGTGATTTTGACAAAGTTCGGCTCGATTTCCCCGAACTTGGGCGATATTTTCCAGTCCCGAGGACTCTAAACTAACTCCTGATGGCCTTGGTTTGCAGTGAAATGAACACAGCAAAACTTTTTGAACTTTCACTTTCTAGCCTGTCGGCCGAAATATAGCGCCAGTTCACTTTAAGATTGAAAGAGTAGCCGAGACCGCCTTACGCGCATCGTGATTTTGACAAAGTTTGGCTCGATTTCCCCGAACTTGGGCAATATTTTCCAGTCCCGAGGAGTCTAAACTAACTCCTGATGGCCTTGGTTTGCAGTGAAATGAACACAGTAACACTTTTTCAACGCTTATTTTCGACCTTCTGGGATGAAATATAGCCCCACTTCACTTTAAGACTGAAAGAGTAGGCGAGACCGCCTTACGCGCATCGAGATTTTGACCAACTTTCCCTCGATTTTCTAGAATTTTGGCGATATTTTCAAGTCCCGGGGACTGTAAACTAACTGCTGATGGCCTTGGTTTGCAGTGAAATGGACGCAGGAAAACTTTTTGAACGCTCAGTTTCGAGCTTCTGGGCCAAAATACAACCGTATTTCACTTTAAGACTGAAATAGTAGCCGAGGCCGCCTTACGCGCATCGTGATTTTGACCAAGTTCAGCTCGATTTCCCGGAACTTGGCGGATATTTTCCAGTCCGGGGGACTTTAAACTAACTCCTGATGGCCGTGGTTTGCAGTTAAATGCACAAAGCGTAACTTGTTAAAGGGTCATTTTCGAGCTTCTGGGCCGAAATATAGCCCCACTTTACTTTAAGACTGAAAGAGTAACCGGGACCGCCTTATGCGCATCGTGATTTTGACCAACTTTGGCTCGATTTCCCGGGAAATGGGGGATATTTTCCGGTACCGGGGACTCTAAACTAACTCCTGAGTACCTTGGTTTGCAGTGAAATGGACACAGCACAGCTTTTTGAACGCTCACGTTTGAGCTTCTGGGCCGAAGCATAGCCTTACTTCACTTTAAGACTGAAAGACTAGCCGAGACCGCCTTACGCGCATCGTGATTTTGGGCTACTTCGGCTCGATTTCCCGGAACTTGAGAGAAAATTTCCAGTCCCGCGGACTCTAAAGTAACTCCTGATGGCCTTGCTCTGGCCTGACACAGCAAAACGCTCATTTTGTATCTTGTGGGCTGAAATATAGGCACACTTGACTTTAAGACTGAAACAGTAGCCGAGACCACGTTACGCGCATCATAAATTTGATCAACTTCGGCTCCAATTCCCGGGACTTGGGGGATATTTTCCAGTCCCGGGGACTCTAAACTAACTCCTAATGGCCTTGGTTTGCATTGAAAAGGACACAGCACAATTTTTTGAACGCACACTTTCGAGATTCTGGGCCGAAATATAGCCCCACTTCACTTAAGACTGAAAGAGTAGCCGAGACCGCCTTGCTCGCATCGTGAGTTTGACAAACTTCGGGTCGATATTCCGGAACTTGGGAGATAATTTCCAGTCCCAGGAACTCTAAACTAACTCCTGATGGCCTTGTTTTGCAGTGAAATGGACAGAGCAAAACTTTTTGAACGTTCACCTTCGAGCTTCCTGGCCGAAATAAAGCCCCACTTTACTTTAAGACTTAAAGAATAATCGAGACCACCTTACGCGCATTGTGATTTTGACAAACTTCGGGTGGATCTCCCGGAACTTAGGGAACATTTTCCAGTCCCTTGGACGCTAAACTAAGTCCTGATGGCCTTGTTTTGCAGTGAAATGGACACAGCAAAACTTTTTAAACACTCAGTTTCGAGCTTCTGGGCCGAAATATTGCCCCACTTCACGTTAAGACTGAAAGAGCAGCCGAGACCGCCGTACGCGCGTCGTGATTTTGACCAACTTCGGTTAAATTTCCCGGAGCTTGGGGGATATTTTCCAGTCCCCGGGACTCTAAACTGACCCCCGACGTCCTTCGTCTGCAGTAAAATGGACACAGCAAAACTTTTTGAACGCTCACTTTTGAGCTTCTGGGCCGAAATATAGCTCCACTTCACTTTAAGAGTGAAAGAGTGGCCGAGACCGCCTTACGCCCATCGTAATTTTGACCAACTTCGGCTCGATTTCCCGGAACTAGGGGGATATTTTCCAGTCCCGCGGACTCTAAAGTAACTCCTGATAGCCTTGCTCTGGAGTGAAATGGACACAGCACAACTTTTTGAACACTCACTTTCGAGCTTCTGGGCGGAAATATTGCCCCAGTTCACTTTAAGAATGAAAGAGTAACCGTGACCGCCTTACGCGCATCGTGATTTTGACCAACATTGGCTCGATTTCCCGGGAAATGGGGGATATTTTCCGGTACCGGGGACTCTAAACTAACTCCTGATTGCCTTGGTTTGCAGTGAAATGGACACAGCACAACTTTTTGAACGCTCACGTTTGAGCTTCTGGGCCGAAGCATAGCCCTACCTCACTTTAAGACTGAAAGACTAGCCGAGACCGCCTTACGCGCATCGTGATTTTGGGCTACTTCGGCTCGATTTCCCGGAACTTGGGACATAATTCCCAGTTTTGGGCACTCTAAACTAATTCCTGATGGCCTTGGTTTTCGGTGAAATGGACACAGCCAAACTCTTTGAACGTTCACTTTCGAGCTTCTGGGCCGAAATATAGCCCCACTTCACTTTAAGACTGAAAGAGTAGCCGGGACCGCCTTACGCGCATGGTAATTTTGTCGAACTTCGGCTTGATTTCCTGGGACTTGGGGGATATTTTCCAGTCCCGGAAGCTCTAAACTAACTCCTGAATGCCTTGGTTTTTAGTGAAATGGACACAGGTAAAAGGGGCGCACGCTAGGTTTCCAGGTTGTAGGCCGAAATATAGCCCCACTTTATTTTAAGACTGAAAGTGTACACGAAACCGCCTTAAGCGCATCGAAACTTTTAGCCACTATGGCTCGATCTTGATGGCCTTAGTTTTCAGTAAAATGGTCACAGGTAACAGGAGCGCACGCTCGGTGTAGAGCTCCTAGGCCGAAATGTAGCCCCAGTTCTTTTTAAGACTAAAAGAGTAAACGAAACTGCTGTACGCTTATCGTAATTTTAAGAAAGTATGGCTCAATTTGCCGAAACCTGGAGGATAGCTTCCAGTCTCGAGGATTCTAAACTATCTCCTGATGGACTTAGTTCTTAGTGAAATGGACACAGGTAAAAGGAGAGCACGCTCGGTGTCGAGCTTGGAGAACCGAAATGTAGCCCCACTCCATTTTCGGAGCAAACGAGTAGCCGAGACCGCCTTACGGGCATCGTGATTTTGAGCATCTTTGGCTCGATTTGCCGGAATTCGGGGAATATTTTCCAGTCCCGAGGACTCTATGCTAACTCCTGATGAACTTAGTTTTCAGTGATATGTACACAGGCAAAAGGAGCGCACGCTCGGTGTTGAGCTTCTCGGCCGAAATATAGCCCCACTTCATTTTAAGACTGAAAGAGTAGCCGAGACCGCCTTACGCGCATCGTGATTTTGAGCAACTTTGGCTCGATCTGCCCGAATTTCGGCAATATTTTCCAGTCTCAAAGACTCTAAACTAACTCCTGATGGCCTAAGATGTCAGTGAAATGGACACAGGAAAAATTAGCGCACGCCCGGTCTCGAGCGTCTAGGTCAAAATATAGCCCCCCTTCATTTTAAGACTTAAAGAGTAGCCGAGACCGCCTTACGCGCATCGTGATTTTGGGCCACTTTTGCTCGATTTCCCGGAAGTTGGCGAATAATTTAAAGTCGCGGGGACGCTAAACTAACTCCCGATGACCTTGGCTTGCAGTTTAATGAACACAGCAAAACATTCCGAACGCTCACCTTCGAGCTTCAGGGCCGAAATATAGCCCTACTTAAATTTAAGACTGAAAGAATAGCCGAGAGCCCGTTACGCGCATCGTAATTTTCATCAATTTCGGCGCCATTTCCTGGAACTTGGAGAATATTTTCCAGTCCCGGGAACTCTAGACTAACTCCTCATGGCCTTGGTTTGCAGTGAAAGGGACACAGCAAACCTTTTTGAACGCTCACTTTCGAGCTTGTGGGCCTGAATATAGCCACACTTCACTTTAAGACTGAAACAGTAGCTGAGACCGCGTTACGCGCATCGTGATTTTGATCAACTTCTGCTCGCTTTCCTGGAACTTGGGGAATATTTTCCAGTCCCAGGGACTCTAAAATAACTCCTGATGGCCATGGTTTGCAGTGAGATTCACACAGCACAAGTTTTTCAACGCAGACTTTCGAGCTTCTAGGCCGAAATATAGTCCCACATCACTTACGACTTAAAGAGTAGCCGAGACCGGCGTGCGCGCATCCTGATTTTGACCATCTTCAGGTTGCTATTCCGGAACTTGGGGGATATTTTCCAGTGCCAGGGACTCTAAACTAACTCTTGATGGCCTTGGTTTGCAGTGAACTGGAGACAGCAAAACGTTTTGAACGCTCACCTTCAAGCTTCTGGGCCGAAATATAGCCCACTTTACTTTAATACTGAAAAAGTAGCCGAGACCGCCTTACGCGCATCGTGATTTTGACAAACTTCGGGTGGATTTCCCGGAACTTGGGGGATGTTTTCCAGTCCCTTGGACGCTAAACTAGGTGCCGATGGCCTTGTTTTGCAGTGAAATGGACACAGCAAAGCTTTTTGAACGCTTACTTTCGAGCTTGTGGGCCGAAATATAGCCATACTTCACTTTAAGACTGAAACAGTAGCCGAGACTACGTTTCGCGCATCGTGATTTTGATCAACTTCGGCTCGATTTCCCGGAACTTGCGAAATATTTTCCAGTCCCGGGCACTCTGAACTAACTCGTGCTGGTCTTGGTTTGCAGTGAAACGGAAACAGAAAAAGTTTTTGCACGCATACTTTCGAGCTTCTGGACCGAAATAGAAGCCCACTTCACTTGAAGACTGAAAGAGTAGCCGAGACCGCCTTACGTGCATCGTGACTTTGAGCAACTTCGCCTCGATTTGCCGGAACTAAGGGGATATATTCCAGTTCTGAGGACTCTAAACTAATTCCTGATGGCCTTGGTTTGCAGTAAAATGGAGCCAGCAAAACTTTTTGAACGCTCAATTTCGAGCTTCTGGGCCAAAATATAGCCCCCCATTACTTTAACACTGAAAGAGTAGCCGACACCGCCTTACGCGCATCGTGCTTTTGACAAACTTCGGGTTGATTTCCCAGGACTTGGGGGATATTTTCTAGTCCCGGGGACTCTCAACTAACTCCTCCTTGTCTTGGTTAGCAGTGAAATGGACACAGCGAAAGTTTTTGAAGGCTCACTCTCGAGCTTCTTGGCCGAAATAGAGCCCCATTTTACTTTAAGACTGAAAGAGTAGGCGAGACCCTCTTGAGCGAATCGTGATTTTGACCAATTTCGCGTTTATTTTCTTAAACTTGGGGGATATATTCCAGTCAAAGGGACTCTAAAGTAACTCCTGATGGCCTTGGTTTTCAGTGAAATGGACAGAGCACAACTTTGGAGCTTCTGGGCAGAAATATAGCTCCACTTTACTTTAAGACTGAAAGAGTAGATGAGACCGCCTTACGCCCATCGTAATTTTGATGAACTTCGAATGGATTTCCCGGAACTTGGGGTATATTTTCCAGTCCCTTGGACCCTAAACTAAGTCCTGATGGCCTTGTTTTGAAGTAAAATGGACACAACAAAACTTTTTAAACGCTCAGTTTCGAGCTTGTGGGCCGAAATATACAGCCACGTCACTTTAAGACTAAAAGAGTAACCGAGACTGCTTTTACGCGCATCGTGATCTTAACAAACTTCGGCTCGATTTCCCAGGACTTGGGGGATATTTTGATGTACCGGACACTGTAAACAATCTGCTGATGTGGCTTGGTTTGTGGTGAAATGGACACAGGAAAACTTTTTGAACTTTCACTTTCTAGCTTCTGGGCCGAAATATAGCCCCAGTTCACTGTAAGAATGAAAGAGTAGGCGAGACCGCCTTACGCGCATCGTGATTTTGACAAAATTCGGCTCGATTTCCCAGAACTTGGGCGATATTTTCCAGTCCCTAGGAGTGTAAACTAACTGCTGATGGCCTTGGTTTGCAGTGAAATGGACGCAGGAAAACTTTTTGAACGCTCAGTTTCGAGCTTCTGGGCCGAAATACAACCGTACTTCACTTTAAGACTGAAATAGTAACCGAGACCGCCTAACGAGGATCGTGATTTTGACCAAGTTCAGCTCGATTTCCCGGAACTTGGGGGATATTTTCTAGTCCGGGGGACTTTAAACTAACTCCTGATGGCCGTGCTTTGCAGTTAAATGCACAAAGCGTAACTTTTTAAAGAATCACTTTCGAGCTTCTGGGCCGAAATATAGCCCCACTTTACTTTAAGACTGAAAGCGTAGCCGAGACCGTCTTACGCGTATCGTGATTTTGACCAACTTCCGTTCGATTTCCCGGAACTTCGGGGATATATTCCAGTCCCGGGGACTCTAAATTGACCCCCGACGTCCTTGGTCTGCAGTAAAATGGACACAGCAAAACTTTTTGAGCGCTCACTTTTGAGCTTCTTGGCCGAAATATAGCTCAGCTTCACTTTAAGAGTGAAAGAGTAGCCGAGACCGCCTTACGCCCATTGTAATTTTGACCAACTTTGGCTCGATTTCCCGGAACTTGGAGGATATTCTCCAGTCCCGCGGACTCTAAAGTAACTCCTGATGTCCTCTTTCTGAAGTGAAATGGACACAGCACAACTTTTTGAACGCTCACTTTCTAGCTTCTGGGCGGAAATATTGCCCCTGTTGACTTTAAGAATGAAAGAGTAACCGGGACCGCTTTACGCGCATCGTGATTTTGACCAACTTTGGCTCGATTTCCCGGGAAATGGGGGATATTTTCTGGTACCGGGGACTCTAAACTAACTCCTGATTGCCTTGGTTTGCAGTGAAATGGACACAGCACAACTTTTAGAACGCTCACTTTTGAGCTTCTGGGCCGAAGCATAGCCCTACTTCACTTTAAGACTGAAAGACTAGCCGAGACCGCCTTACGCGCATCGTGATTTTGGGCTACTTCGGCTCGATTTCCCGGAACTTGGGACATAATTCCCAGTCCCGGGCACTATAAACTAATTCCTGATGGCCTTGGTTTTCAGTGAAATGGACACAGCCAAACTTTTTGAGCCTTCACTTTCGAGCTTCTGGGCCGAAATATAGCCCCAGTTCACTTTAAGACTGAAAGAGTAGCCGGGACCGTCTTACGCGCATGGTAATTTTGTCCAACTTCGGCTTGATTTACTGGGACTTGGGGGATATTTTCCAGTCCCAGAAGCTCTAAACTAACTCCTGAATGCCTTGGTTTTTAGTGAAATGGACACAGGTAAAAGGGGCGCACGCTACGTTTCCAGGTTGTAGGCCGAAATATAGCTCACTTTATTTTAAGACTAAAAGTGTACACGAAACTGCCTTAAGCGCATCGAAATTTTTAGCCACTATGGCTCGATCTTCGCCTAAGTTTTCAGTAAAATGGTCACAGGTAAAAGGAGCGCACGCTCGGTGTCGAGCTTCTAGGCCGAAATGTAGCCCCAGTTCATTTTGAGACTGAAAGAGTAAACGAAACTGCCGTAGGCTTATCGTAATTTTAAGAAAGTATGGCTCAATATGCCGAAACTTGGAGGATAGCTTCCAGTCTCGAGGATTCTAAACTATCTCCTCATGGACTTAGTTCTTAGTGAAATGGACACAGGTAAAAGGAGAGCACGCTCGGTATCGAGCTTGTGTAACCGAAATAAAGCCTCACTTCATTTTCGGAGTAAACGAGTAGCGGAGACCGCCTTACGCGCATCGTGATTTTGAGCATCTTTGGCTCGATTTGCTGGAATTCGTGGAACATTTTCCAGTCCCGCGGACGATATGCTAACTCCTGATGAGCTTAGTTTTCAGTGATATGTACACAGGCAAAATGAGCGCACGCTCGGTGTTGAGCTTCTCGGCCGAAATATAGCCCCACTTCACTTTAAGACTGAAAGAGTAGCCGAGACCGCCTTACGCGCATCGTGATTTTGAGCAACTTTGGCTCGACCTGCCAGAATTTGGGAAATATTTTCCAGTCCCAAGGACTCTAAACTAACTCCTGATGGCCTAAGATGTCAGTGAAATGGACACAGGAAAAATTAGCGCACGCCCGGTCTCGAGCTTCTAGGTCGAAATATAGCCCCCATTAATTTTAAGACTGAAAGAGTAGCCGAGACCGCCTTACGCGCATCGTGATTTTGGGCCACTATTGCTCGATTTCCCGGAAGTTGGCGAATAAATTAAAGTCCCGGGGACGCTAAACTAACTCCCGATGACCTTGATTTCCAGTTTAATGAACACCGCAAAACATTCTGAACGCTCACCTTCGAGCTTCAGGGTCGAAATATAGCCCTACTTAAATTTAAGACTGAAAGAATAGCCGAGAGCCCGTTACCCTCATCGTATTTTTCATCAACTTCGGCGCCATCTCCTGGAACTTGGAGAATATTTTCCAGTGCCGGGGACTCTAAACTAACTCGTGATGGCCTTGGTTTGCAGTGAAATGGACACAGCAAAACTTTTTGAACGCTCACTTTCGAGCTTGAGGGCCGAAATATAGCCACACCTCACTTTAAGACTGAAACAGTAGCCGAGACCACGTTTCGCGCATCGTGATTTTGATCAACTTCGGCTCGATTTCCCGCAACTTGCGAAATATTTTCCAGTCCCGGGCACTCTAAACTAACTCGTGCTGGTCTTGGTTTGCAGTGAAACGGAAACAGAAAAAGTTTTTGAACGCATACTTTCGAGCTTCTGGACTGAAATAGAAGCCCACTTTACCTGAAGACTGAAAGAGTAAGCGAGACCGCCTTACGTGCATCGTGATTTTGAGCAACTTCGGCCCGATTTACCGGAACTAAGGGGATATATTCCAGTTCTGAGGACTCTAAACTAATTCCTGATGGCCTTGGTTTGCAGTAAAATGGAGCCAGCAAAACTTTTTGAACGCTCAATTTCGAGCTTCTGGGCCAAAATATAGCCCCCCATTACTTTAACACTGAAAGAGTAGCCGACACCGCCTTACGCGCATCGTGATTTTGACAAACTTCGGGTTGATTTCCCAGAGCTTGGGGAATATTTTCCAGTCCCGGGGACTCTCAACTAACTCCTGCTTGTCTTTGTTTGCAGTGAAATGGACAGCGCGAAAGTTTTTGAAGGCTCACTCTCGAGCTTCTGGGCCGAAATAGAGCCCCATTTTACTTTAAGACTGAAGGAGTAGGCGAGACCGTCTTGAGCGAATCGTGATTTTGACAAAATTCGGCTCGACTTCCCCGAACTTGGGCGATATTTTCCCGTCCCGAGGAGTCTAAGCTAACTCCTGATGGCCTTCGTTTTATGTGAAATGGACACAGCCAAACTTTTTGAACGTTCACTTTCGAGCTTCTGGGCCGAAATATAGCCCCACTTCACTTTAAGACAGAAAGAGTAGCCGAGACCACTTTAGGGGCATCGTGATTTTGACCAACCTCGGCTCAATTTCCCGGACCTTGGGGCATATTTTCTTGTCCCGGGGACTCTAAACTAACTCCTGATGGCCTTGGTTTGCAGTGAAATGAACACAGCAAAACTTTTTGAACGCTCACTTTCGGGCTTCTGGCCCGAAATATAGCCCCACTTCACTTTAAGACTGAAAGAGTAGCCGAGACTACCTTACGGAAATCGTGATTTTGACCAACTTCTGCTCGATTTCCTGGAACTTGGGGGATACTTTCCAGTCCTAGGGACTCTAAACTAACTCTTGATGGCCTTGGTTTGCAGTGAAATGGAGACAGCAAAACTTTTTGAACGCTCACCTTCAAGCTTCTGGGCCGAAATATAGCCCACTTTACTTTAATACTGAAAAAGTAGCTGAGACCGCCTTACGCGCATCCTGCTTTTGACAAACTTCGGGTGGCTTTCCCGGAACTTGGGGGATGTTTTCCAGTCCCTCGGACGCTAAACTAGGTGCCGATGGCCTTGTTTTGCAGTGAAATGGACACAGCAAAGCTTTTTGAACGCTCACTTTCGAGCTTGAGGGCCGAAATATAGCCACACTTCACTTTAAGACTGAAACAGTAGCCGAGACCACGTTTCACGCATCGTGATTTTGATCAACTTCGGCTCGATTTCCCGCAATTTGCGAAATATTTTCCAGTCCCGGGGACTCTAAACTAAGTCGTGCTGGTCTTGGTTTGCAGTGAAACGGAAACAGAAAAAGTTTTTGAACGCATACTTTCGAGCTTCTGGACTGAAATAGAAGCCCACTTTACCTGAAGACTGAAAGAGTAAGCGAGACCGCCTTACGTGCATCGTGATTTTGAGCAACTTCGGCCCGATTTGCCGGAACTAAGGGGATATATTCCAGTTCTGAGGACTCTAAACTAATTCCTGATGGCCTTGGTTTGCAGTAAAATGGACCCAGCAAAACTTTTTGAACGCTCAATTTCGAGCTTCTGGGCCAAAATATAGCCCCCCATTACTTTAACACTGAAAGAGTAGCCGACACCGCCTTACGCGCATCGTGATTTTGACAAACTTCGGGTTGATTTCCAGGAACTTGGGGGATATTTTCCAGTCCCGGGGACTCTCAACTAACTCCTGCTTTTCTTGGTTTGCAGTGAAATGGACAGCGCGAAAGTTTTTGAAGGCTCACTCTCGAGCTTCTGGGCCGAAATAGAGCCCCATTTTACTTGAAGACTGAAAGAGTAGGCGAGACCCTCTTGAGCGAATCGTGATTTTGACCAAATTCGCGTTTATTTCCCGAAACTTAGGGGATATATTCCAGTCAAAGGGACTCTAAAGTAACTCCTGATGGCCTTGGTTTTCAGTGAAATAGACAGAACACAACTTTGGAGCTTCTGGGCAGAAATATAACCCCACTTTACTTTAAGACTGAAAGAGTAGATGAGACCGCCTTACGCGCATCGTAATTTTGACGAGCTTCGAATGGATTTCCCGGAACTTGGCGGATATTTTGCAGTCCCTTGGACGCTAAACTAAGTCCTGATGGCCTTGTTTTGAAGTAAAATGGACACAACAAAACTTTTTGAACGCTCACCGTCGAGTTTCTGGACCGAAATATAGCCCCACTTTACTTTAAGACTGAAAGAGTAGCCGAGATCGTCTTGCGCAAATCGTGATTTTGACCAACTTCGGGTCGGTTTCCCGGAACTTGGGGGATATATTCCATTTCCGCGAGCTCTAAACTAACTCCTGATGGCCTTGGTTTTCAGTGAAATGGACAAGGGAAAGCTTCTTTGAACACTCTCTTTGTAGCTTCTGGGTCGAAATAGAATCCCACCTCACTTTCAGACTGAAATAGTAGCCGAGACGGCCTCACGCGCATCGTGAGTTAGACCAAGTTCAGCTCGATTTCACGCAACTTTTGGGATATTTTCCAGTCCGGGGGACTCCGGATGGCCTTGGTTTGCACTGAAATGCGCACAGCAGAACTTTTTGAACGCCCACTTTCGAGGTGCTAGGCCGAAATATAGCCCCACTTCACTTTAAGACTGAAAGAGTAGCCGAGTTCGCCTTACGCGGATCGTGATTTTGACCATTTTCGGATCGATTTCTCGGAACTTGGGGAATATTTTCCAGTCCCGGGGACCCTAAACTAACTTTTCATAGCTTTGGTTTGCAGTGAAATGCACACAGCAAAACTTTTTGAAAGCTCACTTTCGAGCTTCTGGACAGAAATATAGCCCGACTTTACTATAAGACTGAAAGAGTAGCCGAAACCGCCTTACGTATATCGTAATTTTGACGAACTTTGAATGGATTTCCCGCAACTTGGGGTATATTTTCCAGGCCCTTGGACGCTAAACTAAGTCCTGATGGCCTTGTTTTGAAGTGAAATGGACACAGCAAAACTTTTTGAACGCTCACTTTCTAGCTTGTGGGCCGAAATATAGGCACACTTGACTTTAAGACTGAAACAGTAGCCGAGACCACGTTACGCGCATCATCAATTTGATCAACTTCGGCTCCAATTCCTGGGACTTGGGGGATATATATCCAGTCCCGGGGACTCTAAACTAACTCCTAATGGCCTTGGTTTGCATTGAAATGGACACAGCGCAATGTTTTGAACGCACACTTTGGAGATTCTGGGCCGAAATATAGCCACACTTCACTTAAGACTGAAAGAGTAGCCGAGACCGCCTCTCTCGCATCGTGAGTTTGACAAACTTCGGGTTGATATTCCGGAACTTGGGGGATATTTTCCAGTCCCAGGAACTCTAAACTAACTCCTGATGGCCTTGGTTTGCACTGAAATGGACAGAGCAAAACTGTTTGAACGCTCACCTTCGAGCTTCCTGGCCGAAATAAAGCTCCACTTTACTTTAAGACTAAAAGAGTAAGCGAGAGCACCTTACGCGCATTGTGATTTTGACAAACTTCGGGTGGATCTCCCGGAACTTGGGGAAAATTTTCCAGTCCCTTGGACGCTAACTTAAGTCCTGATAGCCTTGTTTTGAAGTTAAATGGACACAGCAAAACTTTTCGAACGCTCACTTTCGAGCTTGTGGGCCGAAATATAGCCACACTTTACTTTAAGACTGAAACAGTAGCCGAGACCGCATTTCGCGCATCGTGATTTTGATCAACTTCGGCTCGCTTTCCCGGAACTTGGGGAATATTTTCCAGTCCCGGGGACCTTAAACTAAGTTTTGATCGCTTTGGTTTGCAGTGAAATGCACACAACAAAACTTTTTGAACGCTCACTTTCGAGCCTCTGGACAGAAATATAGCGCCACTTCACTTTAAGACTGAAAGGGTAGCCGAGACCGCTTTGGGAGCATCGTGATTTTGACCAACTTCAGCTCGATTTACCGGAACTTGGGGAATATTTTCCAGTCTCAGGGACGCTAAACTAACTCGTGACGGACTTGTTTTTCAGTCAAAGAACACAGCAAAACTTTTTGAACGCTCACTTTCGGGCTTCTGGGCCGAAATATAGCCCCACTTCACTGAAATAGTAGCCGAGACCGCCTTAGACGCATCGTGATTTTGACCAACTTCGGCTTGAGTTGCCAGAACTTAAGGGATATTTTCCAGTCCCGTGCACTCTAAACTAACTCCTGATGGCCTTGGTTTTCAGTTAAATTGAGAGAGGAAAACTTTCTGAACGCTCACTTTCGAGCTTCTAGACAGAAATATAGCCCCACTTCACTTTAAGACTGAAAGGGTAGCGGAGACCACTTTGGGAGCATCGTGATTTTGACCAACTTCAGCTCGATTTACCGGAACTTGGGGAATATTTTCCATTGCCGGGGACTCTAAACTAACCCCTGATGGCCTTGCTTTGCAGTGAAATGGACACAGCAAAACTTTTTGAGCACTCACTTTTGGGCTTCTGGCCCGAAATATAGCCCTACTTCACTTTAAGACAAAAAGAGTAGCCGAGACCACTTTAGGGGCATCGTGATTTTGACCAACCTCGGCTCAATTTCCCGGACCTTGGGGCATATTTTCTTGTCCCGGGGACGCTAAACTAACTCCTGATGGCTTTGGTTTGCAGTAAAATAAACACAGCAAAACTTTTTGAACGCTCACTTTCGGGCTTCTGGCCCGAAATATAGCCCCACTTCACTTTAAGACTGAAAGAGTAGCCGAGGCTACCTTACGCAAATCGTGATTTTGACCAACTTCAGCTCGATTTACCGGAACTTGGGGAATATTTTCCAGTCTCAGGGACGCTAAACTAACTCGTGACGGACTTGTTTTTCAGTCAAAGAACACAGCAAAACTTTTTGAACGCTCACTTTCGGGCTTCTGGGCCGAAATATAGCCCCACTTCACTGAAATAGTAGCCGAGACCGCCTTAGACGCATCGTGATTTTGACCAACTTCGGCTTGAGTTGCCAGAACTTAAGGGATATTTTCCAGTCCCGTGCACTCTAAACTAACTCCTGATGGCCTTGGTTTTCAGTTAAATTGAGAGAGGAAAACTTTCTGAACGCTCACTTTCGAGCTTCTAGACAGAAATATAGCCCCACTTCACTTTAAGACTGAAAGGGTAGCGGAGACCACTTTGGGAGCATCGTGATTTTGACCAACTTCAGCTCGATTTACCGGAACTTGGGGAATATTTTCCATTGCCGGGGACTCTAAACTAACCCCTGATGGCCTTGCTTTGCAGTGAAATGGACACAGCAAAACTTTTTGAGCACTCACTTTTGGGCTTCTGGCCCGAAATATAGCCCTACTTCACTTTAAGACAAAAAGAGTAGCCGAGACCACTTTAGGGGCATCGTGATTTTGACCAACCTCGGCTCAATTTCCCGGACCTTGGGGCATATTTTCTTGTCCCGGGGACGCTAAACTAACTCCTGATGGCTTTGGTTTGCAGTAAAATAAACACAGCAAAACTTTTTGAACGCTCACTTTCGGGCTTCTGGCCCGAAATATAGCCCCACTTCACTTTAAGACTGAAAGAGTAGCCGAGGCTACCTTACGCAAATCGTGATTTTGACCAACTTCGGCTCGATTTCCCGGAACTTGGGGGATATTTTCCAGTCCCGGGGACCCTAAACTAGCTCTTGATGGCTTTGGTTTGCAGTGAAATAAACACAGGGAAACTTTTAGAACGCTCACTTTCAAGCTCCTGGGCAGGAATAAAGTCTCACTTCACTTTAAGACTGAAACAGTAAGCGAGACCGCCTAACGCGCACCGTGATTTTGACCAACTTCGGGTAAATTTCCCTTAACTTGGGGGATATTTTCCAGTCCCGAAGACTCTTCAGTAACCCCTGATGGCCTTCGTTTGCATTGTAATGGTTACAGAAAACGTTTTGAACGCTCACTTTTGAGCTTCTGGGCCGAAATATAGCCCCACTTCACTTTAAGACTGAAAGACTAGCCAAGACCGTCTTGCGCGCATCGTGATTTTGACCAACGTCTTCTCGATTTTGCGGAACTTGGGAAATATATTGCAGTCCCGGGGACTGTAAACTAACTCCTGATGGTCTTGGTTTGCAGTGAAATGGACACAGCAAATTTTTTGCAGCGCTCACTTTGGAACTTCTGGGCCGAAATAGAGCCCCACTTCACTTTAAGACTGAAAGAGTAGCCGAGGCCGCCTTAGGTGCATCGTGATTTTGACCAACTTCGGCTTGAGTTACCAGAACCTAAAAGATATTTTCCAATCCCGGGGACTGTAAACTAACTCATGATGGCCCTGGTTTTCAGTGAAATTCAGAGAGGTAAACCTTTTGAACGCTCACTTTCGAGCTTCTGGACCGAAATATAGCTCTACTTCACTTTAAGACTGAAAGAGTAGCCGAGACCACCTTACGCGAATCGTTATTTTGACCAACTTCGTCTCGATTTCGCGGAACTTGGGGGTATTTTCCAGTTCCGGGGACTGTAAACTACTTCCTGAGGGCCTTGCTTTGCAGTGAAATGGGCACAGCATAACTTTTTGAACGGTCACGTTCGAGCTTCGGGGCCGAAATATACAGCCACGTCACTTTAAGACTAAAAGAGTGGCCGAGACTGCTTTACGCGCATCGTGATTTTGACAAACTTCGGCTCGATTTCCCGGAACTTGGGGGGATATTTTGATGTCCCGGAGACTGTAAACTATCTCCTGATGTGGCTTGGTTCGCGGTGAAATGGACACAGCAACACTTTCTGAACTTTCACTTTCTAGCTTCTGGGCCGAAATAGAGCCCGCGTTATCTCTAAGAATGAAAAAATAGCCGAGACCGCCTTACGCGCACCGTGATTTTGACCAACTTCGGCTCGATTTCCCAGAAAATGGGGAATATTTTCCGGTACCGGGGACTCTAAAGTAACTCCCGATTGCCTTGGTTTGCATTGAAATGGAGAGAGCAAAACTTTCTCAACGCTCCCCTTCGGGCTTCTGAGCCGAAATATAGCCCCACTTCAGTTTAAGACTGAAAGAGTAGCCGACACCGTCTTACGCGCATCGTGATTTTGACCAACTTCGGCTCGATTTCCCGAAACTTCGAGGATATATTCAAGTCCCAAGGACTCTAAACTAACCCCTGATGGCCTTGGTCTGCAGTGAAATGGACACAGCAAATTTTTTTGAACGCTTACTTTCGAAATTCTGGGCCGAAATATAGCCCCACTTCACTTTAAGACTGAAAGAGTAGCCGAGACCACCTGACGCGAATCGTTATTTTGACCAACTTCGTCTTGATTTCGCGGAACTTGGGGGATATTTTCCAGTTCCGGGAACTGTAAACTACTTCCTGAGGGCCTTGCTTTGCAGTGAAATGGGCACAGCAAAACTTTTTGAACGCTCACTTTCGAGCTTTTGGGCCGAAATATACAGCCAGGTCACTTTGAGACTAAAAGAGTAGCCGAGACTGCTTTACGCGCATCGTGATTTTGACAAACTTCGGCTCGATCTCCCGGGACTTGGGGGATATTTTGATGTCGCGGACACTATAAACAATCTGCTGATCTGGCTTGGTTTGCGGTGAAATGGACACAGCAAAACTTTTTGAACTTTCACTTTCTAGCTTCTGGGCCGAAATATAGCCCCAGTTCACTTTAAGAATGAAAGAGTAGCCGAGACCACCTTACGTGCATCGTGATTTTGACAAAATTCGGCTCGATTTCCCCGAACTTGGGCGATATTTTCCAGTCCCGAGGAGTCTAAACTAACTCATGATGGCCTTGGATTGCAGTGAAATGAACACAGCAAAACTTTTTGAACTTTCACTTTCTATCTTCTCGGCCGAAATATAGCCCCAGTTCACTTTAAGAATGAAAGAGTAGCCGAGACCGCCTTACGCGCATCGTCATTTTGACAAAATTCGGCTCGATTTCCCCGAACTTGGGCGATATTTTTAAATACCGAGGAGTCTCAACTAACTCCTGATGGCCTTGGTTTGCAGTGAAATGAACACAGTAACACTTTTTGAACGCTTATTTTCGAACTTCTGCGATGAAATATAGCCCCACTTCACTTTAAGACTGAAAGAGTAGGCGAGACCGCCTTACGCGCATGGTGATTTTGAGCAACTTCCGCTCGATTTTCTAGAATTGTGGCGATATTTTCAAGTCCCGGGGACTGTAAACTAACGGCTGATGGCATTGGTTTGCAGCGAAATGGACGCAGGAAAACTTTTTGAACGCTCAGTTTCGAGCCTCTGGGCCGAAATACAACCGTATTTCACTTTAAGTTTGAAATAGTAGGCGAGACCGTCTTACTAGCATCGTGATTTTGACCAAGTTAAGCTCGATTTCCCGGAACTTGGGAGATATTTTCCAGTCCGGGGGACTTTTAAACTAACTCCTGATGGCCTTGGTTTACAGTTAAATGCACAAAGCGTAACTTTTTAAATGGTCACTTTCGAGCTTCTGGGCCGAAATATAGCTCCACTTTACTTTAAGACCGAAAGAGTAGCCGAGACCGTCTTACGCGCATCGTGATTTTGACGAACTTCCGTTCGATATCCCGGATCTTCGAGGATATATTCCAGTCCCGGGGACTCTAAACTAACTGCTGATGGCCTTGGTTTGCAGTGAAATGGACACAGCAAAACTTTTTGAGCGCTCACTTTTGAGCGTCTGGGCCGAAATATAGCCCCACCTCACTTTAAGACTGAAAGAAATATAGCTCCCCATTACTTTAACACTGAAAGAGTAGCCGAGACCGCCTTACGCGTCGTGATATTGACAAACTTGGGGTTGATTTCCAGGAACTTGGGGGATATTTTCCAGTCCTGGGTATTCTCAGCTAACTCCTGCTTGTCTTAGTTTTTAGTGAAATGCACACAGCGAAAGTTTTTGAAGGCTCACTCTCGAGCTTCTGGGCCCAAATAGAGCCCCATTTTACTTTAAGACTCAAAGAGTAGGCGAGACCGTCTTGAGCGAATCGTGATTTTGACCAATTTCGCGTTATTTCCCGAAACTTGGGGGATATATTCCAGTCAAAGGGACTCTAAAGTAACTCCTGCTGGCCTTGGTTTTCAGTGAAATGGACAGAGCACAACTTTGGAGCTTCTGGGCAGAAATATAGCCACACTTTACTTTAAGACTGAAATAGTAGATGAGACCGCCTTACGCGCATCGTAATTTTGACGAACTTCCAATGGATTTCCCGGAACTTGGGGGATATTTTGCAGTCGCTTGGACGCTAAAATAAGTCCTGGTGGCCTTGTTTTGAAGTAAAATGGACACAACAAAACTTTTTGAACGCTCACTTTCTAGCTTGTGGGCCGAAATATAGCACACTTCTCTTTAGGACTGACACAGTAGCCGAGACCACGTTACGCGCATCATGAATTTGATCAACTTCGGCTCGATTTGCCGGGACTTGGGGGATATTCTCCAGTCCCGGGGACTCTAAACTAACTTCTGATGGCCCTGGTTTCCACTGATAGTGACAGAGCAAAACTTTTTAAACACTCACTTTGGAGCTTCTGGGCCGAAATATTGCCCCACTTCACTTTAAGACTGAAAGAGTAGCCGAGACCACCTTACGCACATCCTGATTTATACCAACTTCGGCTCGATTTACCGGAACTTGGGGGATATTTTCCAGTCCCGAGGACTCTTAAGTAACCCCTGATGGCCTTGGTTTGCATTGCAATAAATACCGCAAAACTTTTTGAACGCTCACTTTTGAACTTCTGGGCCGAAATATAGCCCCACTTTACTTTAAGACTGAAAGAGTAGCCGAGACCGTCTTACGCGCATCGTGATTTTGACCAACGTCTTCTCGATTTTCCGGAACTTGCGAAATACATTCCACTCCCGGGGACTCTAAACTACCTCCTCATGGCCTTGGTTTGCAGTGAAATAGACAGTAATTTTTTGTGAGCTTTGAGCTTGTGGGCCGAAATATAGCCCCACTTCACTTTAAGACTGAAGGAGTAGCCGACACCGCCTTAAGCGCACCGTGATTTTGACCAACTTCGGCTCGATTTGCCGGAACTTGGGGGATATTTTCCAGTCCCGGGGACTCTAAACTAACTCCTGATTGTCTTGGTTTTCAGTGAAATGGACACAGCGAAACTTTTTGAACGCTCACTCTCGAGCTTCTGGACCGGAATATAGCCCCACTTTACTTTAAGACTGAAAGAGTAGCCGAGACCGTCTTGCGCAAGTCGTGATTTTGACCAACTTCGGGTCGGTTTCCCGGAACTTGGGGGATATATTCCGTTTCCGCGAGCTCTAAACTAACTCCTGATGGTCTTGGTTTTCAGTGAAATGGAGCTTGTAGCTTCTGGGCCGAAATAGAATCCCACTTCACTTTCAGACTGAACTAGTAGCCGAGACCGCCTCACGCGCATCGTGAGTTAGACCAAGTTCAGCTCGATTTCACGCATCTTTTGGCATATTTTCCAGTCCGGGGGACTCTACACTAACTCTGGTATGCGCTTGGTTTGCACTGAAATGCGCACAGCATAACTTTTTGAACGCCCACTTTGGAGCTTGTGGGCCGAAATATAGCCCCACTTCACTTTAAGACTGAAAGAGTACTAGCCGAGATCGCCTTACGCGCATCGTGATTTTGACCATTTTCGGATCGATTTCTCGGAACTTGGGGGATATTTTCCAGTCCCGGGGACTCTAAACTAACTCCTGATCGCCTTGCTTTGCATTGAAATGGACAGAACAAAACTTTTTGAAAGCTCACTTTCGAGCTTGTGGGCCGAAATATAGCCACATTTTACTTTAATACTGAAAAAGTAGCCGAGACCACCTTACGCGCATCGTGATTTTGATCAACTTCGGCTCGCTTTCCCGGAACTTGGGGAATATTTTCCAGTCCCGGGGACCCTAAACTAACTTTTGATAGCCTTGGTTTGCAGTGAAATGGAGACCAAAACTTTTTGAACGCTCACCTTTAAGCTTCTGGGCCGAAATATAGCCCACTTTACTTTAATACTGAAAAAGTAGCAGAGATCGCCTTACGCGCATCGTGATTTTGACAAACTTCGGGTGGATTTCCCGGAACTTAGGGGGATATTTTCCAGTCCCTTGGACGCTAAACTAGGTGCCGATGGCCTTGTTTTGCAGTGAAATGGACACAGCAAAGCTTTTTGAACGCTCACTTTCGAGCTTGTGGGCCGAAATATAGCCATACTTCACTTTAAGACTGAAACAGTAGCCGAGACCACGTTTCGCGCATCGTGATTTTGATCAACTTCGGCTCGATTTCCCGCAACTTGCGAAATAGTTTCCAGTCCTGGGGACTCTAAACTAACTCGTGCTGGTCTTGGTTTGCAGTGAAACGGAAACAGAAAAGTTTTTGCACGCATACTTTCGAGCTTCTGGAACGAAATAGAAGCCCACTTCACTTGAAGACTGAAAGAGTAGCCGAGACCGCCTTACGTGCATCGTGATTTTGAGCAACTTGGGCTCGAATTGCCGGAACTAAGGGGATATATTCCAGTTGTGAGGATTCTAAACTAATTCCTGATGGCCTTGGTTTGCAGTAAAATGGACCCAGCAAAACTTTTTGAACGCTCAATTTCGAGCTTCTGGGCCTAAATATAGCCCCCCATTACTTTAACACTGAAAGAGTAGCCGAGACCGCCCTACGCGCAACGTGATTTTGACAAACTTCGGGTTGATTTCCCGGAACTTGGGGGATATTTTCCAGTTCCGGGGACTCTCAACTAACTCCTGCTTGACTTGGTTTGCAGTGAAATGGACACAGCGAAAGTTTTTGAAGGCTCACTCTCGAGCTTCTGGGCCGAAATAGAGCCCCATTTTACTTGAAGACTGAAAGAGTAGGCGAGACCCTCTTAAGCGAATCGTGATTTTGACCAAATTCGCGTTTATTTCCCGAAACTTAGGGGATATATTCCAGTCAAAGGGACTCTAAAGTAACTCCTGATGGCCTTGGTTTTCAGTGAAATAGACAGAACACAACTTTGGAGCTTGTGGGCAGAAATATAGCCCCACTTTACTTTAAGACTGAAAGAGTAGATGAGACCGCCTTACGCGCATCGTAATTTTGACGAACTTCGAATGGATTTCCCGGAACTTGGCGGATATTTTGCAGTCCCTTGGACGCTAAACTAAGTCCTGAAGGCCTTGTTTTGAAGTAAAATGGACACAACAAAACTTTTTCAACGCTCACTTTCTAGCTTGTGGGCCCAAATATAGCCACACTTCACTTTAGGAGTGACACAGTAGCCGAGACCACGTTACGCACATCATGAATTTGATCAACTTCGGCTCGATTTGCCGGGACTTGGGGGATATTCTCCAGTCTCGGGGACTCTAAACTAACTTCTGATGGCCTTGGTTTGCACTGAAAGTGGCATAGCAAAACTTTTTAAACACTCACTTTGGAGCTTCTGGGCCGAAATATTGCCCCACTTCACTTTAAGACTGAAAGAGTAGCCGAGACCACCTTACGCACATCGTGATTTTGACCAACTTCGGCTCGATTTACCGGAACTTGGGGGATATTTTCCAGTCCCGAGGACTCTTAAGTAACCCCTGATGGCCTTGGTTTGCATTGAAATGGATACACCAAAACTTTTGAACACTCACTTTTGAGCGTCTGGGCCGAAATATAGCCCCACTTCACTTTAAGACTGAAAGAGTATCCGAGACCGTCTTACAGGCATCGTGATTTTGACCAACGTCTTCTCGATTTTCCGGAACTTGGGAAATACATTCCACTCCCGGGGACTCTAAACTAACTCCTCATGGCCTTGGTTTGCAGTGAAATAGACACAGTAATTTTTTTTGCGCTTTGAGCTTGTGGGCCGAAATAGAGCCCCACTTCACTTTAAGACTGAAGGAGTAGCCGACACCGCCTTAAGCGCACCGTGATTTTGACCAACTTCGGCTCGATTTGCCGGAACTTGGGGGATATTTTCCAGTCCCGCGGACTCTAAACTAACTCCTGATTGTCTTGGTTTTCAGTGAAATGGACACAGCGAAACTTTTTGAACGGTCACTTTCGAGCTTCTGGGGCGAAATATAGCCACACTTTACTTTAAGACTGAAAGAGTAGCCGAGATCGTCTTGCGCAAATCGTGATTTTGACCAACTTCGGGTCGGTTTCCCGGAACTTGGGGGATATATTCCATTTCCACGGGCCCTAAACTAACTCTTGATGGCCTTGGTTTTCAGTGAAATGGACAAAGGAAAGCTTTTTGAACACTCTCTTTGTAGCTTCTGGGCCGAAATAGAATCCCACTTCACTTTCAGACTGAAATAGTAGCCGAGACCGCCTCACGCGCATCGTGAGTTAGACCAAGTTCAGCTCGATTTCACGCAACTTTTGGGATATTTTCCAGTCCGGGGGACTCTACACTAAGTCCGGATGGCCCTGGTTTGCACTGAAATGCGCACAGCATAACTTTTTGAACGCCCCATTTGGAGCTTGTGGGCCGAAATATAGCCCCACCTCACTTTAAGACTGAAAGAGTAGCCGAGATCGCCTTACGCGCATCGTGATTTTGACCATTTTCGGATCGATTTCTCGGAACTTGGGGGATATTTTCCAGTCCTGGGGACTCTAAACTAACTGTTGATCGCCTTGCTTTGCATTGAAATAAACAGAGCAAAACTTTTTGAACGCTCACTTTCGAGCTTGTGGGCCGAAATATAGCCACACTTTACTTTAAGACTGAAACAGTAGCCGAGACCGCATTTCGCGCATCGTGATTTTCATCAACTTTGGCTCGCTTTCACGGAACTTGGGGAATATTTTCCAGTCCCGGGGACCCTAAACTAGCTTTTGATCGCTTTGGTTTGCTGTGAAATGCACACAGCAAAACATTTTGAACGCTCACTTTCGAGCTTCTGGACAGAAATATAGCTCCACTTCACTTTAAGACTGAAAGGGTAGCCGAGACCGCTTTGGGAGCATCGTGATTTTGACCAACTTCAGCTCGATTTACCGGAATTTGGGGAATATTTTCAAGTCCCAGGGATGCTAAACTAACTGGTGATGGCCTTGTTTTTCAGTCAAACAACACACCAAAACTTTTTGAACGCTCACTTTCCGGCTTCTGGGCCGAAATATAGCCCCACTTCACTTTAAGACTAAAGCTGTAGCCGATATCGCATTTCGCGCATCCTGATTTTTGGTCAACTTCGGTTCGATTCCGCAGAACTTGTGCAATATTTTTCAGTCCCGGGGACTCTAAACTAACGCCTGATGGCCTTGGTTTGCAGTGAAATGGACACAGCAAAACTTTTTGAACGCTCACTTTCGGGCTTCTGGCCCGAAATATAGCCCCACCTCACTTTAAGACAGAAAGAGTAGCCGAGACCAAGTTAGGGGCATCGTGATTTTGACCAACTTCGGCTCAATTTCCCGGACCTTGGGGCATATTTTCTTGTCCGGGGGACGCTAAACTGACTCCTGATGGCCTTGGTTTGCAATGAAATGAACACAGCAAAACTTTTTGAACGCTCACTTTCGGGCTTCTGGCCCGAAATATAGCCCCACCTCACTTTAAGACTGAAAGAGTAGCTGAGACTACCTTACCCAAATCGTGATTTTGACCAACTTCGGCTCGATTTCCCGGAAGTTGGGGGATATTTTCCAGTCCCGGGGACTCTAAACTAGCTCCTGATGGCTTTGGTTTGCAGTGAAATAAACACAGGGAAACTTTTAGAACGCTCACTTTCAAGCTCCTGGGCAGGAATAAAGCCTCACTTCACTTTAAGACTGAAACAGTAAGCGAGACCGCCTAACGCGCACCGTGATTTTGACCAACTTCGGCTAAATTTCCCTGAACTTGGGGGATATTTTCCAGTCCCGAAGATTCTTAAGTAACCCCTGATGGCCTTCGTTTGCATTGAAATGGATACAGCAAAACCTTTTGAACGCTCACTTTTGAGCTTCTGGGCCGAAATATAGCCCCACTTCACTTTAAGACTAAAAGAGTAGCCGAGACCGTCTTACGCGCATCGTGATTTTGACCAACGTCTTCTCGATTTTCTGGAACTTGGGAAATATATTGCAGTCCCGGGGATTCTAAACTAACTCCTGATGGCCTTGGTTTGCAGTGAAATGGACACAGCAAATTTTTTCCAGCGCTCACTTTGGAGCTTCTGGGGCGAAATAGAGCCCCACTTCACTTTAAGACTGGTATAGTAGCCGAGACTGCTTTAGACGCATCGTGATTTTGACCAACTTCGGCTTGAGTTGCCAGAGCTTAAGGGATATTTTCCAGTCCCGTGGACTCTAAACTAACTCATGATGGCCTTGGTTTTAAGTTAAATTGCGAGAGCAAAACTTTTTGACTTTTTTCCCCGGTAGCGGGGACTCTAAAGTAACTACTGATGGCCTTGGTTTGCATTGAAATGGAGAGAGCAAAACTTTTTCAACGTTCCCATTCGGGCTTCTGAGCCGAAATATAGCCCCACTTCAGTTTAAAACTGAAAGAGTAGCCGACACCGTCTTACGCGCATGGTGATTTTGACCAACTTCGGCTCGATTTCCCGAAACTTCGGGGATATATTCAAGTCCCAAGGACTCTAAACTAACCCCTGATGACCTTGGTCTGCAGTGAAATGGACACAGCAAATTTTTTTGAACGCTTACTTTCGAAATTCTGGGCTGAAATATAGCCCCACTTCACTTTAAGACTGAAATAGTAGCCGAGACCGCCTTAGACGCATCGTGATTTTGACCAACTTCGGCTTGAGTTGCCAGAACTTAAGGGATATTTTCCAGTCCCGTGGACTCTGAACTAACTCATGATGGCCTTGGTTTTCAGTTAAATTGAGACAGCAAAACTTTTTGAACGCTCACTTTCGAGCTTCTCGGCCGAAATATACAGCCACGTCACTTTAAGACTAAAAGAGTAGCCGAGACTGCTTTAGGCGCATCGTGATTTTGACAAACTTCGGCTCGATTTCCCGGGACTTGGGGGATATTTTGATTTCCCGGACACTGTAAACAATCTGCTGATGTGGCTTGGTTTGCGGTGAAATGGACACAGCAAAACTTTTTGAACTTTCACTTTCTAGCTTCTGGGCCGAAATATAGCCCCAGTTCACTTTAAGAATGAACGAGTAGCCGAGACCGCCTTACGCGCATCGTGATTTTGACAACATTCGGCTCGATTTCCCCGAACTTGGGCGATATTTTCCAGTCCCGAGGAGTGTAAACTAACTGCTGATGGCCTTGGTTTGCAGTGAAATGGACGCACGAAAACTTTTTCAACGCTCAGTTTCGAGGTTCTGGGCCGAAATACAACCGTACTTCACTTTAAGACTGAAATAGTTGCCTAGACCGCCTTACGAGCATCGTGATTTTGACCACGTTCAGCTGGATTTCCCGAAACGTGGGGGATATTTTCCAGTCCGGGGGACTTTAAACTAACTCCTGATGGCCTTGGTTTGCAGTCAAATGCACAAAGCGTAACTTTTTAAAGGGTCACTTTCGATTTTCTTGGCCGAAATATAGCCCCAGTTTACTTTAAGACTGAAAGAGTAGCCGAGACCGTCTTACGCGCATCGTGATTGTGAGCAACTTCCGTTCGATTTCCCGGAACTTCGGGGATATATTCCACTCCCGGGGACTCTAAACTAACTGCTGATCGCCTTGGTTTGCAATGAAATGGACACAGCACAATTGTTTGAACGCTCACTTTCGAGCATCTCGGCCGAAATATAGCCCTAATTCACTTTAAGACTGAAAGAGTAGCCGAGACCGCCTTACGCGCATCGTAATTTTGACCAACTTCGGCTCGATTTTCCGGAAGTTGGCGAATATTTTCAATTCCCGGGGAAGCTAAACTAACTTCCGATGGCCTATGTTTGCAGTTAAATGGACACACCAAAACTTTTTGAACGCTCGCTTTCGAGCTTATGGGTCGAAATATAGCCCCACTTAACTTTAAGACTGAAAGAGTAGCCAAGATCGCCTTACGCCCATCGTGATTTTGGGATACTTCGGTTCGATTTGCCCGAACTTGGGGGAGATTTTCCAGTTCCGGGGACTCTAAACTAACTCCTGATGGCCTTGGTTTCCAGTGAAATGGACACAGGAACACTTTTTGAACGCGCACTTTCGAGCTTGCTGGCCGAAATATAGCCCTACTTCTTTTTAAGACTGAAAGAGTAGGAGGGAGCGCCTTACGCGCATTATGATTTTGAGGATCTTCGGCTCCATCTGGCGAAATTTGGGAGATATTTTCTAGTCCCAAAGTCTCAAAACTCACTCCTGATTGTCTAAGATGTGACTGAAATAGAGACAAAAATTTTTGAAGCCTTACTTTCGAGCTTCTGGAGTTAAATCTAAGCCCACTTTACCTTAAGACTGAAAGAGTAGCCGAGACCCCCTTAAGCGAATCGTGATTTTGACTAACTTCGGGTGGATTTCCCGTAACTTGGGGGATATTTTCCAGTCCCTTGGACGCTAAACTAAGTCGTGATGGCCTTGTTTTGCAGTGAAATGGACACAGCAAAACTTTTATACAATCAGTTTCGAGCTTCTGGGCCGAAATATTGCCCCACTTCACTTTAAGACTGAAAGAGTAGCCGAGACCGCCGTACGCGCGTCGTGATTTTGACCAACTTGGGGTTGATTTCCCGGAACTTGGGGGATATTTTCCAGTCCCGGGGACTCTCAACTAACTCCTGCTTGTCTTGGTTTGCAGTGAAATGGACACAGCGAAAGTTTTTGAAGGTTGACTCACGAGCTTTTGGGCCGAAATAAAGCCCCATTTTACTTTAAGACTGAAAGAGTAGGCGAGACCGTCCTGAGCGAATCGTAATTTTGACCAATTTCGCGTTTATTTCCCGAAACTTGGGGGATATATTCCAGTCAAAGGAACTTTAAAGTAACTCCTGATGGCCTTGGTTTTCAGTGAAAGGGACAGAGCACAAATTTGGAGCTTCTGGGCAGAAATATAGCCCCACTTTACTTTAAGACTGAAAGAGTAGATGAGACCGCCTTACGCGCATCGTAATTTTGACGAACTTGCAATGGATTTCCCGGAACTTGGAGGATATTTTGCAGTCCCATGGACGCTAAACTAAGTCCTGATGGCCTTGTTTTCAAGTAAAATGGACACAACAAAACTTTTTCAACGCTCACTTTCTAGCTTGTGGGCCCAAATATAGCCACACTTCACTTTAGGACTGACACAGTAGCCGAGACCACGTTACGCGCATCATGAATTTGATCAACTTCGGCTCGATTTGCCGGGACTTGGGGGATATTCTCCAGTCTCGGGGACTCTAAACTAACTTCTGATGGCCTTGGTTTGCACTGAAAGTGACATAGCAAAACTTTTTAAACACTCACTTTGGAGCTTCTGGGCCGAAATATTGCCCCACTTCACTTTAAGACTGAAAGAGTAGCCGAGACCGCCGTACGCGCGTCGTGATTTTGACCAACTTCGGGTTGATTTTCCGGAACTTGGGGGATATTTTCCAGTCCCGGGGACTCTCAACTAACTCCTGCTTGTCTTGGTTTGCAGTGAAATGGACACAGCGAAAGTGTTTGAAGGTTGACTCACGAGCTTTTGGGCCGAAATAAAGCCCCATTTTACTCTAAGACTGAAAGAGTAGGCGAGACCGTCTTGAGCGAATCGTGATTTTGACCAAATTCGCGTTTATTTCCCGAAACTTGGGGGATATATTCCAGTCAAAGGGACTCTAAAGTAACTCCTGATAGCCTTGGTTTTCAGTGAAAGGGACAGAGCACAAATTTGAAGATTCTGGGCAGAAATATAGCCCCACTTTACTTTAAGACTAAACGAGTAGATGAGACCGCCTTACGCGCATCGTAATTTTGACGAACTTCCAATGGATTTCCCGGAACTTGGAGGATATTTTGCAGTCCCATGGACGCTAAACTAAGTCCTGATGGCCTTGTTTTCAAGTAAAATGGACACAACAAAACTTTTTGAACCCTCACTTTCTAGCTTGTGGGCCGAAATATAGCCACACTTCACTTTAGGACTGACACAGTAGCCGCGACCACGTTACGCGCATCATGAATTTGATCAACTTCGGCTCGACTTCCCGGGACTTGGGGGATATTCTCCAGTCCCGGGGACTCTAAACTAACTTCTGATGGCCTTGGTTTGCACTGAAAGTGACATAGCAAAACTTTTTAAACACTCACTTTGGAGCTTCTGGGCCGAAATATTGCCCCACTTCACTTAAAGACTGAAAGAGTAGCCGAGACCACCTTACGCACATCGTGATTTTGACCAACTTCGGCTCGATTTACCGGAACTTGGGGGATATTTTCCAGTCCCGAGGACTCTTAAGTAACCCCTGATGGCCTTGGTTTGCATTGAAATGGATACAGCAAAAGTTTTTGAACGCTCACTTTGGAGCTTCTAGGCCGAAATATAGCCCCACTTCACTTTAAGACTGAAAGAGTAGCCGAGACCGTCTTACGCGCATCGTGATTTTGACCAACGTCTTCTCGATTTTTCGGAACTTGGGAAATACATTCCACTCCCGGGGACTCTAAACTAACTCCTGATAGCCTTGGTTTGCAGTGAAATAGACACAGTAATTTTTTTTGCGCTTTGAGCTTGTGGGCCGAAATAGAGCCCCACTTCACTTTAAGACTGAAGGAGTAGCCGACACCGCCTTAAGCGCACCGTGATTTTGACCAACTTCGGCTCGATTTGCCGGAACTTGGGGGATATTTTCCAGTCCCGGGGACTCTAAACTAACTCCTGATTGTCTTGGTTTTCAGTGAAATGGACACAGCGAAACTTTTTGAACGCTCACTTTCGAGCTTCTAGACCGCAATATAGCCCCACTTTACTTTAAGACTGAAAGAGTGCCCGAGACCGTCTTGCGCAAGTCGTGATTTTGACCAACTTTGGGTCGGTTTCCCGGAACTTGGGGGATATATTCCATTTCCGCGGGCTCTAAACTAACTCCTGATGGCCTTGGTTTTCAGTGAAATGGACAAAGGAAAGCTGTTTGAACACTCTCTTTGTAGCTTCTGGGCCGAAATAGAATCCCACTTCACTTTCAGACTGAACTAGTAGCCGAGACCGCCTCACGCGCATCGTGAGTTAGACCAAGTTCAGCTCGATTTCACGCAACTTTTGGGATATTTTCCAGTCCGGGGGACTCTACACTAACTCCGGATGGCCTTGGTTTGCACTGAAATGCGCACAGCATAACTTTGTGAACACCCCATTTGGAGCTTCTGGGCCGAAATAGAGCCCCACTTCACTTTAAGACTGAAAGAGTAGTCGAGGTCGCCTTACGCGCATCGTTATTTTGACCATTTTCGGATCGATTCCTCGAAACTTGGGGGATATTTTCCAGACCCGGGGACTCTAAACTAACTCCTGATCGCGTTGATTTGCATTGAAATGGACAGAGCAAAACTTTTTGAACGCTCACTTTCGAGCTTTTGGGCCGAAATATCGCCACACTGTACTGTAAGACTGAAACAGTAGCCGAGACCGCATTTCGCGCATCGTGATTTTGATCAACTTCGGCTTGAGTTGCCAGAACTTAAAAGATATTTTCCAGTTCCGGGGACTCTAAACTAACTCCTGATCGCCTTGATTTGCATTGAAATGGACAGAGCAAAACTTTTTGAAAGCTCACTTTCGAGCTTTTGGGCCGAAATATCGCCACACTGTACTTTAAGACTGAAACAGTAGCCGAGACCGCATTTCGCGCATCGTGATTTTGATCAACTTCGGCTTGAGTTGCCAGAACTTAAAAGATATTTTCCAGTTCCGGGGACTCTAAACTAACTCATGATGGCCTTGGTTTTCAGTGAAATTCAGAGAGGAAAACTTTTTGAACGCTCACTTTCGAGCTTCTGGAACGAAATATAGCCCTACTTCACTTTAAGACTGAAAGAGTAGCCGAGACCACCTTACGCGAATCGTTATTTTGACCAACTTCGTCTCGATTTCGCGGAACTTGGGAGATATTGTCCAGTTGCGGGGACTGTAAACTACTTCCTGAGGGCCTTGCTTTGCAGTGAAATGGGCACAGCATAACTTTTTGAACGCGTACTTTCGAAATTCTGGGCCGAAATATAGCCCCACTTCACTTTAAGACTGAAATAGTAGCCGAGACCGCCTTAGACGCATCGTGATTTTGACCAACTTCGGCTTGAGTTGCCAGAACTTAAGGGATATTTTCCAGTCCCGTAGACTCTACACTAACTCATGATGGCCTTGGTTTTCAGTTAAATTGAGAGAGCAAAACTTTTTGAACGCTCACTTTCGAGCTTCTGGGCCGAAATATACAGCCACGTCACTTTAAGACTAAAAGAGTAGCCGAGACTGCTTTAGGCGCATCGTGATTTTGACAAACTTCGGCTCGATTTCCCGGGACTTGGGGGATATTTTGATGTCCCGGACACTGTAAACAATCTGCTGATGTGGCTTGGTTTGCGGTAAAATGGACACAGGAAAACTTTTTGAACTTTTACTTTCTAGCTTTTCGGCGGTAATATAGCCCCAGTTCACTTTAAGAATGAAAGAGTAGCCGAGACCGCCTTACGCGCATCGCGAGTTTGACAAAATTCGGCTCGATTTCCCCGAACTTGGGCGATATTTTCCAGTCCCGAGGAGTCTAAACTAACTCCTGATGGCCTTGGTTTCCAGTGAAATGAACACAGTAACACTTTTTGAACGCTTATTTTCGAGCTTCTGGGATGAAATATAGCCCCACTTCACTTTAAGACTGAAAGAGTAGCCGAGACCGTCTTCAGCGCATCGTGATTTTGACCAACTTCCGTTCGATTTCCCGGAACTTCGGGGATATATTGCAGTCCCGGGGACTCCAAA
Source organism: Orbicella franksi (assembly GCF_964199315.1). NCBI lineage: Eukaryota > Metazoa > Cnidaria > Anthozoa > Scleractinia > Merulinidae > Orbicella > Orbicella franksi. The sequence goes on along the minus strand of NC_138145.1, from coordinate 1,956,305 downwards.
CTAACTGCTGATCGCCTTGGTTTGCAGTGAAATGGACACAGCACATTTTTTGAACGCTCACTTTCGATTTTCTCGGCCGAAATATAGCCCTACTTCACTTTAAGACTGAAAGAGTAGCCGAGACCGCCTTACGCGCATCGTAATTTTGACCAACTTCGGCTCGATTTGCCGGAAGTTGGCGAATATTTTCAATTCCCGGGGAAGCTAAACTAACTTCCGATGGCCTTAGTTTGCAGTTAAATGGACACACCAAAACTTTTTGAACGCTCACTTTTGAGCTTATGGGTCGAAATATAGCCCCACTTAACTTTAAGACTGAAAGAGTAGCCGAGACCGCCTTACGCGCATCGTGATTTTGGGATACTTCGGCTCGATTTCCCGCAAATAGGGGGATATTTTCCAGTCCCGGGGACTCTAAACTAACTCCTGATGGCCTTGGTTTCCAGTGAAATGGACAGAGCAAAACTTTTTGAACGCTCACCTTCGAGCTTCCCCGCCGAAATAAAGCCCCACTTTACTTTAAGACTTAAACAGTAACCGAGACCACCTTACGCGCATTGTGATTTTTGCAAACTTCGGTTGGATATCCTGGAACTTGGGGAACATTTTCCAGTCCCTTGGGCGCTAACCTAAGTCCTGATGGCCTTGTTTTGCAGTGAAATGGACACAGCAAAACTTTTTGAACGCTCACTTTCGAGCTTGTGGGCCGAAATATAGCCACACTTTACTTTAAGACTGAAACAGTAGCGGAGACCGCATTTCGCGCATCGTGATTTTCATCAACTTCGGCTCGCTTTCCCGGAACTTGGGGAATATCTTCTAGTCCCGGGGACCCTAAACTAACTTTTGATAGCTTTGGTTTGCAGTGAAATGCACACAGCAAAACTTTTTGAACGCTCACTTTCGAGCTTCTGGACAGATATATAGCCCCACTTCACTTTAAGACTGAAAGGGTAGCCGAGACCGCTTTGGGAGCATCGTGATTTTGACCAACTTCAGCTCGATTTACCGGAACTTGGGGAATATTTTCCAGTCCCAGGGACGCTCAACTAACTCGTGATAGCCTTGTTTTTCAGTCAAAGAACACAGCAAAACTTTTTGAACGCTCACTTTCGAGCTTCTGGACAGATATATAGCCCCACTTCACTTTAAGACTGAAAGGGTAGCCGAGACCGCTTTGGGAGCATCGTGATTTTGACCAACTTCAGCTCGATTTACCGGAACTTGGGGAATATTTTCCAGTCCCAGGGACGCTCAACTAACTCGTGATAGCCTTGTTTTTCAGTCAAAGAACACAGCAAAACTTTTTGAACGCTCACTTTCGGGCTTCTGGGCCGAAATATAGCCCCACTTCACTTTAACACTGAAACAGTAGCCGATAAAGCATTTTGTGCATCCCGATTTTGATCAACTTCGGTTCGATTCCCCGGAACTTGGGTAAGGTAAAGGTAAGGAAAGGTAATTTATTATAATATTTATTGCAATATTTTTCTGTCCCGGGGACTGTAAACTAACCCCTGATGGCCTTGGTTTGCAGTGAAATGGACACAGCAAAACTTTTTGAATGCTCACTTTCGGGCTTCTGGCGCAAAATATAGCCCCACTTCACTTTAAGACAGAAAGAGTAGCCGAGACCACTTTAGGGGCATCGTGATTTTGACCAACCTCGGCTCAGTTTCCCGGACCTTGGGGCATACATTCTTTTCCCGAGGACGCTAAACTAACGCCTGATGGCCTTGGTTTGCAGTGAAATAAACACAGCAAAACTTTTTGAACGCTCACTTTCGGGCTTCTGGCCCGAAATATAGCCCCACTTCTCTTTAAGACTGAAAGAGTATCCGAGACTACCTTACGCAAATCGTGATTTTGACCAACTTCGGCTCGATTTCCTGCAAGTTGGGGGATATTTTCCAGTCCCGCGGACTCTAAACTAGCTCCTGATTGCTTTGGTTTGCAGTGAAATAAACACAGGGAAACTTTTTGAACGCTCACTTTCAAGCTCCTGGGCAGGAATAAAGCCTCACTTCACTTTAAGACTGAAACAGTAAGCGAGACCGGCTAACGTGCACCGTGATTTTGACCAACTTCGGCTAGATTTCCCTGAACTTGGGGGATATTTTCCAGTCCCGAAGACTCTTAAGTAACCCCTGATGGCCTTCGTTTGCATTGAAATGGATATAGCAAAACTTTTTGAACGCTCACTTTTGAGCTTCTGGGTCGAAATATAGCCCCACTTCACTTTAAGACTGAAAGACTAGCCAAGACCGTCTTGCGCGCATTGTGATTTTGACCAACGTGTTCTCCATTTTCCGGAACTTGGGAAATATATTGCAGTCTCGGGGACTCTAAACTAACTCCTGATGGCCTTGGTTTGCAGTGAAATGGAGACAGCAAACTTTTTGCAGCGCTCACTTTGGAGCTTCTGGGCCGAAATAGAGCCCCACTTCACTTTAAGACTGAAAGAGTAGCCGAGGACGCCTTAGGCGCATCGTGATTTTGACCAACTTTGGCTTGAGTTGCCAGGACTTAAAAAATATTTTCCAGTCCCGGAGACTCTAAACTAACTCATGATGGCCTTGGTTTTCAGTGAAATTCAGAGAGGAAAACTTTTTGAACGCTCACTTTCTAGCTTCTCGGCCGAAATATAGCCCCAGTTCACTTTAAGAATGAAAGAGTAGCCGAGACCGCCCTACGCGCATCGTGATTTTGACAAAATTCGGCTCGATTTCCCCGATCTTAGGGGATATTTTCCAGTTCCGGGGACTGTAAACTACTTCCTGAGGGTCTTGCTTTCCAGTGAAATGGGCACAGCATAACTTTTTGAGCGCTCACTTTCGAGCTTCTGGGCCGAAATAAAGCCCCAGTTCACTTTAAGAATGAAAGAATAGCCGAGGCCGCCTTACGCGCATCGTGATTTTGATCAACTTTGGCTCGATTTCCCCGGAAATGGGGAATATTTTCCGGTACCGGGGACTCTAAAGTAACTCCTGATTGCCTTGGTTTGCATTGAAATGGAGAGAGCAAAACTTTTTCAACGCTCTCCTTCGGGCTTCTGAGCCGAAATATAGCCCCACTTCAGTTTAAGACTGAAAGAGTAGCCGACACCCTCTTACGCTCATCGTGATTTTGACCAACTTCGGCTCGATTTCCCGAAACTTTGGGGATATATTCAAGTCCCAAGGACTCTCAACTAACCCCTGATAGCCTTGGTCGGCAGTGAAATGGACACAGCAAATTTTTTTGAACGCTTACTTTCGAAATTCTGGGCCGAAATATAGCCCCACTTCACTTTAAGACTGAAATAGTAGCCGAGACAGCCTTAGACGCATCGTGATTTTGACCAACTTCGGCTTGAGTTGCCAGAACTTAAGGGATATTTTCCTTCCCCGTGGACTCTAAACTAACTCATGATGGCCTTGGTTTTCAGTTAAATTGAGAGAGCAAAACTTTTTGAACGCTCACTTCCGAGCTTCTGGGCCGAAATATACAGCCACGTCACTTTAAGACTAAAAGAGTAGCCGAGACTGCTTTACGCGCATCGTGATTTTGACAAACTTCGGCTCGATTTCCCGGGACTTGGGGGATATTTTGATGTCCCGGACACTGTAAACAATCTGCTGATGTGGCTTGGTTTGCGTTGAAATGCACACAGCAAAACTTTTTGAACGCTCACTTTCGAGCTTCTCGGCCGAAATATAGCCCTACTTCACTTTAAGACTGAAAGAGTAGCCGACACCACTTTACGCGCATCGTAATTTTGACCAACTTCGGCTCGATTTCCCGGAAGTTGGCGAATATTTTCCGTTCCCGGGGAAGCTAAACTAACTTCCGATGGCCTTAGGTTGCAGTTAAATGGACACACCAAAACTTTTTGAACCCTCACTTTTGAGCTTATTGCTCGAAATATAGCCCCACTTAACTTTAAGACTGAAAGAGTAGCCGAGACCGCCTTACGCGCATCGTGATTTTGGGATACTTTGGCTCGATTTCCCGCAAATACGGGGATATTTTCCAGTCCCGGGGACTCTAAACTAACTCCTGATGGCCTTGGTTTCCAGTGAAATGGACACAGGAACACTTTTTGAACGCGCACTTTCGAGCTTGCTGGCCGAAATATAGCCCTACTTCTTTTTAAGACTGAAAGAGTAGGCGGGAGCGCCTTAGGTCCATTGTGATTTTGAGGATCTTCGGCTCGATCTGGCGAAACTTGGGAGATATTTTTCCAGTCCCAAAGTCTCTAAACTCACTCCTGATTGTCTAAGATGTGAGAGAAATAGAGACAAAAATTATTGAAGCCTTACTTTCGAGCTTCTGGAGTTAAATCTAAGCCCACTTTACCTTAACACTGAAAGAGTAGCCGAGACCCCCTTAAGCCCATCGTGATTTTGACTAACGTCGGGTGGATTTCCCGTAACTTGGGGGATATTTCCAGTCCCTTGGACGCTAAACTAAGTCGTGATGGCCTTGGTTTCCAGTGAAATGGACACAGCAAAACTTTTTAAACACTCAGTTTCGAGCTTCTGGGCCGAAATATTGCTCCACTTCACTTTAAGACTGAAAGAGTAACCGAGACCGCCGTACGCGCGTCGTGATTTTGACCAACTTCGGTTAAATTTCCCGAAGCTTGGGGGATATTTTCCAATCCCGGGGACTCTAAACTGACCCCCGACGTCCTTGGTCTCCAGTAAAATGGACACAGCAAAACTTTTTGAACGCTCACCTTTGAGCTTCTGGGCGGAAATATAGCCCCAGTTCACTTTAAGAATGAAAGAGTGGCCGAGACCGCCTTACCCGCATCGTGATTTTGACAAAATTCGGCTTGATTTCCCCGAACTTGGGCGATATTTTCCAGTCCCAAGGAGTCTAAACTAACTCCTGATTGCCTTGGTTTGCAGTGAAATGAACACAGCAAAACTTTTTGAACTTTCTCTTTCTGGCTTCTCGGCCGAAATATAGCCCCACTTCACTTTAAGACTGAAAGAGTAGCCGACACCGCCTTACGCGCATCGTGATTTTGACTAACTGCGGTGGATTTCCCGTAACTTGGGGGATATTTCCAGTCCCTAGGACGCTAAACTAAGTCGTGATGGCCTTGTTTTGCAGTGAAATGGACACAGCAAAACTTTTTAAACACTCAGTTTCGAGCTTCTGGGCCGAAATATTGCCCCACTTCACTTTAAGACTGAAAGAGTAGCCGAGACCGCCGTACGCGCGTCGTGATTTTGCCCAACTTCGGTTAAATTTACCGGAACTTTGGGGATATTTTCCAGTCCCGGGGACTCTAAACTGACCCCCGACGTCCTTGGTCTGCAGTAAAATGGACAAAGCAAAACTTTTTGAACGCTCACTTTTGACCTTGTGGGCGGAAATATTGCGTGAGTTCCCTTTAAGAATGAAAGAGTAACCGGGACCGCCTGACGCGCATCGTGATTTTGACCAACTTTGGCTCGATTTCCCGGGAAATGGGGGATATTTTCCGGTACCGGGGACTCTAAACTAACTCCTGATTGCCTTGGTCTGCAGTGAAATGGACACAGCACAACTTTTTGAACGCTCACGTTTGAGCTTCTGGGCCGAAGCATAACTCTACTTCACTTTAAGACTGAAAGACTAGCCGAGACCGCCTTACGCGCATCGTGATTTTGTGCTACTTCGGCTCGATTTCCCGGAACTTGGGAGATAATTCCCAGTCCCGGGCACTCTAAACTAATTCCTGATGTCCTTGGTTTTCAGTGGAATGGACACAGCCAAACTTTTTGAACCTTCACTTTCGAGCTTCTGGGCCGAAATATAGCCCCACTTCACTTTAAGACTGAAAGAGTAGCCGGGACCGCCTTACGCGCATGGTAATTTTGTCGAACTTCGGCTTGATTTCCTGGGACTTGGGGGATATTTTTTCTAGTCCCGGAAGCTCTAAACTAACTCCTGAATACCTTGGTTTCTAGTGAAATGGACACAAGTAAAAGGGGCGCACGCTAGGTTTCCAGGTTGTAGGCCGAGTTATAGCCCCACTTTATTTTAAGACTGAAAGTGTACACGTAGCTGCCTTAAGCGCATCGAAATATTTAGCCACCATGGCTCGATCTGCCAAAACTTGGGGGATATTTTCCAGTCCCGGGGACTCTACCCTAACTCTTGGTGGCCTTAGTTTTCAGCAAAATGGTCACAGGTAACAGGAGCGCACGCTCGGTGTCGAGCTTCTAGGCCGAAATGTAGCCCCACTTCATTTTAAGACTGAAAGAGTAAACGAAACTGCCGCACGCTTATTGTAATTTTAAGAAAGTATAGCTCAATTTGCCGAAACTTGGAGGATAGCTTCCAGTCTCGAGGATTCTAAACTATCTCCTGATGGACTTAGTTCTTAGTGAAATGGACACAGGTAAAAGGAGAGCGCGCTCGGTGTCGAGCTTGTAGAACCGAAATATAGCCCCACTTCATTTTCGGAGTAAACGAGTAGCCGAGACCGCCTTACGCGCATCGTGATTTTGAGCATCTTTGGCTCGATTTGCCGGAATTCGGGGAACATTTTCCAGTCCCGAGGACTCTATGCTAACTCCTGATGAACTTAGTTTTCAGTGATATGTACACAGGCAAAAGGAGCGCACGCTCGGTGTTGAGCTTGTCGGCCGAAATATAGCCCCACTTCATTTTAAGACTGAAAGAGTAGCCGAGACCGCCTTACGCGAATCGTGATTTTGAGCAACTTTGGCTCGATCTGCCAGAATTTGGGAAATATTTTCCAGTCCCAAGGACTCTAAACTAACTCCTGATGGCCTAAGATGTCAGTGAAATGGACACAGGTAAAATTAGCGCCCGCCTGGCTTGAGCTTCTAGGTCGAAATATAGCCCCCCTTAATTTTAAAACCGAAAGAGTAGCCGAGACCGCCTTACGCGCATCGTGATTTTGGGCCACTTTTGCTCGATTTCCCGGAGGTTGGCGAATAATTTAAAGTCCCGGGGACGCTAAACTAACTCCCGATGACCTTGCTTTGCAGTTTAATGAACACAGCAAAACATTCTGAACGCTCACCTTCGAGCTTCAGGGCCGAAATATAGCCCTACTTAAATTTAAGACTGGAAGAATAGCCGAGAGCCCGTTACGCGCATCGTAATTTTCATCAACTTCGGCGCCATTTGCTGGAACTTGGAGAATATTTTCCAGTCCCGGGGACCCTAAACTAACTCCTGATTGCCTTGGTTCGCAGTGAAATGGACACAGCACAACTTTTTGAACGGTCACTCTCGAGCTTGTGGGCCTAAATATAGCCACACGTCACTTTAAGACTGAAAGAGTAGCCGAGACCGCGTTACGCGTATCGTGATTTTGATCAACTTCTGCTCGCTTTCCTGGAACTTGGGGAATATTTTCCAGTCCCGGGGACGCTAAACTAACTCCTGATGGCCATGGTTTGCAGTGAAATTTACACAGCACAAGTTTCTGAACGCACACTTTCGAGCTTCTAGGCCGAAATATAATCCCACATCACTTACGACGTAAAGAGTAGCCGAGACCGGCGTGCGCGCATCGTGATTTTGACAAACTTCGGGTCAATATTCTGGAACTTGGGGGATATTTTCCAGTCCCTTGGACGCTAAACTAGGTGCCGATGGCCTTGTTTTGCAGTGAAATGGACACAGCAAAGCTTTTTGAACGCTCTCTTTCGAGCTTGTGGGCCGAAATATAGCCATACTTCACTTTAAGACTGAAACAGTAGCCGAGACCACGTTTCGCGCATCGTGATTTTGATCAACTTCGGCTCGATTTCCCGGAACTTGCCAAATATTTTCCAGTCCCGGGGACTCTAAACTAACTCGTGCTGGTCTTGGTTTGCAGTGAAAGCGAAACAGAAAAAGTTTTTGAACGCATACTTTCGAGCTTCTGGACCGAAATAGAAGCCCACTTCACTTGAAGACTGAAAGAGTAGCCGACACCGCCTTACGTGCATCGTGATTTTGAGCAACTTCGGCTCGATTTACCGGAACTAAGGGGATATATTCCAGTTCTGAGGACTCTAAACTAATTCCTGGTGGTCTTGGTTTGCAGTAAAATGGACCCAGTAAAACTTTTTGAACGCTCAATTTCGAGCTTCTGGGCCAAAATATAGCCCCCCATTACTTTAACACTGAAAGAGTAGCCGAGACCGCCTTACGCGCATCGTGATTTTGTCAAACTTCGGGTTGATTTCCCGGAACCCGGGGGATATTTTCCAGTCCCGGGGACTCTCAACTAACTCCTGCTTGTCTTGGTTTGCAGTGAAATGGACACAGCGAAAGTTTTTGAAGGCTCACGCTCGAGCTTCTGGGCCGAAATAGAGCCCCATTTTACTTTAAGACTGAAAGAGTAGGCGAGACCGTCTTGAGCGAATCGTGATTTTGACCAATTTCGCATTTATTTCCCGAAACTTGGGGGATATATTCCAGTCAAAGGGACTCTAAAGTAACTCCTGATGGCCTTGGTTTTCAGTGAAATGGACAGAGCACAACTTTGGAGCTTCTGGGCAGAAATATAGCCCCACTTTACTTTAAGACTGAAAGAGTAGATGAGACCGCCTTACGCCCATCGTAATTTTGACGAACTTCGAATGGATTTCCCGGAACTTGGCGGATATTTTGCAGTCCCTTGGACGCTAAACTAAGTCCTGATGGCCTTGTTTTGAAGTAAAATGGACACAACAAAACTTTTTGAACGCTCACTTTCTAGCTTGTGGGCCTAAATATAGCCACACTTCACTTTAGGACTGACACAGTAGCTGAGACCACGTTACGCGCATCATGATTTTGACCAACTTCGGGTCGATTTACCGGAACTTGGGGGATATTTTCCAGTCCCCAGTACTCTTAAGTAACCCCTGATGGCCTTGGTTTGCATTGAAATGGATACAGCAAAACTTTTTGAACGCTCACTTTGGAGCTTCTGGGCCGAAATATAGCCCCACTTTAATTTAAGACTGAAAGAGTAGCCGAGACCGTCTTACGCGCATCGTGATTTTGACCAACGTCTTCTCGATTTTCCGGAACTTGGGAAATACATTCCACTCCCGGGGACTCTAAACTAACTCCTGATAGCCTTGCTTTGCAGTGAAATAGACACAGTACATTTTTTTGAGCTTTGAGCTTGTGGGCCGAAATAGAGCCCCACTTCACTTTAAGACTGAAGGAGTAGTCGACATCACCTTAAGCGCACCGTGATTTTGACGAACTTCGGCTCGATTAGCCGGAACTTGGGGGATATTTTACAGTCCCGGGGACTCTAAACTAACTCCTGATTGTCTTGGTTTTCAGTGAAATGGACACAGCGAAACTTTTTGAACTCTCACTCTCGAGCTTCTGGACCGAAATATAGCCCCACTTTACTTTAATACTGAAAGAGTAGCCGAGACCGTCTTGCGCAAATCGTGATTTTGACCAACTTCGGGTCGGTTTCCCGGAACTTGGGGGATATTTTCCATTTCCGCGGACTCTAAACTAACTCCTGATGGCCTTGGTTTTCAGTGAAACGGACAAAGGAAAGCTTTTTGAACACTCTCTTTGTAGCTTCTGGGCCGAAATAGAATCCCCATCCACTTTCAGACTGAAATAGTAGCCGACACCGCCTCACGCGCATCGTGAGTTAGACCAAGTTCAGCTCGACTTCACGCAACTTTTGGGATATTTTCCAGTCCAGGGGACTCTAAACTAACTCTGGATGGCCTTAGTTTACACTGAAATGCGCACAGCATAACTTTTTGAACGCCCAATTTGGAGCTTCTGGGCCGAAATAGAGCCCCACTTCACTTTAAGACTGAAAGAGTAGCCGAGATCGCCTTACGCGCATCGTGATTTTGACCATTTTCAGATCGATTTCTCGGAACTTGAGGGATATTTTCCAGTCCCGGGGACTGTAAACTAAATCCTGATTGTCTTGGTTTTCAGTGAAATGGACAAAGCGAAACTTTTTGAACGCTCACTCTCGAGCTTGTGGGCCCAAATATAGCCACACTTTACTTTAAGACTGAAACAGTAGCCGAGACCGCATTTCGCGCATCGTGATTTTCATCAACTTCGGCTCGCTTTCCCGGAACTTGGGGAATATTTTCCAGTCCCGGGGACCCTAAACTAATTTTTGATAGCTTTGGTTTGCAGTGAAATGGGAACAGCAAAACTTTTTGAACGCTCACTTTCGAGCTCCTGGACAGAAATATAGCCCCACTTCACTTTAAGACTGAAAGGGTAGCAGAGACCGCTTTGGGAGCATCGTGATTTTGACCAACTTCAGCTCGATTTACCGGAACTTGAGGAACATTTTCCAGTCCCAGGGACGCTAAACTAACTCGTGATGGCCTTGTTTTTCAGTCAAAGAACACAGGAAAACTTTTTGAACGCTCACTTTCGGGCTTTTGGGCCGAAATATAGCCCCACTTCACTTTAACACTGAAACAGTAGCCGATACCGCATTTCACGCACGTGATTTTGATCCACTTCGGTTCGATTCCCCGGAACTCGGGCAATATTTTTCAGTCCGGGGACTCTAAACTAACCCCTGATGGCCTTGGTTTGCAGCGAAATGGACACAACAAAACGTTTTGAAAGCTCACTCTCGCGCTTCTGGCCCGAAATATAGCCCCACTTTACTTTAAGACAGAAAGAGTAGCAGAGACCACTTTAGGGGCATCGTGATTTTGACCAACCTCGCCTCAATTTCCCGGACGTTGGGGCATATTTTCTTATCCCGGGGATGCTAAACTAACTCCTGATGGCCTTGGTTTGCAGTGAAATAAACACAGCAAAACTTTTTGAACGCTCACTTTCGGGCTTCTGGCCCGAAATATAGCCCCACTTCACTTTAAGACTGAAAGAGTAGCCGAGACTACCTTACGCAAATCGTGATTTTGACCAACTTCGACTCGATTTCCCGGAAGTTGGGGGATATTTTCCAGTCCCGGGGACTCTAAACTAGCTCCTGATGGCTTTGGTTTACAGTGAAATAAACACAGGGAAACTTTTAGAACGCTCACTTTCAAGCTCCTGGGCAGGAATAAAGCCTCACTTCACTTTAAGACTGAAACAGTTAGGGAGACCGCCTAACGCGCACCGTGATTTTGACCAACTTCGGCTCGATTTACCGGAACTTGGGGGATATTTTCCAGTCCCGAAGATTCTTAAGTAACCCCTGATTGCCTTCGTTTGCATTGAAATGGATACAGCAAAACTTTTTGAACGCTCACTTTTGAGCTTCTGGGCCGAAATATAGCCCCACTTCACTTTAAGACTGAAAGAGTAACCGAGGCCGCCTTAGGCGCATCGTGATTTTGACAAACTTCTTCTCGATTTTCCGGAACTTGGGAAATATATTGCAGTCTCGGGGACTCTAAACTAACTCCTGATGGCCTTGGTTTGCAGTGAAATGGACACAGCAAATTTTTTGTAGCGCTCACTTTGGAGCTTCTGGACCGAAATAGAGCCCCACCTCACTTTAAGACTGAAAGAGTAACCGAGGCCGCCTTAGGCGCATCGTGATTTTGACCAACTTCGGCTTGACTTGCCAGAACGTAAAAGATATTTTCCACTCCCGGGGACTCTAAACTAACTTATGATGGCCTTGGTTTTCAGTGAAATTCAGAGAGGAAAACTTTTTGAACGCTCACTTTCGAGCTTCTGGACCGAAATATAGCCCTACTTCACTTTAAGACTGAAAGAGTAGCCGAGACCACCTTACGCGAATCGTTATTTTGACCAACTTCGTCTCGATTTCGCGGAACTTGGGGGATATTTTCCAGTTGCGGGGACTGTAAATTACTTCCTGAGGGCCTTGCTTTGCAGTGAAATGGGCACAGCATAACTTTTTGAACGCTCACTTTGGAGCTTCTGGGCCGAAATATACAGCCACGTCACTTTAAGACTCAAAGAGTAGCCGAGACTGCTTTACGCGCATCATGATTTTGACAAACTTCGGCTCGATTTCCCGGAACTTGGGGGATATTTTGATGTCCCGGAGACTGTAAACTATCTCCTGATGTGGCTTTGTTCGCGGTGAAATGGACACAGCAAAACTTTTTGAACTTTCACTTTCGAGCTTCTGGGCCGAAATATAGCCCGGGTTCACTTTAAGAATGAAAGACTAGCCGAGACCGCCTTACGCACGTCGTGATTTTGACCAACTTTGGCTCTATTTCCCGGAAAGAGGTGAATATTTTCCAGTACCGGGGACTCTAAAGTAACTCCTGATTGCCTTGGTTTGCATTGAAATGGAGAGAGCAAAACTTTCTCAACGCTCCCCTTCGGGCTTCTGAGCCGAAATATAGCCCCACTTCAGTTTAAGACTGAAAGAGTAGCCGACGCCGTCTTGCGCGCATCGTGATTTTGACCAACTTCGGATTGATTTCCCGAAACTTCAGGGATATATTCAAGTCCCAAGGACTCTAAACTAACCCCTGATGGCCTTGGTTTGCAGTGAAATGGACACAGCACATTTTTTTGAACGGTCACTTTCGAGCTTCTCGGCCGAAATATAGCCCTACTTGACTTTAAGACTGAAAGAGTAGCCGAGACCGCTTTACGCGCATCGTAATTTTGACCAACTTCGGCTCGATTTCCCGGAAGTTGGCGAATATTTTCAACTCCCAGGAAAGCTAAACTAACTTCCGATAGCCTTAGTTTGCAGTTAAATGGACACAGCAAAACTTTTTGAACGCTCACTTTCGAGCTTATGGGTCGAAATATAGCCCCACTTAACTTTAAGACTGAAAGAGTAGCCGAGACCGCCTTACGCGCATCGTGATTTTGGGATAGTTCGGCTCGATTTCCCGCAAATAGGGGGATATTTTCCAGTCGCGGGGACTCTAAACTAACTCCTGATGGCTTGGTTTTCAGTGAAATGGACACAGGAACACTCTTTGAACGCGCACTTTCGAGCTTGCTGGCCGAAATATAGTTTTACTTCTTTTTAAGACTGAAAGAGTAGGCGGGAGCGCCTTACGCGCATTGTGATTTTGAGGATCTTCGGCTCGATCTGGCGAAACTTGGGAGATATTTTCCAGTCCCAAAGTCTCTAAACTCACTCCTGATTGTCTAAGATGTGAGTGAAATAGAGACAAAAATTTTTGAAGCCTTACTTTCGAGCTTCTGGAGTTAAATCTAAGCCCACTTTACCTTAAGACTGAAAGAGTAGCCGAGACCCCCTTAAGCGCATCGTGATTTTGACTAACGTCGGGTGGATTTTCCGTAACTTGGGGGATATTTCCAGTCCCTTGGACGCTAAACTAAGTCGTGATGGCCTTGTTTTGCAGTGAAATGGACACAGCAAAACTTTTGAAACACTCAGTTTCGAGCTTCTGGGCCGAAATATTGCCCCACTTCACTTTAAGACTGAAAGAGTAGCCGAGACCGCGCTACGCGCGTCGGGATTTTGACCAACTTCGGTTAAATTTCCCGGAGCCTGGGGGATATTTTCTAGTCCCGCGGATTCTAAAGTAACTCCTCATGGCCTTGTTGTGGAGTGAAATGGACACAGCACAACTTTTTGAACGCTCACTTTCGAGCTTCTGGGCGGAAATATTGGCCCAGTTCACTTTAAGAATAAAAGAGTAACCGGGACCGCCTTACGCGCATCGTGATTTTGACCAACTTTGGTTCGATTTCCCGGGAAATGGGGGATATTTTCCGGTACCGGGGACTCTAAACTAACTCCTGATTGCCTTGGTTTGCAGTGAAATGGACACAGCACAACTTTTTGAACGCTCACGTTTGAGCTTCTGGGCCGAAGCATAGCCCTACTTCACTTTAAGACTGAAAGACTAGCCGAGACCGCCTTACGCGCACCGTGATTTTGGGCTACTTCGGCTCGATTTCCCGGAACTTGGGAGATAATTCCCAGTCCCAGGCACTCTAAACTAATTCCTGATGGCCTTGGTTTTCAGTGAAATGGACACAGCCAAACTTTTTGAACCTTCACTTTCGAGCTTCTGGGCCGAAATATAGCCCAACTTCACTTTAAGACTGAAAGAGTAGCCGGGACCGCCTTACGCGCATGGTAATTTTGTCGAACTTCGGCTTGATTTACTGGGACTTGGGGGATATTTTCCAGTCCCGGAAGCTCTAAACTAACTCCTGGATGCCTTGGTTTTTAGTGAAATGGACACAGGTAAAAAGGGCGCACGCTAGGTTTCCAGGTTGTAGGCCGAAATATAGCCCCACTTTATTTTAAGACTGAAAGTGTACACGAAACCGCCTTAAGCGCATCGAAATTTTTAGCCACTATGGCTCCATCTTGATGGCCTTAGTTTTCAGTCAAATGGTCACAGGAAACAGGAGTGGACGCACGGTGTCGAGCTTCTAGGCCGAAATGTAGCCCCACTTCATTTTAAGACTGAAAGAGTAAACGAAACTGCCGTAGGCTTATCGTAATTTTAAGAAAGTATGGCTCAATTTGCCGAAACTTGGAGGATAGCTTCCAGTCTCGAGGATTCTAAACTATCTCCTGATGGACTTAGTTCTCAGTGAAATGGACACAGGTAAAAGGAGAGTACCCTCGGTGTCGAGCTTGTAGAACCGAAATATAGCCCCACTTCATTTTCGGAGTAAACGAGTAGCCGAGACCGCATTACGCGCATCGTGATTTTGAGCATCTTTGGCTCGATTTGCCGGAATTCGGGGAACATTTTCCAGTCCCGAGGACTCTATGCTAACTCCTGATGAACTTAGTTTTCAGTGATATGTACACAGGCAAAAGGAGCGCACGCTCGGTGTTGAGCTTGTCGGCCGAAATATAGCCCCACTTCATTTTAAGACTGAAAGAGTAGCCGAGACCGCCTTACGCGCATCGTGATTTTGAGCAACTTTGGCTCGATCTGCCAGAATTTGGGAAATATTTTCCAGTCCCAAGGACTCTAAACTAACTCCTGATGGCCTAAGATGTGAGTGAAATGGACACAGGTAAAATTAGCGCACGCCCGGTCTCGAGCTTCTAGGTCGAAATATAGCCCCCCTCAATGTTAAGACTTAAAGAGTAGCCGAGACCGCCTTACGCGCATTGTGATTTTGGGCCACTTTTGCTCGATTTCCCGGAGGTTGGCGAATAATTTAAAGTCCCGGGGACGCTAAACTAACTCCCGATGACCTTGGTTTGCAGTTTAATGAACACAGCAAAACATTCTGAACGCTCACCTTCGAGCTTCAGTGCCGAAATATAGCCCTACTTAAATTTAAGACTGAAAGAATAGCCGAGAGCCCGTTACGCGCATCGTAATTTTCATTAACTTCGGCGCCATTTGCTGGAACTTGGAGAATATTTTCCAGTCCCGGGGACTCTAAACTAACTCCTGATTGCCTTGGTTTGCAGTGAAATGGACACAGCAAAACTTTTTGAACGGTCACTTTCGAGCTTGTGGGCCTAAATATAGCCACACTTCACTTTAAGACTGAAAGAGTAGCCGAGAACGCGTTACGCGCATCGTGATTTTGATCAACTTCTGCTCGCTTTCCTGGAACTTGGGGAATATTTTCCAGTCCCGGGGACGCTAAAGTAACTCCTGATGGCAATGGTTTGCAGTGACATTCAGAGAGCACAAGTTTTTTAACGCACACTTTCGAGCTTCTAGGCCGAAATATAGTCCCACATCACTTACGACGTAAAGAGTAGCCGAGACCGGCGTGCGCGCATCGTGATTTTGATCTAGTTCGGCTCGATATTCCGGAACTTGGGGGATATTTTCCAGTCCCAGGGACTCTAAACTAACTCTTGATGGCCTTGGTTTGCAGTGAAATGGAGACAGCAAAACTTTTTGAACGCTCACCTTCAAGCTTCTGGGCCGAAATATAGCCCACTTTACTTTAATACTGAAAAAGTAGCCGAGACCGCCTTACGCGCATCGTGATTTTGACAAACTTCGGGTGGATTTGCCGGAACTTGGGGGATATTTTCCAGTCCCTTGGATGCTAAACTAGGTGCCGATGGCCTTGTTTTGCAGTGAAATGGACACAGTAAAGCTTTTTGAACGCTCACTTTCGAGCTTGTGGGCCGAAATATAGCCATACTTCACTTTAAGACTGAAATAGTAGCCGAGACCACGTTTCGCGCATCGTGATTTTGATCATTTTCGGCTCGATTTCCCGGAACTTGCGAAATATTTTCCAGTCCCGGGGACTCTAAACTAACTCCTGCTTGTCTTGGTTTGCAGTGAAACGGAAACAGAAAAAGCTTTTGAACGCATACTTTCCAGCTTCTGGACAGAAATAAAAGCCCACTTCACTTGAAGACTGAAAGAGTAGCCGACACCGCCTTACGTGCATCGTGATTTTGGGCAACTTCGGCCCGATTTTCCGGAACTAATGGGATATATTCCAGTTCTGAGAACTCTAAACTAATTCCTGATGGTCTTGGTTTGCAGTAAAATGGACCCAGCAAAACTTTTTGAACGCTCAATTTCGAGCTTCTGGGCCAAAATATAGCCCCCCATTACTTTGACACTGAAAGAGTAGCCGAGACCGCCTTACGCGCATCGTAATTTTGACAAACTTCGGGTTGATTTCCCGGAACTTGGGGGATATTTTTCAGTCCCGGGGACTCTCAACTAACTCCTGCTTGTCTTGGTTTGCAGTGAAATGGATACAGCGAAAGTTTTTGAAGGCTCACTCTCGAGCTTCTGGGCCGAAATAGGGCTCCATTTTACTTTAAGACTGAAAAAGTAGGCGAGACCGTCTTGAGCGAATCGTGATTTTGACCAATTTCGCGTTTATTTCCCGAAACTTGGGGGATATATTCCAGTCAAAGGGACTCTAAAGTAACTCCTGATGGCCTTGGTTTTCAGTCAAATGGACAGAGCACAACTTTGGAGCTTCTGGGAAGAAATATAGCCCCACTTTACTTTAAGACTGAAAGAGTAGATGAGACCGCCTTACGCGCATCGTAATTTTGACGAACTTCGAATGGATTTCCCGGAACTTGGGGGACATTTTGCAGTCCCTTCGACGCTAAACTAAGTCCTGATGGCCTTGTTTTGAAGTAAAATGGACACAACAAAACTTTTTAAACGCTCACTTTGTAGCTTGTGGGCCGAAATATAGCCACACTTCACTTTAGGACTGACACAGTAGCCGAGACCACGTTACGCGCATCATGAATTTGATCAACTTCGGCTCGATTTGCCGGGACTTGGGGGATATTCTCCAGTCCCGGGGACTCTAAACTAAGTTCTGATGGCCTTGCTTTGCACTGAAAGTGACAGAGCAAAACTTTATAAACACTCACTTTGGAGGTTCTGGGCCGAAATATTGCCCCACTTCACTTTAAGACTCAAAGAGTAGCCGAGACCACCCTACGCACATCGTGATTTTGACCAACTTCGGCTCGATATACCGGAACTTGGGGGATATTTTCCAGTCCCGAGGACTCTTAAGTAAACCCTGATGGCCTTGGTTTGCATTAAAATGGATACAGCAAAATTTTTGAACCCTCACTTTTAAGCTTCTGGGCCGAAATATAGGCCCACTTCACTTTAAGACTGAAAGAGTAGCCGAGACCGTCTTACGCGCATCGTGATTTTGACCAACGTCTTCTCGATTTTCCGGAACTTGGGAAATACATTCCACTCCCGGGGACTCTAAATTAACTCCTGATGGCCTTGGTTTGCAGTGAAATAGACACAGTAATTTTTTTTGAGCTTTGAGCTTGTGGGCCGAAATAGAGCCCCACTTCACTTTAAGACTGAAGGAGTAGCCGAGACCGCCTTAAGCGCACCGTGATTTTGATCACCGTCGGCTCGATTTGCCGGAACTTGGGGGATATTTTCCAGTCCTGGGGACTCTAAACTAGCTCCTGATTGTCTTGGTTTTCAGTGAAATGGACACAGCGAAACTTTTTGAACGCCCAATCTCGAGCTTCTGGACCGAAATATAGCCCCACTTTACTTTAAGACTGAAAGAGTAGCCGAGACCGTCTTGCGCAAATCGTGATTTTGACCAACTTCGGGTCGGTTTCCCGGAACTTGGGCGATATATTCCATTTTCGCGAGCTCTAAACCAACTCCTGATGGCCTTGGTTTTCAGTGAAATGGACAGAGCAAAACTTTTTGAACGCTCACTTTCTAGCTTGTGGGCCGAAATATAGGCACACTTGACTTTAAGACTGAAACAGTAGCCGAGACCACGTTACGCGCATCATGAATTTAATCAACTTGGGCTCCAATTCCCGGGACTTGGGGGATATTTTCCAGTCCCGGGGACTCTAAACTAACTCCTGATGGCCTTGGTTTGCATTGAAATGGACACAGCACAATTTTTTGAACGCACACTTTCGAGATTCTGGGCCGAAATATAGCCCCACTTTACTTTAGACTGAAAGAGTAGCCGAGACCGCCTTGCTCGCATCGTGAGTTTGACAAACTTCGGGTCGATATTCCGGAACTTGGGAGATATTTTCCAGTCCTAGGAACTCTAAACTAACTCCTGATTGCCTTGGTTTGCAGGGAAATGGACAGAACAAAACTTTTTGAACGCTCACCTTCGAGCTTCCTGGCCGAAATAAAGCCCCAATTTAATTTAAGACTTAAAGAGTAACCGAGACCACCTTACGCGCATTGTGATTTTGACAAACTTCGGGTGGATCTCCCGGAACTTGGGGAACATTTTCCAGTCCCTTGGACGCTAAACTAAGTCCTGATGGCCTTGTTTTGCAGTGAAATGGACACAGGAAAACTTTTAGAACGCTTACTTTCGAGCTTGTGGGCCGAAATATAGTCACACTTTACTTTAAGACTGAAACAGTAGCCGAGACTGCATTTCGCGCATCGTGATTTTCATCAACTTCGCCTCGCTTTTCCGCAACTTGGGGAATATTTTCCAGTCCCGGGGACCCTAAACCAACTTTTGATAGCTTTGGTTTGCAGTGAAATGTACACAACAAAACTTTTTGAACGCTCACTTTCGAGCTTCTGGACAGAAATATAGCCCCACTTCACTTTAAGACTGAAAGGGTAGCCGAGACCGCTTTGGGAGTATCGTGATTTTGACCAACTTCAGCTCGATTTACCGGAACTTGGGGAATATTTTCCAGTCCCAGGGACGCTAAACTAACTCGTGATGGCCTTGTTTTTCAGTCAAAGAACACAGCAAAACTTTTTGAACGCTCACTTTCCGGCTTCTGGCCCGAAATATAGCCCCACTTCACTTTAAGACTGAAAGAGTAGCCGACCCTACCTTAAGCAAATCGTGATTTTGACCAACTTCGGCTCGATTTCCCGGAAGTTGGGGGATATTTTCCAGTCCCGGGGATCCTAAACTAGCTGCTGATGCCTTTGGTTTGCAGTGAAATAAACACAGGGAAACTTTTTGAACGCTCAATTTCAAGCTCCTGGGCAGGAATAAAGCCTCACTTCACTTTAAGACTGAAACAGTAAGCGAGACCGCCTAACGCGCATCGTGATTTTGACCAACGTCTTCTCGATTTTCCGGAACTTGGGAAATATATTGCAGGCCCGGGGACTCTAAACTAACTCCTGATGGCCTTGGTTTGCAGTGAAATGGACACAGCAAATTTTTTGTAGCGCTCACTTTGGAACTTCTGGGCCGAAATAGAGCCCCACTTCACTTTAATACTGAAAGAGTAGCCGAGGCCGCCTTAGGCGCATCGTGATTTTGACCAACTTCGGCTTGAGTTGCCAGAACTTAAAAGATATTTTCCAGTCCCGGGGACTCTAAACTAACTCATGATGGCCTTGGTTTTCAGTGAAATCAAGAGAGGAAAACTTTTTGAACGCTCACTTTTGAGCTTCTGGACCGAAATATAGCTCTACTTAACTTCAAGACTGAAAGAGTAGCCGAGACCACCTTACGCGAATCGTTATTTTGACCAACTTCGTCTCGATTTCGGGGAACTTGGGGGATATTTTCCAGTTCCGGGGACTGTAACTACTTCTTGAGGGCCTTGCTTTGCAGTGAAATGGGCACAGCATAACTTTTTGAACGCTCGCTTTCGAGCTTCTGGGCCGAAATATACAGCCACGTCACTTTAAGACTCAAAGAGTAGCCGAGACTGCTTTACGCGCATCGTGATTTTGACAAACTTCGGGTCGATTTCCCGGAACTTGGGGGATATTTTGATGTCCCGGAGACTGTAAACTATCTCCTGATGTCGCCTTGTTCGCGGTGAAATGGACACAGGAAAACTTTTTGATCTTTCACTTTGGAGCTACTGGGCCGAAATAGAGAACGAGTTAACTTTAAGAATGAAAAAATAGCCGCCACCGCCTTACGCGCACCGTGATTTTGACCCACTTTGGCTCGATTTCCCGGGAAATGGGGAATATTTTCTGGTACTGGGGACTCTAAAGTAACTCCTGATTGCCTTGGTTTCCATTGAAATGGAGAGAGCAAAACTTTTTCAACGTTCTCATTCGGGCTTCTGAGCCGAAATATAGCCCCACTTCAGTTTAAAACTGAAAGAGTAGCCGACACCGTCTTACGCGCATGGTGATTTTGACCAACTTCGGCTCGATTTCCCGAAACTTCGGGGATATATTCAAGTCCCAAGGACTCTAAACTAACCCCTGATAGCCTTGGTCTGCAGTGAAATGGACACAGCAAATTTTTTTGAACGCTTACTTTCGAAATTCTGGGCCGAAATATAGCCCCACTTCACTTTAAGACTGAAATAGTAGCCGAGACCGCCTTAGACGAATCGTGATTTTGACCAACTTCGGCTTGAGTTGCCAGAAGTTAAGGGATATTTTCCAGTCCCGTGGACTCTAAACTAACTCATGATGGCCTTAGTTTTCAGTTAAATTGAGAGAGCAAAACTTTTTGAACGCTCACTTTCGAGCTTCTGGGCCGAAATATACAGCCACGTCACTTTGAGACTAAAAGAGTAGCCGAGACTGCTTTACGCGCATGGTGATTTTGAGAAACTTCGGCTCGATTTCCCGGGACTTGGGGGATATTTTGATGTCCCGGACACTGTAACCAATCTGCTGATGTGGCTTGGTTTGTGGTGAAATGGACACAGCAAAACTTTTTGAACTTTCACTTTCTAGCTTCTCGGCCGAAATATACCCCCAGTTCACTTTAAGAATGAAAGAGTAGCCGAGACCGCCTTACGCGCATCGTGATTTTGACAAAATTCGGCTCGATTTCCCCGAAGTTAGGCGATATTTTCCAGTCCCGAGGACTCTAACCTAACTCCTGATGGCCTTGGTTTGCAGTGAAATGAACACAGCAAAACTTTTTGAACTTTCACTTTCTAGCTTCTCGGCCGAAATATAGCCCCAGTTCACTTTAAGAATGAAAGAGTAGCCGAGACCGCCTTACGCGCATCGTCATTTTGACAAAATTCGGCTCGATTTCCCCAAACTTGGGCAATATTTTTAAATACCGAGGAGTCTAAACTAACTCCTTATGGCTTTGGTTTGCAGTGAAATGAACACAGTAACACTTTTTGAACGCTTATTTTCGAGCTTCTGGGATGAAATATAGCCCCACTTCACTTTAAGACTGAAAGAGTGGGCGAGACCGCCTTATGCGCATCGTGATTTTGAGCACCTTCCGCTCGATTTTCTAGAATTTTGGCGATATTTTCAAGTCCCAGGGACTCTAAACTAACTCCTGATGCCCTTGGTTTGCAGTGAAATGGACGCAGGAAAACTTTTTGAACGCTCAGTTTCGCGCTTCTGGGCCGAAATACAACTGTATTTCACTTTAAGACTGAAATAGTAGCCAAGACCGTCTTACGAGCATCGTGATTTTGACCAAGTTCAGCTCGATTTCCCGGAACTTGGTGGATATTTTCCAGTCCGGGGGACTTGAAACTAACTCCTGATGGCCTTGGTTTGCAGTTAGATGCACAAAGCGTAACTTTTTAAAGGGTCACTTTCGAGCTTCTGGGCCGAAATATAGCCCCACTTTACTTTAAGACAGAAAGAGTAGCCGAGAGCGTCTTACGCGCATCGTGATTTTGACCAACTTCCGTTCGATTTCCCGGAACTTCCGGGATATATTCCAGTCCCGGGGACTCTAAACTAACTGCTGATGGCCTTGGTTTGCAGTGAAATGGACACAGCAAAACTTTTTGAACGCTCACTTTTGAGCTTCTGGGCCGAAATATAGCCATACATCAGTTTAAGACTGAAACAGTAGCCGAGACCACGTTTCGCCCATCGTGATTTTGATCAACTTCGGCTCGATTTCCTGGAACTTGGGGAATATTTTCCAGTCCCGGGTACTCTAAACTAACTCCTGATGGCCATGGTTTGCAGTGAAATTCACACAGCACAAGTTTTTCAACGCACACTTTCGAGCTTCTAGCCGAAATATAGTCCCACATCACTTACGACTTAAAGAGTAGCCGAGACCGGCGTGCGCGCATCGTGATTTTGACCAACTTCGGCTCGATATTCCGGAACTTGGGGGATATTTTCCAGTCCCAGGGACTCTAAACTAACTCTTGATGGCATTTGCAGCGAAATGGAGACAGCAAAACTTTTTGAACGCTCACCTTCAAGCTTCTGGGCCGAAATATAGCCCACTTTACTTTAATACTGAAAAAGTAGCCGAGACCGCCTTACGCGCATCGTGATTTTGACAAACTTCGGGTGGATTTCCCGGAACTTGGGGGATATTTTCCAGTCCCTTCGGTGCTAAACTTGGTGCCGATGGCCTTGTTTTGCAGTGAAATGGACACAGCAAAGCTTTTTGAACGCTCACTGTCGAGCTTGTGGGCCGAAATATAGCCATACTTCACTTTAAGACTGAAACAGTAGCCGAGACCACGTTTCGCGCATCGTGATTTTGATCAACTTCGGCTCGATTTCCCGGAACTTGCGAAATATTTTCCAGTCCCGTGGACTCTAAACTAACTCCTGCTTGTCTTGGTTTGCAGTGAAACAGAAACACAAAAAGTTTTTGAACGCATACTTTCGAGCTTCTGGACCGAAATAGAAGCCCACTTCACTTGAAGACTGAAAGAGTAGGCGAGACCGCCTTACGTGCTCGTGATTTTGACCAACTTCGGCTCGATTTGCCGGAACTAAGGGGATATATTCCAGTTCTGAGGATCTAAACTAATTCCTGATTGCCTTCGTTAGCAGTAAAATGGACCTAGCAAAAGTTTTTGAACGCTCACTTTCGAGCTTCCTGGCCAAAATATAGCCCCCTATTACTTTAACACTGAAAGAGTAGCCGAGACCGCCTTAGGCGCATCGTGCTTTTGACAAACTTCGGGTTGATTTCCCGGAACTAGAGGGAAATTTTCCAGTCCTGGGGACTCTAAACTAACTCCTGATTGTCTTGGTTTTGAGTGAAATGGACACAGCGAAACTTTTTGAACGCTTACTCTCGAGCTTCTGGACCGAAATATAGCCCCACTTTACTTTAAGACTGAAAGAGTAGCCGAGACCGTCTTGCGCAAATCGTGATTTTGACCAACTTCGGGTCGGTTTCCCGGAACTTGGGGGATATATTCCATTTCCGCGGGCTCTAAACTAACTCCTGATGGCCTTGGTTTTCAGTGAAATGGACAAAGTAAAGCTTTTTCAACACTCTCTTTGTAGCTTCTGGGCCGAAATAGAATCCCACTTCACTTTCAGACTGAAATAGTACCCGAGACCGCCTCACGCGCATCGTGAGTTAGACCAAGTTCAGCTCGATTTCACGCAACTTTTGGGATATTTTCCAGTCCGGGGGACTCTAAACTAACTCCGGATGGCCTTGGTTTGCACTAAAATGCGCACAGCATAACTTTTTTAACGCCCACTTTGGAACTTCTGGGCCGAAATATAGCCCCACTTCACTTTAAGACTGAAAGAGTAGCCGAGATCGCCTTACGCGCATCGTGATTTTGACCATTTTCGGATCGCTTTCTCGGAACTTGAGGGATATTTTCCAGACCCGGGGACTCTAAACTAACTCCTGATCGCCTTGGTTTGCAATGAAATGGATAGAGCAAAACTTGTTGAACGCTCACTTTCGAGCTTGTGGGCCGAAATATAGCCACACTTTACTTTAAGACTGAAACAGTAGCCGAGACCGCATTTCGCTTATCGTGATTTTCATCAACTTCGGCTCGCTTTCCCGGAACTTGGGGAATATTTTCCAGTCCCGGGGACCCTAAACTAACTTTTGAAAGCTTTGGTTTGCTGTGAAATCCACACAGCAAAACTTTTTGAACGCTCACTTTCGGGCTTCTGGCCCGAAATATAGCCCCACTTCACTTTAAGCCTGAAAGAGTAGCCGAGACTACCTTACGCAAATCGTGATTTTGACCTACTTCGGCTCGATTTCCCGGAAGTTGGGGGATATTTTCCAGTCCAGGGGACTCTAAACTAGCTCCTGATGGCTTTGGTTTTCAGTGAAATAAACACAGGGAAACTTTTTGAACGCCCAATCTCGAGCTTCTGGACCGAAATATAGCCCCACTTTACTTTAAGACTGAAAGAGTAGCCGAGACCGTCTTGCGCAAATCGTGATTTTGACCAACTTCGGGTCGGTTTCCCGGAACTTGGGCGATATATTCCATTTCCGCGAGCTCTAAACCAACTCCTGATGGTCTTGGTTTTCAGTGAAATGGACAGAGCAAAACTTTTTGAACGCTCACTTTCTAGCTTGTGGGCCGAAATATAGGCACACTTGACTTTAAGACTGAAATAGTAGCCGAGACCACGTTACGCGCATCATGAATTTAATCAACTTGGGCTCCAATTCCCGGGACTTGGGGGATATTTTCCAGTCCCGGGGACTCTAAACTAACTCCTGATGGCCTTGGTTTGCATTGAAATGGACACAGCACAATTTTTTGAACGCACACTTTCGAGATTCTGGGCCGAAATATAGCCCCACTTTACTTTAGACTGAAAGAGTAGCCGAGACCGCCTTGCTCGCATCGTGAGTTTGACAAACTTCGGGTCGATATTCCGGAACTTGGGAGATATTTTCCAGTCCCAGGAACTCTAAACTAACTCCTGATTGCCTTGGTTTGCAGGGAAATGGACAGAACAAAACTTTTTGAACGCTCACCTTCGAGCTTCCTGGCCGAAATAAAGCCCCAATTTAATTTAAGACTTAAAGAGTAACCGAGACCACCTTACGCGCATTGTGATTTTGACAAACTTCGGGTGGATCTCCCGGAACTTGGGGAACATTTTCCAGTCCCTTGGACGCTAAACTAAGTCCTGATGGCCTTGTTTTGCAGTGAAATGGACACAGGAAAACTTTTAGAACGCTTACTTTCGAGCTTGTGGGCCGAAATATAGTCACACTTTACTTTAAGACTGAAACAGTAGCCGAGACTGCATTTCGCGCATCGTGATTTTCATCAACTTCGCCTCGCTTTCCCGCAACTTGGGGAATATTTTCCAGTCCCGGGGACCCTAAACCAACTTTTGATAGCTTTGGTTTGCAGTGAAATGCACACAACAAAACTTTTTGAACGCTCACTTTCGAGCTTCTGGACAGAAATATAGCCCCACTTCACTTTAAGACTGAAAGGGTAGCCGAGACCGCTTTGGGAGTATCGTGATTTTGACCAACTTCAGCTCGATTTACCGGAACTTGGGGAATATTTTCCAGTCCCAGGGACGCTAAACTAACTCGTGATGGCCTTGTTTTTCAGTCAAAGAACACAGCAAAACTTTTTGAACGCTCACTTTCCGGCTTCTGGCCCGAAATATAGCCCCACTTCACTTTAAGACTGAAAGAGTAGCCGACCCTACCTTAAGCAAATCGTGATTTTGACCAACTTCGGCTCGATTTCCCGGAAGTTGGGGGATATTTTCCAGTCCCGGGGATCCTAAACTAGCTGCTGATGCCTTTGGTTTGCAGTGAAATAAACACAGGGAAACTTTTTGAACGCTCAATTTCAAGCTCCTGGGCAGGAATAAAGCCTCACTTCACTTTAAGACTGAAACAGTAAGCGAGACCGCCTAACGCGCATCGTGATTTTGACCAACGTCTTCTCGATTTTCCGGAACTTGGGAAATATATTGCAGGCCCGGGGACTCTAAACTAACTCCTGATGGCCTTGGTTTGCAGTGAAATGGACACAGCAAATTTTTTGTAGCGCTCACTTTGGAACTTCTGGGCCGAAATAGAGCCCCACTTCACTTTAATACTGAAAGAGTAGCCGAGGCCGCCTTAGGCGCATCGTGATTTTGACCAACTTCGGCTTGAGTTGCCAGAACTTAAAAGATATTTTCCAGTCCCGGGGACTCTAAACTAACTCATGATGGCCTTGGTTTTCAGTGAAATCAAGAGAGGAAAACTTTTTGAACGCTCACTTTTGAGCTTCTGGACCGAAATATAGCTCTACTTAACTTCAAGACTGAAAGAGTAGCCGAGACCACCTTACGCGAATCGTTATTTTGACCAACTTCGTCTCGATTTCGGGGAACTTGGGGGATATTTTCCAGTTCCGGGGACTGTAACTACTTCTTGAGGGCCTTGCTTTGCAGTGAAATGGGCACAGCATAACTTTTTGAACGCTCGCTTTCGAGCTTCTGGGCCGAAATATACAGCCACGTCACTTTAAGACTCAAAGAGTAGCCGAGACTGCTTTACGCGCATCGTGATTTTGACAAACTTCGGGTCGATTTCCCGGAACTTGGGGGATATTTTGATGTCCCGGAGACTGTAAACTATCTCCTGATGTCGCCTTGTTCGCGGTGAAATGGACACAGGAAAACTTTTTGATCTTTCACTTTGGAGCTACTGGGCCGAAATAGAGAACGAGTTAACTTTAAGAATGAAAAAATAGCCGCCACCGCCTTACGCGCACCGTGATTTTGACCCACTTTGGCTCGATTTCCCGGGAAATGGGGAATATTTTCTGGTACTGGGGACTCTAAAGTAACTCCTGATTGCCTTGGTTTCCATTGAAATGGAGAGAGCAAAACTTTTTCAACGTTCCCATTCGGGCTTCTGAGCCGAAATATAGCCCCACTTCAGTTTAAAACTGAAAGAGTAGCCGACACCGTCTTACGCGCATGGTGATTTTGACCAACTTCGGCTCGATTTCCCGAAACTTCGGGGATATATTCAAGTCCCAAGGACTCTAAACTAACCCCTGATAGCCTTGGTCTGCAGTGAAATGGACACAGCAAATTTTTTTGAACGCTTACTTTCGAAATTCTGGGCCGAAATATAGCCCCACTTCACTTTAAGACTGAAATAGTAGCCGAGACCGCCTTAGACGAATCGTGATTTTGACCAACTTCGGCTTGAGTTGCCAGAAGTTAAGGGATATTTTCCAGTCCCGTGGACTCTAAACTAACTCATGATGGCCTTAGTTTTCAGTTAAATTGAGAGAGCAAAACTTTTTGAACGCTCGCTTTCGAGCTTCTGGGCCGAAATATACAGCCACGTCACTTTGAGACTAAAAGAGTAGCCGAGACTGCTTTACGCGCATGGTGATTTTGAGAAACTTCGGCTCGATTTCCCGGGACTTGGGGGATATTTTGATGTCCCGGACACTGTAACCAATCTGCTGATGTGGCTTGGTTTGTGGTGAAATGGACACAGCAAAACTTTTTGAACTTTCACTTTCTAGCTTCTCGGCCGAAATATACCCCCAGTTCACTTTAAGAATGAAAGAGTAGCCGAGACCGCCTTACGCGCATCGTGATTTTGACAAAATTCGGCTCGATTTCCCCGAAGTTAGGCGATATTTTCCAGTCCCGAGGACTCTAACCTAACTCCTGATGGCCTTGGTTTGCAGTGAAATGAACACAGCAAAACTTTTTGAACTTTCACTTTCTAGCTTCTCGGCCGAAATATAGCCCCAGTTCACTTTAAGAATGAAAGAGTAGCCGAGACCGCCTTACGCCCATCGTCATTTTGACAAAATTCGGCTCGATTTCCCCAAACTTGGGCAATATTTTTAAATACCGAGGAGTCTAAACTAACTCCTTATGGCTTTGGTTTGCAGTGAAATGAACACAGTAACACTTTTTGAACGCTTATTTTCGAGCTTCTGGGATGAAATATAGCCCCACTTCACTTTAAGACTGAAAGAGTGGGCGAGACCGCCTTATGCGCATCGTGATTTTGAGCACCTTCCGCTCGATTTTCTAGAATTTTGGCGATATTTTCAAGTCCCGGGGACTCTAAACTAACTCCTGATGCCCTTGGTTTGCAGTGAAATGGACGCAGGAAAACTTTTTGAACGCTCAGTTTCGCGCTTCTGGGCCGAAATACAACTGTATTTCACTTTAAGACTGAAATAGTAGCCAAGACCGTCTTACGAGCATCGTGATTTTGACCAAGTTCAGCTCGATTTCCCGGAACTTGGTGGATATTTTCCAGTCCGGGGGACTTGAAACTAACTCCTGATGGCCTTGGTTTGCAGTTAGATGCACAAAGCGTAACTTTTTAAAGGGTCACTTTCGAGCTTCTGGGCCGAAATATAGCCCCACTTTACTTTAAGACAGAAAGAGTAGCCGAGAGCGTCTTACGCGCATCGTGATTTTGACCAACTTCCGTTCGATTTCCCGGAACTTCCGGGATATATTCCAGTCCCGGGGACTCTAAACTAACTGCTGATGGCCTTGGTTTGCAGTGAAATGGACACAGCAAAACTTTTTGAACGCTCACTTTTGAGCTTCTGGGCCGAAATATAGCCATACATCAGTTTAAGACTGAAACAGTAGCCGAGACCACGTTTCGCCCATCGTGATTTTGATCAACTTCGGCTCGATTTCCTGGAACTTGGGGAATATTTTCCAGTCCCGGGTACTCTAAACTAACTCCTGATGGCCATGGTTTGCAGTGAAATTCACACAGCACAAGTTTTTCAACGCACACTTTCGAGCTTCTAGCCGAAATATAGTCCCACATCACTTACGACTTAAAGAGTAGCCGAGACCGGCGTGCGCGCATCGTGATTTTGACCAACTTCGGCTCGATATTCCGGAACTTGGGGGATATTTTCCAGTCCCAGGGACTCTAAACTAACTCTTGATGGCCTTGGTTTGCAGCGAAATGGAGACAGCAAAACTTTTTGAACGCTCACCTTCAAGCTTCTGGGCCGAAATATAGCCCACTTTACTTTAATACTGAAAAAGTAGCCGAGACCGCCTTACGCGCATCGTGATTTTGACAAACTTCGGGTGGATTTCCCGGAACTTGGGGGATATTTTCCAGTCCCTTCGGTGCTAAACTTGGTGCCGATGGCCTTGTTTTGCAGTGAAATGGACACAGCAAAGCTTTTTGAACGCTCACTGTCGAGCTTGTGGGCCGAAATATAGCCATACTTCACTTTAAGACTGAAACAGTAGCCGAGACCACGTTTCGCGCATCGTGATTTTGATCAACTTCGGCTCGATTTCCCGGAACTTGCGAAATATTTTCCAGTCCCGTGGACTCTAAACTAACTCCTGCTTGTCTTGGTTTGCAGTGAAACAGAAACACAAAAAGTTTTTGAACGCATACTTTCGAGCTTCTGGACCGAAATAGAAGCCCACTTCACTTGAAGACTGAAAGAGTAGGCGAGACCGCCTTACGTGCTCGTGATTTTGACCAACTTCGGCTCGATTTGCCGGAACTAAGGGGATATATTCCAGTTCTGAGGATCTAAACTAATTCCTGATTGCCTTCGTTAGCAGTAAAATGGACCTAGCAAAAGTTTTTGAACGCTCACTTTCGAGCTTCCTGGCCAAAATATAGCCCCCTATTACTTTAACACTGAAAGAGTAGCCGAGACCGCCTTAGGCGCATCGTGCTTTTGACAAACTTCGGGTTGATTTCCCGGAACTAGAGGGAAATTTTCCAGTCCTGGGGACTCTAAACTAACTCCTGATTGTCTTGGTTTTGAGTGAAATGGACACAGCGAAACTTTTTGAACGCTTACTCTCGAGCTTCTGGACCGAAATATAGCCCCACTTTACTTTAAGACTGAAAGAGTAGCCGAGACCGTCTTGCGCAAATCGTGATTTTGACCAACTTCGGGTCGGTTTCCCGGAACTTGGGGGATATATTCCATTTCCGCGGGCTCTAAACTAACTCCTGATGGCCTTGGTTTTCAGTGAAATGGACAAAGTAAAGCTTTTTCAACACTCTCTTTGTAGCTTCTGGGCCGAAATAGAATCCCACTTCACTTTCAGACTGAAATAGTACCCGAGACCGCCTCACGCGCATCGTGAGTTAGACCAAGTTCAGCTCGATTTCACGCAACTTTTGGGATATTTTCCAGTCCGGGGGACTCTAAACTAACTCCGGATGGCCTTGGTTTGCACTAAAATGCGCACAGCATAACTTTTTTAACGCCCACTTTGGAACTTCTGGGCCGAAATATAGCCCCACTTCACTTTAAGACTGAAAGAGTAGCCGAGATCGCCTTACGCGCATCGTGATTTTGACCATTTTCGGATCGCTTTCTCGGAACTTGAGGGATATTTTCCAGACCCGGGGACTCTAAACTAACTCCTGATCGCCTTGGTTTGCAATGAAATGGATAGAGCAAAACTTGTTGAACGCTCACTTTCGAGCTTGTGGGCCGAAATATAGCCACACTTTACTTTAAGACTGAAACAGTAGCCGAGACCGCATTTCGCTTATCGTGATTTTCATCAACTTCGGCTCGCTTTCCCGGAACTTGGGGAATATTTTCCAGTCCCGGGGACCCTAAACTAACTTTTGAAAGCTTTGGTTTGCTGTGAAATCCACACAGCAAAACTTTTTGAACGCTCACTTTCGGGCTTCTGGCCCGAAATATAGCCCCACTTCACTTTAAGCCTGAAAGAGTAGCCGAGACTACCTTACGCAAATCGTGATTTTGACCTACTTCGGCTCGATTTCCCGGAAGTTGGGGGATATTTTCCAGTCCAGGGGACTCTAAACTAGCTCCTGATGGCTTTGGTTTTCAGTGAAATAAACACAGGGAAACTTTTTGAACGCCCAATCTCGAGCTTCTGGACCGAAATATAGCCCCACTTTACTTTAAGACTGAAAGAGTAGCCGAGACCGTCTTGCGCAAATCGTGATTTTGACCAACTTCGGGTCGGTTTCCCGGAACTTGGGCGATATATTCCATTTCCGCGAGCTCTAAACCAACTCCTGATGGTCTTGGTTTTCAGTGAAATGGACAGAGCAAAACTTTTTGAACGCTCACTTTCTAGCTTGTGGGCCGAAATATAGGCACACTTGACTTTAAGACTGAAATAGTAGCCGAGACCACGTTACGCGCATCATGAAT
Organism: Orbicella franksi; assembly: GCF_964199315.1. Classification (NCBI taxonomy): domain Eukaryota; kingdom Metazoa; phylum Cnidaria; class Anthozoa; order Scleractinia; family Merulinidae; genus Orbicella; species Orbicella franksi. The sequence continues at coordinate 1,925,161 of NC_138145.1, read as the reverse complement.
TTAATCAACTTGGGCTCCAATTCCCGGGACTTGGGGGATATTTTCCAGTCCCGGGGACTCTAAACTAACTCCTGATGGCCTTGGTTTGCATTGAAATGGACACAGCACAATTTTTTGAACGCTCACTTTCGAGATTCTGGGCCGAAATATAGCCCCACTTTACTTTAGACTGAAAGAGTAGCCGAGACCGCCTTGCTCGCATCGTGAGTTTGACAAACTTCGGGTCGATATTCCGGAACTTGGGAGATATTTTCCAGTCCCAGGAACTCTAAACTAACTCCTGATTGCCTTGGTTTGCAGGGAAATGGACAGAACAAAACTTTTTGAACGCTCACCTTCGAGCTTCCTGGCCGAAATAAAGCCCCAATTTAATTTAAGACTTAAAGAGTAACCGAGACCACCTTACGCGCATCGTGATTTTGACCATTTTCAGATCGATTTCTCGGAACTTGAGGGATATTTTCCAGACCCGGGGACTCTAAACTAACTCCTGATCGCCTTGGTTTGCAATGAAATGGATAGAGCAAAACTTGTTGAACGCTCACTTTTGAGCTTCTGGGCCGAAATATAGCCCCACTTCACTTTAAGACTGAAAGAGTAGCCAAGACCGTCTTGCGCGCATCGTGATTTTGACCAACGTCTTCTCGATTTTCCGGAACTTGGGAAATATATTGCAGGCCCGGGGACTCTAAACTAACTCCTGATGGCCTTGGTTTGCAGTGAAATAGAGACAGCAAATTTTTTGCAGCGCTCACTTTGGAGCTTCTGGGCCGAAATAGAGCCCGACTTCACTTTAAGACTGGAATAGTAGCCGAGACCGGCTTAGACGCATCGTGATTTTGACCAACCTTGGCTTGAGTTGCCAGAACTTAAGGGATATTTTCCAGTCCCGTGGACTCTAAAGTAACTCATGATGGCCTTGGTTTTAAGTTAAATTGAGAGAGCAAAACTTTTTGACTTTTTTCCCCGGTAGCGGGGACTCTAAAGTAACTCCTGATTGCCTTGGTTTCCATTGAAATGGAGAGAGCAAAACTTTTTGAACGCTCCCCTTCGGGTTTCTGAGCCGAAATATAGCCCCACTTCAGTTTAAGACTGAAAGAGTAGCCGACACCGTCTTACGCGCATGGTGATTTTGACCAACTTCGGCTCGATTTCCCGAAACTTCGGGGATATATTCAAGTCCCAAGGACTCTAAACTAACCCCTGATGGCCTTGGTCTGCAGTGAAATGGACACAGCAAATTTTTTTGAACGCTTACTTTCGAAATTCTGGGCCGAAATATAGCCCCACTTCACTTTAAGACTGAAATAGTAGCCAAAACCGCCTTAGACGCATCGTGATTTTGACAACTTCGGCTTGAGTTGCCAGAACTTAAGGGATATTTTCCAGTCCCGTGGACTCTAAACTAACTCACGATGGCCTTGGTTTTCAGTTAAATTGAGAGAGCAAAACTTTTTGAACGCTCACTTTCGAGCTTCTGGGCCGAAATAAACAGCCACTTCACTTTGAGACTAAAAGAGTAGCCGAGACTGCTTTACGGGCATGGTGATTTTGACCAACTTGGGCTCGATTTCCCGGAAGTTGGCGAATATTTTCAATTCCCGGGGAAGCTAAACTAACTTCCGATGGCCTTAGTTTGCAGTTAAATGGACACAGCAAAACTTTTTGAACGCTCACTTTCGAGCTTATGGGTCGAAATATAGCCCCACTTAACTTTAAGACTGAAAGAGTAGCCGAGACCGCCTTACGCGCATCGTGATTTTGGGATACTTCGGCTCGATTTCCCGCAAATAGGGGGATATTTTCCAGTCCCGGGGACTCTAAACTAACTCATGATGGCTTTGGTTTTCAGTGAAATTCAGAGAGGAAAACTTTTTGAACGCTCACTTTCGAGCTTCTGGAACGAAATATAGCCCTACTTCACTTTAAGACTGAAAGAGTAGCCGAGACCACCTTACACGAATCGTTATTTTCACCAACTTCGTCTCGATTTCGGGGAACTTGGGGGATATTTTCCAGTTCCGGGGACTCTAAACTACTTCCTGAGGGCCTTGCTTTGCAGTGAAATCAGCACAGCATAACTTTTTGAACGCGTACTTTCGAAATTCTGGGCCGAAATATAGGCCCACTTCACTTTAAGACTGAAATAGTAGCCGAGACCGCCTTAGACGCATCGTGATTTTGACCAACTTCGGCTTGAGTTGCCAGAAGTTAAGGGATATTTTCCAGTCCCGTGGACTCTAAACTAACTCATGATGGCCTTGGTTTTCAGTTAAATTGAGAGAGGAAAACTTTTTGAAAGCTGACTTTCGAGCTTCTGGGCCGAAATATACAGCCACGTCACTTTGAGACTAAAAGAGTAGCCGAGACTGTTTTAGGCGCATCGTGATTTTGACAAACTTCGGCTCGATTTCCCGGGACTTGGTGGATATTTCGATGTCCCAGACACTGTAAACAATCTGCTCATGTGGCTTGGTTTGCGGTGAAATGGACAAAGGAAAACTTTTTGAACTTTCACTTTCTAGCTTCTCGGCCGAAATATAGTCCCAGTTCACTTTAAGAATGAAAGAGTAGCCGAGACCACCTTACGCGGATCGTGATTTTGACAAAATTCGGCTCGATTTCCCCGAACTTGGGCGATATTTTCCAGTCCCGAGGACTCTAAACTAACTCCTGATGGCCTTGGTTTGCAGTGAAATGAACAGAGCAAAACTTTTTGAACTTTCAATTTCTAGCTTCTCGGCCGAAATATACCCCCAGTTCACTTTAAGAATGAAAGAGTAGCCGAGACCACCTTACGCGGATCGTGATTTTGACAAAATTCGGCTCGATTTCCCCGAACTTGGGCGATATTTTCCAGTCCCGAGGAGTCTAAACTAACTCCTGATGGCCTTGGTTTGCAGTGAAATGAACACAGTAACACTTTTTGAACGCTTATTTTGGAGCTTCTGGGATGAAATATAGCCCCACTTCAGTTTAAGACTGAAAGAGTAGGCGAGACCGCCTTATGCACATCGTGATTTTGAGCAACTTTCGCTCGATTTTCTAGAATTTTGGCGATATTTTCAAGTCCCGGGAACTCTAAACTAACTCCTGATGGACTTGGTTTGCAGTGAAATGGACGCAGGAAAACGTTTTGAACGCTCAGTTTCGAGCTTCTGGGCCGAAACACAACTGTATTTCACTTTAAGACTGAAATAGTAGCCGAGACCGCATTTCGCGCATCCTGATTTTGATCAACTTCGGCTCGCTTTCCCGAAACTTGGTGAATATTTTCCAGTCCCGGGGACCCTAAACTAACTTTTGATAGCTTTGGTTTGAAGTGAAATGCACACAGCAAAACTTTTTGAACGCTCACTTGCGAGCTTCGGGACAGAAATATAGCCCCACTTCACTTTAAGACTGAAAGGGTAGCCGAGACCGCTTTGGGAGCATCGTGATTTTGACCAACTTCAGCTCGATTTACCGGAACTTGGTGAATATTTTCCAGTCCCAGGGACGCTAAACTAACTCGTAATGACCTTGTTTTTCAGTCAAAGAACACAGCAAAACGTTTTGAACGCTCACTTTCGGGCTTCTGGCCCGAAATATAGGCCCACTTCACTTTAAGACTGAAAGAGTAGCTGAGACTACCTTACGCAAATCGTGATTTTGACCAACTTCAGCTCAATTTCCCGGAAGTTGGGGGATATTTTCCAGTCCTGGGGTCTCTAAACTAGCTCCTGATGGCTCTGCTTTGCAGTGAAATAAACACAGGGAAACTTTTTGAACGCTCACTTTCAAGCTCCTGGGCAGGAATAAAGCCTCACTTCACTCTAAGACTGAAACAGTAAGCGAGACCGCCTAATGCGCAACGTGATTTTGACCAACTTCGGCTAAATTTCCCTGAACTTCGGGGATATTTTTCAGTCCCGAAGACTCTTAAGTAACCCCTGATGGCCTTCGTTTGCATTGAAATGGACACAGCAAAACTTTTTGAACGCTCACTTTTGAGCTTCTGGGCCGAAATATAGCCCCACTTCACTTTAAGACTGAAAGAGTAGCCAAGACCGTCTTGCGCGCATCGTGATTTTGACCAACGTCTTCTCGATTTTCCGACTCTAAACTAACTGCTGATGGCCTTGGTTTGCAGTGAAATGGACACAGCAATTTTTTTGCAGCGCTCATTTTGAAGCTTCTGGGCCGAAATAGAGCCCCACTTTACTTTAATACTGACAGAGTAGCCGAGACCGCCTTAGACGCATCGTGATTTTGACCAACTTCGGCTTGAGTTGCCAGAACTTAAAAGATATTTTCCAGTCCCGGGGACTCTAAACTAACTCATGATGGCCTTGGTTTTCAGTAAAATTCAGAGAGGAAAACTTTTTGAACGCTCGCCTTCGAGCTTCTGGACCGAAATATAGCCCTACTTCACTTTAAGAGTGAAAAAGTAGCCGAGACCACCTTACGCGAATCGTTATTTTGAGCAACTTCGTCTCGATTTCGCGGAACTTGGGGGATATTTTCCAGTTCCGGGGACTGTAAACTACTTCCTGAGGGCCTTGCTTTGCAGTGAAATGGGCACAGCATAACTTTTTGAACGCTCGCTTTCGAGCTTCTGGACCGAAATATACAGCCACGTCACTTTAAGACTCAAAGAGTAGCCGAGACTGCTTTACGCGCATCGTGATTTTGACAAACTTCGGGTCGATTTCCCGGAACTTGGGGGATATTTTGATGTCCCGGAGACTGTAAACTATCTCCTGATGTGGCTTGGTTCGGGGTGAAATGGACACAGCAAAACTTTTTGAACTTTCACTTTCGAGCTTCTGGGCCGAAATATAGCCCGAGATCACTTTAAGAATGAAAGAATAGCCGAGACCGCCATACGCACACCGTGATTTTGACCAACTTTGTCTCGATATCCCGGAAAATGGGGGATATTTTCCGGTACCGGGGACTCTAAAGTAACTCCTGATTGCCTTGGTTTGCATTGAAATGGAGAGAGCAAAACTTTTTCAACGCTCCCCTTCGGGCTTCTGAGCCGAAATATAGCCCCACTTCAGTTTAAGACTGAAAAAGTAGCCGACATCGTCTTACGCGCATCGTGATTTTGACCACCTTCGGCTCGATTTGCCGAAACTTCGGGGATATATTCAAGTCCCAAGGACTCTAAACTAACCCCTGATGGCCTTGGTTTGCAGTGAAATGGAGACAGCACATTTTTTTAACGCTCACCTTCGAGCTTCTCGGCCGAAATATAGCCCTACTTCACTTTAAGACTGAAAGAGTAGCCGAGACCGCCTTACGCGCATTGTAATTTTGACCAACTTCGGCTCGATTTCCCAGAAGTTGGCGAATATTTTCAATTCCCGGGGAAGCTAAACTAACTTCCGATGGCCTTAGGTTGCAGTTAAATGGACACAGCAAAACTTTTTGAACGCTCACTTTCGAGCTTATGGGTCGAAATATAGCCCCACTTAACTTTAAGACTGAAAGAGTAGCCGAGACCGCCTTACGCGCATCGTGATTTTGGGATAGTTCGGCTCGATTTCCCGGAGCTTGGGGGATATTTTCCAGTCCCGGGGACTCTAAAGTAACTCCTGATGGCCTTGGTTTCCAGTGAAATCGACACAGGAACACTTTTTGAACGCGCACTTTCGAGCTTGCTGGCCGAAATATAGCCCTACTTCTTTTTAAGACTGAAAGAGTAGGCGGGAGCGCGTTACGCGCATTGTGATTTTGAGGATCTTGGGCTCGATCTGGCGAAACTTGGGAGATATTTTCCAGTCCCAAAGTCTCTAAACTCACTCCTGATTGTCTAAGATGTGAGAGAAATAGAGACAAAAATTATTGAAGCCGTACTTTCGAGCTTCTGGAGTTAAATCTAAGCCCACTTTACCTTAAGACTGAAAGAGTAGCCGAGACCCCCTTAAGCGCATCGTGATTTTGATTAACGTCGGGTGGATTTTCCGTAACTTGGGGGATATTTCCAGTCCCTTGGACGCTAAACTAAATCGTGATGGCCTTGTTTTGCAGTGAAATGGACACAGCAAAACTTTTTAAACACTCAGTTTCGAGCTTCTGGGCCGAAATATAGCCCCACTTCACTTTAATACTGAAAGAGTAGCCGGGACCGCCTTACGCGCATGATAATTTTCTCGAAATTCGGCTTGATTTCCTGGGACTTGGGGGATATTTTCCAGTCCCGGAAGCTCTAAACTAACTCCTGAATGCCTTGGTTTTTAGTTAAATGGACACAGGTAAAAAGGGCGCACGCTAGGTTTTTAGGTTGTAGGCCGAAATATAGCCCCACTTTATTTTAAGACTTAAAGTGTACACGAAACCGCCTTAAGCCCATCGAAATTTTTAGCCACTATGGCTTGATCTACCCTAACCCTTGATGGCTTTAGTTTTCAGTAAAATGGTCACAGGTAACAGGAGCGCACGCTCGGTGTCGAGCTTCTAGGCCGAAATGTAGCCCCACTTCATTTTAAGACTGAAAGAGTAAACGAAACTGCCGTAGGCTTATCGTAATTTTAAGAAAGTATGGCTCAATTTGCCGAAACTTGGAGGATAGCTTCCAGTCTCGAGGATTCTAAACTATCTCCGGATGGACTTAGTTCTTAGTGAAATGGACACAGGTAAAAGGAGAGCACGCTCGGTGTCGAGCTTGTAGAACCGAAATATAGCCCCACTTCATTTTCGGAGTAAACGAGTAGCCGAGACCGCCTTACGTGCATCGTGATTTTGAGCATCTTTGGCTCGATTTGCCGGAATTCCGGGAACATTTTCCAGTCCCGAGGACTCTATCGTAACTCCTGATGAACTTAGTTTTCAGTGATATGTACACAGGCAAAAGGAGCGCACGCTCGGTGTTGAGCTTCTCGGCCGAAATATAGCCCCACTTCATTTTAAGACTGAAAGAGTAGCCGAGACCGCCTTACGCGCGTCGTGATTTTGAGCAACTTTGGCTCCACCTGCCAGAACTTGGGAAATATTTTCCAGTCCCAAGGACTCTAAGCTAACTCCTGATGGCCTAAGATGTCAGTGAAATGGACACAGGTAAAATTACCGCACGCCCGGTGTCGAGCTTCTAGGTCGAAATATAGCCCCCCTTAATTTTAAGACTGAAAGAGTAGCCGAGACTGCCTTACGCGCATCGTGATTTTTGGCCACTTTTGCTCGATTTCCCGGAAGTTGGCGAATAATTTAAAGTCCCTGGGACGCTAAACTAACTCCCGATGACCTTGGTTTGCAGTTTAATGAACACAGCAAAACATTCTGAACGCTCACCTTCGAGCTTCAGGGCCGAAATATAGCCCTACTTAAATTTAAGACTGAAAGAATAGCCGAGAGCCCGTTACGCGCATCGTAAATTTCATCAACTTCGGCGCCATTTCCAGGAACTTCGAGAATATTTTCCAGTCCCGGGGACTCTAAACTAACTCCTCATGACCTTGGTTTGCAGTGAAGTGGACACAGCAAAACTTTTTGAACGCTCACTTTCGAGCTTGTGGGCCTAAATATAGCCACACTTCACTTTAAGACTGAAACAGTAGCCGAGACCACGTTACGCGCATCGTGATTTTGATCAACTTCTGCTCGCTTTCCTGGAACTTGGGGAATATTTTCCAGTCCCGGGGACGGTAAACTAACTCCTGATGGCCATGGTTTGCAGTGAAATTCACACAGCACAAGATTTGGAACGCACACTTTCGAGCTTCTAGGCCGAAATATAGTCCCACATCACTTACGACTTAAGGAGTAGCCGAGACCGGCGTGCGCGCATCGTGATTTTGACCAACTTCCGGTCGATATTCCGGAACTTGGGGGATATTTTCCAGTCCCAGGGACTCTAAACTGACTCTTGATGGCCTTGGTTTGCAGTGAAATGGAGACACCAAAACTTTTTGAACGCTCACCTTCAAGCTTCTGGGCCGAAATATAGCCCACTTTACTTTAATACTGAAAAAGTAGCCGAGACCGCCTTACGCGCATCGTGATTGTGACAAACTTCGGGTGGATTTCCCGGAACTTGGGGGATATTTTCCATTCCCTTGGACGCTAAACTAGGTGCCCATGGCCTTGTTTTTCAGTGAAATGGACATAGCAAAGCTTTTTGAACGCTCACTGTCGAGCTTGTGGGCCGAAATATAGCCATACTTCACTTTAAGACTGAAACAGTAGCCGAGACCACGTTTCGCCCATCGTGATTTTGATCAACTTCGGCTCGATTTCCCGGAACTTGCGAAATATTTTCCAGTCCCGGGGACTCTAAACTAACTCGTGCTTGTCTTGGTTTGCAGTGAAACGGAAACAGAAAAAGTTTTTGAACGCATACTTTCGAGCTTCTGGACCGAAATAGAAGCCCACTTCACTTGAAGACTGAAAGAGTAGCCGAGACCGCCTTACGTGCATCGTGATTTTGAGCAACTTCGGCTCGATTTGCCGAAACTAAGGGGATATATTCCAGTTCTGAGGACTGTAAACTAATTCCTGATGGCCTTGGTTTGCAGTAAAATGGACCCAGCAAAACCTTTTGAACGCTCAATTTCGAGCTTCTGGGCCAAAATATAGCCCCCCATTACTTTAACACTTAAAGAGTAGCCGAGACCGCCTTACGCGCATCGTGATTTTGACAAACTTCGTGTTGATTTCCCGGAACTTGGGGGATATTTTCCAGTCCCGGGGACTCTCAACTAACTCCTGCTTGTCTTGGTTTGCAGTGAAATGGACACAGCGAAAGTTTTTGAAGGCTCGCTCTCAAGCTTCTCGGCCGAAATAGAGCCCCATTTTACTTTAAGACTGAAAAAGTAGGCGAGACCGTCTTGAGCGAATCGTGATTTTGACCAATTTCGCGTTTATTTCCCGAAACTTGGGGGATATATTCCAGTCAAAGGGACTCTAAAGTAACTCCTGAAGGCCTTGGTTTTCAGTGAAATGGACAGAGCACAACTTTGGAGCTTCTGGGCAGAAATATAGCCCCACTTTACTTTAAGACTGAAAGAGTAGATGAGACCGCCTTACGCGCATCGCAATTTTGACGATCTTCGAATGGATTTCTCGGAACTTGGGGGATACTTTGCAGTCCCTTGGACGCTAAACTAAGTCCTGATGGCCTTGTTTTGAAGTAAAGTGGACACAACAAAACTTTTTGAACGCTCACTTTCTAGCTTGTGGGCCGAAATATAGCCACACTTCACTTTAGGACTGACACAGTAGCCGAGACCACGTTACGCGCATCATGAATTTGATTAACTTCGGCTCGATTTGCCGGGACTTGGGGGATATTCTCCAGTCCCGGGGACTCTAAACTAACTTCTGATGGCCTTGGTTTGCACTGAAAGTGACAGAGCAAAACTTTTTAAACACTCACTTTGGAGCTTCTGGGCCGAAATATTGCCCCACTTCACTTTAAGACTGAAAGAGTAGCCGAGACGGTCTTACGCGCATCGTGATTTTGACCAACGTCTTCTCCATTTTCCGGAACTTGGGAAATACATTCCACTCCCGGGGACTCTAAACTAACTCCTGATAGCCTTGGTTTGCAGTGAAATAGACACAGTAATTTTTTTTTGAGCTTTGAGCTTGTGGGCCGAAATAGAGCCCCACTTCACTTTAAGACTGAAGGAGTAGCCGACACCGTCTTAAGCGCACCGTGATTTTGACCATTTTCGGATCGATTTGCCGGAACTTGGGGGATATTTTCCAGTCCCGGGGACTCTAAACTAACTCCTGATTGTCTTGGTTTTCAGTGAAATGGACACAGCGAAACATTTTGAACGCTCACTCTCGAGCTTCTCGACCGAAATATAACCCACTTTACTTTAAGACTGAAAGAGTAGCCGAGACCGTCTTGCGCAAATCGTGATTTTGACCGACTTCGGGTCGCTTTCCCGGAACTTGGCGGATATATTCCATTTCCGCGAGCTCTAAACTGACTCCTGATGGCCTTGTTTTTCAGTGAAATTGACAAAAGAAAGCTTTTTCAACACTCTTTGTAGCTTCTGGGCCGAAATAGAATCCCACCTCACTTTCAGACTGAAATAGTAGCCGAGACCGCCTCACGCGCATCGTGAGTTAGACCAAGTTCAGCTCGATTTCACGCAACTTTTGGGATATTTTCCAGTCCGGGGGACTCTACACTAACTCCGGATGGCCTTGGTTTGTAGTAAAATGCGCACAGCATAACTTGTTTAACGCCCACTTTGGAGCTTCTGGGCCGTAATATAGCCCCACTTCACTTTAAGACTGCAAGAGTAGCCGAGATCGCCTTACGCGCATCGTGATTTTGACCATTTTCGGATCGATTTCTCGGAACTTGGGGGATATTTTCCAGTCCCGGGAACTCTAAACTAACTCCTGATCGCCTTGCTTTGCATTGAAATGGACAGAGCAAAACTTTTTGAAAGCTCACTTTCGAGCTTGTGGGCCGAAATATAGCCACACTTTACTTTAAGACTGAAACAGTAGCCGAGACCGCATTTCGCGCATCGTGATTTTGATCAACTTCGGCTTGAGTTGCCAGAACTTAAAAGATATTTTCCAGTCCCGGGGACTCTAAACTAACTCATGATGGCCTTGGTTTTCAGTGAAATTCAGAGAGGAAAACTTTTTGAACGGGCACTTTCCAGCTTCTGGAACGAAATATAGCCCTGCTTGACTTTAAGACTGAAAGAGTAGCCGAGACCACCTTACGCGAATCGTTATTTTGACCAACTTCGTCTCGATTTCGCGGAACTTGGGGGATATTTTCCAGTTCCGATGACTCTAAACTACTTCCTGAGGGCCTTGCTTTCCAGTGAAATGGGCACAGCATAACTTTTTGAACGCTCATTTTCAAAATTCTGGGCCAAAATATAGCCCCACTTCACTTTAAGACTGAAATAGTAGCCGAGACCGCCTTAGACGCATCGTGATTTTGACAACTTCGGCTTGAGTTGCCAGAACTTAAGGGATATTTTCCAGTCCCGTGGACTCTAAACTAACAATGATGGCCTTGGTTTTCAGTTAAATTGAGAGAGCAAAACTTTTTGAACGCTCACTTTCGAGCTTCTGGGCCGAAATATACAGCCACGTCACTTTAAGACTAAAAGAGTAGCCGAGACTGCTTTAGGCGCATCGTGATTTTGACAAACTTCGGCTCGATTTCCCGGGACTTGGGGGATATTTCGATGTCCCGGACACTGTAAACAATCTGCTGATGCGGCTTGGTTTGCGGTAAAATGGACACAGCAAACCTTTTTGAACTTTCACTTTCTAGCTTCTCGGCCGAAATATAGTCCCAGTTCACTTTAAGAATGAAAGAGTAGCCGAGACCGCCTTACGCGCATGGTGATTTTGACAAAATTCCGCTCGATTTCCCCGGACTTGGGCGATATTTTCTAGTCCCGAGGAGTCTAAACTAACTCCTGATGGCCTTAGTTTGCAGTGAAATGAACACAGCAAAACGTTTTGAACTTTCACTTTCTAGCTTCTCGGCCGAAATATAGCCCCAGTTCACTTTAAGAATGAAAGAGTAGCCGAGACCGCCTTACGCGCATCGTGATTTTGACAAAATTCGGCTCGATTTCCCCGAACTTGGGCGATATTTTCCAGTCCCGAGGAGTCTAAAGTAACTCCTGATGGCCTTGGTTTGCAGTGAAATGAACACAGTAACACTTTTTGAACGCTTATTTTGGAGCTTCTGGGATGAAATATAGCCCCACTTCACTTTAAGACTAAACGAGTAGGCGAGACCGCCTTACGCGCATCGTGATTTTGAGCAACTTCCGCTCGATTTTCTAGAATTTTGGATATATTTTCAAGTCCCGTGGACTCTAAACTAACTCCTGATGGCCTTGGTTTGCAGTGAAATGGACGTAGGAAAACGTTTTGAACGCTCAGTTTCAAGCTTCTGGGCCGAAATACAACCGTATTTCACGTTAGGACTGAAATAGTAGGCGAGACCGCCTTACGAGCATTGTGATTTTGACCAAGTTCAGCTCGATTTCCCGGAACTTGGGGGAAATTTTCCAGTCTGGGGGACTTTAAACTAACTCCTGATGGCCTTGGTTTGCAGTTAAATGCAAAAAGCGTAACTTTTTAAAGGGTCACTTTCGAGCTTCGTGGCCGAAATATAGCCCCACTTTCCTTTAAGACTGAAAGAGTAGCCGAGACCGTCTTACGCGCATCGTGATTTTGACCAACTTCCGTTCGATTTCCCGGAACTTCGGGGATATATTCCAGTCCCGGGGACTCTAAACTAACTGCTGATGGCCTTGGTTTGCAGTGAAATGGACACAGCACATTATTTGGAACGCTCACTTTCGAGCTTCTCGACCGAAATATAGCCCTACTTCACTTCAAGACTGAAAGAGTAGCCGAGACCGCCTTACGCGCATCGTAATTTTGACCGACTTTGGCTCGATTTGCCGGAAGTTGGCGAATATTTTCAATTCCAGGGGAAGCTAAACTAACTACCGATGGCCTTAGTTTGCAGTTAAATGGACACAGCAAAACTGTTTGAACGCTCACTTTCGAGCTTATGGGTCGAAATATAGCCCCACTTAACTTTAAGACTGAAAGAGTAGCCGAGACCGCCTTACGCGCATCGTGATTTTGGGATACTTCGGCTCGATTTCCCGCAAATAGGGGGATATTTTCCAGTCCCGGGGACTCTAAACTAACTCCTGATGGCCTTGGTTTCCAGTGAAATCGACACAGGAACACTTTTTGAACGCGCACTTTCGAGCTTGCTGGCCGAAATATAGCCCTACTCCTTTTTAAGACTGAAAGAGTAGGCGGGAGCGTCTTACGCGCATTGTGATTTTGAGGATCTTCGGCTCGATCTGGCGAAACTTGGGAGATATTTTCCAGTCCCAAAGTCTCTAAACTCACTCCTGATTGTCTAAGATGTGAGAGAAAGAGAGACAAAAATTTTTGAAGCCTTACTTTCGAGCTTCTGGAGTTAAATCTAAGCCCACTTTACCTTAAGACTGAAAGAGTAGCCGAGACCCCCTTAAGCGCATCGTGATTTTGACTAACTTCGGCTCGATTTCCCGTAACTTGGGGGATATTTCCAGTCCCTTGGACGCTAAACTAAGTCGTGATGGCCTTGTTTTGCAGTGAAATGGACACAGCAAAACTTTTTAAACACTCAGTTTCGAGCTTCTGGACCGAAATATTGCCCCACTTCACTTTAAGACTGAAAGAGTAACCGAGACCGCCGTACGCGCGTCGTGATTTTGACCAACTTCGGTTAAATTTCCCGGAGCTTGGGAGATATTTTCCAGTCCCGGGGACTCTAAACTGACGCCCGACGTCCTTGGAACGCTCACTTTTGAGCTTCAGGGCCGAAATATAGCTCCACTTCACTTTAAGAGTGAAAGAGTGGCCGAGACCGCCTTACGCCCATGGTAATTTTGACCAACTTCGGCTCGATTTCCCGGAACTAGGGGGATATTTTCCAGTCCCGCGGACTCTAAAGTAACTCCTGATGACCTTGTTCTGGAGTGAAATGGACACAGCACAACTTTTTGAACGCTCACTTTCGAGCTTGTGGGCGGAAAAATTACCCCAGTTGACTTTAAGAATGAAAGAGTAACCTGGACCGCCTTACGCGCATCGTGATTTTGACCAACTTTGGCTCGATTTCCCGGGAATTGGGGGATATTTTGCGGTACCGGAGACTCTATACTAACTCCTGATTGCCTTGGTTTCCAGTGAAATGGACACAGCACAACTTTTTGAACGCTCACGTTTGAGCTTCTGGGCCGAAGAGTAGCCGAGACCGTCTAACGCGCATCGTGATCTTGACCAACGTCTTCTCGATTTTCCGGAACTTGGGAAATACATTCCACTCCCGGGGACTCTAAACTAACTCCTGCTGGCCATGGTTTGCAGTGAAATTCACACAGCCCAAGTTTTTGAACGCACACTTTCTAACTTCTACGACGAAATATAGTCCCACATCACTTACGACTTAAAGAGTAGCCGAGACCGGCGTGCGCCCATCGTGATTTTGACCAACTTCGGGTCGATATTCCGGAACTTGGGGGATATTTTCCAGTCCCAGGGACTCTAAACTAACTCTTGATGCCCTTGGTTTGCAGTGAAATGGAGACACCAAAACTTTTTGAACGCTCACCTTCAAGCTTCTGGGCCGAAATATAGCCCACTTTACTTTAATACGGAAAAAGTAGCCGAGACCGCCTTACGCGCATCGTGATTGTGACAAACTTCGGGTGGATTTTCCGGAACTTGGGGAACATTTTCCAGTCCCTTGGACGCTAAACTAAGTCCTGATGGCCTTGTTTTGCAGTGAAATGGACACAGCAAAGCTTTTTGAAAACTCACTTTCGAGCTTGTGGGCCGAAATATAGCCACACCTTACTTTAAAACTGAAACAGTAGCCGAGACCAAGTTAGGGGCATCGTGATTTTGACCAACCTCGGCTCAACTTCCCGTACCTTAGGGCATATTTTCTTGTCCCGGGGACGCTAAACTAACTCCTGATGACCTTGGTTTGCAGTGAAATGAACAAGGCAAAACTTTTTGAACGCTCACTTTCGGGCTTCTTGCCCGAAATATAGCCCCACTTCACTTTAAGACTGAAAGAGTAGCCGACACTACCTTACGCAAATCGTGATTTTGACCAACTTCGGCTCGATTTCCCGGAAGTTGGGGGATATTTTCCAGTCCCGGGGACTCTAAACTAGCTCCTGAATTCTTTGGTTTGCAGTGAAATAATCACAGGGAAACTTTTTGAACGCTCACTTTCAAGCTCCTGGGCAGGAATAAAGCCTCACTTCACTTTAAGACTGAAACAGGAAGCGACACCGCCTAACGCACACCGTGATTTTGACAAACTTCGGCTCGATTTCCCGAAACTTCGGGGATATATTCAAGTCCCAAGGACTCTAAACTAACCCCTGATGGCCTTGGTCTGCAGTGAAATGGACACAGCAAATTTTTTTGAACGCTTACTTTCGAAATTCTGGGCCGAAATATAGCCCCACTTCACTTTAAGAATGAAAGACTAGCCAAGACCGTCTTGCGCGCATCGTGATTTTGACCAACGATTTTCCGGAACTTGGGAAATATATTGCAGTCCCGGGGACTCTAAACTAACTTCTCATGGCCTTGGTTTGGAGTGAAATGGACACAGCAAATTTTTTGCAGCGCTCACTTTGGAGCTTCTGGACCGAAATAGAGCCCCACTTCACTTTAAGACTGAAAGAGTAGCCGAGGCCGCCTTAGGCGCATCGTGATTTTGACCAACTTCGGCTTGAGTTGCCAGAACTTAAAAGATATTTTCCAGTCCCGGGGACTCTAAACTAACTCATGATGGCCTTGGTTTTCAGTGAAATTCAGAGAGGAAAACTTTTTGAACGCACACTTTCAAGCTTCTGGACCGAAATATAGCCCTACTTCACTTTAAGACTGAAAGAGTAGCCGAGACCGCCTTACGCGAATCGTTATTTTGACAAACTTCGTCTCGATTTCGCGGAACTTGGGGGATATTTACCAGGTCTGGGGAGTGGAAACTACTTCCTGAGGGCCTTGCTTTGCAGTGAAATGGGCACAGCATAACTTTTTGACCGCTCACTTTCGAGCCTCTGGGCCGAAATATACAGCCACGTCACTTTAAGACTAAAAGAGTAGCCGAGACTGCTTTACGCGCATGGTGATTTTGACAAACTTCGGCTCGATTTCCCGGAACTTGGGAGATATTTTTATGTCCCGGAGACTGTAAACTATCTCCTGATGTGGCTTGGTTCGCGGTGAAATGGACACAGCAAAACTTTTTCAACTTTCACTTTCGAGCTTCTGGGCCGAAGTATAGCCCGAGTGCACTTTAAGAATGAAAGAATAGCCGAGACCGTCTTACGCGCATCGTGATTTTGACCAACTTTGGCTCGATTTCCCGGGAAATGGGGAATATTTTCCGGTACCGGGGACTCTAAAGTAACTCCTGATTGCCTTGGTTTGCATTGAAATGGAGAGAGCAAAACTTTTTCAACGCTCCCCTTCGGGCTTCTGAGCCGAAATATAGCCCCACTTCAGTTTAAGACTGAAAGAGTAGCCGAAACCGTCTTACGCCCATCGTGATTCTGACAAACTTCGGCTCGATTTCCCGAAACTTCGGGGATATATTCAAGTCCCAAGGACTCTAAACTAACCCCTGATGGCCTTGGTCTGCAGTGAAATGGACACAACAAACTTTTTTGAACGCGTACTTTCGAAACTCTGGGCCGAAATATAGCCCCACTTCACTTTAAGACTGAAATAGTAGCCGAGACCGCCTTAGACGCATCGTGATTTTGACCAACTTCGCCTTGAGTTGCCAGAACTTAAGGGATATTTTCCAGTCCCGTGGACTCTAAACTAACTCATGATGGCCTTGGTTTTCAGTTAAATTGAGATAGCAAAACTTTTTGAACGCTCACTTTCGAGCTTCTGGGCCGAAATATACAGCCACGTCACTTTCAGACTAAAAGAGTAGCCGAGACTGCTTTACGCGCATCGTGCTTTTGACAAACTTCGGCTCGATTTCCCGGGACTTGGGGGATATTTTGATTTGCCGGACACTGTAAACAATCTGCTGATGTGGCTTGGTTTGCGGTGAAATGGACACAGCAAAACTTTTTGAACTTTCACTTTCTGGCTTCTGGGCCGAAATATAGCCCCAGTTCACTTTAGGAATGAAAGAGTAGCCGAGACCGCCTTACGCGCATCGCGATTTTGACAAAATTCGCCTCGATTTCCCCGAACTTGGGCGATATTTTCCAGTCCCGAGGAGTCTAAACTAACTCCTGATTGTCTTGGTTTTCAGTGAAATGGACACAGCGAAACTTTTTGAATGCTCACTCTCGAGCTTCTGGACCGAAATTATGCCCTACTTTACTTTAAGACTGAAAGAGTAGCCGAGACCGTCTTACGCGCATCGTGATTTTGATCAACGTCTTCTCCATTTTCCGGAACTTGGGAAATACATTCCACTCTCGGGGACTCTAAACTAGCTCCTGATAGCCTTGGTTTGCAGTGAAAGAGACAGTAATTTTTTTGGAGCTTTGAGCTTGTGGGCCGAAATAGAGCCCCACTTCACTTTAAGACTGAAGGAGTAGCCGACACCGCCTTAAGCGCACCGTGATTTTGACCAACTTCGGCTCAATTTGCCGGAACTTGGGGGACATTTTCCAGTTCTGGGGACTCTAAACTAGCTCCTGATTGTCTTGGTTTTCAGTGAAATGGACACAGCGAAACTTTTTGAATGCTCACTCTCCAGCTTCTGGACCGAAATTATGCCCTACTTTACTTTAAGACTGAAAGAGTAGCCGAGACCGTCTTGCGGTTTCCCGGAACTTGGGGAATATATTCCATTTCCGCGGGCTCTAAACTAACTCCTGATGGCCTTGGTTTTCAGTGAAATGGACAAAGGAAAGCTTTTTCAACACTCTCTTTGTATCTTCTGGGCCGAAATAGAATCCCACTTCACTTTCAGACTGAAATAGTAGCCGAGACCCCCTCACGCGCATCGTAAGTTAGACCAAGTTGAGCTCGATTTCACGCAAGTTTTGGGATATTTTCCAGTCCGGGGGACTCTAAACTAACTCTGGATGGCCTTGGTTTGCGCTGAACTGCGCAGAGCATAACTTTTTCAACGCCCACTTTGGAGCTTGTGGGCCGAAATATAGCCCCACCGAGATCGCCTTACGCGCATCGTGATTTTGACCATTTTCGGATCGATTTCTCGGAACTTGGGGGATAATTTCCACTCCCGGGGACTCTAAACTAACTCCTGATCGCCTTGCTTTGCATTGAAATGGACAGAATAAAAATTTTTTGAACGCTCACTTTCGAGCTTGTGGGCCGAAATATAGCCACACTTTACTTTAAGACTGAAACAGTAGCCGAGACCGCATTTCGCGCATCGTGATTTTCATCAACTTCGGCTCGCTTTCCCGGAACTTGTGGAATATTTTCCAGTCCCGGGGACCCTAAACTAACTTTTGATAGCTTTGGTTTGCAGTGAAATGCACACAGCAAAACTTTTTGAACGCTCACTTTCGAGCCTCTGGACAGAAATATAGCCCCACTTTACTATAAGACTGAAAGAGTACCCGAAACCGGCTTACGCATATCGTAATTTGGACAAACTTCCAATGGATTTCCCGGAACTTGGGGGATATTTTCCAGTCCCTTGGACGCTAAACTAAGTCCTGATGGCCTTGTTTTTAAGTGAAATGGACACAGTAAAACTTTTTGAACGCTCACTTTCTAGCTTGTGGGCCGAAATATAGGCACACTTGACTTTAAGACTGAAACAGTAGCCGAGACCACGTCACGCGAATCATGAATTTGATCGACTTCGGCTCCAATTCCCGGGACTTGAGCGATATTTTCCAGTACCAGGAACTCTAAACTAACTCATGATAGCCTTGGTTTTCAGTTAAATTGAGAGAGCAAAACTTTTTGAACGCTCACTTTCGAGCTTCTGGGCCGAAATATACAGCCACGTCACTTTGAAACTAAAAGAGTAGAAGAGACTGCTTTACGCGCATCGTGATTTTGACAAACTTCGGCTCGATTTCCCGGGACTTGGGGGATATTTTGATATCCCGGACACTGTAAACAATCTGCTGATGTGGCTTGGTTTGCGGTGAAATGGACACAGCAAAACTTTTAGAACTTTCACTTTCTAGCTTCTCGGCCGAAATATAGCCCCAGTTCACTTTAACAATGAAAGAGTCGCCGAGACCGCCTTACGCGCATCGTGATTTTGACAAAATTCGCCTCAATTTCCTCGAACTTGGGCGATATTTTCCAGTCCCGAGGAGTCTAAACTAACTCCTGATGGCCTTGGTTTGCAGTTAAATGGACACAGCAAAACTTTTTGGACGCTCACTTTCGAGCTTATGGGTCGAAATATAGCCCCACTTAACTTTAAGACTGAAAGAGTAGCCGAGACCCCCTTACGCGCATCGTGATTTTGGGATAGTTCGGCTCGATTTCCCGCAAATACGGGGATATTTTCCAGTCCCGGGGACTCTAAAGTAACTCCTGATGGCCTTGGTTTCCAGTGAAATGGACACAGGAGCTCTTTTTCAACGCGCAATTTCGAGCTTGCTGGCCGAAATATAGCCCTACTTCTTTTTAAGACTGAAAGAGTAGGCGGGAGCGCCTTACGCGCATTGTGATTTTGAGGATCTTCGGCTCGATCTGGCGAAACTTGGGAGATATTTTCCAGTCCCAAAGTCTCTAAACTCACTCCTGATTGTCTAAGATGTGAGTGAAATAGAGACAAAAATTTTTGAAGCCTTACTTTCGAGCTTCTGGAGTTAAATCTAAGCCCACTTTACCTTAAGACTGAAACTGTAGCCGAGACCCCCTTAAGCGCATCGTGATTTTGACTAACTTCGGGTGGATTTCCCGTAACTTGGGGGATATTTCCAGTCCCTTGGACGCTAAACTAAGTCGTGATGGCCTTGTTTTGCAGTGAAATGGACACAGCAACACTTTTTAAACACTCAGTTTCGAGCTTCTGGGCTGAAATATTGCCCCACTTCACTTTAAGACTGAAAGAGTATCCGAGACCGCCGTACGCGCGTCGTGATTTTGACCAACTTCGGTTAAATTTCCCGGAGCTTGGGGGATATTTTCCAGTCCCGGGGACTCTAAACTGACCCCCAACGTCCTTGGTCTACAGTAAAATGGACACAGCAAAACCTTTTGAACGCTCACTTTTGAGCTTCTGGGCCGAAATATAGGTCCACTTCACTTTAAGAGTGAAAGAGTAGCCGAGACCGCCTTACGCCCATTGTAATTTTGACTTCGGCTCGATTTCCCGGAACTTGGGGGATATTTTCCAGTCCCGCGGACTCTAAAGTAACTCCTGATGACCTTGTTCTGGTGTGAAATGGACACAGCACAACTTTTCGAACGCTCACTTTCTAGCTTCTGGGTGGAAATATTGGCCCAGTTCACTTTAAGAATGAAAGAGTAACCGGGACCGCCTTACGAGCATCGGGATTTTGACCAACTTTGGCTCGATTTCCCGTAAATGGGGGATATTTTCCGGTACCAGGGACTCTTAACTAACTCCTGATTGCCTTGGTTTGCAGTGAAATGGACACAGCACAACTTTTTGAACGCTCACTTTCGAGCTTGTGGGCCTAAATATAGCCATACTTCACTTTAAGACTGAAACAGTAGCCGAGACCACGTTACGCGCATCGTGATATTGATCAACTTCTGCTCGCTTTCCTGGAACTTTGGGAATATTTTCGAGTCCTGGGGACGCTAAACTAACTCCTGATGGCCATGGTTTGCAGTGAAATTCACACAGCACAAGTTTTTGAACGCACACTTTCGAGCTTCTAGGCCGAAATATAGTCCCACATCACCTACGACTTACAGAGTAGCCGAGACCGGCGTGCGCACATCGTGATTTTGACCAACTTCGGGTCGATATTCCGGAACTTGGGGGATATTTTCCAGTCACAGGGACTCTAAACTAACTCTTGATGGCCTTGGTTTGCAGTGAAATGGAGACAGCAAAACTTTTTGAACGCTCACCTTCAAGCTTTTGGGCCGAAATATAGCCCACTTTACTTTGATACTGAAAAAGTAGCCGAGACCGCCTTACGTGCATCGTGATTTTGACAAACTTCGGGTGGATTTCCCGGAACTTGGGGGATATTTTCCATTCCCTTGAACGCCAAACTAGGTGCCGATGGCCTTGTTTTGCAGTGAAATGAACACAGCAAAGCCTTTTGAACGCTCACTTTCGAGCTTGTGGGCCGAAATATAGCCATACTTCACTTTAAGACTGAAACAGTAGCCGAGACCACGTTTTGCGCATCGTGATTTTGATCAAGTTCGGCTCGATTTCCCGGAACTTGCGAAATATTTTCCAGTCCTGGGGACTCTAAACGAACTCGTGCTGCTCTTGGTTTGCAGTGAAACGGAAACAGAAAGAGTGTTTGAACGCATACTTTCGAGCTTCTGGACCGAAATAGAAGCCCACTTCACTTGAAGACTGAAAGAGTAGCCGAGAGCGCCTTTCGTGCATTGTGATTTTGAGAAACTCGGGCTCGATTTGCCGGAACTAAGGGGATATATTCCAGTTCTGAGGACTGTAAACTAATTCCTGATGGCCTTGGTTTGCAGTAAAATGGACCCAGCAAAACCTTTTGAACGCTCAATTTCGAGCTTCTGGGCCAAAATATAGCCCCCATTACTTTAACACTGAAAGAGTAGCCGACCCCGCCTTACGCGCATCGTGATTTTGACAAACTTCGGGTTAATTTCCCGGAACTTGGGGGATATTTTCCAGTCCCGGGGACTCTCAACGAACTCCTGCTTGTCTTGGTTTGCAGTGAAATGGACACAGCCAAAGTTTTTGAAGGCTCACTCTCGAGCTTCTGGGCCGAAATGGAGCCCCATTTTACTTTAAGTCTGAAAGAGTAGGCGAGACCGTCTTGCGCGAATCGTGATTTTGACCAATTTCGCGTTTATTTCCCGAAACTTGGGGGATATATTCCAGTCAAAGGGACTCTAAAGTAACTCCTGATGGCCTTGGTTTTCAGTAAAATAGACAGAGCACAACTGTGGAGCTTCTGGGCAGCAATATAGCCACACTTTACTTTAAGACTGAAAGAGTAGATGAGACCGCCTTACGCGCATCGTAATTTTGACGAACTTCGAATGGACTTCCCGGAACTTGGGGGACATTTTGCAGTCCCTTCGACGCTAAACTAAGTCCTGATGGCCTTGTTTTGAAGTAAAATGGACAAAACAAAACTTTTTCAACGCTCACTTTCTAGCTTGTGGGCCGAAATATAGCCACACTTCACTTTAGGACTGACACAGTAGCCGAGACCACGTTACGCGCATCATGAATTTGATCAACTTCGGCTCGATTTGCCGGGACTTGGGGGATATTCTCCAGTCCCGGGGACTCTAAACTAACTTCTGATGGCCTTGGTTTGCACTGAAAGTGACAGAGCAAAACTTTTTAAACACTCACTTTGGAGCTTCTGGGCCGAAATATTGCCCCACTTCACTTTAAGACTCAAAGAGTAGCCCAGACCACCTTACGCACATGGTGATTTTGACCCACTTCGGCTCGATATACCGGAACTTGGGGGATATTTTCCAGTCCCGAGGACTCTTAAGTAACCCCTGATGGCCTTGGTTTGTATTGAAATGGATACAGCAAAACTTTTTGAACGCTCACTTTTGAGCTTCTGGGCCGAAATATAGCCCCACTTCACTTTAAGACTGAAACAGTAGCCGAGACCGTCTTACGCGCATCGTGATTTTGACCAACGTCTTCTCGATTTTCCGGAACTTGGGAAATACATTCCACCCCCGGGGACTCTAAAATAACTCCTGATAGCCTTCGTTTGCTGTGAAATAGACACAGTAATTTTTTTTGAGCTTTAAGCTTGTGGGCCGAAATAGAGCCCCACTTCACTTTAAGACTGAAGGAGTAGCCGACACCGCCTTAACCGCACCGTGACTTTGACCAACTTCGGCTCGATTTGCCGGAACTTGGGGGATATTTTCCAGTCCCGGGGACTCTAAACTAACTCCTGATTGTCTTGGTTTTCAGTAAAATGGACACAGCGAAACTTTTTGAACTCTCACTCTCGAGCTTCTGAACCGAAATATAGCCCCACTTTACTTTAAGACTGAAAGAGTAGCCGAGACCGTCTTGCGCAAATCGTGATTTTGACCAACTTCGGGTCGGCTTCCCGGAACTTGGGGGATATATTCCATTTCCGCGAGCTCTAAACTAACTACTGATGGCCTTGGTTTTCAGTGAAATGGACAAAGGAAAGCTTTTTCAACACTCTCTTTGTAGCTTCTGGGCCGAAATAGAATCCCACTTCACTTTCAGACTAAAATAGTAGCCGAGACCGCCTCACGCGCATCGTGAGTTAGACCAAGTTCAGCTCGATTTCACGCAACTTTTGGGATATCTTCCAGTTCGGGGGACTAAACTAATTCTGGCTGGCCCTGGTTTGCATTGAAATGCGCACAGCATAACTTTTTGAACGCCCACTTTGGAGCTTGTGGGCCGAAATATAGCTCCACTTCACTTTAAGACTGAAAGAGTAGCCGAGATCGCCTTACGCGCATCGTGATTTTGACCATTTTCGGATCGCTTTCTCGGAACTTGGGGGATATTTTCCAGTCCCGCGGACTCTAAACTAACTCCTGATCGCCTTGCTTTGCATTGAAATGGAGACAGCAAAACTTTTTGAACGCTCACTTTCGAGCTTGTGGGCCGAAATATAGCCACACTTTACTTTAAGACTGAAACAGTAGCCGAGACTGCATTTCGCGCATCGTGATTTTGATCAACTTCGGCTCGCTTTCCCGGAACTTGGGGAATATTTTCCAGTCCCGGGGAGTCTAAAGTAACTTTTGATAGCTTTGGTTTGCAGTGAAATGCACACAGCAAAACTTTTTGAACGCTCACTTTCGAGCTTCTGGACAGAAATATAGCCCGACTTTACTTTAAGACTGAAAGAGTAGCCGAAACCGCCTTACGTATATCGTAATTTGGACGAACTTCCAATGGATTTCCCGGAACTTGGGATATATTTATTAGTCCCTTGGACGCTAAACTAAGTCCTGATGGCCTTGTTTTGAAGTGAAATGGACACAGCAAAACTTTTTGAACGCTCACTTTCTAGCTTGTGGGCCGAAATATAGCCACACTTGACTTTAAGACTGAAACAGTAGCCGAGACCACGTTACGCGCATCATGAATTTGATCAACTTCGGCTCCAATTCCCGGGACTTGGGGGATATTTTCCAGTCCCGGGGACTCTAAACTAGCTCCTGATGGCTTTTTTTTGCAGTGAAATAAACACAGGGAAACTTTTTGAACGCTCAGTTTCAAGCTCCTGGCCAGGAATAAAGCCTCACTTCACTTTAAGACTGAAACAGTAAGCGAGACCGCCTAACGCGCACCGTGATTTTGACCAACTTCGGCTAAATTTCCCTGAACTTGGGGGATATTTTCCAGTCCCGAAGACTCTTAAGTAACCCCTGATGGCCTTCGTTTGCATTGAAATGGATACAGCAAAACCTTTTGAGCGCTCACTTTTGAGCTTCTGGGCCGAAATATAGCCCCACTTCACCTTAAGACTGAAAGACTAGCCAAGACCGTCTTGCGCGCATCGTGATTTTGACCAACGTCTTCTCGATTTTCCGGAACTTGGGAAATATATTGCAGTCCTGGGGACTCTAAACTAACTCCTCATGGCCTTGGTTTGCAGTGAAATGGACACAGCAAATTTTTTGCAGCGCTCACTTTGGAGCTTCTGGACCGAAATAGAGCCCCACTTCACTTTAAGACTGAAATAATAGCCGAGGCCGCCTTAGGCGCATCGTGATTTTGACTAACTTCGGCTTGAGTTGCCAGAACTTAAAAGATATTTTCCAGTCCCGGGGACTCTAAACTAACTCATGATGGCCTTGGTTTTCAGTGAAATTCAGAGAGGAAGACTTTTTGAACGCTCACTTTCGAGCTTCTGGACCGAAATATGGCCCTACTTCACTTTAAGACTGAAAGAGTAGCCGAGACCGCCTTACGCGAATCGTTATTTTGACCAACTTCGTCTCGATTTCGCGGAACTTAGGGGATATTTCCCAGTTCCCGGGACTGTAAACTTCTTCCTGAGGGCCTTGCTTTGCAGTGAAATGGGCACAGCATAACTATTTGAACGCTCACTTTGGAGCCTCTGGGCCGAAATATACAGCCACGTCACTTTAAGACTAAAAGAGTAGCGGAGACTGCTTTACGCGCATGGTGATTTTGACAAACTTCGGCTCGATTTCCCGTAACTTGGGGGATATTTTGATGTCCCGGAGACTGTAAACTATCTCCAGATGTGGCTTGGTTCGCGGTGAAATGGACACAGCAAAACTTTTTCAACTTTCACTTTCGAGCTTCTGGGCCGAAATATAGCCCGAGTTCACTTTAAGAATGAAAGAATAGCCGAGACCGCCTTACGCACATCGTGATTTTGACCAACTTTGGCTCGATTTCCCGGGAAATGGGGAATATTTTCCGGTACCGGGGACTCTAAAGTAACTCCTGATTGCCTTGGTTTGCATTGAAATGGAGAGAGCAAAACTTTTTCAACGCTCCCCTTCGGGCTTCTGAGCCGAAATATAGCCCCACTTCAGTTTAAGACTGAAAGAGTAGCCGAAACCGTCTTACGCGCATCGTGATTTTGACCAACTTCGGCTCGATTTCCCGAAACTTCGGGGATATATTCAAGTCCCAAGGACTCTAAACTAACCCCTTATGGCCTTGGTCTGCAGTGAAATGGACACAACAAATTTTTTTGAACGCGTACTTTCGAAACGCTGGGCCGAAATATAGCCCCACTTCACTTTAAGACTGAAATAGTAGCCGAGACCGCCTTAGACGCATCGTGATTTTCACCAACTTCGGCTTGAGTTGCCAGAACTTAAGGGATATTTTCCAGTCTCGTGGACTCTAAACTAACTCATGATGGCTTTGGTTTTCAGTTAAATTGAGAGAGCAAAACTCTTTGAACGCTCACTTTCGAGCTTCTGGGCCGAAATATACAGCCACGTCACTTTCAGACTAAAAGAGTAGCCGAGACTGCTTTACGCGCATCGTGCTTTTGACAAACTTCGGCTCGATTTCCCGGGACTTGGGGGATATTTTGATGTGCCGGACACTGTAAACAATCTGCTGATGTGGCTTGGTTTGCGGTGAAATGGACACAGCAAAACTTTTTGAACTTTCACTTTCTAGCTTCTGGGCCGAAATATAGCCCCAGTTCACTTTAGGAATGAAAGAGTAGCCGAGACCGCCTTACGCGCATCGCGATTTTGACAAAATTCGCCTCGATTTCCCCGAACTTGGGCGATATTTTCCAGTCCCGAGGAGTCTAAACTAACTCCTGATTGCCTTGGTTTCAAGTGAAATGAACACAGTAACACTTTTTGAAGGCTTATTTTTGAGCTTCTGGGATGAAATGCAGCCCCACTTCACTTGAAGACTGAAATAGTAGGCGAGACAGCCTTACGCGCATCGTGATTTTGAGCAACTTCCGCTCGATTTTCTAGAATTTTGGCGATATTTTCAAGTCCCGGGGACTTTAAACTAACTCCTGATGGCCGTGGTTTGCACTTAAATGCACAAAACGTGACTTTTTAAAGGGTCACTTTCGAGCTTCTGGGCCGAAATAAAGCCCCACTTCACTTTAAGACTGAAAGAGTAGCCGAGACCGTCTTACGCGCATCGTGATTTTGACCAACTTCCGTTCGATTTCCCGGAACTTCGGGGATATATTCCAGTCCCGGGGACTCTAAACTAACTGCTGATGGCCTTAGTTTGCAGTTAAATGGACACCGCACATTTTTTTGAACGTTCACTTTCGACCTTCTCGGCCGAAATATAGCCCTACTTCACTTTAAGACTGAAAGAGTAGCCGAGACCGCCTTACCCGCATCGTAATTTTGACCAACTTCGGCTCGATTTCCCGGAAGTTGGCGAATATTTTCAATTCCCGGGGAAGCTAAACTAACTTCCGATGGCCTTAGTTTGCAGTTAACTGGACACGGCCAAAGTTTTTGAACGCTCAGTTTCGAGCTTCTGGGTCGAAATATAGCCCCACTTAACTTTAAGACTGAAAGAGTAGCCGAGACCGCCTTACGCGCACCGTGATTTTGGGATAGTTCGGCTCGATTTCCCGGAGGTTGGCGAATAATTTAAAGTCCCGGGGACGCTAAACTAACTCCCGAAGACCTTGGTTTGCAGTTTAATGAACACAGCAAAACATTCTGAACGCTCACCTTCGAGCTTCAGGGCCGAAATATAGCCCTACTTAAATTTACGACTGAAAGAATAGCCGAGAGCCCGTTACGCGCATCGTAATTTTCATCAACTTCGGCGCCATTTCCTGGAACTTGGAGAATATTTTCCAGTCCCGGGGACTCTAAAATAACTCCTCATGGCCTTGGTTTGCAGTGAAATGGACACAGCAAAACTCTTTCAACGCTCACTTTCGAGCTTGTGGGCCTAAATATAGCCCCACTTTACTTTAAGACTGAAAGAGTAGCCGAGACCGTCTTGCGCAAATCGTGATTTTGACCAACTTCGGGTCGGCTTCCCGGAACTTGGGGGATATATTCCATTTCCGCGAGCTCTAAACTAACTACTGATGGCCTTGGTTTTCAGTGAAATGGACAAAGGAAAGCTTTTTCAACACTCTCTTTGTAGCTTCTGGGCCGAAATAGAATCCCACTTCACTTTCAGACTAAAATAGTAGCCGAGACCGCCTCACGCGCATCGTGAGTTAGACCAAGTTCAGCTCGATTTCACGACACTTTTGGGATATTTTCCAGTCCGGGGGACTCTAAACTAACTCCGGATGGCCTTGGTTTGCACTGAAATGCGCACAGCATAAATTTTTGAACGCCCACTTTGGAGCTTCTGGGCCGAAATATAGCCCCACTTCACTTTAAGACTGAAAGAGTAGCCGAGATGGCCTTAAGCGCATCGTGATTTTGACCATTTTCGGATCGCTTTCTCGGAACTTTGGGGATATTTTCCAGTCCCGCGGACTCTAAACTAACTCCTGATCGCCTTGCTTTGCATTGAAATGGAGACAGCAAAACTTTTTGAACGCTCACCTTCAAGCTTGTGGGCCGAAATATAGGCACACTTTACTTTAATACTGAAAAAGTAGCCGAGACCGCCTTACGCGCATCGTGATTGTGACAAACTTCGGGTGGATTTCCCGGAACTTGGGGGATATTTTCCAGTCCCTTGGACGCTAAACTAGGTGCCGATGGCCTTGTTTTGCAGTGAAATGGACACAGCAAGGCTTTTTGAACGCTCACTTTCGAGCTTGTGGGCCGAAATATAGCCATACTTCACTTTAAGACCTAAACAGTAGCCGTGACCACGTTTCGGGCATCGTGATTTTGATCAACTTCGGCTCGATTTCCCGGAACTTGCGACATATTTTCCAGTCCCGGGGACTCTAAACTACCTCGTGCTGGTCTTGGTGTGCAGTGAAACGGAAACAGAAAAAGTTTTTGAACGCATACTTTCGAGCTTCTGGACCGAAATAGAAGCCCACTTCACTTGAAGACTGAAAGAGTGGCCGAGACCGCCTTACGTGCATCGTGATTTTGAGCAACTTGGGCTCGATTTGCCGGAACTAAGGGGATATATTCCAGTTCTGAGGACTCTAAACTAATTCCTGATGGCCTTGGTTTGCAGTAAAATGGACCCAGCAAAACCTTTTGAACGCTCAATTTCGAGCTTCTGGGCCAAAATATAGCCCCCTATTACTTTAACACTGAAAGAGTAGCCGAGACCGCCTTACATGCATCGTGATTTTGAGCAACTTGGGCTCGATTTGCCGGAACTAAGGGGATATATTCCAGTTCTGAGGACTCTAAACTAATTCCTGATGGCCTTGGTTTGCAGTAAAATGGACCCAGCAAAACCTTTTGAACGCTCAATTTCGAGCTTCTGGGCCAAAATATAGCCCCCTATTAGCTTAACACTGAAAGAGTAGCCGAGACCGCCTTACGCGCATCGTGATTTTGACAAACTTCGGGTTAATTTCCCGGAACTTGGGGGATATTTTCCAGTCCCGGGGACTCTCAACGAACTCCTGCTTGTCTTGGTTTGCAGTGAAATGGACACAGCCAAAGTTTTTGAAGGCTCACTCTCGAGCTTCTGGGCCGAAATGGAGCCCCATTTTACTTTAAGACTGAAAGAGTAGGCGAGACCGTCTTGAGCGAGTCCTGATTTTGACCAATTTCGCTTTTATTTCCCAAAACTTGGGGGATATATTCCAGTCAAAGGGACTCTAAAGTAACTCCTGATGGCCTTGGTTTTCAGTGTAATGGACAGAGCACAACTTTGGAGCTTCTGGGCAGAAATATAGCCACACTTTACTTTAAGACTGAAAGAGTAGATGAGACCGCCTTACGCGCATCGTAATTTTGACGAACTTCGAATGGATTTCCCGGAACTTGGGGGATATTTCCAGTCCCTTGGACGCTAAACTAAGTCCTGGTGGCCTTGTTTTGAAGTAAAATGGACACAACAAAACTTTTTCAACGCTCACTTTCTAGCTTGTGGGCCGAAATATAGCCACACTTCACTTTAGGACTGACACAGTAGCCGAGACCACGTTACGCGCATCATGAATTTGATCAACTTCGGCTCGATTTGCCGGGACTTGGGGGATATTCTCCAGTCCCGGGGACTCTAAACTAACTTCTGATGGCCTTGGTTTGCACTGAAAGTGACAGAGCAAAACTTTTTAAACACTCACTTTGGAGCTTCTGGGCCGAAATATTGCCCCACTTCACTTTAAGACTCAAAGAGTAGCCGAGACCACCTTACGCACATCGTGATTTTGACCAACGTCGGCTCGATTTCCCTGAACTTGGGGGATATTTTCCAGTCCCGAGGACTCTTAAGTAACCCCTGATGGCGTTGGTTTGCATTGAACTGGATACAGCAAAACTTTTTGAACGCTCACTTTTGAGCTTCTGGGCCGAAATATAGCCCCATTTCACTTTAAGACTGAAACAGTAGCCGAGACCGTCTTACGCGCATCGTGATTTTGATCAACGTCTTCTCGATTTTCCGGAACTTGGGAAATACATTCCACTCCCGGGGACTCTAAACTAGCTCCTTATAGCCTTGGTTTGCAGTGAAAGAGACAGAGTAATTTTTTTGGAGCTTTGAGCTTGTGGGCCGAACTAGAGCCCCACTTCACTTTAAGACTGAAGGAGTAGCCGACACCGCCTTAAGCGCACCGTGATTTTGACCAACTTCGGCTCGATTTGCCGGAACTTGGGGGACATTTTCCAGTTCTGGGGACTCTAAACTAGCTCCTGATTGTCTTGGTTTTCAGTGAAATGGACACAGCGAAACTTTTTGAACGCTCACTCTCCAGCTTCTGGACCGAAATTTAGCCCTACTTTACTTTAAGACTGAAAGAGTAGCCGAGACCGTCTTGCGGTTTCCCGGAACTTGGGGAATATATTCCATTTCCGCGGGCTCTAAACTAACTCCTGATGGCCTTGGTTTTCAGTGAAATGGACAAAGGAAAGCTTTTTCAACACTTTCTTTGTAGCTTCTGGGCCGAAATAGAATCCCACTTCACTTTCAGACTGAAATAGTAGCCGAGACCGCCTCACGCGCATCGTGAGTTAGACCAAGTTCAGCTCGATTTCACGCAACTTTTGGGATATTTTCCAGTCCGGGAGACTCTAAACTAACTCTGGATGGCCTTGGTTTGCGCTGAAATGCGCACAGCATAACTTTTTCAACGCCCACTTTGGAGCTTGTGGGCCGAAATATAGCCCCACTTCACTATAAGACTGAAAGAGGAGCCGAAACCGGCTTACGCATATCGTAATTTTGACGAACTTCGAATGGATTTCCCGGAACTTGGGGGATATTTTCCAGTCCCTTGGACGCTAAACTAAGTCCTGATGGCCTTGTTTTTAAGTGAAATGGACACAGTAAAACTTTTTGAACGTTCACTTTCTAGCTTGTGGGCCGAAATATAGGCACACTTGACTTTAAGACTGAAACAGTAGCCGAGACCACGTCACGCGAATCATGAATTTGATCCACTTCGGCTCCAATTCCTTGGACGTGGGGGATATTTTCCAGTACCGGGAACTCTAAACTAACTCATGATGGCCTTGGTTTTCAGTTAAATTGAGAGAGCAAAACTTTTTGAACGCTCACTTTCGAGCTTCTGGGCCGAAATATACAGCCACGTCACTTTGAGACTAAAAGAGTAGCAGAGACTGCTTTACGCGCATCGTGCTTTTGACAAACTTCGGCTCGATTTCCCGGGACTTGGGGGATATTTTTATGTCCCGGACACTGTAAACAATCTGCTGATGTGGCTTGGTTTGCGGTGAAATGGACACAGCAAAACTTTTAGAACTTTCACTTTCTAGCTTCTCGGCCGAAATATAGCCCCAGTTCACTTTAACAATGAAAGAGTAGCCGAGACCGCCTTACGCGCATCGTGATTTTGACAAAATTCGGCTCGATTTGCCCGAACTTGGGCGATATTTTCCAGTCCCCAGGAGTCTAAACTAACTCCTGATGGCCTTACTTTGCAGTGAAATGAACACAGCAAAACTTTTTGAACTTTCACTTTCTAGCTTCTCGGCCGAAATATAACCCTAGTTCACTTTAAGACTGAAAGAATAGGCGAGACCGCCTTACGCGCATCGTGATTTTGAGCAACTTCCGCTCGATTTTCTAGAATTTTGGCGATATTTTCAAGTCCCGGGGACTCTAAACTAACTCCTGATGGCCTTGGTTTGAAGTGAAATGGACGCAGGAAAGCTTTTTGAACGCTCAGTTTCGAACTTCTGGGCCGAAATACAACCGTACTTCACTTTAAGACTGAAAGAGTAACCGAGACCGCCTTACGCGCATCCTGATTTTGGGATAGTTTGGCTCGATTTCCCGGAAGTTGGCGAATATTTTCAATTCCCGGGGAAGCTAAACTACCTTCCGATGGCCTTAGTTTGCAGTTAAATGGACACAGCAAAACTTTTTGGATGCTCACTTTCGAGCTTATGGGTCGAAATATAGCCACACTTAACTTTAAGACTGAAAGAGTAGCCGAGACCGCCTTACGCGCATCGTGATTTGGAGATAGTTCGGCTCGATTTCCCGCAAATACGGGGATATTTTCCAGTCCCGGGGACTCGAAACTAACTCCTGATGGCCTTGGTTTCCAGTGAAATGGACACAGGAACACTTTTTGATCGAGCTTGCTGGCCGAAATATAGCCCTACTTCTTTTTAAGACTGAAAGAGTAGGCGGGAGCGCCTTACGCGCATTGTGATTTTGAGGATCTTCGGCTCGATCTGGCGAAACTTGGGAGATATTTTCCAATCCCAAAGTCTCTAAACTCACTCCTGATTGTGAGTGAAATAGAGACAAAAATTTTTGAAGCCTTACTTTCGAGCTTCTGGAGTTAAATCTAAGCCCACTTTACCTTAACACTAAAAGAGTAGCCGAGACCCCCTTAAGCGCATCGTGATTTTGACTAACTTCGGGTGGATTTCCCGTAACTTGGGCGATATTTCCAGTCCCTTGGACGCTAAACTAAGTCGTGATGGCCTTGTTTTGCAGTGAAATGGACACAGCAATACTTTTTAAACACTCAGTTTCGAGCTTCTGGGCCGAAATATTGCCCCACTTCACTTTAAGAGTGAAAGAGTATCCGAGACCGCCTTACGCCCATTGTAATTTTGACTTCGGCTCGATTTCCCGGAACTTGGGGGATATTTTCCAGTCCCGCGGACTCTAAAGTAACTCCTGATGACCTTGTTCTGGAGTGAAATGGACACAGCACAACTTTTTGAACGCTCACTTTCTAGCTTCTGGGTGGAAATATTGGCCCAGTTCACTTTAAGAATGCAATAGTAACCGGGACCGCCTTACGAGCATCGGGATTTTGACCAACTTTGGCTCGATTTCCCGTAAATGGGGGATATTTTCCGGTACCGGGGACTCTTAACTAACTCCTGATTGCCTTGGTTTGCAGTGAAATGGACACAGCACAACGTTTTGAACGCTCACGTTTGAGCTTCTGGGCCGAAGCATAGCCCTACTTCACTTTAAGACTGAAAGACTAGCCTTGACCGACTTACGCGCATCGTGATTTTGGGCTACTTCGGCTCGATTTCCCGGAACTTGGGAGATAATTCCCAGTCCCGGGCACTCTAAACTAATTCCTAATGGCCTTGGTTTTCAGTGAAATGGACACAGCCAAGCTCTTTGAACGTTCACTTTCGAGCTTCTGGGCCAAAATATAGCTTCACTTCACTTTAAGACTGAAAGAGTAGCCGGGACCGCCTTACGCGCATGGTAATTTTGTCGAACTTCGGCTTGATTTCCTGGGACTTGAGCGATATTTTCCAGTCCCGGAAGCTGTAAACTAACTCCTGAATGCCTTGGTTTTTAGTGAAATGGACACAGGTAAAAGGGGCGCACGCTAGGTTTCCAGGTTGTAGGCCGAAATATAGCCCCACTTTATTTTAACACTGAAAGTCTACACGAAACCACCTTAAGCGCATCGAAATTTTTAGCCACTATGGCTCGATCTCGATGGCCTTAGTTTTCAGTCAAATGGTCACAGGTTACAGGAGCGCACGCTCGGTGTCGAGCTTCTAGGCCGAAATGTAGCCCCAGTTCATTTTAAGACTGAAAGAGTAAACGAAACTGCCGTACGCTTATCGTAATTTTAAGAAAGTATGGCTCAATTTGCCGAAACTTGGAGGAAAGCTTCCAATCTCGAGGATTCTAAACTATCTCCTGATGGACTTAGTTCTTAGTCAAATGGACACAGCTAAAAGGAGAGCACGCTCGGTGTCGAGCTTGTAGAACCGAAATATAGCCCCACTTCATTTTCGGAGTAAACGAGTAGCCGACACCGCCTTACGCGCATCGTGATTTTGAGCATCTTTGGCTCGATTTGCCGGAATTCGGGCAATATTTTCCAGTCCCGAGGACTCTATGCTAACTCCTGATGAACTTAGTTTTCAGTGATATGTACACAGGCAAGAGGAGCGCACGCTCGGTGTTGAGCTTCTCGGCCGAAATATAGCCCCACTTCATTTTAAGACTGAAAGAGTAGCCGAGACCACCTTACGCGCATCGTGATTTTCAGCAACTTTGGCTCGACCTGCAAGAGTTTGTGAAATATTTTCCAGTCCCAAGGACTCTAAACTAACTCCTGATGGCCTAATATGTCAGTGAACTGGACACAGGTAAAATTAGCGCACGCCCGGTCTCGAGCTTCTAGGTCGAAATATAGCCCCCCTTAATTTTAAGACTGAAAGAGTAGCCGAGACCGCCTTACGCGCATTGTGATTTTGGGCTACTTTTGCTCAATTTCTTGGAGGTTGGCGAAAAATTTAAAGTCTCGGGGACGCTAAACTAACTCCCGATGACCTTGATTTGCAGTTTAATGAACACAGCAAAACATTCTGAACGCTCACCTTCGAGCTTCAGGGCCAAAATATAGCCTTACTTAAATTTAAGACTGAAAGAATAGCCGAGAGCCCGTTACGCGCATCGTAATTTTAATCAACTTCAGCGCCATTTCCTGGAACTTGGAGAATATTTTCCAGTCCCTGGGACTCTAAAGTAATTCCTGATGGCCTTGGTTTGCAGTGAAATGGACACAGCAAAACTTTTTGAACGGTCACTTTCGAGCTTGTGGGCCTAACTATAGGCATACTTCACTTTAAGACTGAAACAGTAGCCGAGACCACGTTACGCGCATCGTGATATTGATTCTCCAGTCCCGGGGACTCTAAACTAACTTCTGATGGCCTTGGTTTTCACTGAAAGTGACAGAGCAAAACGTTTTAAACACTCACTTTGGAGCTTCTGGGCCGAAATATTGCCCCACTTCACTTTAAGACTCAAAGAGTAGCCGAGACCACCTTACGCACATGGTGATTTTGACCCACTTCGGCTCGATATACCGGAACTTGGGGGATATTTTCCAGTCCCGAGGACTCTTAAGTAACCCCTGATGACCTTGGTTTGTATTGAAATGGATCCAGCAAAACTTTTTGAACGCTCACTTTTGAGCTTCTGGGCCGAAATATAGCCCCACTTCACTTTAAGACTGAAAGAGTAGCCGAGACCGCCTTACGCGCATAGTGATTTTGACCAACGTCTTCTCGATTTTCCGGAACTTGGGAAATACATTCCACTCCCGGGGACTCTAAAATAACTCCTGATAGCCTTCGTTTGCTGTGAAATAGACACAGTAATTTTTTTTAAGCCTTACGCTTGTGGGCCGAAATAGAGCCCCACTTCACTTTAAGACTGAAGGAGTAGCCGACACCGCCTTAACCGCACCGTGACTTTGACCAACTTTGGCTCGATTTGCCGGAACTTGGGGGATATTTTCCAGTCCCGGGGACTCTAAACTAACTCCTGATTGTCTTGGTTTTCAGTGAAATGGACACAGCGAAACTTTTTGAACTCTCACTCTCGAGCTTCTGAACCGAAATATAGCCCCACTTTACTTTAAGACTGAAAGAGTAGCCGAGACCGTCTTGCGCAAATCGTGATTTTGACCAACTTCGGGTCGGCTTCCCGGAACTTGGGGGATATATTCCATTTCCGCGAGCTCTAAACTAACTACTGATGGCCTTGGTTTTCAGTGAAATGGACAAAGGAAAGCTTTTTCAACACTCTCTTTGTAGCTTCTGGGCCGAAATAGAATCCCACTTCACTTTCAGACTAAAATAGTAGCCGAGACCGCCTCACGCGCATCGTGAGTTAGACCAAGTTCAGCTCGATTTCACGCAACTTTTGGGATATTTTCCAGTTCGGGGGACTAAACTAACTCTGGCTGGCCTTGGTTTGCATTAAAATGCGCACAGCATAACTTTTTGAACGCCCACTTTGGAGCTTGTGGGCCGAAATATAGCCCCACTTCACTTTAAGACTGAAAGAGTAGCCGAGATCGCCTTACGCGCATCGTGATTTTGACCATTTTCGGATCGCTTTCTCGGAACTTGGGGGATATTTTCCAGTCCCGGGGACTCTAAACTAACTCCTGATCGCCTTGCTTTGCATTGAAATGGAGACAGCAAAACTTTCTGAACGCTCACTTTCGAGCTTGTGGGCCGAAATATAGCCACACTTTAAGACTGAAACAGTAGCCGAGACCGCATTTCGCGCATCGTGATTTTCATCAACTTCGGCTCGCTTTCCCGGAACTTGGGGAATATTTTCCAGTCCCGGGGAGTCTGAAGTAACTTTTGGTAGCTTTGGTTTGCAGTGAAATGCACACAGCAAAACTTTTTGAACGCTCACTTTCGAGCTTCTGGACAGAAATATAGCCCGACTTTACTTTAAGACTGAAAGAGTAGCCGAAACCGCCTTACGTATATCGTAATTTGGACGAACTTCGAATGGATTTCCCGGAACTTGGGGTATATTTATTAGTCCCTTGGACGCTAAACTAAGTCCTGATGGCCTTGTTTTGAAGTGAAATGGACACAGCAAAACTTTTTGAACGCTCACTTTCTAGCTTGTGGGCCGAAATATAAGCACACTTGACTTTAAGACTGAAACAGTAAGCGAGACCACGTTACGCGCATCATGAATTTGATCAACTTTGGCTAAATTTCCCTGAACTTGGGGAATATTTTCCAGTCCCGAAGACTCTTAAGTAACCCCTGATGGCCTTCGTTTGCATTGAAATGGATACAGCAAAACTTTTTGCGCGCTCCAATTCCCGGGACTTGGGGGATATTTTCCAGTCCCGGGGACTCTAAACTAGCTCCTGATGGCTTTGGTTTGCAGTGAAATAAACACAGGGAAACTTTTTGAACGCTCAGTTTCAAGCTCCTGGGCAGCAATAAAGCCTCACTTCACTTTAAGACTGAAACAGTAAGCGAGACCGCCTAACGCGCACCGTGATTTTGACCAACTTTGGCTAAATTTCCCTGAACTTGGGGAATATTTTCCAGTCCCGAAGACTCTTAAGTAACCCCTGATGGCCTTCGTTTGCATTGAAATGGATACAGCAAAACTTTTTGCGCGCTCACTTTTGAGCTTCTGGGCCGAAATATAGCCCCACTTCACTTTAAGACTGCAAGACTAGGCAAGACCGTCTTGCGCGCATCGTGATTTTGACCAACGTCTTCTCGATTTTCCAGAACTTGGGAAATATATTGCAGTCCTGGGGACTCTAAACTAACTCCTCATGGCCTTGGTTTGCAGTGAAATGGACACAGCAAATTTTTTGCAGCGCTCACTTTGGAGCTTCTGGACCGAAATAGAGCCCCACTTCACTTTAAGACTGAAAGAATAGCCGAGGCCGCCTTAGGCGCATCGTGATTTTGACCAACTTCGGCTTGAGTTGCCAGAACTTAAAAGATATTTTCCAGTCCCGGGGACTCTAAACTAACTCATGATGGCCTTGGTTTTCAGTGAAATTCAGAGAGGAAAACTTTTTGAACGCTCACTTTCGAGCTTCTGGACCGAAATATGGCCCTACTTCACTTTAAGACTGAAAGAGTAGCCGAGACCGCCTTACGCGAATCGTTATTTTGACCAACTTCGTCTCGATTTCGCGGAACTTAGGGGATATTTTCCAGTTCCGGGGACTGTAAACTTCTTCCTGAGGGCCTTGCTTTGCAGTGAAATGGGCACAGCATAACTATTTGACCGCTCACTTTGGAGCCTCTGGGCCGAAATATACAGCCACGTCACTTTAAGACTAAAAGAGTAGCGGAGACTGCTTTACGCGCATGGTGATTTTGACAAACTTCGGCTCGATTTCCCGTAACTTGGGGGATATTTTGATGTCCCGGAGACTGTAAACTATCTCCAGATGTGGCTTGGTTCGCGGTGAAATGGACACAGCAAAACTTTTTCAACTTTCACTTTCGAGCTTCTGGGCCGAAATATAGCCCGAGTTCACTTTAAGAATGAAAGAATAGCCGAGACCGCCTTACGCGCATCGTGATTTTGACCAACTTTGGCTCGATTTCCCGGGAAATGGGGAATATTTTCCGGTACCGGCGACTCTAAAGTAACTCCTGATTGCCTTGGTTTGCATTGAAATGGAGAGAGCAAAACTTTTTCAACGCTCCCCTTCGGGCTTCTGAGCCGAAATATAGCCCCACTTCAGTTTAAGACTGAAAGAGTGGCGAACACCGTCTTACGCGCATGGTGATTTTGACCAACTTCGGCTCGATTTCCCGAAACTTCGGGGATATATTCAAGTCCCAAGGACTCTAAACTAACCCCTGATGGCCTTGGTCTGCAGTGAAATGGACACAGCAAATTTTTTTGAACGCTTACTTTCGAAATTCTGGGCCGAAATATAGCCCCACTTCACTTTAAGACTGAAATAGTAGCCGAGACCGCCTTAGACGCATCGTGATTTTCACCAACTTCGGCTTGAGTTGCCAGAACTTAAGGGATATTTTCCAGTCCCGTGGACTCTAAACTAACTCATGATGGCCTTGGTTTTCAGTTAAATCGAGAGAGCAAAACTTTTTGAACGCTCACTTTCGAGCTTCTGGGCCGAAATACACAGCCACGTCACTTTGAGACGGAAAGAGTAGCCGAGCCTGCTTTACGCGCATCGTGATTTTGACAAACTTTGGCTCGATTTCCCGGGACTTGGGGGATATTTTGATGTCCCGGACACTGTAAACAATCTGCTGATGTGGCTTGGTTTGCGGTGAAATGGACACAGCAAAACTTTTTGAACTTTCACTTTCTAGCTTCTAGGCCGAAATATAGCCCGAGTTCACTTAAAGAATGAGAGAGTAGCCGAGACCCCCTTACGCGCATCGTGATTTTGACAACATTCGGCTCGATTTCCCCGAACTTGGGCGATATTTTCCAGTCCCGAGGAGTCTAAACTAACTTCTGATGGCCTTGGCTTGAAGTGAAATGAACACAGCAAAACGTTTTGAACTTTCACTTTCTAGCTTCTCGGCCGAAATATAGCCCCAGTTCACTTTAAGAATGAAAGAGTAGACGAGACCGCCTTACGCGCACGTCATTTTGACAAAATTCGGCTCGATTTCCCCGAACTTGGGCGATATTTTCCAGTCCCGAGGAGTCTAAACTAACTCCTGATGGCCTTGGTTTGCAGTGAAATGGACACAGTAACACTTTTTGAAGGCTTATTTTCGAGGTTCTGGGATGAAATATAGCCCCACTTCACTTTAAGACTGAAAGAGTAGCCGACACCGCCTTACGCGCATCGTGATTTTGAGCGACTTCCGCTCGATTTTCTAGAATTTTGGCGATATTTTCAAGTCCCGGGGACTCTAAACTAACTCCTGATGGCCTTGGTTTGCAGTGAAATGGACGCAGGAAAACGTTTTGAACGCTGAGTTTCGAGCTTTTGGGCCGAAATACAACCGTATTTCACTTTAAGACTGAAATAGTAGCCGAGACCGCCTTACGAGCATCGTGATTTTGACCAAGTTCAGCTCGATTTCCCGGAACTTGGGGGATATTATCCAGTCTGCGGGACTTTAAGCTAACTCCTGATGGCCTTGGTTTGCAGTGAAATGGACGCAGGAAAACGTTTTGAACGCTGAGTTTCGAGCTTTTGGGCCGAAATACAACCGTATTTCACTTTAAGACTGAAATAGTAGCCGAGACCGCCTTACGAGCATCGTGATTTTAACCAAGTTCAGCTCGATTTCCCGGAACTTGGGGGATATTATCCAGTCTGGGGGACTTTAAACTACCTCCTGAGGGCCTTGGTTTGCAGTTAAATGCAGAAAGCGTAACTTTTTAAAGGGTCACTTTCGATTTTCTGGGCCGAAATATAGCCCCACTTTACTTTAAGACTGGAAGAGTAGCCAAGACCGTCTTACGCGCATTGTGATTTTGACCAACTTCCGTTCGATTTCGCGTAACTTCGGGGATATATTCCAGTCCCGAGGACTCTAAACTAACTGCTGATGGCCTTGGTTTGCAGTGAAATGGACACAGCACATTTTTTGGAACGCTCGCTTTCGAGCTTCTCGGCCGAAATATAGCCCTACTTCACTTCAAGACTGAAAGGGTAGCCGAGACCGCGTTACGCGCTTCGTAATTTTGACCAACTTCGGCTCGATTTGCCGGAAGTTGGCGAATATTTTCAATTCCCGGGGAAGCTAAACTAACTTCCGATGGCCTTAGTTTGCAGTTAAGTGGACACAGCAAAACTTTTTGAACGCTCACTTTCGAGCTTATGGGTCGAAATATAGCCCCACTTAACTTTAAGACTGAAAGAGTAGCCGAGACCGCCTTACTCCCATCGTAATTTTGGTATAGTTCGGCTCGATTTCCCGCAAATAGGAGGATATTTTCCAGTCCCGGGGACTCTAAACTAACTCCTGATGGCCTTGGTTTCCAGTGAAATGGACACAGGAACACTTTTTGAACGCGCACTTTCGAGCTTGCTGGCCGAAATATAGCCCTACTTCTTTTTAAGACTGAAAGAGTAGGCGGGAGCGCCTTACGCGCATTGTGATTTGAGTATCTTCGGCTCGATCTGGCGAAACTTGGGAGATATTTTCCAGTCCCAAAGTCTCTAAACTCACTCCTGGTTGTCTAAGATGTGAGTGAAATAGAGACAAAAATTTTTGAAGCCTTACTTTCGAGCTTCTGGAGTTAAATCTAAGCCCACTTTACCTTAAGACTGAAAGAGTAGCCGAGACCCCCTTAAGCGCATCGTGATTTTGACTAACTTCGGGTGGATTTGCCGTAACTTGGGGGATATCTCCAGTCCCTTGGACGCTAAACTAAGTCGTGAAGGCCTTGTTTGTAGTGAAATGGACACAGCAAAACTTTTTAATCACGCAGTTTCGAGCTTCTGGGCCGAAATATTGCCCCACTTCACTTTAAGACTGAAAGAGTAGCCGAGACCGCCGTATTCGCGTCGTGATTTTGACCAACTTGGTTTAAATTTCCCGGAACTTAGGAGATATTTTCCAGACCCGGGTACTCTAAACTGACCCCCGACGTCCTTGGTCTGCAGTGAAATGGACACAGCAAGACTTTTTGAACGTTCACTTTTGAGCTTCTGGGCCGAAATATAGCTCCACTTCACTTCAAGAGTGAAAAAGTAGCCGAGACCGCCTAACGCCCATCGTAATTTTGACCAACTTCGGCTCGATTTCCCGGAACTTGGGGGTTATTTTCCAGTCTCGCGGTCTCTAAAGTAACTCCTGATGGCCTTGCTCTGGAGTGAAATGGACACAGCACAACGTTTTGAACGCTCACGTTCGAGCTTCTGGGCGGAAGTATTCGCCCAGTTAACTTTAAGAATGAAAGAGTAACCGGGACCGCCTTACGCGCATCGTGATTTTGACCAACTTTGGCTCGATTTCCCGGGAAATGGGGAATATTTTCCGGTACCGGGGACTCTAAAGTAACTCCTGATTGCCTTGGTTTGCAGTGAAATGGACACAGCACAACTTTTTGAACGCTCACGTTTGAGCTTCTGGGCCGAAGCATAGCCCTACTTCACTTTAAGACTAAAAGACTACCCGAGACTGCCTTACGCGCATCGTGATTTTGGGCTACTTCGGCTCGATTTCCCAGAACTTGGGAGATAATTCCCATTCCCAGGCACTCTAAACTAATTCCTGATGGCCTTGGTTTTCAGTGAAATGGACACAGCCAAGCTCTTTGAACGTTCACTTTCGAGCTTCTGGGCCGAAATATAGCCCCACTTCACTTTAAGCCTGAAAGAGTAGCCGGGACCGCCTTACGCGCATGGTAATTTTGTCCAACTTCGGCTTGATTTCCTGGGACCTTGGGGATATTTTTTCCAGTCCCGGAAGCTCTAAACTAACTCCTGAATGCCTTGGTTTTTAGTGAAATGGACACAGGTAAAAGGGGCGCACGCTAGGTTTCCAGGTTGTAGGCCGAAATATAGCCCCACTTTATTTTAAGACTGAAAGTGTACACGAAACCGCCTTAAGCGCATCGAAATTTCTAGCCACTATGGCTCGATCTGCCAAAACTTGGGGGATATTTTCCAGTCCCGGGGACTCTACCCTAACTCTTGATGGCCTTAGTTTTCAGTCAAAAAGTCACAGGTAACAGGAGCGCACGCTCGGTGTCGAGCTTCTAGGCCAAAATGTAGCCCCATTCATTTTAAGACTAAAAGAGTAAACGAAACTGCCGTACGCTTATCGTAATTTTAAGAAAGTATGGCTCAATTTGCCGAAACTTGGAGAATACCTTCCAGTCTCGAGGATTCTAAAGTATCTCCTGATGGACTTAGTTCTTAGTGAAATGGACACAGGTAAAAGGAGAGCACGCTCGGTGTCGAGCTTGTAGAACCGAAATATAGCCCCACTTCATTTTCGGAGTAAACGAGTAGCCGAGACCGCCTTACGCGCATCGTGATTTTGAGCATCTTTGGCTCGATTTGCCGGAATTCGGGGAACATTTTCCAGTCCCGAGGACTCTATGCTAACTCCTGATGAACTTAGTTTTCAGTGATATGTACACAGGCAAAAGGAGCGCACGCTCGGTGTTGAGCTTCTCGGCCGAAATATAGCCCCACTTCACTTTAAGACTGAAAGAGTAGGGGAGACCGCCTTAAGCGCATCGTGATTTTGAGCACCTTTGGCTCGATCTGCCAGAACTTGGGAGATATTTTCCAGTCCCAAGGACTCTAAACTAACTCCTGATGGCCTAAGATGTCAGTGAAATGGACACAGGTAAAATTAGTGCACGCCCGGCTCGAGCTTCTAGGTCGAAATACAGCCCCACTTAATTTTAAGACTGAAAGAGTAGCCGAGACCGCCTTACGCGCATCGTGATTTTGGGCCACTTTTGCTCGATTTCCCGGAAGTTGGCGAATAACTTAAAGTCCCGGGGACGCTAAACTAACTCCTGATGACCTTGGTTTGCAGTTTAATGAACACAGCAAAACATTCTGAACGCCCACCTTCGAGCTTCAGGGCCGAAATATAGCCCTACTTAAATATAAGACTGAAAGAATAGCCGAGAGCCCGTTTCGCGCATCGTAATTTTAATCAACTTCTGCTCGCTTGCCTGGAACTTGGAGAATATTTTCCAGTCCCGGGGACTCTAAACTAACTCCTGATGGCCCTGGTTTGCAGGGGAATTCACACAGCACAAATTCTTGAATGCACACTTTCGCGCTTCTAGGCCGAAATATAGTCCCACATCACCTACGACTTAAACAGTAGCCGAGACCGGCATGCGGGCATCGTGATTTTGACCAACTTCGGGTCGATATTCCGGAAATTGGGGGATATTTTCCAGTCCCGGGGACTCTAAACTAACTCCTGATCGCCTTGCTTTGCATTGAAATGGACAGAGCAAAACTATTTCAACGCTCACTTTCGAGCTTATGGGCCGAAATACAGCCATACTTTACTTTAAGACTGAAACAGTAGCCGAGACCGCATTTAACGCATCGTGATTTTCATCAACTTCGGCTCGATTTCCCGGAACTTGGGGAATATTTTCCAGTCTCGGGGACTCTAAACTAAGTTTTGATAGCTTTGGTTTGCAGTGAAATGCACACAGCAAAACTTTTTGAACGCTCACTTTCGAGCTTCTGGGCCGAAATATAGCCCCACTTCACTTTAAGACTGCAAGACTAGGCAAGACCGTCTTGCGCGCATCGTGATTTTGACCAACGTCTTCTCGATTTTCCAGAACTTGGGAAATATATTGCAGTCCTGGGGACTCTAAACTAACTCCTCATGGCCTTGGTTTGCAGTGAAATGGACACAGCAAATTTTTTGCAGCGCTCACTTTGGAGCTTCTGGACCGAAATAGAGCCCCACTTCACTTTAAGACTGAAAGAATAGCCGAGGCCGCCTTAGGCGCATCGTGATTTTGACCAACTTCGGCTTGAGTTGCCAGAACTTAAAAGATATTTTCCAGTCCCGGGGACTCTAAACTAACTCATGATGGCCTTGGTTTTCAGTGAAATTCAGAGAGGAAAACTTTTTGAACGCTCACTTTCGAGCTTCTGGACCGAAATATGGCCCTACTTCACTTTAAGACTGAAAGAGTAGCCGAGACCGCCTTACGCGAATCGTTATTTTGACCAACTTCGTCTCGATTTCGCGGAACTTAGGGGATATTTTCCAGTTCCGGGGACTGTAAACTTCTTCCTGAGGGCCTTGCTTTGCAGTGAAATGGGCACAGCATAACTATTTGAACGCTCACTTTGGAGCCTCTGGGCCGAAATATACAGCCACGTCACTTTAAGACTAAAAGAGTAGCGGAGACTGCTTTACGCGCATGGTGATTTTGACAAACTTCGGCTCGATTTCCCGTAACTTGGGGGATATTTTGATGTCCCGGAGACTGTAAACTATCTCCAGATGTGGCTTGGTTCGCGGTGAAATGGACACAGCAAAACTTTTTCAACTTTCACTTTCGAGCTTCTGGGCCGAAATATAGCCCGAGTTCACTTTAAGAATGAAAGAATAGCCGAGACCGCCTTACGCGCATCGTGATTTTGACCAACTTTGGCTCGATTTCCCGGGAAATGGGGAATATTTTCCGGTACCGGCGACTCTAAAGTAACTCCTGATTGCCTTGGTTTGCATTGAAATGGAGAGAGCAAAACTTTTTCAACGCTCCCCTTCGGGCTTCTGAGCCGAAATATAGCCCCACTTCAGTTTAAGACTG
Organism: Orbicella franksi; assembly: GCF_964199315.1. Lineage (NCBI taxonomy): Eukaryota > Metazoa > Cnidaria > Anthozoa > Scleractinia > Merulinidae > Orbicella > Orbicella franksi. The sequence goes on along the minus strand of NC_138145.1, from coordinate 1,880,943 downwards.
AAAGAGTGGCGAACACCGTCTTACGCGCATGGTGATTTTGACCAACTTCGGCTCGATTTCCCGAAACTTCGGGGATATATTCAAGTCCCAAGGACTCTAAACTAACCCCTGATGGCCTTGGTCTGCAGTGAAATGGACACAGCAAATTTTTTTGAACGCTTACTTTCGAAATTCTGGGCCGAAATATAGCCCCACTTCACTTTAAGACTGAAATAGTAGCCGAGACCGCCTTAGACGCATCGTGATTTTCACCAACTTCGGCTTGAGTTGCCAGAACTTAAGGGATATTTTCCAGTCCCGTGGACTCTAAACTAACTCATGATGGCCTTGGTTTTCAGTTAAATCGAGAGAGCAAAACTTTTTGAACGCTCACTTTCGAGCTTCTGGGCCGAAATACACAGCCACGTCACTTTGAGACGGAAAGAGTAGCCGAGCCTGCTTTACGCGCATCGTGATTTTGACAAACTTTGGCTCGATTTCCCGGGACTTGGGGGATATTTTGATGTCCCGGACACTGTAAACAATCTGCTGATGTGGCTTGGTTTGCGGTGAAATGGACACAGCAAAACTTTTTGAACTTTCACTTTCTAGCTTCTAGGCCGAAATATAGCCCGAGTTCACTTAAAGAATGAGAGAGTAGCCGAGACCCCCTTACGCGCATCGTGATTTTGACAACATTCGGCTCGATTTCCCCGAACTTGGGCGATATTTTCCAGTCCCGAGGAGTCTAAACTAACTTCTGATGGCCTTGGCTTGAAGTGAAATGAACACAGCAAAACGTTTTGAACTTTCACTTTCTAGCTTCTCGGCCGAAATATAGCCCCAGTTCACTTTAAGAATGAAAGAGTAGACGAGACCGCCTTACGCGCACGTCATTTTGACAAAATTCGGCTCGATTTCCCCGAACTTGGGCGATATTTTCCAGTCCCGAGGAGTCTAAACTAACTCCTGATGGCCTTGGTTTGCAGTAAAATGGACACAGTAACACTTTTTGAAGGCTTATTTTCGAGGTTCTGGGATGAAATATAGCCCCACTTCACTTTAAGACTGAAAGAGTAGCCGACACCGCCTTACGCGCATCGTGATTTTGAGCGACTTCCGCTCGATTTTCTAGAATTTTGGCGATATTTTCAAGTCCCGGGGACTCTAAACTAACTCCTGATGGCCTTGGTTTGCAGTGAAATGGACGCAGGAAAACGTTTTGAACGCTGAGTTTCGAGCTTTTGGGCCGAAATACAACCGTATTTCACTTTAAGACTGAAATAGTAGCCGAGACCGCCTTACGAGCATCGTGATTTTGACCAAGTTCAGCTCGATTTCCCGGAACTTGGGGGATATTATCCAGTCTGCGGGACTTTAAGCTAACTCCTGATGGCCTTGGTTTGCAGTGAAATGGACGCAGGAAAACGTTTTGAACGCTGAGTTTCGAGCTTTTGGGCCGAAATACAACCGTATTTCACTTTAAGACTGAAATAGTAGCCGAGACCGCCTTACGAGCATCGTGATTTTAACCAAGTTCAGCTCGATTTCCCGGAACTTGGGGGATATTATCCAGTCTGGGGGACTTTAAACTACCTCCTGAGGGCCTTGGTTTGCAGTTAAATGCAGAAAGCGTAACTTTTTAAAGGGTCACTTTCGATTTTCTGGGCCGAAATATAGCCCCACTTTACTTTAAGACTGGAAGAGTAGCCAAGACCGTCTTACGCGCATTGTGATTTTGACCAACTTCCGTTCGATTTCGCGTAACTTCGGGGATATATTCCAGTCCCGAGGACTCTAAACTAACTGCTGATGGCCTTGGTTTGCAGTGAAATGGACACAGCACATTTTTTGGAACGCTCGCTTTCGAGCTTCTCGGCCGAAATATAGCCCTACTTCACTTCAAGACTGAAAGGGTAGCCGAGACCGCGTTACGCGCTTCGTAATTTTGACCAACTTCGGCTCGATTTGCCGGAAGTTGGCGAATATTTTCAATTCCCGGGGAAGCTAAACTAACTTCCGATGGCCTTAGTTTGCAGTTAAGTGGACACAGCAAAACTTTTTGAACGCTCACTTTCGAGCTTATGGGTCGAAATATAGCCCCACTTAACTTTAAGACTGAAAGAGTAGCCGAGACCGCCTTACTCCCATCGTAATTTTGGTATAGTTCGGCTCGATTTCCCGCAAATAGGAGGATATTTTCCAGTCCCGGGGACTCTAAACTAACTCCTGATGGCCTTGGTTTCCAGTGAAATGGACACAGGAACACTTTTTGAACGCGCACTTTCGAGCTTGCTGGCCGAAATATAGCCCTACTTCTTTTTAAGACTGAAAGAGTAGGCGGGAGCGCCTTACGCGCATTGTGATTTGAGTATCTTCGGCTCGATCTGGCGAAACTTGGGAGATATTTTCCAGTCCCAAAGTCTCTAAACTCACTCCTGGTTGTCTAAGATGTGAGTGAAATAGAGACAAAAATTTTTGAAGCCTTACTTTCGAGCTTCTGGAGTTAAATCTAAGCCCACTTTACCTTAAGACTGAAAGAGTAGCCGAGACCCCCTTAAGCGCATCCTGATTTTGACTAACTTCGGGTGGATTTGCCGTAACTTGGGGGATATCTCCAGTCCCTTGGACGCTAAACTAAGTCGTGAAGGCCTTGTTTGTAGTGAAATGGACACAGCAAAACTTTTTAATCACGCAGTTTCGAGCTTCTGGGCCGAAATATTGCCCCACTTCACTTTAAGACTGAAAGAGTAGCCGAGACCGCCGTATTCGCGTCGTGATTTTGACCAACTTGGTTTAAATTTCCCGGAACTTAGGAGATATTTTCCAGACCCGGGTACTCTAAACTGACCCCCGACGTCCTTGGTCTGCAGTGAAATGGACACAGCAAGACTTTTTGAACGTTCACTTTTGAGCTTCTGGGCCGAAATATAGCTCCACTTCACTTCAAGAGTGAAAAAGTAGCCGAGACCGCCTAACGCCCATCGTAATTTTGACCAACTTCGGCTCGATTTCCCGGAACTTGGGGGTTATTTTCCAGTCTCGCGGTCTCTAAAGTAACTCCTGATGGCCTTGCTCTGGAGTGAAATGGACACAGCACAACGTTTTGAACGCTCACGTTCGAGCTTCTGGGCGGAAGTATTCGCCCAGTTAACTTTAAGAATGAAAGAGTAACCGGGACCGCCTTACGCGCATCGTGATTTTGACCAACTTTGGCTCGATTTCCCGGGAAATGGGGAATATTTTCCGGTACCGGGGACTCTAAAGTAACTCCTGATTGCCTTGGTTTGCAGTGAAATGGACACAGCACAACTTTTTGAACGCTCACGTTTGAGCTTCTGGGCCGAAGCATAGCCCTACTTCACTTTAAGACTAAAAGACTACCCGAGACTGCCTTACGCGCATCGTGATTTTGGGCTACTTCGGCTCGATTTCCCAGAACTTGGGAGATAATTCCCATTCCCAGGCACTCTAAACTAATTCCTGATGGCCTTGGTTTTCAGTGAAATGGACACAGCCAAGCTCTTTGAACGTTCACTTTCGAGCTTCTGGGCCGAAATATAGCCCCACTTCACTTTAAGCCTGAAAGAGTAGCCGGGACCGCCTTACGCGCATGGTAATTTTGTCCAACTTCGGCTTGATTTCCTGGGACCTTGGGGATATTTTTTCCAGTCCCGGAAGCTCTAAACTAACTCCTGAATGCCTTGGTTTTTAGTGAAATGGACACAGGTAAAAGGGGCGCACGCTAGGTTTCCAGGTTGTAGGCCGAAATATAGCCCCACTTTATTTTAAGACTGAAAGTGTACACGAAACCGCCTTAAGCGCATCGAAATTTCTAGCCACTATGGCTCGATCTGCCAAAACTTGGGGGATATTTTCCAGTCCCGGGGACTCTACCCTAACTCTTGATGGCCTTAGTTTTCAGTCAAAAAGTCACAGGTAACAGGAGCGCACGCTCGGTGTCGAGCTTCTAGGCCAAAATGTAGCCCCATTCATTTTAAGACTAAAAGAGTAAACGAAACTGCCGTACGCTTATCGTAATTTTAAGAAAGTATGGCTCAATTTGCCGAAACTTGGAGAATACCTTCCAGTCTCGAGGATTCTAAAGTATCTCCTGATGGACTTAGTTCTTAGTGAAATGGACACAGGTAAAAGGAGAGCACGCTCGGTGTCGAGCTTGTAGAACCGAAATATAGCCCCACTTCATTTTCGGAGTAAACGAGTAGCCGAGACCGCCTTACGCGCATCGTGATTTTGAGCATCTTTGGCTCGATTTGCCGGAATTCGGGGAACATTTTCCAGTCCCGAGGACTCTATGCTAACTCCTGATGAACTTAGTTTTCAGTGATATGTACACAGGCAAAAGGAGCGCACGCTCGGTGTTGAGCTTCTCGGCCGAAATATAGCCCCACTTCACTTTAAGACTGAAAGAGTAGGGGAGACCGCCTTAAGCGCATCGTGATTTTGAGCACCTTTGGCTCGATCTGCCAGAACTTGGGAGATATTTTCCAGTCCCAAGGACTCTAAACTAACTCCTGATGGCCTAAGATGTCAGTGAAATGGACACAGGTAAAATTAGTGCACGCCCGGCTCGAGCTTCTAGGTCGAAATACAGCCCCACTTAATTTTAAGACTGAAAGAGTAGCCGAGACCGCCTTACGCGCATCGTGATTTTGGGCCACTTTTGCTCGATTTCCCGGAAGTTGGCGAATAACTTAAAGTCCCGGGGACGCTAAACTAACTCCTGATGACCTTGGTTTGCAGTTTAATGAACACAGCAAAACATTCTGAACGCCCACCTTCGAGCTTCAGGGCCGAAATATAGCCCTACTTAAATATAAGACTGAAAGAATAGCCGAGAGCCCGTTTCGCGCATCGTAATTTTAATCAACTTCTGCTCGCTTGCCTGGAACTTGGAGAATATTTTCCAGTCCCGGGGACTCTAAACTAACTCCTGATGGCCCTGGTTTGCAGGGGAATTCACACAGCACAAATTCTTGAATGCACACTTTCGCGCTTCTAGGCCGAAATATAGTCCCACATCACCTACGACTTAAACAGTAGCCGAGACCGGCATGCGGGCATCGTGATTTTGACCAACATCGGGTCGATATTCCGGAAATTGGGGGATATTTTCCAGTCCCGGGGACTCTAAACTAACTCCTGATCGCCTTGCTTTGCATTGAAATGGACAGAGCAAAACTATTTCAACGCTCACTTTCGAGCTTATGGGCCGAAATACAGCCATACTTTACTTTAAGACTGAAACAGTAGCCGAGACCGCATTTAACGCATCGTGATTTTCATCAACTTCGGCTCGATTTCCCGGAACTTGGGGAATATTTTCCAGTCTCGGGGACTCTAAACTAAGTTTTGATAGCTTTGGTTTGCAGTGAAATGCACACAGCAAAACTTTTTGAACGCTCACTTTCGAGCTTCTGGACAGAAATATAGCCCCACTTCACTTTAAGACTGAAAGGGTAGCCGAGACCGCTTTGGGAGCATCGTGATTTTGACCAACTTCAGCTCGATTTAGCGGAACTTGGGGAATATTTTGCAGTCCCAGGGACGCTAAGCTGACTCGTGATGGCCTTGTTTTCCAGTCAAAGAACACAGCAAAACTTTTTGAACGCTCACTTTCGGGCTTCTGGCCCGAAATATAGCCCCACTTCACTTTAAGACAGAAAGAGTAGCCAAGACCACTTTAAGGGCATCGTGATTTTGACCAACCTCAGCTCAATTTCCCGGACGTTAGGGCATATTTTCTTGTCCTGGGGACGCTAAACTGACTCCTGATGGGCTTGGTTTGCAGTGAAATGAACACAGCAAAACTTTTTGAACGCTCACTTTCGGGCTTCTGGCCCGAAATATAGCCCCACTTCACTTTAAGACTGAAAGAGTAGCCGACACTACCTTACGCAAATCGTGATTTTGACCAACTTTGGCTCGATTTTACGCAAGTTGGGGGATATTTTCCAGTCCCGGGGACTCTAAACTAGCTCCTGATGGCTGTGGTTTGGAGTGAAATAAACACAGGGAAACTTTTTGAACGCTCACTTTCAAGCTCCTGGGCAGGAATAAAGCCTCACTTCACTTTAAGACTGAAACAGTAAGCGAGACCACCTAACGCGCACCGTGATTTTGACCAACTTCGGCTAAATTTCCCTGAACTTGGGGGATATTTTCCAGTCCCGAAGACTCTTATTTAACCCCTGATGCCCTTCGTTTGCATTGAAATGGATACAGCAAAACTTTTTGAACGCTCACTTTTGAGCTTCTGGGCCGAAATATAGCCCCACTTCACTTTAAGACTGAAAGACTAGCCAAGACCGTCTTGCGCGCATCGTGATTTTGACCAACGTCTTCTCTATTTTCCGGAACTTGGGAAATATATTGCAGTCCCGGGGACTCTAAACTAACTCCTGATGGCCTTGGTTTGCAGTGAAATGGATACAGCAAAATTTTTGCAGCGCTCACTTTGGAGCTTCTGGACCGAAATAGAGCCCCACTTCACTTTAAGACTGAAAGAGTAGCCGAGGCCGCCTTAGGCGCATCGTTATTTTGAGCAACTTCGTCTCGATTTCGCGGAACATGGGGGATATTTTCCAGTTCCGGGGACTGTAAACTACTTCCTGAGGGCCTTGCTTTGGAGTGAAATGGGCACAGCATAACTTTTTCAACGCTCACTTTCGAGCTTCTAGGCCGAAATATACAGCCACGTCACGTAGCCGACACTGCTTTACGCGCATCGTGATTTTGACAAACTTCGGCTCTATTTCCCGGAACTTGGGGGATATTTTGATGTCCCGGAGACTGTAAACTATCTCCTGATGTGGCTTGGTTCGCGGTGAAATAGACACAGCAAAACTTTTTCAACTTTCACTTTCGAGCTTCTGGGCCGAAATATAGCCCGAGTTCACTTTAAGAATGAAAGAATAGCCGAGACCGCCTTACGCGCATCGTGATTTTGACCAACTTTGGCTCGCTTTCCCGGGAAATGGGGAATATTTTCCGGTACCGGACGCTCTAGAGTAACTCCTGATTGCCTTGGTTTGCATTGAAATGGAGCGAGCAAAACTTTTTCAACGCTCCTCTTCGGGCTTCTGAGCCGAAATATAGCCCCACTTCAGTTTAAGACTGAAAGAGTAGCCGACAGCGTCTTACGCGCATCGTGATTTTGACCAGCTTTGGCTCGATTTCCCGAAACTTCGGGGATCTATTCAAGTCCCAAGGACTCTAAACTAACCCCTGATGGCCTTGGTCTGCAGTGAAATGGACACAGCAAATTTTTTTGAACGCTCACTTTCGAAATTCTGGGCCGAAATATAGCCCAACTTCACTTTAAGACTGAAATAGTAGCCGAGACCGCCTTAGACGCATCGTGATTTTGACCAACTTCGGCTTGAGTTGCCAGAACTTAAGGGATATTTTCCAGTCCCGTGGACTCTAAACTATCTCATGATGGCCTTGGTTTTCAGTTAAATTGAGAGAGCAAAACTTTTTGAACGCTCACTTTCGAGATTCTGGGCCGAACTATACAGCCACGTCACTTTGAGACTGAAAGAGTAGCCGAGACTGCTTTACGCGCATGGTGATTTTGACAAACTTCGGCTCGATTTCCCGGGACTTGGGGGATATTTTGATGTCCCGGAAACTGTAAACAATCTGCTGATGTGGCTTGGTTTGCGGTGAAATGGACACAGCAAAACTTTTTGAACTTTCACTTTCTAGCTTCTAGGCCGAAATATAGCCCCAGTTCACTTTAAGAATGAAAGAGTAGCCGAGACCGCCTTACGCGCATCGTGATTTTGACAAACTTCGGCTCGATTTCCCGGGACTTGGGGATATTTTGATGTCCCGGACACTGTTAACAATCTGCTGATGCGGCTTGGTTTGCGGTGTAACGGACACAGGAAAACTTTTTGAACTTTCACTTTCTAGCTTCTGGGCCGAAATATAGCCCCAGTTCACTTTAAGAATGAAAGAGTAGCCGAGACCGCCCTACGCGCATCGTGATTTTGACAAAATTCGGCTGGATTTCCCAGAACTTGGGCGATATTTTCCAGTGACGAGGAGTCTAAACTAACTCCTGATGGCCTTGGTTTGCAGTGAAATGAAAACAGTAACACTTTTTGAAGGCTTATTTTGGAGCTTCTGGGATGAAATATAGCCCCACTTCACTTTAAGACTGAAAGAGTAGCCGAGACCGCCTTACGCGCATCGTGATTTTGAGCAACTACCGCTCGATTTTGTAGAATTTTGGCGATATTTTCAAGTCTCGGGGACTGTACACTAACTCCTGATGGCCTTGGTTTGCACTGAAATGGACGCAGAAAAACTTTTTGAACGCTCAGTTTCGAGCTTCTGGGCCGAAATACAACCGTACTTCACTTTAAGACTGAAATAGTAGCCGAGACCCCCTTAGAGCATCGTGATTTTGACCAGGTTCAGTTCGATTTCCCGGAACTTGGGGGATATTTTCCAGTCCGGGGGACTTTAAACTAACTCCTGATGGCCTTGGTTTGCAGTTAAATGAACAAAGCGTAACTTTTTAAAGGGTCACTTTCGAGCTTCTGGGCCGAAATATAGCCCCACTTTATTTTAAGACTGAAAGAGTAGCCGAGACCGTATTACGCGCATCGTGATTTTGACCAACTTCCGTTCAATTTCCTGGAACTTGGGGGATATATTCCAGTCGCGGGGACTCTAAACTAACTGCTGATACCCTTGGTTTGCAGTGAAATGGACACAGCACATTTTTTTGAACGCTCAGTTTCGAGCTTCTCGGCCGAAATATAGCGCTACTTCACTCTAAGACTGAAAGAGTCGCCGAGACCGCCTTACGCGCGTCGCGATTTCTGGAAACTTCGGCTCGATTTCCCGCAAATAGGAGGATATTTTCCAGTCCCGGGGACTCTAAACTAACTCCTGATGGCCTTGGTTTCCAGTGAAATGGACACAGGAACGCTTTTTGAACGCGCTCTTTCGAGCTTGCTGGCCGAAATATAGCCCTACTTCTTTTTAAGACTGAAAGAGTAGGCGGGAGCGCCTTACGCGCATTGTGATTTTGAGGATCTTCGGCTCGATCTGGCGAAACTTGGGAGATATTTTCCAGTCCCAAAGTCTCTAAACTCACTCCTGATTGTCTAAGATGTGAGTGAAATAGAGACAAAAATTTTTGAAGTCTTACTTTCGAGTTTCTGGAGTTAAATCTAAGCCCACTTTACCTTAAGACTGAAAGAGTAGCCGAGACCCCCTTAAGCCCATCCTGATTTTGACTAACTTCGGGTGGATTTGCCGTAACTTGGGCGATATTTCCAGTCCCTTGGACGCTAAACTAACTCGTGATGGCCTTATTTTGCAGTGAAATGGACACAGCAAAACTTTTTCGACACGCAGTTTCGAGCTTCTGGGCCAAAATATTGCCCCACTTCACTTTAAGACTGAAAGAGTAACCGAGACCGCAGTACAGGCGTCGTGGTTTTGACCAACTTCGGTTAAATTTCCTGGAGCTTGGAAGATATTTTCCAGTCCCGAGGACTCTAAACTGATCACCGACGTCCTTGGTCTGCAGTAAAATGGACACAGCAAAACTTTTTGAACGCTCACTTTTGAGCTTCTGGGCCGAAATATAGCTCCACTTCACTTTGAGTGAACGAGTAGTCGAGACCGCCTTACGCCCATCGTAATTTTGACCAACTTCGGCTCGATTTCCCGGAACTTGGGGGTTATTTTCCAGTCTCGCGGTCTCTAAAGTAACTCCTGATGGCCTTGCTCTGGAGTGAAATGGACACAGCACAACTTTTTGAACGCTCACGTTTGAGCTTCTGGGCCGAAGCATAGCCCTACTTCACTTTAAGACTGAAAGACTAGCCGAGACCGCCTTACGCGCATCGTGATTTTGAGCTACTTCGGCTCGATTTCCCGGAACCTGGGAGATAATTCCCAGTCCCAGGCACTCTCAACTAATTCCTGATGGCCTTGGTTTTCAGTGAAATGGACACAGCCAAGCTCTTTGAACGTTCATTTTCGAGCTTCTGGGCCGAAATATAGCCCCACTTCACTTTAATACTGAAAGAGTACCCGGGACCGCCTTACGCGCATGGTAGTTTTGTCGAAATTCGGCTTGATTTCCTGGGACTTGGGGGATATTTTCCAGTCCCGGAAGCTCTAAACTAACTCCTAAATGCCTTGGTTTTTAGTGAAATGGACACAGGTAAAAGGGGCGCACGCTAGGTTTCCAGGTTGTAGGCCGAAATATAGCCCCACTTTATTTTAAGACTGAAAGTGTACACGAAACCGCCTTAAGCGCATCGAAATTTCTAGCCACTATGGCTCGATCTGCCAAAACTTGGGGGATATTTTCCAGTCCCGGGGACTCTACCCTAACTCTTAATGGCCTTAGTTTTGAGAAAAATGGTCACAGGTAACAGGAGCGCACGCTCGGTGTCGAGCTTCTAGGCCGAAATGTAGCCCCAGTTCACTTTAAGACTGAAAGAGTAAACGAAACTGCCGTACGCTTATCGTAATTTTAAGAAAGTATGGCTCAATTTGCCGAAACTTGGAGGATAGCTTCCAGTCTCGAGGATTCTAAACTATCTCCTGATGGACTTAGTTCTTAGTGAAATGGACACAGGTAAAAGGAGAGCACGCTCGGTGTCGAGCTTGTAGAACCGAAATATAGCCCCACTTCATTTTCGGAGTAAACGAGTAGCCGAGACCGCCTTACGCGCATCGTGATTTTGAGCATCTTTGGCTCGATTTGCCGGAATTCGGGCAATATTTTCCAGTCCCGAGGACTCTATGCTAAGTCCTGATGAACTTAGTTTTCAGTGATATGTACACAGGCAAAAGGAGCGCACGCTCGGTGTTGAGCTTCTCGGCCGAAATATAGCCCACTTCACTTTAAGACTGAAAGAGTAGGTGAGACCGCCTTACGCGCATCGTGATTTTCCGCAACTGTGGCTCGATCTGCCAGAATTTGGGAAATATTTTCCAGTCCCAAGGACTCTAAACTAACTCCTGATGGCCTAATATGTCAGTGAAATGGACACAGGTAAAATTAGCGCACGCCCGGTCTCGAGCTTCTAGGTCGAAATATAGCCCCCCTTAATTTTAAGACTGAAAGAGTAGCCGAGACCGCCTTACGCGCATTGTGATTTTGGGCTACTTTTGCTCGATTTCTTGGAGGTTGGCGAATAATTTAAAGTCCCGGGGACGCTAAACTAACTCCCGATGACCTTGATTTGCAGTTTAATGAACACAGCAAAACATTCTCAACGCTCACCTTCGAGCTTCAGGGCCGAAATATAGCCCTACTTAAATCTAAGACTGAAAGAATAGCCGAGAGCCCGTTTCGCGCATCGTAATTTTCATCAACTTCGGCGCCATTTGCTGGAACTTGGAGAATATTTTCCAGTCTCGGGGACTCTAAACTAACTCGTGACGGCCTTGGTTTGCAGTGAAATGGACACAGCAAAACATTTTGAACGCTCACTTTCGAGCTTGTGGGCCTAAATATAGCCACACTTCACTTCAAGCCTGAAACAGTAGCCGAGACCGCGTTACGCGCATCGTGATTTTGATCAACTTCTGCTCGCTTTCCTGGAACTTGAAGAATATTTTCCAGTCCCGGGGACTCTAAACTAACTCCTGATGGCCATGGTTTGCAGTGAAATTCACACAGTTTTTGAACGCACACTTTCGAGCTTCTAGGCGGAAATATAGTCCCACATTACTTACGACTTAAGGAGTAGCCGAGACCGTCGTGCGCGCATCGTGATTTTGACCAACTTCGGCTCGATTTGCCGGAACTAAGGGGATATATTCCAGTTCTGAGGACTCTAAACTAATTCCTGATGGCCTTGGTTTGCAGTAAAATGGACCCAGCAAAACTTTTTGAACGCTCACTTTCGAGCTTGTGGCCAAAATATAGGCACACTTGACTTTAAGACTGAAACAGTAGCCGAGACCACGTTACGCGCATCATGAATTTGATCAACTTCGGCTCCAATTCTCGGGACTTGGGGGATATTTTCCAGTCCCGGGGACTCTAAACTAACTCCTGGACGCCTTGGTTTGCATTGAAATGGACACAGCACAATTTTTGGAACGCACACTTTCGAGATTCTGGGCCGCAATATAGCCCCACTTCACTTAAAACTGAAAGAGCAGCTGAGACCGCCTTGCTCGCATCGTGAGTTAGACAAACTTCGGGTCGATATTCCAGAACTTGGGGGATATTTTCCAGTCCCAAAAACTCTAAACTAACTCCTGATGGCCTTGGTTTGCAGTGAAATGGACAGAGCAAAACTTTTTGAACGCTCACCTTCGAGCTTCCTGGCCGAAATAAAGCCCCACTTTACTTTAAGACTGAAACAGTAGCCGAGACCACATTTCGCGCATCGTGATTTTGATCAACTTCGGCTCTCTTTCCCGGAACTTGGGGAATATTTTCCAGTCCCGGGGACCCTAAAATAACTTTTGATAGCTTTGGTTTGCAGTGAAATGCACACAGCAAAACTTTTTGAACGCTCACTTTTGAGCTTCTGGACAGAAATAGAGCCCCACTTCTCTTTAAGACTGTAAGGGTCGCCGAGACCGCTTTCGGAGCATCGTGATTTTGACCAACTTGGGCCCGATTTCCCGGAAGTTGGGGGATATTTTCCAGTCCCGGGGACTCTAAACTAGCTCCTGATTACTTTGGTTTGCAGTGAAATAAACACAGGGAGACTTTTTGAACGCTCACTTTCAAGCTCCTGGGCAGGAATAAAGCCTCACTTCACTTTAAGACTGAAACAGTAAGCGAGACCACCTAACGCGCACCCTGATTTTGACCAACTGCGGCTAAATTTCCCTGAACTTGGGGGATATTTTCCAGTCCCGAAGACTCTTAAGTAACCCCTGATGGCCTTCGTTTGCATTGAAATGGATACAGCAAAACTTTTTGAACGCTCACTTTTGAGCTTCTGGGCCGAAATATAGCCCCACTTCACTTTAAGACTAAAAGACTAGCCAAGACCGTCTTGCGCGCATCGTGATTTTGACCAACGTCTTCTCGATTTTCCGGAACTTGGGAAATATATTGCAGTCCCGGGGACTCTAAACTAACTCCTGATGGCCTTGGTTCGCAGTGAAATGGACAGAGCAAATTTTTTGCAGCGCTCACTTTGGAGCTTCTGGGCCGAAATAGAGCCCCACTTCACTTTAAGACTGAAAGAGTAGCCGAGGCCGCCTTAGGCGCGTCGTGATTTTGACCAACTTCGGCTTGAGTTGCCAGAACTTAAAAGATATTTTCCAGTCCCGGGGACTCTAAACTAACTCATGATGGCCTTGGTTTTCAGTAAAATTCAGAGAGGAAAACTTTTTGAACGCTCAATTTCGAGCTTCTGGACCGAAATATAGCCCCACTTCACTTTAAGACTGAAAGAGTAGCCGAGACCGCCTTACGCGAATCGTTATTTTGAGCAACTTCGTCTCGATTTCGCGGAACTTGGGGGATATTTTCCAGTTCCGGGGAGTGTAAACTACTTCCTGAGGGCCTTGCTTTGCAGTGAAATGGGCAGAGCATAACTTTTTCAACGCTCACTTTCGAGCTTCTAGGCCGAAATATACAGCCACGTCACTTCAAGACTAAAAGAGTAGCCGAGACTGCTTTACGCGCATCGTGATTTTGACAAACTTCGGCTCGATTTCCCGGGACTTGGGGGATATTTAGATGTCCCGGACACTGTAAACTATCTCCTGATGTGGCTTGGTTCGCGGTGAAATGGACACAGCAAAACGTTTTGAACTTTCACTTTCTAGCTTCTCGGCCGAAATATACCCCCAGTTCACTTTAAGAATGAAAGAGTAGCCGAGACCGCCTTACCCGCATCGTGATTTTGACAAAATTCGGCTCGATTTCCCCGAACTTGGGCGATTATTTTCCAGTCCCGAGGAGTCTAAACTAACTCCTGATGGCCTTGGTTTGCAGTGAAATGAACACAGTAACACTTTTTGAACGCTTATTTTCGAGCTTCTGGGATGAAATATAGCCCCACTTCACTTTAAGACTGAAAGGGTAGGCGAGGCCGCCTTACGCGCATCCTGGTTTTGAGCAACTTTCGCTCGATTTTCTAGAATTTTAGCGATATTTTCAAGTCCCGGGGAGTCTAAACTAACTCCTGATGGCCTTGGTTTGCAGTGAAATGGACGCATGAAAACTTTTTGAACGCTCAGTTTCGAGCTTCTGGGCCGAAATACAACCGTATTTCACTTTAAGACTGAAATAGTAGCCGAGACCGCCTTACGAGCATCGTGATTTTGACCAAGTTCAGCTCGATTTCCCGGAACTTGGGGGATATTTTCCAGTCCCGGAGACTCTCAACTAATTCCTGCTTGTCTTGGTTTGCAGTGAAATGGACACAGTCAAAGTTTTTGAAGGCTCACTCTCGAGCTTCTGGGCCGAAATAGAGCCCATTTTACTTTAAGACTGAAAGAGTAGGCGAGACCGTCTTGAGCGAATCGTGATTTTGACCAATTTTGCGTTTATTTCCCGAAACTTGGGGATATATTCCAGTCAAAGGCACTCTAAAGTAACTCCTTCTGGCCTTGGTTTTCAGTGAAATGGACAGAGCACAACTTTGGAGCTTCTGGGCAGAGATATAGCCCCACTTTACTTTAAGACTGAAAGAGTAGATGAGACCGCCTCACGCGCATCGTAATTTTGACGAACTTCGAATGGATTTCCCGGAACTTGGGGCATATTTTGCAGTGCCTTGGACGCTAAACTAAGTCCTGATGGCCTTGTTTTGAAGGAAAATGGACACGCCAAAACTTTTTGAACGCTCACTTTCTAGCTTGTCGGCCGAAATATAACCACACTTCACTTTAGGACTGACACAGTAGCCGAGACCACGTTACGCGCATCATTAATTTGATCAACTTCGGCTCGATTTACCGGGACTTGGGGTATATTCTTCAGTCCCGGGGACTTTAAACTAACTTCTGATGTCCTTGGTTTGCAGTGAAAGTGACAGAGCAAAACCTTTTTGAACACTCGCTTTGGAGCTTCTGGGCCGAAATATTGACCCACTTCACTTTAAGACTGAAAGAGTGGCCGAGACCACCTTACGCACATCGTGATTTTGACCAACTTCGTCGCGATTTACCGGAACTTGGGGGATATTTTCCAGTTTCGAATACTCTTAAGTAACCCCTGATGGCCTTGGGTTGCATAGAAATGGATACAGAAAAACTTTTTGAACGCTCACTTTTGAGCTTCTGGGCCGAAATATAGCCCCACTTCACTTTAACACTGAAACAGTAGCCGAGACCGTCTTACGCGCATCGTGATTTTGACCAACGTCTTCTCGATTTTCCGGAACTTGGGAAATACATTCCACTCCCGGGGACTCTAAACTAACTCCTGATAGCCTTGGTTTGCAGTGAAATAGAAACAGTAATTTTTGGGGGGCTTTGAGCTTGTGGGCCGTAATAGAGCCCCACTTCACTTTAAGACTGAAGGAGTAGCCGACACCGCCTTAAGCGCACCGTGATTTTGACCAACTTCGGCTCGATTTGCCGGAACTTGGGGGATATTTTCCAGTCCCGGGACTCTAAACAAACTCCTGATTGTCTTGGTTTTCAGTGAAATGGACACAGCGAAACTTTTTGAACGCTCACTCTCGAGCTTCTGGACCGAAATATAGCCCCACTTTACTTTAAGACTGAAAGAGTAGCCGAGACCATCTTGCGCAAATCGTGATTTTGACCAACTTCGGGTCGCTTTCCCGGAACTTGGGGGATATATTCCATTTCCGCGGGCTCTAAACTAACTACTGATGGCCTTGGTTTTCAGTGAAATGGACAAAGGAAAGCTTTTTCAACACTCTCTTTGTAGCTTCTGGGCCGAAATAGAATCCCACTTCACTTTCAGACTGAAATAGTAGCCGAGACCGCCTCACGCGCATCGTGAGTTAGACCAAGTTCAGCTCGATTTCACGCAACTTTTGGGATATTTTCCAGTCCAGGGGACTCTAAACTAACTCTGGATGGCCTTGGTTTGCAGTGAAATGGACACAGCAATTTTTTTGCAGCGCTCACTTTGGAGCTTCTGGGCCGAAATAGAGCCCCACTTCACTTTAAGACTGGAATAGTAGCCGAGACCGCCTTACGCGCATCGTGATTTTGAGCTACTTCGGCTCGATTTCTCAGAACTTGGGAGATAATTCCCAGTCCCCGGCACTCTAAACTAATTCCTGATGGCCTTGGATTTCAGTGAAATAGACACAGCCAAGCTCTTTGAACGTTCACGTTCGAGCTTCTGGGCCGAAATATAGCCCCACTTCACTTTAAGACTGAAAGAGTAGCCGGGACCGCCTTACGCGCATGGTAATTTTGTCCAACTTCGGCTTGATTTCCTGGGACTTGGGGGATATTTTCCAGTGCCGGAAGCTCTAAGCTAACTCCTGAATGCCTTGGTTTTTAGTGAAATGGACACAGGTAAAAGGAGCGCACGCTAGGTTTCCAGGTTGTAGGCCGAAATATAGCCCCACTTTATTTTAAGACTGAAAGTGTACACGAAACCGCCTTAAGCGCATCGAAACTTTTAGCCACTATGGCTCGATCTGCCAAAACTTGGGGGATATTTTCCAGTCCCGGGGACTCTACCCTAACTCTTGATGGCCTTAGTTTTCAGTAAACTGGTCACAGGTAACAGGAGCGCACGCTCGGTGTCGAGCGTCTAGGCCGAAATGTAGCCCCAGTTCATTTTAAGACTAAAAGAGTAAACGAAACTGCCGTACGCTTATCGTAATTTTAAGAAAGTATGGCTCAATTTGCCGAAACTTGGAGGGTAGCTTCCAGTCTCGAGGATTCTAAACTATCTCCTGATGCACTTAGTTCTTAGTGAAATGGACACAGGTAAAAGGAGAGCACGCTCGGTGTCGAGCTTGTAGAACCGAAATATAGCCCCACTTCATTTTCGGAGTAAACGAGTAGCCGAGACCGCCTTACGCGCATCGTGATTTTGAGCATCTTTGGCTCGATTTGCCGGAATTCGGGCAATATTTTCCAGTCCCGAGGACTCTATGCTAACTCCTGATGAACTTAGTTTTCAGTGATATGTACACAGGCAAAAGGAGCGCACGCTCGGTGTTGAGCTTCTCGGCCGAAATATAGCCCCACTTCATTTTAAGACTGAAAGAGTAGGGGAGACCGCCTTACGCGCATCGTAATTTTCATCAACTTCGGTGCCATTTCCTGGAACTTGGAACCTTTTTGAACCCTCACTTTCGAGCTCGTGGGCCTAAGTATATCTACACTTCACTTTTAGACTGAAACAGTAGCCGAGACCGCGTTACGCGCATCGTGATTTTGATCAACTTCCCCTCGCTTTCCTGGAACTTGGGGAATATTTTCCAGTCCCGGGGACTCTAAACTAACTCCTGATGGCCATGGTTTGCAGTGAAATTCACACAGCACAAGTTTTTGAATGCACACTTTCGAGCTTCTAGGCCGAAATATAGTCCCACATCACTTACGACTTAAAGAGTAGCCGAGACCGGCGTGCGCGCATCGTGATTTTGACCAACTTCGGCTCGATATTCCGGAACTTGGGGGATATTTTACAGTCCCAGGGACTCTAAACTAGCTCTTGATGGCCTTGGTTTGCAGTGAAATGGAGACAGCAAAACTTTTTGAACGCTCACCTTCAAGCTTCTGGGCCGAAATATAGCCCACGTTACTTTAATACTGAAAAAGTAGCCGAGACCGCCTTACGCGCATCCTGATTTTGACAAACTTCGGGAAAATTTCTCGGAACTTGGGGGATATTTTTCAGTCCCTTGGACGCTAAACTAGTTGCCGATGGCCTTGTTTTGCAGTGAAATGGACACAGCAAAGCTTTTTGAACGCTCACTTTCGAGCTTGTGGGCCGAAATATAGCCATACTTCACTTTAAGACTGAAACAGTAGCCGAGACCACGTTTCGCGCATCGTGATTTTGATCAACTTCGGCTCGATTTCCCGGAACTTGCGACATATTTTCCAGTCCCGGGGACTCTAAACTAAGTCGTGCTGGTCTTGGTTTGCAGTGAAACGGAAACAGAAAGAGTGTTTGAACGCATACTTTCGAGCTTCTGGACCGAAATAGAACCCCACTTCACTCTAAGACTGAAAGAGTAGCCGAGATTGCCTTACGTGCATCGTGATTTTGAGCAACTTGGGCTCGATTTGCCGGAACTAAGGGGATATATTCCAGTTCTGAGGACTCTAAACTAACTCCTGATGGCCTTGGTTTGCAGTACAATGGACCCAGCAAAAGTTTTTGAACGCTTAATTTCGATCTTCTGGGCCAAAATATAGCCCCCCATTACTTTAACACTGAAAGAGTAGCCGAGACCGCCTCTACGCGCATCGTGATTTTGACAAACTTCGGGTTGATTTCCCGGAACTTGGGGGATATTTTCCAGTGCCGGGGACTCTCAACTAACTCCTGCTTGTCTTGGTTTGCAGTGAAATGGACACAGCCAAAGTTTTTGAAGGCTCACTCTCGAGCTTCTGGGCCGAAATAGAGCCCAATTTTACTTTAAGACTGAAAGAGTAGGCGAGACCATCTTGAGCGAATCGTGATTTTGACCAATTTCGCGTTTATTTCCCGAAACTTGGGGGATATATTCCATTTCCGCGGGCTCTAAAGTAACTCCTGATGACCTTGGTTTTAAGTGAAATGGACAGAGCACAACCATGGAGCTTCTGGGCAGAAATATAGCCCCACTTTACTTAAAGACTGAAAGAGTAGATGAGACCGCCTTACGCGCATCGTAATTTTGACGAACTTCGAATGGATTTCCCGCAACTTGGGGGATATTTTGCAGTCCCTTGGACGCTAAACTAAGTCCTGATGGCCTTGTTTTGAAGTAAAATGGACACAACAAAACTTTTTGAACGCTCACTTTCTAGCTTGTCGGCCGAAATATAGCCAGACTTCACTTTAGGACTGACACAGTAGCCGAGACCACGTTACGCGCATCATTAATTTGATCAACTTTGGCTCGATTTCCCGGGACTTGGGGGATGTTTTCCAGTCCCGGGGACTCTAAACTAACTTCTGATGTCCTTGGTTTGCACTGAAAGTGACAGAGCAAAACTTTTTAAACACTCACTTTCGAGCTACTGGGCCGAAGTATTGCTCCACTTCACTTTAAGACTGAAAGAGTAGCCGAGACCACCTTACGCACATCGTGATTTTGACCAACTTCGGCTCGATTTACCGGAACTTGGGGGATATTTTCCAGTCCCGAGGACTCTAAATTAACTCCTGATTACCTTGGTTTGCAGTGAAATGGATACAGAAAAACTTTTTGAACGCTCACTTTTGAGCTTCTCGACCGAAATATAGGCCCACTTCACTTTAAGACTGAAAGAGTAGCCGAGACCGTCTTACGCGCATCGTGATTTTGACCAACGTCTTCTCGATTTTCCGGAACTTGGGAAATACATTCCACTCCCGGGGACTCTAAATTAACTCCTGATTGCCTTGGTTTGCAGTGAAATAGACACAGTAATTTTTTTGGAGCTTTGAGCTTGTGGGCCGAAATAGAGCCCCACTTCACTTTAAGACTGAAGGAGTAGCCGACACCGCCTTAAGCGCACCGTGATTTTAACCAACCTCGGCTCGATTTGCCGGAACTTGGGGGATATTTTCCAGTCCAAGGGACTCTAAACTAACTCCTGATTGTCTTGGTTTTCAGTGAAATGGACACAGCGAAACTTTTTGAACGCTCACTCTCGAGCTTCTGGACCGAAATATAGCTCCACTTTACTTTAAGACTGAAAGAGTAGCCGAGACCGTCTTGCGCAAATCGTGATTTTGACCAACTTCGGGTCGGTTTCCCGGAACTTGGGAAATATATTCCATTTCCGCGGGCCCTAAACTAACTCCTGATGGCCTTGGTTTTCAGTGAAATGGACAAAAGAAAGCTTTTTCAACACTCTCTTTGTAGCTTCTGGGCCGAAATAGAATCCCACTTCACTTTCAGACTGAAATAGTAGCCGAGACCGCCTCACGCGCATCGTGAGTTAGACCAAGTTCAGCTCGATTTCACGCAACTTTTGGGATATTTTTTTAGTCCGGGGGACTCTAAACTAACTCTGGATGACCTTGGTTTGCAGTGAAATGCGCACAGCACAACTTTTTGAACGCCCACTTTGGAGCTTCTGGGCCGAAATATAGCCCCACTTCACTTTAAGACTGAAAGAGTAGCCGAGATTGCCTTATGCGCATCGTGATTTTGACCATTTTCGGATCGATTTCTCGGAACTTGGGGGATATTTTCCAGTCCCGGGGACTCTAAACTAAATCCTGATGGCCATGGTTTGCAGTGAAATTCACACAGCACAAGTTTTTTAATGTACACTTTCGAGCTTCTAGGCCGAAATATAGTCCCACATCACTTACGACTTAAAGAGTAGCCGAGACCGGCGTGCGCGCATCGTGATTTTGATCAACTTCGAATCGCTTTCCCGGAACTTGGGGAATATTTTCAAGTCCCGGGGACCCTAAACTAACTTTTGATAGCTTTGGTTTGCAGTGAAATGCACACAGCAAAACGTTTTGAACGCTCACTTTCGAGCTTCTGGACAGAAATATAGCTCGACTTTACTTTAAGACTGAAAGAGTAGCCGAAACCGCCTTACGTATATCGTAATTTTGACGAACTTCGAATGGATTTCCCGGACCTTAGGGGATATTTTCCAGTCCCTTGGACATTAAACTAAGTCCTGATGGCCTTGTTTTGAAGTGAAATGGACACAGCAAAACTTTTTGAACGCTCACTTTCGAGCTTGTGGGCCGAAATATAGGCAAACTTGACTTTAAGACTGAAACAGAAGCCGAGACCACGTTACGCGCATCATGAATTTGATCAACTTCGGCTCCAAATCCCGGGACTTGGGGGATATTTTCCAGTCCCGGAGACTCTAAACTAACTCCTGGACACCTTGGTTTGCATTGAAATGGACACAGCACAATTTTGGGAACGCACACTTTCGAGATTCTGGGCCGAAATATAGCCCCACTTCACTTAAGACTGAAAGAGTAGCCGAGACCGCCTTGCTCGCATCGTGAGTTTCACAAACTTCGGGTCGATATTCCGGAACTTGGGGGATATTTTCCAGACCCAGGAACTCTAAACTAACTCCTGATGGCCTTGGTTTGCAGTGAAATGGACAGAGCAAAACTTTTTGAACGCTCACCTTCGAGCTTCGTGGCCGAAATAAAGCCCCACTTTACTTTAAGACTTAAAGACTAACCGAGACCACCTTCCGCGCATTTTGATTTTGACAAACTTCGGGTGGATCTCCCGGAACTTAGGGAACATTTTCCAGTCCCTTGGACGATAAACTAAGTCCTGATGGCCTTGTTTTGCAGTGAAATGGACATAGGAAAACTTTTTGAACGCTCACTTTCGAGCTTGTGGGCCGAAATATAGCCACACTTTACTTTAAGACTCAAACAGTAGCCGAGACCGCATTTCACGCATCGTGATTTTGATCAACTTCCGTTCGATTTCCCGGAACTTCGGGGATATATTCCAGTCCCGGGAACTCTACTCTAACGGCTGATGGCCTTGGTTTGCAGTGAAATGGACACAGCACATTTTTTGAACGCTCACTTTCGAGCTTCTCGGCCGAAATATAGCCCTACTTCACTTTAAGACTGAAAGAGTACCCGAGACCGCCTTACGCGCATCGTAATTTTGACCAACTTCGGCTCGATTTGCCGGAAGTTGGCGAATATTTTCAATTCCCGGGCAAGCTAAACTAACTTCCGATGGCCTTAGTTTGCAGTTAACTGGACTAAGCAAAACTTTTTGAACGCTCACTTTCGAGTTTATGGGTCGAAATATAGCCCCACTTACCTTTAAGACGGAAAGAGTAGCCGAGACGACTTACGCGCATCGTGATTTTGGGATACTTCGGCTCGATTTCCCGCAAATAGAGGGATATTTTCCAGTCCCGGGTATTCTAAACTAACTCCTGATGGCCTTGATTTCCAGTGAAATGGAAACAGGAACACTTTTTGAACGCGCACTTTCGAGCTTGCTGGGCGAAATATAGCCCTACTTCTTTTTAAGACTGAAAGAGTAGGCGGGAGCGCCTTACGCGCATTGTAATTTGAGGATCTTCGGCTCGATCTGGCGAAACTTGGGAGATATTTTCCAGTCCCAAAGTCTCTAAACTCACTCCTGATTGTCTAAGATGTGAGTGAAATAGAGGCAAAAATTTTTGAAGCCTTACTTTCGAGCTTCTGGAGTTAAATCTAAGCCCACTTTACCTTAAGACTGAAAGAGTAGCCGAGACCCCCTTAAGCGCATCGTGATTTCGACCAACTTCGGTTAAATTTCCCGGAACTTGGGGGATATTTTCCAGTCCCGGGGACTCTAAACTGACCCCCGACGTCCTTGGTCTGCAGTAAAATGGACACAGCAAAACTTTTTGAACGCTCACTTTTGAGCTTCTGGGCCGAAATATAGCTCCACTTCACTTTAAGAGTGAAAGAGTAGCCGAGACCGCCTTACGCCCATCGTAATTTTGACCAACTTCGGCTCGATTTCCCGGAACTTGGGGGATATTTTCCAGTCCCGGGGACTCTAAACTGACCCCCGACGTCCTTGGTCTGCAGTAAAATGGACACAGCAAAACTTTTTGAACGCTCACTTTTGAGCTTCTGGGCCGAAATATAGCTCCACTTCACTTTAAGAGTGAAAGAGTAGCCGAGACCGCCTTACGCCCATCGTAATTTTGACCAACTTCGGCTCGGTTTCCCGGAACTTGGGGGATATTTTCCAGTCCCGCGGACTCGAAAGTAACTCCTGATGGCCTTGTTCTGGAGTGAAATGGACACAGCACAACTTTTTGAACGCTCACTTTCGAGCTTCTGGGCGGAAATATTGCCCCAGTTGACTTAAAGAATGAAAGAGTAACTGGGACCGCCTTACGCGCATCATGATTTTGACCAACTTTGGCTCGATTTCCCGGAAAATGGGGGATATTTTCCGGTACCGGTGACTCTAAACTAACTCCTGATTGCCTTGGTTTGCAGTAAAATGGACACAGCACAACTTTTTGAACGCTCACGTTTGAGCTTCCGGGCCGAAGCATAGCCCTACTTCACTTTAAGACTGAAAGACTAGCCGAGACCGTCTTACGCGCATCGTGATTTTGTTCTACTTCGGCTCGATTTCCCGGAGCTTGGAAGATAATTCCCAGTCCCGGGCACTCTAAACTAATTCCTGATGGCCTTGGTTTTCAGTGAAATGGACACAGCCAAACTTTTTGAACGTTCACTTTCGAGCTTCTGGGCCGAAATATAGCCCCACTTCACTTTAAGCCTGAAAGAGTAGCCGGGACCGCCTTACGCGCATGGTAATTTTTTTCGAACTTCGGCTTGATTTACTGGGACTTGGGGGATATTTTCCAGTCCAGGAAGCTCTAAACTAACTCCTGAATGCCTTGGTTTTTAGTAAAATGGACACAGGTAAAAGGGGCGCACGCTAGGTTTCCAGGTTGTAGGCCGTAATATAGCCCCACTTTGTTTTAAGACTGAAAGTGTACACGAAACCGCCTTAACCGCATCGAAATTTTTAGCCACTATGGCTCCATCTACCCTAACCTTTCATGGCCTTACTTTTCAGTAAAATGGTCACAGGTAACAGGAGCGCACTCTCGATGTCGAGCTTCTAGGCCGAAATGTAGCCCCAGTTCATTTTAAGACTGAAAGAGTAAACGAAACTGCCGTAGGCTTATCGTAATTTTAAGAAAGTATGGCTCAATTTGCCGAAACTTGGAGGATAGCTTCCAGTCTCGAAGATTCTAAACTATCTCCTGATGGACTTAGTTCTTAGTGAAATAGACACAGGTAAAAGGAGAGCACGCTCGGTGTCGAGCTTGTAGAACCGAAATATAGCCCCACTTCATTTTCGGAGTAAACGAGTAGCCAAGACCGCCTAACGCGCATCGTGATTTTGAGAATCTTTGGCTCGATTTGCCGGAATTCGGGGAATGTTTTCCAGTCCCGAGGACTCTATGCTAACTCCTGATGAACTTAGTTTTCCGTGATATGTACACAGGCAAAAGGAGCGCACGCTCGGTGTTGAGCTTCTCGGCCGAAATATAGCCCCACTTCATTTTAAGACTGAAAGAGTAGCCGAGACCACCTTACGCGCATCGTGATTTTGAGCAACTTTGGCTCCACCTGCTCGAATTTGGGAAATATTTTCCAGTGCCAAGGACTCTAAAGTAACTCCTGATGACCTAAGATGTCAGTGAAATGGACACAGGTAAAATTAGCGCACGCCCGGTCTCGAGCTTCTAGGTCGGAATATAGCCCCCCTTAATTTTAAGACTGAAAGAGTATCCGAGACCGCCTTACGCGCATCGTGATTTTTGGCCACTTTTGCTCGATTTCCCGGAAGTTGGCGAATAATTTAAAGTCCCGGGGACGCTAAACTAACTCCCGATGACCTTGATTTGCAGTTTAATGAACACAGCAAAACATTCTCAACGCTCACCTTCGAGCTTCAGGGCCGAAATATAGCCCTACTTAAATTTAAGACTGAAAGAATAGCCGAGAGCCCGTTACGCGCATCGTAATTTTCATCAACTTCGGCGCCATTTCCTGGAACTTGGAGAATATTTTCCAGTCCCGGGGACTCTAAACTAACTCGTGATGGCCTTGGTTTGCAGTGAAATGGACACAGCAAAACTTTTTGAACGCTCACTTTCGAGCTTGTGGGCCTAAATATAGCCACACTTCACTTTAAGACTGAAACAGTAGTGGAGACCACGTTACGCGCATCGTGATTTTGATTAACTTCTGCTCGCTTTCCTGGAACTTGGGGAATATTTTCCAGTCCCGGGGACTCCAAACTAACTACTGATGGCCATGCTTTGCAGTGAAATTGACACAGCATAAGTTTTTGAATGGACACTTTCGAGCTTCTAGGCCGAAATATAGTCCCACATCACTTACGACTTAAGGAGTAGCCGAGACCGGCGTGCGCGCATCGTGATTTTGATCAACTTCGGCTCCCTTTCCTGGAACTTGGGGAATATTTTCCAGTCCCGGGAACCCTAAACTAACCTTTGATAGCCTTGGTTTGCAGTGAAATGCACACAGCAAAACTTTTTGAACGCTCACTTTCGAGCTTCTGGACAGAAATATAGCCCCCCTTCAGTTTAAGAGAGAAAGAGTAGCCGACACCACTTTAGGGGTATCGTGATTTTGACCAACCTCGGCTCAATTTCCCGGACGTTGGGGAATATTTTCTTGTCCCGGGAACGCTAAACTGACTCCTGATGGCCTTGGTTTCCAGTGAAATGAACACAGCAAAACTTTTTGAACGCTCACTTTCGGGCTTGTGGCCCGAAATATAGCCCCACTTCACTTTAAGACTGAAAGAGTAGCCGAGACTACCTTACGCAAATCGTGATTTTGACCAACTTCGGCTCGAGTTCCCGGAAGTTCAGGGATATTTTTCAGTCCCGGGGACTCTAAAATAGCTCCTGATGGCTTTGGTTTGCAGTCAAATAAACACAGGGAAACTTTTTGAACGCTCACTTTCAAGCTCCTGGGCAGGAATAAAGCCTCACTTCACTTTAAGACTGAAACAGTAAGCGAGACCGCCTAACGCGCACTGTGATTTTGACCAACTTCGGCTAAATTTCCCTGAACATGGGGGATATTTTCCAGTCCCGAAGACTCTTAAGTAACCCTTGATTGCCTTCGTTTGCATTGAAATGGATACAGCAAAACTTTTTGAAGCTCACTTTTGAGCTTCTGGGCCGAAATATAGCCCCACTTCACTTTAAAACCGAAAGACTAGCCAAGAACGTCTTGCGCGCATCGTGATTTTGACCAACGTCTTCTCGATTTTCCGGAACTTGGGAAATATATTGCAGTCCCGGGGACTCTAAACTAACTCCTGATGGCCTTGGTTTGCAGTGAAATGGACACAGCAAATTTTTTCCAGCGCTCACGTTCGAGCTTCTGGACCGAAATATAGCCCTACTTCACTTTAAGACTGAAAGGGTAGCCGACACTGCCTTACGCGAATCGTTATTTTGACCAACTTCGTCTCGATTTCGCGGAACTTAGGGGATATTTTCCAGTTCCGGGGACTGTAAACTACTTCCTGAGGGTCTTGCTTTGCAGTGAAATAGGCACAGCATAACTTTTTGAACGCTCATTTTCGAGCTTCTGGGCCGAAATATAGCCCCACTTCACTTTAAGACTGAAAGACTAGCCAAGACCGTCTCGCGCGCATCGTGATTTTGACCAACGTGTTCTCGATATTCCGGAACTTGAGAAATATATTGCAGTCCCGGGGACTCTAAACTAACTCCTGATGGCCTTGGTTTGCAGTGAAATGGACAGAGCAAATTTTTTGCAGCGCTCACTTTGGAGCTTCTGGGCCGAAATAGAGCCCCACTTCACCTTAAAACTGAAATAGTAGCCGAGACCGCCTTAGACGCATCGTGATTTTGACCAACTTCGGCTTGAGTTGCCAGAACTTAAGGGATATTTTCCAATCCCGTGGACTCTAAACTAACTCATGATGGCCTTGGTTTGCAGATAAATTGAGAGAGCAAAACTTTTTGAACGCTCACTTTCGAGCTTCTGGGCCAAAATATACAGCCACGTCACTTGAAGACTAAAAAAGTAGCCGAGACTGCTTTGCGCGCATCGTGATTTTGACAAACTTCGGCTCGATTTCCCGGGACTTGGGGGATATTTTGATGTCCCGGACACTATAAACAACCTGCTGATGTGACTTGGTTTTCAGTGAAATGGACACAGCAACTTTCACTTTCTAGCCTCTCGGCCGAAATATAGCCCCAGTTGACTTTAAGAATGAAAGAGTAGCCGAGACCGCCCTACGCGCATCGTGATTTTGAAAAAATTCGGCTCCATTTCCCAGAACTTGGGCGATATTTTCCAGTCCCGAATAGTCTAAACTAACACCTGATGGTCTTCGTTTGCATTGAAATGCACGCAGGAAAACTTTTTGAACGCTCAGTTTCGAGCTTCTGGGCCGAAATACAACCGTATTTCACTTTAAGACTGAAATAGTAGCCGAGACCGCCTTACGAGCATGGTGATTTTGACCAAGTTCAGCTCGATTTCCCGGAACTTGGGGGATATTTTCCAGTCCGGGGGACTTTAAACTAACTCCTGATGGCCTTGGTTTGCAGTTAAATGCACAAAGCGTAACTTTTTAAAGGGTCACTTTCGAGCCTCTGGGCGGAAATATTGCCCCAGTTCACTTTAAAAAAGAAAGAGTAGCCGAGACCGTCTTACGCGCATCGTGATTTTGGGCTATTTCGGCTCGATTTCCCGGAACTTGGGAGATAATTCCCAGTCCCGGGCACTCTAAACTAATTCCTGATGGCCTTGGTTTTCAGTAAAAGGGACACAGCCAAACTGTTTGAACGTTCACTTTCGAGCTTCTGGGCCGAAATATAGCCCCACCTCACTTTAAGCCTAAAAGAGTAGCCGGGACCGCCTTACGCGCATGGTAATTTTGTCGAAATTCGGCTTGATTTACTGGGACTTGGGGGATATTTTCCAGTCCCGGAAGCTCTAAGCTAACTCCTAAATGCCTTGTGTTTTAGTGAAATGGACACAGGTAAATGGGGCGCACGCTAGGTTTCCAGGTTGTAGGCCGAAATATAGCCCCACTTTATTTTAAGACTGAAAGTGTACACGAAACCGCCTTAACCGCATCGAAATTTTTAGCCACTATGGCTCCATCTACCCTAACTTTTGATGGCCTTAGTTTTCAGTAAAATGGTCACAGGTAACAGGAGCGCACGCTCGGTGTCGAGCTTCTAGGCCGAAATGTAGCCCCAGTTCATTTTAAGACTGAAAGAGTAAACGAAACTGCCGTAGGCTTATCGTAATTTTAAGAAAGTATGGCTCAATTTGCCGAAACTTGGAGGATAGCTTCCAGTCTCGAGGATTCTAAACTATCTCCTGATGGACTTAATTCTTAGTGAAATGGACACAGGTAAAAGGACAGCACGCTCGGTGTCGAGCTTGTAGAACCGAAATATAGCCCCACTTCATTTTCGGAATAAACGAGTAGCCGAGACCGCTTTACGCGCATCGTGATTTTGAGAATCTTTAGCTCGATTTGCCGGAATTCGGGGAATATTTTCCAGTCCCGAGGACTCTATGCTAACTCCTGATGAACTTAGTTTTCAGTGATATGTGCACAGGCAAAAGGAGCGCACGCTCGGTGTTGAGCTTCTCGGCCGAAATATAGCCCCACTTCATTTTAAGACTGAAAGAGTAGGGGAGACCGCCTTACGCGCATCGTGATTTTCAGCAACTTTGGCTCGATCTGCCAGAATTTGGGAAATATTTTCCAGTGCCAAGGACTCTAAAGTAACTCCTGATGGCCTAAGATGTCAGTGAAATGGACACAGGTAAAATTAGCGCACGCCCGGTCTCGAGCTTCTAGGTCAAAATATAGCCCTCCATAATTTTAAGACTGAAAGAGTAGCCGAGACCGCCTTACGCGCATAGTGATTTTGGGCCACTTTTGCTTGATTTCTTGGAGGTTGGCGAATAATTTAAAGTCCCGGGGACGCTAAACTAACTCCCGATGACCTTGGTTTGCAGTTTAATGAACACAGCAAAACATTCTGAACGCTCACCTTCGAGCTTCAGGGCAAAAATATAGCCCTACTTAAATTTAAGACTGAAAGAATAGCCGAGAACCCGTTACGCGCATGGTAATTTTCATCAACTTTGGCGCCCTTTCCTATAACTTGGAGAATATTTTCCAGTCCCCGGGACTCTAAACTAAATCCTGATTGCCTTGGTTTGCAGTGAAATGGACACAGCAAAACTTTTTGAACGCTCACTTTCGAGCTTGTGGGCCTAAATATAGCCACACTTCACTTTAAGACTGATACAGTAGCGGAGACCACGTTACGCGCATCGTGATTTTGATCAACTTCTGCTCGCTTTCCTGGAACTTGGGGAATATTTTCCAGTCCCGGGGACTCTAAACTAACTCCTGATGGCGATGCTTCGCAGTGAAATTCACACAGCACAAGTTTTTGAACGCACACTTTCGAGCTTCTAGGCCGAAATATAGTCCCACATCACTTACGACTTAAAGAGTAGCCGAGACCGGCGTGCGCGCATCGAGATTTTGACCAACTTCGGGTCGATAGTCCGGAAATTGGGGGATATTTTCCAGTCCCAGGGACTCTAAACTAACTCTTGATGCCGTTGGTTTGCAGCGAAATGGAGACAGCAAAACTTTTTGAACGCTTACCGTCAAGCTTCTGGGGCGAAATATAGCCCACTTTACTTTAATACTGGAAAAGTAGCCGAGACCGCCTTACGCGCATCCTGATTTTGACAAACTTCGGGTGGATTTCTCGGAACTTGGGGGATATTTTCCAGTCCCTTGGACGCTAAACTAGGTGCCGATGGCCTTGTTTTGCAGTGAAATGGACACAGCAAAGCTTTTTGAAGGCTCACTTTCGAGGTTGTGGGCCGAAATATAGCCATACTTCACTTTAAGACTGAAACAGTAGCCGAGACCACGTTTCGCGCATCGTGATTTTGATCAACTTCGGCTCGATTTCCCGGAACTTGCGAAATATTTTCCAGTCCCGGGGACTCTAAACTAAGTCGTGCTGGTCTTGGTTTGCAGTGAAACGGAAACTATAAAAGCTTTTGAACGCATACTTTCGAGCTTCTGGGCCGAAACAGAAGCCCACTTCACTTGAAGACTGAAAGAGTAGCCGAGACCGCATTACGTGCATCGTGATTTTGAGCAACTTCGGCTCGATTTGCCGGAACTAAGGAGATATATTCCAGTTCTGAGGACTCTAAACTGATTCCTGATGGCCTTGGTTTGCAGTAAAATGGACCCAGCAAAACCTTTTGAACGCTCAATTTCGAGCTTCTGGGCCAAAATATAGCCCCCCATTACTTTAACACTGAAAGAGTAGCCGAGACCGCCTTACGCGCATCGTGATTTTGACAAACTTCGGGTGGATTTCCTGGAACTTGGGGGGTATTTTCCAGTCCCTTGGACGCTAAACTAGGTGCCGATGGCCTTGTGTTGCAGTGAAATGGACACAGCAAAGCTTTTTGAACGCTCACTTACGAGCTTGTGGGCCGAAATATAGCCATACTTCACTTTAAGACTGAAACAATAGCCGAGACTACGTTTTGCGCATCGTGATTTTGATCAACTTCGGCTCGATTTCCCGGAATTTGCGAAATATTTTCCAGTCCCGGGAACTCTAAACTAACTCGTGCTGGTCTTGGTTTGCAGTGAAACGGAAACTATAAAAGTTTTTCAACGCATACTTTCGAGCTTCTAGACCGAAATAGAAGCCCACTTCACTTGAAGACTGGAAGAGTAGCCGAGACCGCCTTACGTGCATCGTGATTTTGATCAACTTCGGCTCGATTTCCCGGGACTTGGGGGATATCCTCCAGTCCCGGGGACTCTAAACTAACTTCTGATTGCCTGGGTTTGCACTGAAAGTGACAGAGCAAAACTTTTTAAACACTCACTTTCGAGCTTCTGGGCGGAAATATTTCCCCACTTCACTTTAAGACTGAAAGAGTAGCCGAGACCACCTTACGCACATAGTGATTTTGACCAACTTCGTCGCGATTTACCGGAACTTGGGGGATATTTTCCAGTCCCGAGGACTCTTAAGTAACCCCTGCTGGCCTTGGTTTGCATTGAAATGGATACAGCAAAACTTTTTGAACGCTCACTTTTGAGCTTCATGGCCGAAATATAGCCCCACTTCACTTTAAGACTGAAAGAGTAGCCGAGACCGTCTTACGCGCATCGTGATTTTGACCAACGTCTTCTCGATTTTCCGGAACTTGGGAAATACATTCCACTCCCGGGGACTCTAAACTAATTCCTGAGAGCCTTGGTTTGCAGTGAAATGGACACAGTAATTTTTTTGGAGCTTTGAGCTTCTGGGCCGAAATAGAGCCCCACTTCACTTTTAGACTGAAAGACTAGCCGACACCGCCTTAAGCGCACCGTGATTTTGACCAACTTCGGCTCGATTTGCCGGAACTTGGGGGATATTTTCCAGTCCCGGGGACTCTAAACTAACTCCTGATTGTCTTGGTTTTCAGTGAAATGGACACAGCGAAACTTTTTGAACGCTCACTTTTGAGCTTCTGGACCGAAATATAGCCCCACTTCACTTTAAGACTGAAAGAGTAGCCGAGACCGGCTTACGCAAATCGTTATTTTGACAAACTTCGTCTCGATTTCGCGGAACTTGGGGGATATTATCCTGTTCCGGGGACTGTAAACTACTTCCTGA
Organism: Orbicella franksi; assembly: GCF_964199315.1. NCBI lineage: Eukaryota > Metazoa > Cnidaria > Anthozoa > Scleractinia > Merulinidae > Orbicella > Orbicella franksi. The sequence goes on along the minus strand of NC_138145.1, from coordinate 1,849,587 downwards.
AGGCCTTGCTTTGCAGTGAAATGGACACAGCATAACTTTTTGAACGCTCACTTTCGAGCTTCTGGGCCGACATATACAGCCAGGTCACTTTAAGGCTAAAAGAGTAGCCGAGACTGCTTTACGCGCAACGTGATTTAGAAAAACTTCGGCTCGATTTCCCGGAACTTGGGGGATATTTTGATGTCCCGGAGACTGTAAACTATCTCCTGATGTGGCTTGGTTTGCGGTGAAATGGACACAGCAAAACTTTTTGAACTTTCACTTTCGAGCTTCTGGGCCGAAATAAAGCCCCAGTTCACTTTAAGAATGAAAGAATAGCTGAGACCGTTTTACGCGCATCGTGATTTTGACCAACTTTGGCTCGATTTCCCGGGAGAATATTTTCCGGTACCGGGGACTCTAAAGTAACTCCTGATTGCCTTGGTCTGCATTGAAATGGAGAGAGCAAAGTTTTTTCAAGGCTCCCCTTCGGGCTTCTGAGCCGAAATATAGCCCCACTTCAGTTTAAGACTGAAACAGTAGCCGACAAAATCTTACGCGCATCGTGATTTTGACCAGCTTCGGCTCGATTTCCCGAAACTTCGGGAATATATTCAAGTCCCAAGGACTCTAAACTAACCCCTGATGGCCTGGATCGTCAGTGAAATGGACACAGCAAATTTTTTGAACGCTTACTTTCGAAATTCTGGGCCGAAATATAGCCCCACTTCACTTTAAGACTGAAATAGTAGCCGAGACCGCCTTAGACGCATCGTGATTTTGACCAACTTCGGCTTGAGTTGCCAGAACTTAAGGGATATTTTCCAGTCCCGTGGACTTTAAACTAACTCATGATGGCCTTGGTTTTCAGTTAAATTGAGAGACCAAAACTTTTTGAACGCTCACTTTCGAGCTTCTGGGCCGAAATATACAGCCACTACACTTTAAGACTAAAAGAGTAGCGAAAATGCTTTACGCGCATCGTGATTTTGACAAACTTCGGCTCGATTTCCCGGGACTTGGGGGATATTTTGATGTCCCGGACACTGTAAACAATCTGCTGATGCGGGTTAATTTGCGGTGAAATGGACACAGCAAAACTTTTTGAACTTTCACTTTCTAGCTTCTCGTCCGAAATATAGCCCCAGTTCACTTTAAGAATAAAAGAGTAGCCGAGACCGCCTTACGCGCATCGTGATTTTGACAAACTTCGGCTCGATTTCCCCGAACTTGGGCGGTATTTTCCAGTCCCGAGGAGTCTAAACTAACTCCTGATGGCTTTGGTTTGCAGTCAAATGAACACAGTAACACCTTTTGAAGGCTCATTTTCGAGCTTCTGGGATGAAATATAGCCCCACTTCACTTTAAGACTGAAAGAGTAGGCAAGACCGCCGTACGCGCATCGTGATTTTGAGCAACTTCCGCTCGATTTTCTGGAATTTTGGCGATATTTTCAAGTCCCTGATGGCCTTGGTTTGCAGTGAAATGGACGCGGGAAAACTTTTTGAACGCTCAGTTTGGAGCTTCTGGGCCGAAATACAACCGTATTTCACTTTAAGACTGAAATAGTAGCCGAGACCGCCTTACAAGCATGGTGATTTTGACCAAGTTTAGCTCGATTTCCCGGAACTTGGGGGATATTTTCCAGTCCACGGGACTTTAAACTAACTCCTGATGGCCTTGCTTTGCAGTTAAATGCACAAAGCGTAACTTTTTAAAGGGTCACTTTCGAGCTTCTGGGCCGAAATATAGCCCCACTTTACTTTAAGACTGAAAGAGTAGCCGAGACCGTCTAACGCGCATCGTCATTTTGACCAACTTCCGTTCGATTTCCCGGAACTTCGGGGATATATTCCAGTCCTGGAGACTCTAAACTAACTGCTGATGGCCTTGGTATGCAGTGAAATGGACACAACACATTTTTTTGAACGCTCACTTTCAAGCTTCTCGGCCGAAATATAGCCCTACTTCACTTTAAGACTGAAAGAGTAGCCGAGACCGCCTTACGCGCATCGTGATTGTGACCAACTTCGGCTCGATTTGCCGGAAGTTGGCGAATATTTTCAATTCCCGGGCAAGCTAAACTAACTTCCGATGGCCTTTGTTTCCAGTTAAATGGACACAGCAAAACTTTTTGAACGCTCACTTTCGAGCTTATGGGTCGAAATATAGCCCCACTTAACTTTAAGACTGAAACAGTAGCCGAGACCGACTTACGCGCATCGTGATTTTGGGATACTTCGGCTCGATTTCCCGCAAATAGGGGGATATTTTCCAGTCCCGGGGACTCTAAACTAACTCCTGATGGCTTTGGTTTCCAGTTAAATTGACACAGGAACACTTTTTGAACGCGCACTTTCGAGCTTGCTGGCCGAAATATAGCCCTACTTCTTTTTAAGACTGAAAGAGTAGGCGGGAGCGCCTTACGCGCATTGTGATTTGAGGATCTTCGGCTCGATCTGGCGAAACTTGGGAGATATTTTCCAGTCCCAAAGTCTCTAAACTCACTCCTGATTGTCTAAGATGTGAGTGAAATAGAGACAAAAATTTTTGAAGCCTTACTTTCGAGCTTCTGGAGTTAAATCTAAGCCCACTTTACCTTAAGACTGAAAGAGTAGCCGAGACCCCCTTAAGCGCATGGTGATTTTGACTAACTTCGGGTGGATTTCGCGTAACTTGAGGGATATTTCCAGTCCCTTGGACGCTAAACTAAGTCGTGATGGCCTTGTTTTGCAGTGAAATGGACACCGCAAAACTTTTTAAACACTCAGTTTCGAGCTTCTGGGCCGAAATATTGCCCCACTTCACTTTAAGACTGAAAGAGTAGCCGAGACCGCCTTACGCGCATCGTAATGTTGACCAACTTCGGCTCAATTTGCCGGAAGTTGGCGAATATTTTCAATTCCCGGGGAAGCTAAACTAACTTCCGATGGCCTTTGTTTGCAGTTAAATGGACACAGCAAATTTTTTTGAACGCTCACTTTCGAGCTTATGGGTCGAAATATAGCCCCACTTAACTTTAGGACTGAAAGAGTAGCCGAGACCGCCGTACGCGCGTCGTGATTTTGACCAACGTCGGTTAAATTTCCCGGAGCTTGGGGGATATTTTCCAGTCCCGGGGACTCTAAAGTGACCCCCGACGTCCTTGGTCTGCAGTAAAATGGTCACAGCCAAACTTTTTGAAAGCTTACTTTTGAGCTTCTGGGCCGAAATATAGCTCCACTTCACTTTAAGAGTGAAAGAGTAGCCGAGACCGTCTTACGCCCATCGTAATGTTGATCAACTTCGGCTCGATTTCCCGGAACTTGGGGGATATTTTCCAGTCCCGCGGACTCTAAAGTAACTCCTGAAGGCCTTGTTCTGGAGTGAAATGGACACAGCACAACTTTTTGAACGCTCACTTTCGAGCCTCTGGGCCGAAATATTGCCCCAGTTCCCTTTAAGAAAGAAAGAGTAACCGGGACCGCCTTATGCGCATCGTGATTTTGACCAACTTTGGCTCGATTTCCCGGGAAATGGGGGATATTTTCCAGTACCGGGGACTCTAAACTAACCCCTCATTCCCTTGGTTGGCAGTGAAATGGACACAGCACAACTTTTTGAACGCTCACGTCTGAGCTTCTGGGCCGAAGCATAGCCCTATTTCACTTTAAGACTGAACGACAAGCCGAGACCGCCTTACGCGCATCGTGATTTTGGGCTACTTCGGCTCGATTTCCCGGAACTTGGGAGATAATTCCCAGTCCCGGGCACTCTAAACTAATTCCTGATGGCCATGGTTTTCAGTAAAATGGACACAGCCAAACTCTTTGAACGTTCACTTTCGAGCTTCTGGGCCGAAATATAGCCCCACTTCACTTTAAGACTGAAAGAGTAGCCAGGGCCGCCTTACGCGCATGGTAATTTTGTCGAAATTCGGCTTGATTTACTGGGACTTGGGGGATATTTTCCAGTCCCGGAAGCTCTAAACTAACTCCTGAATGCCTTGGGCTTTAGTGAAATGGACACAGGTAAAAGGGGCGCACGCTAGGTTTCCAGGTTGTAGCCCGAATTATAGCCCCACTTTATTTTAAGACTGAAAGTGTACACGAAACCGCCTTAAGGGCATCGAAATTTTTAGCCACTATGGCTCGATATGCCTAAACTTGGGGGATATTTTCCAGGCCCGGGGACTCTACCCTAATTCTTGATGGCCTTAGTTTTCAGTAAAATGGTCACAGGTAACAGGAGCGCACGCTCGGTGTCGAGCTTCTAGGCCGAAATGTAGCCCCAGTTCACTTTAAGACTGAAAGAGTAAACGAAACTGCCGTAGGCTTATCGTAATTTTAAGAAAGTATGTCTCAATTTGCCGAAACTTGGAGGATAGCTTCCAGTCTCGAGGATTCTAAACTATCTCCTGATGGACTTAGTTCTTAGTGAAATGGACACAGGTAGAAGGAGAGCACGCTCGGTGTCGAGCTTGTAGAACCGAAATATAGCCCCACTTCATTTTCGGAATAAACGAGTAGCCGAGACCGCCTTACGCGCATCGTGATTTTGAGCATGTTTGGCTCGATATGCCGAATTCGGGCAATATTTTCCAGTCCCGAAGACTCTATGCTAACTCCTGATGAACTTAGTTTTCAGTGATATGTACACAGGCAAAAGGAGCGGACGCTCGGTGTTGAGCTTCTCGGCCGAAATATGGCCCCACTTCATTTTAAGACTGACAGAGTAGCCGAGACCGCCTTACGCGCATCGTGATTTTCAGTAACTTTGGCTCGACCTGCCAGAATTTGGGAAATATTTTCCAGTGCCAAGGACTCTAAACTAACTCCTGATGGCCTAAGATGTCAGTGAAATGGACACAGGTAAAATTAGCGCAAGCCCGGTCTCGAGCTTCTAGGTCGAAATATAGCCCCCCTTAATTTTAAGACTGAAAGAGTAGCCGAGACCGCCTTACGCGCAGCGTGATTTTGGACCACTTTTGCTCGATTTCCCGGAGGTTGGCGAATAATTTAAAGTCCCGGGGACGCTAAACTAACTCCCGATGACATTGGTTTGCAGTTTAATGAACACAGCAAAACATTCTGAACGCTCACCTTCGAGCTTCAGGGCTGAAATATAGCCCTACTTAAATTTAAGACTGAAAGAATAGCCGAGAGCCCGTTACGCGCATCGTAATTTTCATCAACTTCGGCGCCATTTCCTGTAACTTGGAGAATATTTTCCAGTCCCGGCGACTGTATACTTACTCCTGGTGGCCTTGGTTTGAACGCTCATTTTCGAGCTTGTGGGCCTAAATATAGCCACACTTCACTTTAAGACTGAAACAGTAGCCGAGACCGCGTTACGCGCATCGTGATTTTGATCAACTTCTGCTTGCTTTCCTGGAACGTGGGAAATATTTTCCAGTCCCGGGAACTCTAAACTAACTTCTGATGGCCATGGTTTGCAGTGAAATTCACACAGCACAAGTTTTTGAACGCACACTTTCGAGCTTCTAGGCCGAAATATAGTCCCACATCACTTACGACTTAAAGAGTATCCGAGACCGGCGTGCGCGCATCGTGATTTTGACCAACTTCGGGTCGATCTTCCGGAACTTGGGGGATACTTTCCAGTCCCAGGGACTCTAAACTAACTCTTGATGGCCTTGGTTTGCCGTGAAATGAAGACAGCAAAGCTTTTTGAACGCTCACTTTCGAGCTTGTGGGCCAAAATATAGCCATACTTCACTTTAAGACTGAAACAGTAGCCGAGACCACGTTTCGCGCATCCTAATTTTGACAAACTTCGGGTGGATTTCCCGGAACTTGGGGGATTTATTCCAGTCAAAGGGACTCTAAAGTAACTCCTTCTGGCCTTGGTTTTCAGTGAAATGGACAGAGCACAACTTTGGAGCTTCTGGGCAGAAATATAGCCACACTTTACTTTAAGACTGAAAGAGTAGCTGTGACCGCCTTACGCGCATCGTAATTTTGACAAACTTCCAATGGATTTCCCGGAACTTGGGAGAAATTTTGCAGTTGCTTCGACGCTAAACTAAGTCCCGATGGCCTTGTTTTGAAGTAAAATGGACACAACAAAACTTTTTGAACGCTCACTTTCTACCTTGTGGGCCGAAATATAGCCAGACTTCACTTTAGGACTGACACAGTAGCCGAGACTACGTTACGCACATCATGAATTTGACCAACTTCGGCTCGATTTCCCGGGACTTGACGAATATTCTCCAGTCCCGGGGATTCTAAACTAACTTCTGATTGCCTTGGTTTGCACTGAAAGTGACAGAGCAAAACTTTTTAAACACTCACTTTCGAGCTTCTGGGCCGAATTGTTACCCCACTTCACTTTAAGACTGAAATAGTAGCCGAGACCACCTTACGCACATCGTGATTTTGACCAACTTCGGCTCGATTTACCGGAACTTGGGGGATATTTTCTAGTCCCGAGGACTCTTAAGTAACCCCTGCTGGCCTTGGTTTGCATTGAACTGGATACAGCAAAACTTTTTGAACGCTCACTTTTGAGCTTCTGGGCCGAAATATAGCCCCACTTCACTTTAACACTGAAACAGTAGCCGAGACCGTCTTACGCGCATCGTGATTTTGACCAACGTCTTCTCGATTTTCCGGAACTTGGGAAATACATTCCACTCCCGCGGACTCTAAACTAACTCCTGATAGCCGTGGTTTGCAGTGAAAAAAACACAGTAATTTTTTTTGAGCTTTGAGCTTGTGGGCCGAAATATAGCCCCACTTCACTTTCAGACTAAAGGAGTAGCCGACACCGCCTTAAGCGCACCGTGATTTTGACCAACTTCGGCTCGATTTGCCGGAACTTGGGGATATTTTCCAGTCCCGGGGACTCTAAACTAACTCCTGATTGTCTTGGTTTTCAGTGAAATGGACACAGCGAAACTTTTTGACCGCTCACTCTCGAGCTTCTGGACCGAAATATAGCCCCACTTTACTTTAAGACTGAAAGAGTAGCCGAGACCGTCTTGCCCAAATCGTGATTTTGACCAACTTTGGGTCGGTTTCCCGGAACTTGAGGGATATATTCCATTTCCGCGGGCTCTAAACTAACTCCTGATGGCCTTGATTTTAAGTGAACTGGACAAAGGAAAGCTTTTTGAACACTCTCTTTGTAGCTTCTGGGCCGAAATAGAATCCCACTTCACTTTCAGACTGAAATACTAGCCGAGACCGCCCCACGCGCATCGTGAGTTAGACCAAGTTCAGCTCGATTTCACGCAACTTTTGGGATATTTTCCAGTCCGGGGGACTCTAAACTAACTCCGGATGGCCTTGGTTTGCGGTGAAATGCGCACAGCATAACTTTTTGAACGCCCACTTTGGAGCTTCTGGGCCGAAATATAGCCCCACTTCACTTTAAGACTGAAAGAGTAGCCGAGATCGCCTTACGCGCATCGTGAGTTTGACAAACTTCGGGTTGATATTCCGGAACTTGGGGGACATTTTCCAGTCCCAGGAACTCTAAACTAACTCCTGATGGCCTTGGTTTGCAGTGAAATGGACAGAGCAAAACTTTTTGAACGCTCACCTTCGAGCTTCCTGGCCGAAATAAAGCCCCACTTTACTTTAAGACTGAAAGAGTAACCGAGACCACCTTACGCGCATTGTGATTTTGACAAACTTCGGGTGGATCTCCGGGAACTTGGGGAACATTTTCCAGTCCCTTGGACGCTAAACTAAGTCCTGATGGCCTTGTTTTGCAGTGAAATGGACACAGCAAAACTTTTTGAACGCTCACTTTCGAGCTTGTGGGCCGAAATATAGCCACACTTTACTTTAAGACTGAAACAGTAGCCGAGACCGCATTTCGCGCATCGTGATTTTGATCAACTTGGGCTCGCTTTCCCGGAACTTGCGAATATTTTCCAGTCCCGGGGACCCTAAACTAACTTTTGATCGCTTTGATTTGCAGTGAAATGGACACAGCAAAACTTTTTGAACGCTCACTTTCGAGCTTCTGGACAGAAATATAGCGCCGCTTCACTTTAAGACTGAAAGGGTAGCCGAGACCGCTTTGGGAGCATCGTGATTTTGACCAACTTCAGCTCGATTTATCGGAACTTGGGGAATATTTTCCAGTCCTAGGGAGGCTAAACTAACTCGTGATAGCCTTGTTTTTCAGTCAAGGAACACAGCAAAACTTTTTGAACCCTGACTTTCGGGCTTCTGGGCCCAAATATAGCCCGAGTTCACTTTAAGAATGAAAGAATATCCGAGAACGCCTTACGCGCATCGTGATTTTGACCAACTTTGGCTCGATTTCCCGGGAAATGGGGAATATTTTCCGGTACCGGGGACTCTAAAGTAACTCCTGATTGCCTTGGTTTGCATTGAAATGGAGAGAGCAAAACTTTTTCAACGCTCCCCTTCGGGCTTCTGAGCCGAAATAGAGCCCCACTTCAGTTTAAAACTGAAAGAGTAGCCGACACCGTCTTACGCGCATGGTGATTTTAACCAACTTCGGCTCGATTTCCTGAAACTTCGGGAATATATTCAAGTCCCAAGGACTCTAAACTAACCCCTGATCTCCTTGGTCTGCAGTGAAATGGACACAGCAAATTTTTTTGAACGCTTACTTTCGAAATTCTGGGCCGAAATATAGCCCCACTTCTTTTTAAGACGGAAATAGTAGCCGAGACCGCCTTAGACGCATCGTGATTTTGACCAAGTTCGGCTTGAGTTGCCAGAACTTAAGGGATATTTTCCAGTCCCGTGGACTCTAAACTAACTCCTGATGGCCTTGGTTTGCAGTTAAATGAACAAAGCGTAACTTTTTAAAGGGTCACTTTCGAGCTTCTGGGCCGAAATATAGCCCCACTTTTCTTTAAGACTGAAAGAGTAGCCGAGACCGTCTAACGCGCATCGTGATTTTGACCAACTTCCGTTCGATTTCCCGGAACTTCGGGGATATATTCCAGTCCGGGGGACTCTAAACTAACTACTGATGGCCTTGGTTTGCAGTGAAATGGACACAGCACATTTTTTTGAACGCTCAGTTTCGAGCTTCTCGGCCGAAATATAGCCCTAAATCCCTTTAAGACTGAAAGAGTAGCCGAGACCGCCTTACGCGCATCGTAATTTTGACCAAGTTCGGCTCGATTTGCCGGAAGTTGGCGAATATTTTCAATTCCCGGGCAAGCTAAACTAACTTCCGATGGCCTTAGTTTGCAGTTAAATGGACACGGCAAAACTTTTTGAAGGGTCACTTTCGAGCTTATGGGTCGAAATATAGCCCCACTTAACTTCAAGATTCAAAGAGTAGCCGAGACCGCCTTACGCGCATCGTGATTTTGGGATACTTCGGCTCGATTTCCCGCAAATAGAGGGATATTTTCCAGTCCCGGGGACTCTTAACTAACTCCTGATGGCTTTGGTTTCCCGTGAAATGGACACAGGAACACTTTTTGAACGCGCACTTTCGAGCTTGCTGGCCGAAATATAGCCCTACTTCTTTTTAAACTTGGGAGATATTTTCCAGTCCCAAAGTCTCTAAACTCACTCCTGATTGTCTAAGATGTGAGTGAAATAGAGACAAAATTTTTGAAGCCTTACTTTCGAGCTTCTGGAGTTAAATCTAAGCCCACTTTACCTTAAGATTGAAAGAGTAGCCGAGACCCCCTTAAGCGCATGGTGATTTTGACTAACTTCGGGTGGATTTCCCGTAACTTGGGGGATATTTCCAGTCCCTTGGACACTAAACTAAGTCGTGATGGCCTTGTTTTGCAGTGAAATGGAGACAGCAAAACTTTTTAAACACTCAGTTTTGAGCTTCTGGGCCGAAATATAGCTCCACTTCACTTTAAGACTGAAAGAGTAACCGAGACCGCCGTATGCGCGTCGTTATTTTCACCAACTTCGGTTAAATTTCCCGGAGCTTGGGGGATAGTTTCTAGTCCCAGGGACTCTAAAGTGACCCCCGACGTCCTTGGTCTGCAGTAAAATGGACACAGCAAAACTTTTTGAACACTCACTTTTGAGCTTCTGGGCCGAAATATAGCTCCACTTCACTTTAACACTGAAAGACTAGCCGAGACCGCCTTACGCGCATCGTGATTTTGAGCTACTTCGGCTCGATTTCTCGGAACTTGGGAGATAATTCCCAGTCCCGGGCACTCTAAACTAATTCCTGATGGCCTTGGTTTGCAGTGAAATGGACACAGCCAAGCTCTTTGAACGTTCACTTTCGAGCTTCTGGGCCGATATATAGCGCCACTTCACTTTAAGACAGAAAGAGTAGCCGAGACCACTTTAGGGGCATCGTGATTTTGACCAACTTCAGCTCGATTTACCGGAACTAGGGGAATAGTTTCCAGTCCCAGGGACGGTAAACTGACTCCTGATGGCCTTGGTTTGCAGTGAAATGAACACAGGGAAACTTTTTGAACGCTCACTTTCGGGCTTCTCGCCCGAAATATAGCCCCACTTCACTTTAAGACTGAAAGAGTAGCCGAGACTACCTTACGCAAATCGTGATTTTGACCGACTTCGGCTCGATTTCCCGGAAGTTGGGGGATATTTTCCAGTCCCGGGGACTCTAAACTAGCTCCTGATGGCTTTGGTTTGCAGTCAAATAAACACAGGGAAACTTTATGAACGCTCACTTTCAAGCTCCTGGGCAGGAATAAAGCCTCACTTCACTTTAAGACTGAAACAGTAAGCGAGACCGCCTAACGCGCACCGTGATTTTGACCAACTTCGGCTAAATTTCCCTGAACTTGGGGGATATTTTCCAGTCCCGAAGACTCTTAAGTAACCCTTGATGGCCTTCGTTTGCATTGAAATGGATACAGCAAAACTTTTTGAAGCTCACTTTTGAGCTTCTGGGCTGAAATATAGCCCCACTTCACTTTAAGACTGAAAGACTAGCCAAGACCGTCTTGCGCGCATCGTGATTTTGACCAACGTCTTCTCGATTTTCCGGAACTTGGGAAATATATTGCAGTCCCGGGGACTCTAAACTAACTCCTGATGGCCTTGATTTGCAGTGAAATGGAGACAGCAAATTTTTTGCAGCGCTCACTTTGGAACTTCTGGGCCGAAATAGAGCCCCACTTCACTTTAAGACTGAAATAGTAGCCGAGACCGCCTGAGACGCATCGTGATTTTGACCAACTTCGGCTTGAGTTGCGAGAACTTAAGGGATATTTTCCAGTCCCGTGGACCCTAAACTAACTCATGATGGCCTTTGTTTTCAGTGAAATTGAGAGAGCAAAACTTTTTGAACGCTCACTTTCGAGCTTCTGGGCCGAATTATACAGCCACGTCACTTTAAGACTAAAAGAGTAGCCGAGACTGCTTTACGCGCATCGTGATTTTGACAAAATTCGGCTCGCTTTCCCAGAACTTGGGCGATATTTTCAAGTCCCGAGGAGTCTAAACTAACTCCTGATGGCCTTGGTTTGCAGTGAAATGGACGCAGGAAAACTTTTTGAACGCTCAGTTTCGAGCTTGTGGGCCGAAATACAACCGTATTTCACTTTAAGACTGAAATAGTAGCCGAGACCGCCTTACGAGCATCGTGATTTTGACCTAGTTCAGCTGGATTTCCCGGAACTTGGGGGATATTTTCCAGTCCGGGGGACTTTAAACTAACTCCTGATGGCCTTGGTTTGCAGTTAAATGCACAAAGCGTAACTTTTTAAAGGGTCACTTTCGAGCTTCTGGGCCGAAATATAGCCCCACTTTACTTTAAGACTGAAAGAGTAGCCGAGACCGTCTTACGCGCATCGTGATTTTGACCAACTTCCGTTCGATTTTCCGGAACTTCGGGGATATATTCCAGTCCCGGGGATTTTAAACTAACTGCTGATAGCCTTGGTTTGCAGTGAAATGGACACAGCACATTTTTTGGAACGCTCAGTTTCGAGCTTCTCGGCCGAAATATAGCCCTACTTCACTTTAAGACTGAAAGAGTAGCCGAGACCGCCTTACGCGCATCGTAATTTTGACCAAGTTCGGCTCGATTTGCCGGAAGTTGGCGAATATTTTCAATTCCCGGGCAAGCTAAACTAACTTCCGATGGCCTTAGTTTGCAGTTAACTGGGCACAGCAAAACTTTTTGAACGCTCACTTTCGAGCTTATGGGTCGAAATATAGCCCCACTTACCTTTAAGACTGAACGAGTAGCCGAGACGACTTACGCGCATCGTGATTTTGGGATACTTCGGCTCGATTTCCCGCAAATAGGGGGATATTTTCCAGTCCCGAGGACTGTAAACTAACTCCTGATGGCCTTGGTTTCCAGTGAAATGGACACAGGAACACCTTTTGAACGCGCACTTTCGAGCTTGCTGGGCGAAATATAGCCCTACTTCTTTTTAAGACTGAAAGAGTAGGCGGGAGCGCCTTACGCGCATTGTGATTTGAGGATCTTCGGCTCGATCTGGCGAAACTTGGGAGATATTTTCCAGTCCCAAAGTCTCTAAACTCACTCCTGATGGTCTAAGATGTGAGTGAAATAGAGACAAAAATTTTTGAAGCCTTACTTTCGAGCTTCTGGAGTTAAATCTAAGCCCACTTTACCTTAAGACTGAAAGAGTAGCCGAGACCCCTTTAAGCGCATCCTGATTTTGACTAACTTCGGGTGGATTTCCTATAACTTGGGGGATATTTCCAGTCCCTTGGACGCTAAACTAAGTCGTGATGACCTTGTTTTGCAGTGAAATGGACACCGCAAAACTTTTTAAACACTCAGTTTCTAGCTTCAGGGCCGAAATATTGCCCCACTTCACTTTAAGACTGAAAGAGTAGCCGAGACCGCCGTACGCGCGTCGTGATTTTGACCAACTTCGGTTAAATTTCCCGGAGCTTGGGGGATATTTTCCAGTCCTGGGGACTCTAAACTGACCCCCGACGTCCTTGGTCTGCAGTAAAATGGACACAGCAAAACTTTTTGAACGCTCACTTTTGAGCTTCTGGGCCGAAATATAGATCCACTTCACTTTAAGAGTGAAAGAGTAGCCGAGAGCGCCTTAAGCCCATCGTAATTTTGACCAACTTCGGCTTGATTTCCCGGAACTTGGGGGATATTTTCCAGTCCCGCGCACTCTAAAGTAACTCCTGATGGCCTTGTTCTGGAGTGAAATGGACAGAGCACAACTTTTTGCACGCTAACTTTCAAGCTTCTGGGCGGAAATATTGCCCCAGTTGACTTAAAGAATGAAAGAGTAACCGGGACCGCCTTACGCGCATCGTGATTTTGACCAACTTTGACTCGATTTCCCGGGAAATGGGGGATATTTTCCGGTACCGGGGACTCTAAACTAACTCCTGATTGCCTTGGCTTGCAGTGAAATGGACACAGCACAACTTTTTGAACGCTCACGTTTGAGCTTCTGGGCCGAAGCATAGCCCTACTTCGCTTTAAGACTGAAGGACTAACCGAGACCGTCTTACGCGCATCGTGACTTTGTTCTACTTAGGCTCGATTTCGCGGAACTTGGGAGATAACTCACTCTAAACTAATTCCTGCTGGCCTTGGTTTTCAGTGAAATGGACACAGCCAAACTTTTTGAACGTTCACTTTCGAGCTTCTGGGCCAAAATATAGCCCCACTTCACTTTAAGCCTGAAAGAGTAGCCGGGACCGCCTTACGCGCATGGTAATTTTGTCGAACTTCGACTTGATTTACTGGGACTTGGGGGATATTTTCCAGTCCGGGAAGCTCTAAACTAACTCCTGAATGCCTTGGTTTTTAGTGAAATGGACACAGGGAAAAGGGGCGCACGCTAGGTTTCCAGGTTGTAGGCCGAATTATAGCCCCACTTTATTTTAAGACTGAAAGTGTACACGAAACCGCCTTAAGCGCATCGAAATTTTTAGCCACTATGGCTCGACCTACCCTAACTTTTGATGGCCTTACTTTTCAGTAAAATGGTCACAGGTAACAGGAGCGCACTCTCGATGTCGAGCTTCTAGGCCGAAATGTAGCCCCAGTTCATTTTAAGACTGAAAGAGTAAACGAAACTGCCGTAGGCTTATCGTAATTTTAAGAAAGTATGGCTCAATTTGCCGAAACTTGCAGGATAGCTTCCAGTCTCGAGGATTCTAAACTATCTCCTGATGGACTTAGTTCTTAGTGAAATGGACACAGGTAAAAGGAGAGCACGCTCAGTGTCGAGCTTGTAGAACCGAAATATAGCCCCACTTCATTTTCGGAGTAAACGAGTAGCCGAGACCGCCTTACGCGCATCGTGATTTTGAGAATCTTTGGCTCGATTTGCCGGAATTCGGGCAATATTTTCCAGTCCCGAGGACTCTATGCTAACTCCTGATGAACTTAGTTTTCCGTGATATGTACACAGTCAAAAGGAGCGCACGCTCGGTGTTGAGCTTGTCGGCCGAAATGTAGCCCCACTTCATTTTAAGACTGAAAGAGTAGCCGAGACCGCCTTACGCGCATCGTGATTTTGAGCAACTTTGGCTCGACCTGCTAGAATTTGGGAAATATTTTCCAGTCCCAAGGACTCTAAACTAACTCCTGATGGCCTAAGATGTCAGTGAAATGGACACAGGTAAAATTAGCGCACGCCCGGTCTCGAGCTTCTAGGTCGAAATATAGCCCCCCTTAATTTTAAGACTGAAAGAGTAGCCGAGACCGCCTTACGCGCATAGTGATTTTGGGCCACTTTTGCTCGATTTCCCGCAAGTTGGCGAATAATTTAAAGTCCCGGGGACGCTAAACTAACTCCCGATGACCTTGCTTTGCAGTTTAATGAACACAGCAAAACATTCTGAACGCTCACCTTCGAGCTTCAGGGCCGAAATATAGCCCTACTTAAATTTAAGACTGGAAGAATAGCCGAGAGCCCGTTACGCGCATCGTAATTTTCATCAACTTCGGCGCCATTTCCTGGAACTTGGAGAATTTTTCCAGTCCTGGGGACTCTAAACTAACTCGTGATGGCCTTGGTTTGCAGTGAAATGGACACAGCAAAACTTTTTGAACGCTCACTTTCGAGCTTGTGGGCCTAAATATAGCCACACTTCACTTTAAGACTGAAACAGTAGCGAAGACCACGTTACGCGCATCGTGATTTTGATCAACTTCTGCTCGCTTTCCTGGAACTTGGTAAATATTTTCCAATCCCGGGGACTCTAAACTAACTCCTGATGGCCATGCTTTGCAGTGAAATTCACACAGCACAAGTTTTTGAATGGACACTTTCGAGCTTCTAGGCCGAAATATAGTCCCACATCACTTACGACTTAAAGAGCAGCCGAGACCGGCGTGCGCGCATCGTGATTTTCATCAACTTTGGCTCGCTTTCCTGGAACTTGGGAAAGATTTTCCAGTCCCGGGAACCCTAAACTAACTTTTGATAGCCTTGGTTTGCAGTGAAATGCAGACAGCAAAACTTTTTGAACGCTCACTTTCGAGCTTCTGGCCCGAAATATAGCCCCACTTCAGTTTAAGACAGAAGGAGTAGCCGAGACCACTTTAGGGGCATCGTGATTTTGACCAACCTCGGCTCAATTTCCCGGACGTTGGGGAATATTTTCTTGTCCCGGGGACACCAAACTGACTCCTGATGGCCTTGGTTTGCAGTGAAATGAACACAGGGAAACTTTTTGAACGCTCACTTTCGGGCTTCTCGCCCGAAATATAGCCCCACTTCACTTTAAGACTGAAAGAGTAGCCGAGACTACCTTACGCAAATCGTGATTTTGACCGACTTCGGCTCGATTTCCCGGAAGTTGGGGGATATTTTCCAGTCCCGGGGACTCTAAACTAGCTCCTGATGGCTTTGGTTTGCAGTCAAATAAACACAGGGAAACTTTTTGAACGCTCACTTTCAAGCTCCTGGGCAGGAATAAAGCCTCACTTCACTTTAAGACTGAAACAGTAAGCGAGACCGCCTAACGCGCACCGTGATTTTGACCAACTTCGGCTAAATTTTCCTGAACTTGGGGGGATATTTTCCAGTCCCGAAGACTCTTAAGTAACCCTTGATGGCCTTCGTTTGCATTGAAATGGATACAGCAAAACTTTTTGAAGCTCACTTTTGAGCTTCTGGGCCGAAATATAGCCCCACTTCACTTTAAGACTGAAAGACTAGCCAAGACCGTCTTGCGCGCATCGAGATTTTCAGCAACTTTGGCTCGATTTGCCGGAACTAACGGGATATATTCCAGTTCTGAGGACTCTAAACTTACTCCTGATGGCCTTGGTTTGCAGTAAAATGGACCCAGCGAAAGTTTTTGAACGTTCAATTTCGAGCTTCTGGACCGAAATAGAAGCCCACTTCACTTGAAGACTGAAAGAGTAGCCGAGACCCCCTTAAGCGCATCCTGATTTTGACTAACTTCGGGTGGATTTCCTATAACTTGGGGGATATTTCCAGTCCCTTGGACGCTAAACTAAGTCGTGATGACCTTGTTTTGCAGTGAAATGGACACCGCAAAACTTTTTAAACACTCAGTTTCTAGCTTCAGGGCCGAAATATTGCCCCACTTCACTTTAAGACTGAAAGAGTAGCCGAGACCGCCGTACGCGCGTCGTGATTTTGACCAACTTCGGTTAAATTTCCCGGAGCTTGGGGGATATTTTCCAGTCCTGGGGACTCTAAACTGACCCCCGACGTCCTTGGTCTGCAGTAAAATGGACACAGCAAAACTTTTTGAACGCTCACTTTTGAGCTTCTGGGCCGAAATATAGATCCACTTCACTTTAAGAGTGAAAGAGTAGCCGAGAGCGCCTTAAGCCCATCGTAATTTTGACCAACTTCGGCTTGATTTCCCGGAACTTGGGGGATATTTTCCAGTCCCGCGCACTCTAAAGTAACTCCTGATGGCCTTGTTCTGGAGTGAAATGGACAGAGCACAACTTTTTGCACGCTCACTTTCAAGCTTCTGGGCGGAAATATTGCCCCAGTTGACTTAAAGAATGAAAGAGTAACCGGGACCGCCTTACGCGCATCGTGATTTTGACCAACTTTGACTCGATTTCCCGGGAAATGGGGGATATTTTCCGGTACCGGGGACTCTAAACTAACTCCTGATTGCCTTGGCTTGCAGTGAAATGGACACAGCACAACTTTTTGAACGCTCACGTTTGAGCTTCTGGGCCGAAGCATAGCCCTACTTCGCTTTAAGACTGAAGGACTAACCGAGACCGTCTTACGCGCATCGTGACTTTGTTCTACTTAGGCTCGATTTCGCGGAACTTGGGAGATAACTCACTCTAAACTAATTCCTGCTGGCCTTGGTTTTCAGTGAAATGGACACAGCCAAACTTTTTGAACGTTCACTTTCGAGCTTCTGGGCCAAAATATAGCCCCACTTCACTTTAAGCCTGAAAGAGTAGCCGGGACCGCCTTACGCGCATGGTAATTTTGTCGAACTTCGACTTGATTTACTGGGACTTGGGGGATATTTTCCAGTCCGGGAAGCTCTAAACTAACTCCTGAATGCCTTGGTTTTTAGTGAAATGGACACAGGGAAAAGGGGCGCACGCTAGGTTTCCAGGTTGTAGGCCGAATTATAGCCCCACTTTATTTTAAGACTGAAAGTGTACACGAAACCGCCTTAAGCGCATCGAAATTTTTAGCCACTATGGCTCGACCTACCCTAACTTTTGATGGCCTTACTTTTCAGTAAAATGGTCACAGGTAACAGGAGCGCACTCTCGATGTCGAGCTTCTAGGCCGAAATGTAGCCCCAGTTCATTTTAAGACTGAAAGAGTAAACGAAACTGCCGTAGGCTTATCGTAATTTTAAGAAAGTATGGCTCAATTTGCCGAAACTTGCAGGATAGCTTCCAGTCTCGAGGATTCTAAACTATCTCCTGATGGACTTAGTTCTTAGTGAAATGGACACAGGTAAAAGGAGAGCACGCTCAGTGTCGAGCTTGTAGAACCGAAATATAGCCCCACTTCATTTTCGGAGTAAACGAGTAGCCGAGACCGCCTTACGCGCATCGTGATTTTGAGAATCTTTGGCTCGATTTGCCGGAATTCGGGCAATATTTTCCAGTCCCGAGGACTCTATGCTAACTCCTGATGAACTTAGTTTTCCGTGATATGTACACAGTCAAAAGGAGCGCACGCTCGGTGTTGAGCTTGTCGGCCGAAATGTAGCCCCACTTCATTTTAAGACTGAAAGAGTAGCCGAGACCGCCTTACGCGCATCGTGATTTTGAGCAACTTTGGCTCGACCTGCTAGAATTTGGGAAATATTTTCCAGTCCCAAGGACTCTAAACTAACTCCTGATGGCCTAAGATGTCAGTGAAATGGACACAGGTAAAATTAGCGCACGCCCGGTCTCGAGCTTCTAGGTCGAAATATAGCCCCCCTTAATTTTAAGACTGAAAGAGTAGCCGAGACCGCCTTACGCGCATAGTGATTTTGGGCCACTTTTGCTCGATTTCCCGCAAGTTGGCGAATAATTTAAAGTCCCGGGGACGCTAAACTAACTCCCGATGACCTTGCTTTGCAGTTTAATGAACACAGCAAAACATTCTGAACGCTCACCTTCGAGCTTCAGGGCCGAAATATAGCCCTACTTAAATTTAAGACTGGAAGAATAGCCGAGAGCCCGTTACGCGCATCGTAATTTTCATCAACTTCGGCGCCATTTCCTGGAACTTGGAGAATTTTTCCAGTCCTGGGGACTCTAAACTAACTCGTGATGGCCTTGGTTTGCAGTGAAATGGACACAGCAAAACTTTTTGAACGCTCACTTTCGAGCTTGTGGGCCTAAATATAGCCACACTTCACTTTAAGACTGAAACAGTAGCGAAGACCACGTTACGCGCATCGTGATTTTGATCAACTTCTGCTCGCTTTCCTGGAACTTGGTAAATATTTTCCAATCCCGGGGACTCTAAACTAACTCCTGATGGCCATGCTTTGCAGTGAAATTCACACAGCACAAGTTTTTGAATGGACACTTTCGAGCTTCTAGGCCGAAATATAGTCCCACATCACTTACGACTTAAAGAGCAGCCGAGACCGGCGTGCGCGCATCGTGATTTTCATCAACTTTGGCTCGCTTTCCTGGAACTTGGGAAAGATTTTCCAGTCCCGGGAACCCTAAACTAACTTTTGATAGCCTTGGTTTGCAGTGAAATGCAGACAGCAAAACTTTTTGAACGCTCACTTTCGAGCTTCTGGCCCGAAATATAGCCCCACTTCAGTTTAAGACAGAAGGAGTAGCCGAGACCACTTTAGGGGCATCGTGATTTTGACCAACCTCGGCTCAATTTCCCGGACGTTGGGGAATATTTTCTTGTCCCGGGGACACCAAACTGACTCCTGATGGCCTTGGTTTGCAGTGAAATGAACACAGGGAAACTTTTTGAACGCTCACTTTCGGGCTTCTCGCCCGAAATATAGCCCCACTTCACTTTAAGACTGAAAGAGTAGCCGAGACTACCTTACGCAAATCGTGATTTTGACCGACTTCGGCTCGATTTCCCGGAAGTTGGGGGATATTTTCCAGTCCCGGGGACTCTAAACTAGCTCCTGATGGCTTTGGTTTGCAGTCAAATAAACACAGGGAAACTTTTTGAACGCTCACTTTCAAGCTCCTGGGCAGGAATAAAGCCTCACTTCACTTTAAGACTGAAACAGTAAGCGAGACCGCCTAACGCGCACCGTGATTTTGACCAACTTCGGCTAAATTTTCCTGAACTTGGGGGATATTTTCCAGTCCCGAAGACTCTTAAGTAACCCTTGATGGCCTTCGTTTGCATTGAAATGGATACAGCAAAACTTTTTGAAGCTCACTTTTGAGCTTCTGGGCCGAAATATAGCCCCACTTCACTTTAAGACTGAAAGACTAGCCAAGACCGTCTTGCGCGCATCGAGATTTTCAGCAACTTTGGCTCGATTTGCCGGAACTAACGGGATATATTCCAGTTCTGAGGACTCTAAACTTACTCCTGATGGCCTTGGTTTGCAGTAAAATGGACCCAGCGAAAGTTTTTGAACGTTCAATTTCGAGCTTCTGGACCGAAATAGAAGCCCACTTCACTTTAAGACTGAAAGAGTAGCCGAGACCGCCTTACGTGCATCGTGATTTTCAGCAATTTCGGCTCGATTTGCCGGAACTAAGAGGATATATTCCAGTTCTGAGGACTCTAAACTAATTCCTGATGGCCTTGGTTTGCAGTAAAATGGACCCAGCGAAACTTTTTGAACGCTCACTTTCGAGCTTCTGGACCGAAATATAGCCCCACTTCACTTTAAGACTGAAATAGTAGCCGAGACCGCCTTACGAGCATCGTGATTTTGACCCAGTTCAGCTCGATCTCCCGGAACTTGGGGGATATTTTCCAGTCCGGGGGACTTTAAACTAACTCCTGATGTCCTTGGTTTGCAGTGAAATGCACAAAGCGTAACTTTTTAAAGGTTCACTTTCGAGATTCCGGGCCGAAATATAGCCCCACTTTACTTTAAGACTGAAAGAGTAGCCGAGACCGTCTTACGCGCATCGTGATTTTGACCAACTTCCGTTGGATTTCCAGGAACATCGGGGATATATTCCAGTCCCGGGGACTCTAAACTAACTGCTGATGGCCTTGGTTTGCAGTGAAATGGACACAGCACATTTTTTGAACGCTCACTTTCGAGCTTCTCGTCCGAAATATAGCCCTACTTCACTTTAAGACTGAAAGAGTAGCCGGGACCGCCTTACGCGCATCGTAATTTTCACCAACTTCGGCTCGATTTGCCGGAAGTTGGCGAATATTTTCAATTCCCGGGCAAGCTAAACTAACTTCCGATGGCCTTAGTTTGCAGTTAAAATGACACGGCAAAACTTTTTGAACGCTCACTTTCGAGCTTATGGCTCGAAATATAGCCCCACTTAACTTTAAGACTGAAAGAGTAGCCGAGACCCCCTTACGTGCATCGTGATTTTGGGATACTTCGGCTGGATTTCCCGGAATTAGGGGGATATTTTCCAGTCCCGGGGACTCTAAACTAACTCCTGATGGCCTTGGTTTCTAGTGAAATGGACACAGGAACACTTTTTGAACGCGCACTTTCGAGCTTGCTGGCCGAAATATAGCCCTACTTCTTTTGAAGACTGAAAGAGTAGGCGGGTGCGCCTTACACGCATTGTGATTTTGAGGATCCTCGGCTCGATCTGGCGAAACTTGGGAGATATTTTCCAGTCCCAAAGTCTCTAAATTCACTCCTGATTGTCTAAGATGTGAGTAAAATAGAGACAAAAATTTTTGAAGCCTTACTTTCGAGCTTCTGGAGTTAAATCTAAGCCCACTTTACCTTAAGACTGAAAGAGTAGCCGAGACCCCCTTAAGCGCATGGTGATTTTGACTAACTTCGGGTGGATTTCCCGTAACTTGGGGGATATTTCCAGTCCCTTTGACGCTAAACTAAGTCGTGATGGCCTTGTTTTGCAGTGAAATGGACACAGCAAAACTTTTTAAACACTCAGTTTGGAGCTTCTGGGCCGAAATATTGCCCCTATTCACTTTAAGCCTGAAAGAGTAGCCGGGACCGCCGTACGCGCGTCGTGATTTTGACCAACTTCGGTTAAATTTCCCGGAACTTGGGGGATGTTTTCCAGTCCCGGGGGACTCTAAACTGACTCCCGACGTCCTTGGTCTGCAGTAAAATGGACACAGCAAAACTTTTTGAACGCTCGCTTTTGAGCGTTCTGGGCCGAAATATAGCTCCACTTCACTTTAAGAGTGAAAGAGTAGCCGAGACCGCCTTACGCCCATCGTAATTTTGACCAACTTCGGCTCGATTTCCCGGAACTTGGGGGATATTTTCCAGTCCTGCGGACTCTAAAGTAACTCCTGATGGCCTTGCTCTGGAGTGAAATGGACACAGCACAACTTTTTGAACGCTCACTTTCGAGGTTCTGGGCGGAAATATTGCCCCAGTTCACTTTAAAAATGAAAGAGTAACCGGGACCGCCTTACGCGCATGGTGATTTTGATCGACTTTGGCTCGATTTCCCGGGAAATGGGGGATATTTTCCGGTACCGGGGACTCTAAACTAACTTCTGATTGCCTCGGTTTGCAGTGAAATGGACACAGCACAACTTTTTGAACGCTCACTTTTGAGCTTCTGGGCCGAAGCATAGCCCTGCTTCACTTTAAGACTGAAAGACTAGCCGAGACCGCCTTACGCGCATCGTGATTTTGGGCTACTTGCGCTCGATTTCCCGGAACTTGAGAGATAATTCCCAGTCCTGGGCACTCTGAACTAATTCCTGATGGCCTTGGTTTTCAGTGAAATGGACACAGCCAAACTTTTTGAACGTTCACTTTCGAGCTTCTGGGCCAAAATATAGACCCACTTCACTTTAAGACTGAAAGAGTAGCCGGGACCGCCTTACACGCATGGTAATTTTGTCGAACTTCGGCTTGATTTTCTGCGACTTGGGGGATATTTTCCAGTCCCGGAAGCTCTAAACTAACTCGTGAATGCCTTGGCTTTTAGTGAAATGGACACAGGTAAAAGGAGCGCACGTTCGGTTTCCAGGTTGTAGGCCGAAATATAGCCCCACTTTATTTTAAGACTGAAAGTGTACACGAAACCGCCTTAAGCGCATCGAAATTTTTAGCCACTATGGCTCGATATGCCAAAACTTGGGGGATATTTTCCAGTCCCGGGGACTCTACCCTAACTCTTGATGGCCTTAGTTTTCCGTAAAATGGTCACAGGTAACAGGAGCGCACGCTCGGTGTCGAGCTTCTAGGCCGAAATGTAGCTCCAGTTCATTTTAAGACTGAAAGAGTAAACGAAAGTGCCGTACGCCTATCGTAATTTTAAGAAAGTATGGCTCAATTTGCCGCAAGTTGGAGGATAGCTTCCAGTCTCGAGGACTCTAAACTATCTCCTGATGGACTTAGTTCTTAGTGAAATGGACACAGGTAAAAGGAGAGCACGCTCGGTGTCGAGCTTGTAGAACCGAAATATAGCCCCACTTCATTTTCGGAGTAAACGAGTAGCCGAGACCGCCTTACGCGCATCGTGATTTTGAGCATCTTTGGCTCGATTTGCCGAAATTCGGGCAATATTTTCCAGTCCCGAGGACTCTATGTTAACTCCTGATGAACTTAGTTTTCAGTGATATGTACACAGGCAAAAGGAGTGCACGCTCGGTGTTGATCTTCTCGGTTGAAATATAGCCCCACTTCATTTTAAGACTGAAAGAGTAGGCGAGACCGCCTCACGCACATCGTGATTTTGGCCCACTTTTGCTCGATTTCCCGGAAGCTGGCTAAACTTACTCCCGATGACCGTGCTTTGCAGTTTAATGAGCACAGCAAAACGTTCTGAACGCTCACCTTCAAGCTTCAGTGCCGCAATATAGCCCTACTTAAATTTAAGACTGAAAGAATAACCGAGAGCCCGTTACGCGCATCGTAATTTTCATCAACTTCGGCGCCATTTCCTGGAACTTGGAGAATATTTTCCAGTTCCGGGGACTCTAAACTAAATCCTGATTGCCTTGGTTTGCAGTCAAATGGACACAGCAAAACTTTTTGAACGCTCACTTTCGAGCTTGTGGGCCTAAATATAGCCACACTTCACTTTAAGACTGAAACAGTAGCCGAGACCGCGTTACGCGCATCGTGATTTTGAGGAACTTCTGCTCGCTTTCCTGGAACTTGGGGAATATTTTCCAGTCCCGGGCACTCTAAACTAACCCCTGATGGCCATGGTTTGCAGTGAAATTTACACAGAACAAGTTTTTGAACGAACACTTTCGAGCTTTTAGGCCGAAATATAGTCCCACATCACTTACGACTTAAAGAGTAGCCGAGACCGGCGTGCGCGCATAGTGATTTTGACCAACTTCGGGTCGATATTCCGGAACTTGGGGGATATTTTCCAGTCCCAGGGACTCTAAACTAACGCTTGATGGCCTTTGTTTGCAGTGAAATGCAGACAGCAAAACTTTTCGAACGCTCACCTTCAAGCTTCTGGGCCGAAATATAGCCCACTTTACTTTAATACTGAAAAAGTAGCCGAGACCGCCTTACGCGCATCGTGATTTTGACAAACTTCGGGTGGATTTCCCGGTGCTTGGGGGATATTTTCCAGTCCCTTGGACGCGAAACGAGGTGCCGATGGCCTTGTTTTGCACTGAAATGGACACAGCAAAGCTTTTTGAAGGCTCACTTTCGAGGTTTTGGGCCGAAATATAGCCATACTTCACTTTAAGTATGAAACAGTAGCCGAGACCACGTTTCGCGCATCGTGATTTTGATCAACTTCGGCTCGATTTCCCGGAACTTGCGAAATATTTCCAGTCCCGGGGACTCAAACTAACTCGTACTGGTCTTGGTTTGCAGTGAAACGGAAACAGAAAAAGTTTTTGAACGCATACTTTCGAGCTTCTGGAGCGAAATAGAACCCCACTTCACTTGAAGACTGAAAGAGTAGCCGAGACCGCCTTACGTGCATCGTGATTTTGAGCAACTTGGGCTCGATTTGCCGGAACTAAGGGCATATATTCCAGTTCTGAGAACTCTAAACTAATTCCTGATGGCCTTGGTTTGCAGTAAAATGGAGCCAGGAAAACTTTTTGAACGCTCAATTTCGAGCTTCTGGGCCAAAATATAGTCCCCCATTACTTTAACACTGAAAGAGTAGCCGAGATCGCCTTACGTGCATCGTGATTTTGACAAACTTCGGGTTGATTTCCCGGAACTTGGGGGATATTTTCCAGTCCCGGGGACTCTCAACTAACTCCTGCTTGTCTTGGTTTGCAGTGAAATGGACACAGCGAAAGTTTTTGAACGCTCACTCTCGAGCTTCTGGGCCGAAATAGAGCCCCATTTTACTTTAAGACTGAAAGAGTAGGCGAGACCGTCTTGAGCGAATCGTGATTTTGACCAATTTTGCATTTATTTCCCGAGACTTGGGGGATATATTCCAATCAAAGGGACTCTACAGTAACTCCTGATGGCCTTGGTTTTCAGTGTAATGGACAGAGCACAACTTTGGAGCTTCTGGGCAGAAATATAGCCCCACTTTACTTTAAGACTCAGAGAGTAGATGAGACCGCCTTAAGCGCATCGTAATTTTGACGAACTTCGAATGGATTTCCCGGAACGTGGGGCATATTTTGCAGTCCCTTGGACGCTAAACTAAGTCCTGATGGCCTTGTTTTGAAGTAAAATGGACACAACAAAACTTTTTGAACCCTCACTTTCGAGCTTGTGGGCCGAAATATAGCCAGACTTCACTTTAGGACTGACACAGTAGCCGAGACCACGTTACGCGCATCATGAATTTGATCAACTTCGGCTCGATTTCCCGGGACTTGGGGGATATTCTCCAGTCCCGGGGACTCTAAACTAACTTCTGATGGCCTTGGTTTGCACTGAAAGTGACAGAGCAAAACTTTTTAAACACTCACTTTCGAGCTTCATAGCCGAAATATTGCCCCACTTCACTTTAAGACTCAAAGAGTAGCCGAGACCACCTTACGCACATCGTGATTTTGACCAACTTCGGCTCGATTTACCGCAACTTGGGGGATATTTTCCAGTCCCGAGGACTCTTAAGTAACCCCTGATGGCCTTGGTTTGCATTGAAATGGATACAGCAAACCTTTTTGAACGCTCACTTTTGAGCTTCTGGGCCGAAATATAGGCGCACTTCACTTTAAGACTGAAAGAGTAGCCGAGACCGTCTTGCGCAAATCGTGATTTTGACCAACTTCGGGATATATTCCATTTCCGCGGGCTGTAAACTAACTCTTGATGGCCTTGGTTTTCAGTGAAATGGACAAAGGAAAGCTTTTTGAACACTCTCTTTGTAGCTTCTGGGGCGAAATAGAATCCCACTTCACTTTCAGACTGAAATAGTAGCCGAGACCGCCTCACGCGCATCGTGAGTTAGACCAAGTTCAGCTCGATTTCACGCAACTTTTGGGATATTTTCCAGTCCGGGGGTACTGTAACCTAACTCCGGATTGCCTTGGTTTGCACTGAAATGCGCACAGCATAAATTTTTGAACGCCCACTTTGGAGCTTCTGGGCCGAAATATAGCCCCACTTCACTTTAAGACTGAAAGAGTAGCCGAGATCGCCTTACGCGCATCGTGATTTTGACCATTTTCGGATCGATTTCTCGGAACTTGGGGGATATTTTCCAGTCCCGGGGACTCTAAACTAACTCCTGATCGCCTTGCTTTGCATTGAAATGGACAGAGGAAAACCTTTTGAACGCTCACTTTCGAGCTTGTGGGCCGAAATATAGCCACACTTTACTTTAAGACTGAAACAGTAGCCGAGACCGCATTTCGTGCATCGTGATTTTGATCAACTTCGGCTCGCTTTCCCGGAACTTGGGGAATATTTTCCAGTCCCGCGGACCCTAAACTAAGTCCTGATAGCCTTGTTTTGAAGTGAAATGGACACAGCAAAACTTTTTGAACGCTCACTTTCTAGCTTGTGGGCCGAAATATAGGCACACTTGACTTTAAGACTGAAACAGTAGCCGAGACCACGTTACGCGCATCATGAATTTGATCAACTTCGGCTCCAATTCCCGGGACTTGGGGGATATATTCCAGTCCCGGGGAATCTAAACTAACTGCTGATGGCCTTGGTTTGCATTGAAATGGACACAGCACAGTTTTTTGAACACACACTTTTGAGATTCTGTGCCGAAATATAGCCCCACTTCACTTAAGACTGAAAGAGTAACAGAGACCGACTTGCTCGGATCGTGAGTTTGACAAACTTCCGGTCGATATTCAGGAACTTGGGGGATATTTTCTAGTCCCAGGAACTCTAAACTAACTCCTCATGGCCTTGGTTTGCAGTGAAATGGACAGAGCAAAACTTTTTGAACGCTCACCTTCGAGCTTCCTGGCCGAAATAAAGCCCCACTTTACTTTAAGACTTAAAGAGTAACCGAGACCACCTTACCCTCAACTAACTTTTGATAGCTTTGGTTTGCAGTGAAATGCACACAGCAAAACTTTTTGAACGCTCACTTTCGAGCTTCTGGACAGAAATATAGCCCCACTTCACTTTAAGACTGAAAGGGTACCCGAGACCGCTTCGGGAGCATCGTGATTTTGACCAACCTCATCTCGATTTACCGGAACTTGGGGAATATTTTCCAGTCCCTGGGACGCTAAACTAACTCGTGATGGCCTTGTTTTTCAGTAAAAGAACACAGCAAAACTTTTTGAAGGCTCACTTTCGGGCTTCTGGGCCGAAATATAGCCCCACTTCACTTTAAGACTAAAACAGTAGCCGAAACCGCATTTCGCGCATCGTGATTTTGATCAACTTCGGTTCGATTCCCCGGAACTTGGGCAATCTTTTTCAGTCCCGGCGACTCTAAACTAACCCCTGATGGCCTTGGTTTGCAGTGAAATGGACACAGGAAAACTTTTTGAACGCTCACTTTCGGGCTTCTGGCCCGAAATATAGCCCCACTTCACTTTAAGACAGAAAGAGTAGCCGAGACCACTTTAGGGGCATCGTGATTTTGACCAACCTCGGCTCAATTTCCCGGACCTTGGGGCATATTTTCTTGTCCCGGGGACGCTAAACTAACTCCTGATGGCCTTGGTTTGCAGTGAAATGAACACAGCAAAACCTTTTGAACGTTCACTTTCGGGTTTCTCGCCCGAAATATAGCCCCACTTCACTCTAAGACTGAAAGAGTAGCCGACACTACCTTACGCAAATCGTGATTTTGACCAAAGTCGGCTCGATTTCCCGGAAGTTGGGGGTTATTTTCCAAACCCCGGGACACTAAACTAGGTCCTGATGGCTTTGGTTTGCAGTGAAATGGACACAGCAAAACTTTTTGAACGCTCACTTTCGAGCTTGTGGGCCGAAATATAGCCACACTTTACTTTAAGACTTAAAAAGTAGCCGAGACCGCATTTCGCGCATCGTGATTTTGATCAACTTCGGCTCGCTTTCCCGGAACTTGGGGAATATTTTCCAGTCCCGGGGACCCTAAACTAACTTTTGATAGCTTTGGTTTGCAGTGAAATGCACACAGCAAAACTTTTTGAACGCTCACTTTCGAGCTTCTGGACAGAAATATAGCCCCACTTGACTTTAAGACTGAAAGGGTAGCCGAGACCGCTTTGGGAGCATCGTGATTTTGACCAACTTCAGCTCGATTTACCAGAACTTGGGGAATATTTTGGAGCCCCGGGGACCCTAAACCAACTTTTGATAGCTTTGGCTTGCAGTGAAATGCACACAGCAAAACTTTTTGAACGCTCAGTTTCGGGCTTCTGGCCCGAAATATAGCCCCACTTCACTTCAAGACAGAAAGAGTAGCCGAGACCACTTTAGGGGCATCGTGGTTTTGACCAACCTCGGCTCAATTTCCCGGACCTTGGGGCATATTTTCTTGTCCCGGGGACGCTAAACTAACTCCTGATGGCCTTGGTTTGCAGTGAAATGAACACAGCAAAACTTTTTGAACGCTCACTTTCGGGCTTCTCGCCCGAAATATAGCCCCACTTCACTCTAAGACTGAAAGAGTAGCCGACACTACCTTACGCAAATCGTGATTTTGACCAACTTCGACTCGATTTCCCGGAAGTTGGGGGATATTTTCCAGTCCCGGGGACTCTAAACTAGCTCCTGATGGCTTTGGTTTGCAGTCAAATAAACACAGGGAAACTTTTTGAACGCTCACTTTCAAACTCCTGGGCAGCAATAAAGCCTCACTTCACCTTAAGACTGAAACAGTAAGCGAGACCGCCTAACGCGCACCGTGATTTTGACCAACTTCGGCTAAATATTCCTGAACTTGGGGGGATATTTTCCAGTCCCGAAGACTCTTAAGTAACCCCTGATGGCCTTCGTTTGCATTGAAATGGATACAGCAAAACTTTTTGAAGCTCACTTTTGAGCTTCTGGGCCGAAATATAGCCCCACTTCACTTTAAGACTGAAAGACTAGCCAAGACCGTCTTGCGCGCATCGTGATTTTGACCAACGTCTTCTCGATTTTCCGGAACTTGGGAAATATATTGCAGTCCCGGGGACTCTAAAATTAACTCCTCATGGCCTTGGTTTGCAGTGAAATGGAGACAGCAAATTTTTTGCAGCGCTCACTTTGGAGCTTCTGGGCCGAAATAGAGCCCCACTTCACTTTAAGACTGAAAGAGTAGCCGAGGCCGCCTTAGGCGCATCGTGATTTTGACCAACTTCGGCTTGAGTTGCCAGAACTTAAAAGATATTTTCCACTCCCGGAAACTCTAAACTAACTCATGATGGCCTTGGTTTTCAGTGAAATTGAGAGAGGAAAACTTTTTGAACGCTCACTTTCGAGCTTCTGGACCGAAATATAGCCCTACTTCACTTTCAGACTCAAAGAGTAGCCGAGACCGCCTTACGCGAATCGTTATTTTGACCAACTTCGTCTCGATTTGGCGGAACTTGGAGGATATTTTCCAGTTCCGGGGACTGTAAACTACTTCCTGAGGGCCTTGCTTTGCAGTGAAATGGGCACAGCATAACTTTTTGAACGCTCACTTTCGAGCTTCTGGGCCAAAATATACAGCCACGTCACTTAAGACTAAAAGAGTAGCCGAGACTGCTTTACGCGCATCGTGATTTTCACAAACTTCGGCTCGATTTCCCGGAACTTGGGGGATATTTTGATGTCCCGGAGACTGTTAACTGTCTCCTGATGTGGCTTGGTTCGCGGTGAAATGGACACAGCAAAACTTTTTGGACTTTCACTTTCGAGCTTCTGGGCCGAAATATAGCCCGAGTTCACTTTAAGAATGAAAGAATAGCCGAGACCGCCTTACGCGCATCGTGATTTTGACCAACTTTGGCTCGATTTCCCAGGAAATGGGGAATATTTTCCGGTACCGGGGACCCTAAATTAACTCCTGATTGCCTTGGTTTGCATTAAAATGGAGAGAGCAAAACTATTTCAACGCTTCCCTTCGGGCTTCTGAGCCGAAATATAGCCCCGCTTCAGTTTAAGACTGAAAGAGTAGCCGAGACCGTCTTACGCGCATCGTGATTTTGACCAACTTCGGCTCGATATGTCGGAACTAAGGGGATATATTCCAGTTCTGAGGACTCTAAACTAATTCCTGATGGCCTTGGTTTGCAGTAAAATGGACCCAGTAAAACTTTTTGAACGCTCAATTTCGAGCTTCTGGGCCAAAATATAGTCCCCCATTACTTTAACACTGAAAGAGTAGTCGAGACCGCCTTACGTGCATCGTAATTTTGACAAACTTCGGGTTGATTTCCCGGAATTTGGGGGATATTTTCCAGTCCCGGGGACTCTCAACTAACTCCTGCTTGTCTTGGTTTGCAGTGAAATGGACACAGCGAAAGTTTTTGAACGCTCACTCTCGAGCTTCTGGGCCGAAATAGAGCCCCATTTTACTATAAGACTGAAAGAGTAGGCGAGACCGTCTTGAGCGAATCGTGATTTTGACCAACTTTGCATTTATTTCCCGAGACTTGGGGGATATATTCCAGTCAAAGGGACTCTACAGCAACTCCTGATGGCCTTGGTTTTCAGTGAAATGGACAGAGCACAACTTTGGAGCTTCTGGGCAGAAATATAGCCCCACTTTACTTTAAGACTGAAAGAGTAGATGAGACCGCCTTAAGCGTATCGTAATTTTGACGAACTTCGAATGGATTTCCAGGAACTTGGGGGATATTTTGCAGTCCCTTGGACGCTAAACTAGGTGCCGATGGCTTTTTTTTGCAGTGCAATGGACACAGCAAAGCTTTTTGAACGCTCACTTTCGAGGTTGTGGGCCGAAATATAGCCATACTTCACTTTAAGACTGAAACAGTAGCCGTGACCTCCTTTAGCGCATCGTGATTTTGATCAACTTCAGCCCGATTTACCGGAACTTGGGGGATATTTCCCAGTCCCGGGGACTCTAAACTAACTCCTAATGGCCTTGGTTTGCATTGAAATGGACACAGCGCAATTTTTTGAACGCACACTTTCGAGATTCTGGGCCGAAATATAGCCCCACTTCACTTAAGACTGAATGAGTAGCCGAAACCCCCTTGCTCGCATCGTGAGTTTGACACACTTCCGGTCGATATTCCGGAACTTGGGGGATATTTGCCACTCCCAGGAGCTCTAAACTAACTCCTCATGGCCTTGGTTTGCAGTGAAATGGACTGAGCAAAACTTTTTGAACGCTCACCTTCGAGCTTCCTGGCCGAAATAAAGCCCAACTTTACTTTAAGACTTAAAGAGTAACCGAGACCACCATACGCGCATTGTGATTTTGACAAACTTCGGGTGGATTTCCCGGAACTTGGGGAACATTTTCCAGTCCCTTGGACGCTAAACTAAATCCTGATGACCTTGTTTTGCAGTGAAATGGACACAGCAAAACTTTTTGAACGCTCAATTTCGAGCTTGTGGGCCGAAATATAGCCACACTTTACTTTAAGTCTGAAACAGTAGCCGAGACCGCATTTCGCGCATCGTGATTTTGATCAACTTCGGCTCGCTTTCCCGGAACTTGGGGAATATTTTCCAGTCCCGGGGACCCTAAACTAACTTTTGATAGCTTTGGTTTGCAGTGAAATGCACACAGCAAAACCTTTTGAACGCTGACTTTCGAGCTTCTGGACAGAAATATAGCCCCACTTGACTTTAAGACTGAAAGGGTAGCCGAGACCGCTTTGGGAGCATCGTGATTTTGACCAACTTCAGCTCGATTTACCGGAACTTGGGGAATATTTTCCAGTGCCAGGGACGCAAAACTAACTCGTGATGGCCTTGTTTTTCAGCCAAAAAACACAGCAAAACTTTTTGAACGCTCACTTTCGGGCTTCTGGGCCAAAATATAGCCTCACTTCACTTTAAGACTGAAACAGTAGCCGATACCGCATTTCGCGCATCGTGATTTTGATCAACTTCGGTTCGATTCCCCGGAACTTGGGCAATCTTTTTCAGTCCCGGCGACTCTAAACTAACCCCTGATGGCCTTGGTTTGTAGTGAAATGGACATAGCAAAACTTTTTGACCGCTCACTTTCGGGCTTCTGGCCCGAAATATAGCCCCACTTCACTTTAAGACAGAAAGAGTAGCCGAGACCACTTTAGGGGCATCGTGATTTTGACCAACCTCGGCTCAATTTCCCGGACCTTGGGGCATATTTTCTTGTCCCGGGGACGCTAAACTAACACCTGATGGCCTTGGTTTGCAGTGAAATGAACACAGCAAAACTTTTTGAACGCTCACTTTCGGGCTTCTCGCCCGAAATATAGCCCCACTTCACTCTAAGACTGAAAGAGTAGCCGACACTACCTTACGCAAATCGTGATTTTGACCAACTTCGGCTCGATTTCCCGGAAGTTGGGGGATATTTTCCAGTCCCGGGGACTCTAAACTAGCTCCTGATGGCTTTGGTTTGCAGTAAAAAAAAACACGGGGAAACTTTTTGAACGCTCACTTTCAAGCTCCTGGGCAGGAATAAAGCCTCACTTCACTTTAAGACTGAAACAGTAAGCGAGACCGCCTAACGCGCACCGTGATTTTGACCAACTTCGGCTAAATTTTCCTGAACTTGGGGGAATATTTTCCAGTCCCGAAGACTCTTAAGTAACCCCTGATGGCCTTCGTTTGCATTGAAATGGATACAGCAAAACTTTTTGAAGCTCACTTTTGAGCTTCTGGGCCGAAATACAGCCCCACTTCACTTTAAGACTGAAAGAGTAGGCGAGGCCGCCTTAGGCGCATCGTGATTTTGACCAACTTCGGCTTGAGTTGCCAGAACTTTAAAGATATTTTCCACTCCCGGGGACTCTAAACTAACTCATGATGGCCTTGGTTTTCAGTGAAATTGAGAGAGGAAAACTTTTTGAACGCTCACTTTCGAGCTTCTGGACCGAAATATAGCCCTACTTCACTTTCAGACTCAAAGAGTAGCCGAGACCGCCTTACGCGAATCGTTATTTTGACCAACTTCGTCTCGATTTGGCGGAACTTGGAGGATATTTTCCAGTTCCAGGGACTGTAAACGACTTCCTGAGGGCTTTGCTTTGCAGTGAAATGGGCACAGCATAACTTTTTGAACGCTCACTTTCGAGCTTCTGGGCCAAAACATACAGCCACGTCACTTTAAGACTAAAAGAGTAGCTGAGACTGCTTTACGTGCATCGTGATTTTGACAAACTTCGGCTCGATTTCCCGGAACTTGGGGGATATTTTGATGTCCCGGAGACTGTTAACTGTCTCTTGATGTGGCTTGGTTCGCGGTGAAATGGACACAGCAAAACTTTTTGAACTTTCACTTTCGAGCTTCTGGGCCGAAATTCAGCCCGAGTTCACTTTAAGAATGAAAGAATAGCCGAGACCGCCTTACGCGCATCGTGATTTTGACCAACTTTGGCTCGATTTCCCAGGAAATGGGAAATATTTTCCGGTACCGGGGACTCTAAAGTAACTCCTGATTGCCTTGGTTTGCACTGAAATGGAGAGAGCAAAACTATTTCAACGCTCCCCTTCGGGCTTCTGAGCCGAAATAGAGCCCCACTTCAGTTTAAGACTGAAAGAGTAGCCGAGACCGTCTTACGCGCATCGTGATTTTGACCAACTTCGGCTCGATTTCCCGAAACTTCGGGGATATATTCAAGTTCCAAGGACTCTAAACTAACCCCTGGTGGCCTTGGTCTGCAGTGAAATGGATACAGCAAATTTTTTTGAACGCTTACTTTCGACATTCTGGGCCGAGATATAGCCCACTTCACTTTAAGACTGAAAGAGTAGCCGAGACCGTCTTACGCGCATCGTGATTTTGACCAACTTCGGCTCGATATGTCGGAACTAAGGGGATATATTCCAGTTCTGAGGACTCTAAACTAATTCCTGATGGCCTTGGTTTGCAGTAAAATGGACCCAGTAAAACTTTTTGAACGCTCAATTTCGAGCTTCTGGGCCAAAATATAGTCCCCCATTACTTTAACACTGAAAGAGTAGTCGAGACCGCCTTACGTGCATCGTAATTTTGACAAACTTCGGGTTGATTTCCCGGAATTTGGGGGATATTTTCCAGTCCCGGGGACTCTCAACTAACTCCTGCTTGTCTTGGTTTGCAGTGAAATGGACACAGCGAAAGTTTTTGAACGCTCACTCTCGAGCTTCTGGGCCGAAATAGAGCCCCATTTTACTATAAGACTGAAAGAGTAGGCGAGACCGTCTTGAGCGAATCGTGATTTTGACCAACTTTGCATTTATTTCCCGAGACTTGGGGGATATATTCCAGTCAAAGGGACTCTACAGCAACTCCTGATGGCCTTGGTTTTCAGTGAAATGGACAGAGCACAACTTTGGAGCTTCTGGGCAGAAATATAGCCCCACTTTACTTTAAGACTGAAAGAGTAGATGAGACCGCCTTAAGCGTATCGTAATTTTGACGAACTTCGAATGGATTTCCAGGAACTTGGGGGATATTTTGCAGTCCCTTGGACGCTAAACTAGGTGCCGATGGCTTTTTTTTGCAGTGCAATGGACACAGCAAAGCTTTTTGAACGCTCACTTTCGAGGTTGTGGGCCGAAATATAGCCATACTTCACTTTAAGACTGAAACAGTAGCCGTGACCTCCTTTAGCGCATCGTGATTTTGATCAACTTCAGCCCGATTTACCGGAACTTGGGGGATATTTCCCAGTCCCGGGGACTCTAAACTAACTCCTAATGGCCTTGGTTTGCATTGAAATGGACACAGCACAATTTTTTGAACGCACACTTTCGAGATTCTGGGCCGAAATATAGCCCCACTTCACTTAAGACTGAATGAGTAGCCGAAACCCCCTTGCTCGCATCGTGAGTTTGACACACTTCCGGTCGATATTCCGGAACTTGGGGGATATTTGCCACTCCCAGGAGCTCTAAACTAACTCCTCATGGCCTTGGTTTGCAGTGAAATGGACTGAGCAAAACTTTTTGAACGCTCACCTTCGAGCTTCTTGGCCGAAATAAAGCCCAACTTTACTTTAAGACTTAAAGAGTAACCGAGACCACCATACGCGCATTGTGATTTTGACAAACTTCGGGTGGATTTCCCGGAACTTGGGGAACATTTTCCAGTCCCTTGGACGCTAAACTAAATCCTGATGGCCTTGTTTTGCAGTGAAATGGACACAGCAAAACTTTTTGAACGCTCACTTTCGAGCTTGTGGGCCGAAATATAGCCACACTTTACTTTAAGTCTGAAACAGTAGCCGAGACCGCATTTCGCGCATCGTGATTTTGATCAACTTCGGCTCGCTTTCCCGGAACTTGGGGAATATTTTCCAGTCCCGGGGACCCTAAACTAACTTTTGATAGCTTTGGTTTGCAGTGAAATGCACACAGCAAAACCTTTTGAACGCTGACTTTCGAGCTTCTGGAAAGAAATATAGCCCCACTTGACTTTAAGACTGAAAGGGTAGCCGAGACCGCTTTGGGAGCATCGTGATTTTGACCAACTTCAGCTCGATTTACCGGAACTTGGGGAATATTTTCCAGTGCCAGGGACGCAAAACTAACTCGTGATGGCCTTGTTTTTCAGCCAAAAAACACAGCAAAACTTTTTGAACGCTCACTTTCGGGCTTCTGGGCCAAAATATAGCCTCACTTCACTTTAAGACTGAAACAGTAGCCGATACCGCATTTCGCGCATCGTGATTTTGATCAACTTCGGTTCGATTCCCCGGAACTTGGGCAATCTTTTTCAGTCCCGGCGACTCTAAACTAACCCCTGATGGCCTTGGTTTGTAGTGAAATGGACATAGCAAAACTTTTTGACCGCTCACTTTCGGGCTTCTGGCCCGAAATATAGCCCCACTTCACTTTAAGACAGAAAGAGTAGCCGAGACCACTTTAGGGGCATCGTGATTTTGACCAACCTCGGCTCAATTTCCCGGACCTTGGGGCATATTTTCTTGTCCCGGGGACGCTAAACTAACACCTGATGGCCTTGGTTTGCAGTGAAATGAACACAGCAAAACTTTTTGAACGCTCACTTTCGGGCTTCTCGCCCGAAATATAGCCCCACTTCACTCTAAGACTGAAAGAGTAGCCGACACTACCTTACGCAAATCGTGATTTTGACCAACTTCGGCTCGATTTCCCGGAAGTTGGGGGATATTTTCCAGTCCCGGGGACTCTAAACTAGCTCCTGATGGCTTTGGTTTGCAGTAAAAAAAAACACGGGGAAACTTTTTGAACGCTCACTTTCAAGCTCCTGGGCAGGAATAAAGCCTCACTTCACTTTAAGACTGAAACAGTAAGCGAGACCGCCTAACGCGCACCGTGATTTTGACCAACTTCGGCTAAATTTTCCTGAACTTGGGGGAATATTTTCCAGTCCCGAAGACTCTTAAGTAAC
The DNA here is from genome assembly GCF_964199315.1 of Orbicella franksi. NCBI lineage: Eukaryota > Metazoa > Cnidaria > Anthozoa > Scleractinia > Merulinidae > Orbicella > Orbicella franksi. The sequence goes on along the minus strand of NC_138145.1, from coordinate 1,813,287 downwards.
CCCTGATGGCCTTCGTTTGCATTGAAATGGATACAGCAAAACTTTTTGAAGCTCACTTTTGAGCTTCTGGGCCGAAATACAGCCCCACTTCACTTTAAGACTGAAAGAGTAGGCGAGGCCGCCTTAGGCGCATCGTGATTTTGACCAACTTCGGCTTGAGTTGCCAGAACTTTAAAGATATTTTCCACTCCCGGGGACTCTAAACTAACTCATGATGGCCTTGGTTTTCAGTGAAATTGAGAGAGGAAAACTTTTTGAACGCTCACTTTCGAGCTTCTGGACCGAAATATAGCCCTACTTCACTTTCAGACTCAAAGAGTAGCCGAGACCGCCTTACGCGAATCGTTATTTTGACCAACTTCGTCTCGATTTGGCGGAACTTGGAGGATATTTTCCAGTTCCAGGGACTGTAAACGACTTCCTGAGGGCTTTGCTTTGCAGTGAAATGGGCACAGCATAACTTTTTGAACGCTCACTTTCGAGCTTCTGGGCCAAAACATACAGCCACGTCACTTTAAGACTAAAAGAGTAGCTGAGACTGCTTTACGTGCATCGTGATTTTGACAAACTTCGGCTCGATTTCCCGGAACTTGGGGGATATTTTGATGTCCCGGAGACTGTTAACTGTCTCTTGATGTGGCTTGGTTCGCGGTGAAATGGACACAGCAAAACTTTTTGAACTTTCACTTTCGAGCTTCTGGGCCGAAATTCAGCCCGAGTTCACTTTAAGAATGAAAGAATAGCCGAGACCGCCTTACGCGCATCGTGATTTTGACCAACTTTGGCTCGATTTCCCAGGAAATGGGAAATATTTTCCGGTACCGGGGACTCTAAAGTAACTCCTGATTGCCTTGGTTTGCACTGAAATGGAGAGAGCAAAACTATTTCAACGCTCCCCTTCGGGCTTCTGAGCCGAAATAGAGCCCCACTTCAGTTTAAGACTGAAAGAGTAGCCGAGACCGTCTTACGCGCATCGTGATTTTGACCAACTTCGGCTCGATTTCCCGAAACTTCGGGGATATATTCAAGTTCCAAGGACTCTAAACTAACCCCTGGTGGCCTTGGTCTGCAGTGAAATGGATACAGCAAATTTTTTTGAACGCTTACTTTCGACATTCTGGGCCGAGATATAGCCCACTTCACTTTAAGACTGAAATAGTAGCCGAGACCGCCTTAGACGCATCGTGATTTTGACCAAGTTCGGCTTGAGTTGCTAGAACTTAAGGGATATTTTTTAGTCCCGCGGACTCTAAACTAACTCATGATGGCCTTGGTTTTCAGTTAAATTGAGAGAGCAAAACTTTTTGAACGCTCACTTTCGAGCTTCTGGGCCGAAATATACAGCCACGTCACTTTAAGACTAAAAGAGTAGCCGAGACTGCTTTACGCGCATCGTGATTTTGACAAACTTCGGCTCGATTTCCCGGGAATTGGGGGATATTTTGATGTGCCGGACACTGTTAACAATCTGCTGATGTGGCTTGGTTTGCGGTGAAATGGACACAGCAAAACTTTTTGAACTTTCACTTTCGAGCTTCTGGGCCGAAATATAGCCCCAGTTCACTTTAAGAATCAAAGAGTAGCCGAGACCGCCTTACGCGCATCGTGATTTTGACAAAATTCGGCTCGATTTCCCAGAACTTGGGCGATATTTTTCAGTGTCGAGCAGTCTAAACTATTGCCTTGGTTTGCAGTGAAATGAACAAGGTAACACTTTTTGAACGCTTATTTTCGAGCTTCTGGGATGAAATATAGCCCCACTTCACTTTAAGACTGAAAGAGTAGGCGAGACCGCCTTACGCGCATCGTCATTTTGAGCAACTTACGCTTGATTTTCTAGAATTTTGGCGATATTTTCAAGTCCCAGGGACTCTAAACTAACTCCTGATGGCCTTGGTTTGATGTGAAATGCAGGCAGGAAAACTTTTTGAACGCTCAGTTTCGAGCTTCTGGGCCCAAATACAACCGTACTTCACTTTAAGACTGAAATAGTAGCCGAGACCTCCTTACGGGCATCGTGATTATGACCCAGTTCAGGTCGATTTCCCGGAACTTGGGGGATATTTTCCAGTCCGGGGGACTTTAAACTAACTCCTGATGGCCTTGGTTTGCAGTTAAATGCACAAAGCGTAACTTTTTAAAGGTTCACTTTCGAGATTCTGGGCCGAAATATAGCCCCACTTTACTTTAAGACTGAAAGAGTAGCCGAGACCGTCTTACGCGCATCGTGATTTTGACAACCTTCCGTTGGATTTCCCGGAACTTCGGGGATATATTCCAGTCCCGGGGACTCTAAACTAACTGCTGATGGCCTTGGTTTGCAGTGAAATGGACACAGCACATTTTTTTGAACGCTTACTTTCGAGCTTCTCGGCCGAAATATAGCCCTACTTCACTTTAAGACTGAAAGAGTAGCCGAAACCACCTTACGCGCATCGTAATTTTGACCAACTTCGGCTGGATTTGCCGGAAGTTGGCGAATATTTTCAATTCCCGGAAAAGCTAAACTAACTTCCGATGGCCTTAGTTTGCAGTTAAATGGACACAGCAAAACTTTTTGAACGCTCACTTTCGAGCTTATGGCTCGAAATATAGCCCCACTTAACTTTAAGACTGAAAGAGTAGCCGAGACCACCTTACGCGCATCGTGATTTTGGTATACTTCGGCTCGATTTCCCGCAAATACGGGGATATTTTCCAGTCCCGGGGACCCTAAACTAACTTCTGATGGCCTTGGTTTCCAGTGAAATGGACACAGGAACACTTTTTGAACGCGCACTTTCGAGCTTGCTCGGCGAAATATAGCCCTACTTCTTTTTAAGACTGAAAGAGTAGGCGGGAGCGCCTTACGCGCATTGTGATTTTGAGGATCTTCGGCTCGATCTGGCGAAACTTGGGAGATATTTTCCAGTCCCAAAGTCTCTAAACTCACTCCTGATTGTCTAAGATGTGAGTGAAATAGACACAAAAATTTTTGAACCCTTACTTTCGAGCTTCTGGAGTTAAATCTAAGCCCACTTTACCATAAGACTGAACGAGTAGCCGAGACCCCCTTAAGCGCATGGTGATTTTGAGTAGCTTCGGGTGGATTTCCCGTAACTTGGGGGATATTTCCAGTTCCTTTGACGCTAAACTAAGTCGTGATGGCCTTGTTTTGCAGTGAAATGGACACAGCAAAACTTTTTAAACAATCAGTTTCGAGCTTCTGGGCCGAAATATTGCCCCAATTCACTTTAAGACTGAAAGAGTAGCCGAGACCGCCGTTCGCGCGTCGTGATTTTGACCATCTTCGGTTAAATTTCCCGGAACTTGGGGGATATTTTCCAGTCCCGGGGACTCTAAACTGACCCCCGACGTCCTTGGTCTGCAGTAAAATGGACACAGCAAAACTTTTTGAACCCTCACTTTTGAGCTTCTGGGCCGAAATATAGCTCCACTTCACTTTAAGAGTGAAAGAGTAGCCGAGACCGCCTTAGGCCCATCGTAAGTTTGACCAACTTCGGCTCGATTTCCCGAAACTTGGGGGATATTTTCCAGTCCCGCGGACTCTAAAGTAACTCCTGATGGCCTTGCTCTGGAGTGAAATGGACACAGCACAACTTTTTGAACGCTCACTTTCGAGCTTCTGGGGGGAAATATTGCCCCAGTTCACTTTGAGAATGAAAGAGTAACCGGGACCGCCTTACGCGCATGGTGATTTTGACCAACTTTGGCTCGATTTCCCGGGAAATGGGTGATATTTTCCGGTACCGGGGACTCTAAACTAACTCCTGATTGCCTCGGTTTGCAGTGAAATGGACTCAGCCAAACTTTTTGAACGTTCACTTTCGAGCTTCTGAGCCGAAGCATAGCCCCACTTCACTTTAAGACTGAAAGAGTAGCCGGGACCGCCTTACGCGCATGGTAATTTTGTCGAACTTCGGCTTGATTTCCTGGGACTTGGGGGATATTGCCCAGTCCCGGAAGCTCTAAAGTAACTCCTGAATGCCTTGGTTATTAGTGAAATGGACACAGGTAAAAGGAGCGCACGCTCGGTTTCCAGGTTGTAGGCCGAAATATAGCCCCACTTTATTTTAAGACTGAAAGTGTACACGAAACCGCCTTAAGCGCATCGAAATTTTTAGCCACTATGGCTCGATATGCCTAAACTTGGGGGATATTTTCCAGTCCCGGGGACTCTACCCTAACTCTTGATGGCCTTAGTTTTCAGTAAAATGGTCACAGGTAACAGGAGCGCACGCTCGGTGTCGAGCTTCTAGGCCGAAATGTAGCCCCAGTTCATTTTAAGACTGAAAGAGTAAACGAAAGTGCCGTACGCCTATCGTAATTTTAAGAAAGTATGGCTCAATTTGCCGAAACATGGAGGATAGCTTCCAGTCTCGAGGATTCTAAACTATCTCCTGGTGGACTTAGTTCTTAGTGAAATGGACACAGGTAAAAGGAGAGCACGCTCAGTGTCGAGCTTGTAGAACCGAAATATAGCCCCACTTCATTTTCGGCGTAAACGAGTAGCCGAGACCGCCTAACGCGCATCGTGATTTTGAGCATCTTTGGCTCGATTTGCCGGAATTCGGGCAATATTTTCCAGTCCTGAGGACTCTATGTTAACTCCTGATCAACTTAGTTTTCAGTGATATGTACACAGGCAAAAGGAGTGCACGCTCGGTGTTGAGCTTGTCGGCCGAAATATAGCCCCACTTCATTTAAGACTGAAAGAGTAGCCGAGACCGCCTTACGCGCATCGTGATTTTGAGCAACTTTGGCTTGATCTGCCAGAATTTGGGAAATCATTTCCAGTCCCAAGGACTCTAAACTAACTCCTGATGGCCTAAGATGTCAGTGAAATGGACACAGGTAAAATTAGCGCACGCCCGGTCTCGAGCTTCTAGGTCGAAATATAGCCCCCCTTAATTTTAAGACTGAACGAGTAGCCGAGAACGCCTTACGCGCATCGTGATTTTGGGCCAGTTTTGCTCGATTTCCCGCAAGTTGGCGAATAATTTAAAGTCCCGGGGACGCTAAACTAACTCCCGATGACCTTGGTTTGCAGTTTTATGAACACAGCAAAACATTCTGAACGCTCACCTTCGAGCTTCAGTGCCGCAATATAGCCCTACTTCAATTTAAGACTGAAAGAATAACCGAGAGCCCGTTACGCGCATCGTAATTTTCATCAATTTCGGCGCCATTTCCTGGAACTTGGAGAATATTTTCCAGTTCCGGGGACTCTAAACTAAATCCTGATTGCCTTGGTTTGCAGTCAAATGGACACAGCAAAACTTTTTGAACGCTCACTTTCGAGCTTGTGGGCCTAAATATAGCCACACTTCACTTTAAGACTGAAACAGTAGCCGAGACCGCGTTACGCACATCGTGATTTTGAGGAACTTCTGCTCGCTTTCCTGGAACTTGGGGAATATTTTCCAGTCCCGGGGACTCTAAACTAACTCCTGATGGCCATGGTTTGCAGTGAAATTCACACAGCACAAGTTTTTGAACGAACACTTTCGAGCTTTTAGGCCGAAATATAGTCCCACATCACTTACGACTTAAAGAGTAGCCGAGACCGGCGTGCGCGCATCGTGATTTTGACCAACTTCGGGTCGATATTTCGAACTTGGGGGATATTTTCCAGTCCCAGGGACTCTAAACTAACTCTTGATGGCCTTGGTTTCCAGTGAAATGGAGACAGCAAAACTCTTTGAACGCTCACCTTCACGCTTCTGGGCCGAAATATAGCCCACTTTACTTTAATACTGAAAAAGTAGCCGAGACCGCCTTACGCGCATCGTGATTTTGACAAACTTCGGGTGGATTTCCCGGAGCTTGGGGGATATTTTCCAGTCCCTTGGACGCTAAACTAGGTGCCGATGGCCTTGTTTTGCAGTGAAATAGACACAGCAAAGCTTTTTCAAGGCTCACTTTCGAGGTTGTGGGCCGAAATATAGCCATACTTCACTTTAAGACTGAAACAGTAGCCGAGACCACGTTTCGCGCATCGTGATTTTGATCAACTTCGGCTCGATTTCCCGGAACTTGCGAAATATTTTCCAGTCCCGGGGACTCTAAACTAACTCGTGCTGGTGTTGGTTTGCAGTGAAACAGAAACAGAAAAAGGTTTTGAACGCATACTTTCGAGCTTCTGGAGCGAAATAGAACCCCACTTCACTTGAAGACTGAAAGAGTAGCCGAGACCGCCTTACGTGCATCGTGATTTTGAGCAACTTCGGCTCGATTTGCCGGAACTAAGGGCATATATTCCAGTTTTGAGGACTCTAAACTAATTCCTGATGGCCTTGGTTTGCAGTAAAATGGAGCCAGGAAAACTTTTTGAACGCTCAATTTCGAGCTTCTGGGCCAAAATATAGCCCCCCATTACTATAACACTGAAAGAGTAGCCGAGATCGCCTTACGTGCATCGTGATTTTGACAAACCTCGGGTTGATTTCCCGGAACTTGGGGGATATTTTCCAGTCCTGGGGACTCTCAACTAACTCCTACTTGTCTTGGTTTGCAGTGAAATGGACACAGCGAAAGTTTTTGAACGCTCACTCTCGAGCTTCTGGGCCGAAATAGAGCCCCATTTTACTTTAAGACTGAAAGAGTAGGCGAGACCGTCTTGAACGAATCGTGATTTTGCCCAATTTCGCCTTTATTTCCCGAGACTTGGGGGATATATTCCAATCAAAGGGACTCTACAGTAACTCCTGATGGCCTTGGTTTTCAGTGAAATGGACAGAGCACAACTTTGGAGCTTCTGGGCAGAAATATAGCCCCACTTTACTTTAAGACTGACAGAGTAGATTAGACCGCCTTACGCGCATCGTAATTTTGACGAACTTCGAATGGATTTCTCGGAACTTGGGGGATATTTTGCAGTGCCTTGGACACTAAACTAAGTCCTGATGGCCTTGGTTTGAAGTAAAATGGACACAACAAAACTTTTTGAACCCTCACTTTCGAGCTTCTGGGCCGAAATATAGCCACACTTCACTTTAGGACTGACACAGTAGCCGAGACCACGTGACGCGCATCATAAATTTGATCAACTTCGGCTCGATTTGCCGGGACTTGGGGGATATTCTCCAGTCCCGGGGACTCTTAAGTAACCCCTGATGACCTTGGTTTGCACTGAAAGTGACAGAGCAAATATAGCCCCACTTCACTTTAAGACTGAAAGAGTAGCCGAGATCGCCTTACGCGCATCGTGATTTTGACCATTTTCGGCTCGCTTTCTCGGAACTTGGGGGATATTTTCCAGTCTCGGGGACTCTAAACTAACTCCTGATCGCCTTGCTTTGCATTGAAATGGACAGAGGAAAACATTTTGAACGCTCACCTTCGAGCTTCCTGGCCGAAATAAAGCCTCAGTTTACTTTAAGACCTAAAGAGTAACCGAGACCACCTTACGCGCATTGTGATTTTGACAAACTTCGGGTGGATCTCCCGGAACTTGGGAAACATTTTCCAGTCCCTTGGACGCTAAACTAAGTCCTGATGGCCTTGTTTTGCATTGAAATGGACAGAGCAAAACTTTTTGAACGCTCAATTTCGAGCGTGTGGGCCGAAATATAGCCACACTTTACTTTAGGACTGAAACAGTAGCCGAGACCGCATTTCGCGCATCGTGATTTTGATCAACTTCGGCTCGCTTTCCCGGAACTTGGGGAATATTTTCCAGTCCCGGGGACCCTAAACTAACTTTTGATAGCTTTGGTTTGCAGTGAAATGCACACAGCAAAACTTTTTGAACGCTCACTTTCGAGCTTCTGGACAGAAATATAGCCCCACTTGACTTTAAGACTGAAAGGGTAGTCGAGACCGCTTTGGGAGCATCGTGATTTTGACCAACTTCAGCTCGATTTACCGGAGCTTGGGGAATATTTTCCAGTGCCAGGGACGCTCAACTAACTCGTGATGGCCTTGCTTTTCAGTCAAAGAACACAGAAAAACTTTTTGAACGCTCACTTTCGGGCTTCTGGGCCGAAATATAGCCCAACTTCACTTTAAGACTGAAACAGTAGCCGATACCGGATTTCGCGCATCGTGATTTTGATCAACTTCGGCTCGATTCCCCGGAACTTGGGCAATCTTTTTCAATCACAGGAACTCTAAACTAACCCCTGATGGCCTTGGTTTGCAGTGAAATGGACACAGCAAAACTTTTTGAACGCTCACTTTCGGGCTTCTGGCCCGAAATATAGCCTCACTTCACTTTAAGACAGAAAGAGTAGCCGAGACCACTTTAGGGACATGGTGATATTGACCAACCTCGGCTCAATTTCCCGGACCTTGGGGCATATTTTCTTGTCCCGGGGACGCTAAACTAACTCCTGATGGCCTTGGTTTGCAGTGAAATGAACACAGCAAAACTTTTTGAACGCTCACTTTCGGACTTCTGGCCCGAAATATAGCCCCACTTCACTCTAAGACTGAAAGAGTAGCCGACACTACCTTACGCAAGTCGTGATTTTGACCAACTTCGGCTCGATTTCCCGGAAGTTGGGGGGTATTTTTACAGTCCCGGGGACTCTAAACTAGCTGTTGATGGCTTTGGTTTGCAGTCAAATAAACACAGGGAAACTTTGTCAACGCTCACTTTCAAACTCCTGGGCAGGAATAAAGCCTCACTTCACTTTAAGACTGGAACAGTAAGCGAGACCGCCTAACGCGCACCGTGATTTTGACCAACTTCGGCTAAATTTTCCTGAACTTGGGGGAATATTTTCCAGTCCCGAAGACTCTTAAGTAACCCCTGATGGCCTTCGTTTGCATTGAAATGGATACAGCAAAACTTTTTGAAGCTCACTTTTGAGCTTCTGGGCCGAAATATAGCCCCACTTCACTTTAAGACTAAAAGAGTAGCCGAGGCCGCCTTAGGCGCATCGTGATTTTGACCAACTTCGGCTTGAGTTGCCAGAACTTTAAAGATATTTTCCACTCCCGGGGACTCTAAACTAACTCATGATGGCCTTGGTTTTCAGTGAAATTGAGAGAGGAAAACTTTTTGAACGCTCACTTTCGAGCTTCTGGACCGAAATATAGCCCTACTTCACTTTCAGACTCAAAGAGTAGCCGAGACCGCCTTACGCGAATCGTTATTTTGACCAACTTCGTCTCGATTTGGCGGAACTTGGAGGATATTTTCCAGTTCCGGGGACAGTAAACTACTTCCTGAGGGCCTTGCTTTGCAGTGAAATGGGCACAGCATAACTTTTTGAACGCTCACTTTCGAGCTTCTGGGCCAAAATATACAGCCACGTCACTTTAAGACTAAAAGAGTAGCCGAGACTGCTTTACGCGCATCGTGATTTTGACAAACTTCGGCTCGATTTCCCGGAACTTGAGGGATATTTTGATGTCCCGGAGACTGTAAACAATCTCCTGATATGGCTTGGTTCGCGGTGAAATGGACACAGCAAAACTTTTTGAACTTTCACTTTCGAGCTTCTGGGGCGAAATATAGCCCGAGTTCTCTTTAAGAATGAAAGAATAGCCGAGACCGCCTTACGCGCATCGTGATTTTGACCAACTTTGGCTCGATTTCCCAGGAAATGGGGATATTTTCCGGTACCGGGGACTCTAAAGTAACTCCTGATTGCCTTGGTTTGCATTGAAATGGAGAGAGCAAAACTTTTTCAACGCTCCCCTTCGGGCTTCTGAGTCATCATGTAGCCCCACTTCAGTTTAAGACTGAAAGAGTTAGCGAGACCGTCTTACGCGCATCGTGATTTTGACCAACTTCGGCTCGATTTCCCGAAACTTCGGGGATATATTCAAGTTGCAAGGACTCTAAACTAACCCCTGATGGCCTTGGTCTGCAGTGAAATAGACACAGCAAATCTTTTTGAACGCTTACTTTCGAAATTCTGGGCCGAAATATAGCCCCACTTCACTTTAAGACTGAAATAGTAGCCGAGACCGCCTTAGACGCATCGTGATTTTGACCAACTTCGGCTTGAGTTGCCAGAACTTAAGGGATATTTTTTAGTCCCGCGGACTCTAAACTAACTCATGATGGCTTTGGTTTTCAGTTAAATTGAGAGAGCAAAAGTTTTTGAACGCTCACTTTCGAGCTTCTGGGCCGAAATATAGCCCTAGTTCACTCTAAGAATGAGAGAGTAGGCGAGACCGCCTTACGCGCATCGTGATTTTGACAAACTTCGGCTCGATTTCCCCGAACTTGGGCCATATTTTACGGTCCCGAGGAGTCTAAAGTAACTGCTGATGGCCTTGGTTTGCAGTGAAATGAACACAGCAAAACTTTTTGAACTTTCAATTTCGAGCTTCGGGGCCGAAATATAGCCCCAGTTCACTTTAAGAATGAGAGAGTAGGCGAGACCGCCTCACGCGAATCGTGATTTTGACAAATTCGGCTCGATTTCCCCGAACTTGGGCGATATTTTCCAGTACCGAGCAGTCTAAACTAACTCCTGATGGCCTTGGTTTGAAGTGAAATGAACAAAGTAACACTTTTTGAACGCTTATTTTCGAGCTTCTGGAATGAAATATAGCCCCACTTCACTTTAAGACTGAAAGAGTAGGCGAGACCGCCTTACGCGCATCGTGATTTTGAGCAACTTCCGCTCGATTTTCTAGAAGTTTGGCGATATTTTCAAGTCCCGGGGACTCTAAACTAACTCCTGATGGCCTTGGTTTGATGTGAAATGCACGCAGGAAAACGTTTTGAAAGCTCAGTTTCGAGCTTGTGGGCCGAAATACAACCGTCCTTCACTTTAAGACTGAAATAGTAGCCGAGACCTCCTTACGAGCATCGTGATTTTGACCCAGTTCAGCTCGATTTCCCGGAACTTGGGGGATATTTTCCAGTCCGGGGGACTGTAAACTAACTCCTGATGGCCTTGGTTTGCAGTGAAATGCACAAAGCGTAACTTTTTAAAGGTTTAGTTTCGAGCTTCTGGGCCGAAATATAGCCCCACTTTACTTTAAGACTGAAAGAGTAGCCGAGACCGTTTTACGCGCATCGTGATTTTGAACAACTTCCGTTCGATTTCCAGGAGCTTCGGGGATATATTCTGGGCCCGGGGACTCTAAACTAACTGCTGATGGCCTTGGTTTGCAGTGAAATGGACACAGCACATTTTTTTGAACGCTCACTTTCGAGCTTCTCGGCCGAAATATAGCCCTACTTCACTTTAAGACTGAAAGAGTAGCCGAGACCGCCTTACGCGCATCGTAATTTTCACCAACTTCGGCTCGATTTGCCGGAAGTTGGCGAATATTTTCAATTCCCTGGGAAACTAAACTAACTTCCGATGGCCTTAGTTTGCAGTTAAATGGACACAGCAAAACTTTTTGAACGCTCACTTTCGAGCTTATGGGTCGAAATATAGCCCCACTTTACTTTAAGACTGAAAGAGTAGCCGAGACCGCCTTACACGCATCGTGATTTTGGGATACTTCGGCTCGATTTCCCGCAAATACGGGGATATTTTCCAGTCCCGGAGACTTTAAACTAACTCCTGATGGCCTTGGTTTGAAGTGAAATGAACAAAGTAACACTTTTTGAACGCTTATTTTCGAGCTTCTGGAATGAAATATAGCCCCACTTCACTTTAAGACTGAAAGAGTAGGCGAGACCGCCTTACGCGCATCGTGATTTTGAGCAACTTCCGCTCGATTTTCTAGAAGTTTGGCGATATTTTCAAGTCCCGGGGACTCTAAACTAACTCCTGATGGCCTTGGTTTGATGTGAAATGCACGCAGGAAAACGTTTTGAAAGCTCAGTTTCGAGCTTGTGGGCCGAAATACAACCGTCCTTCACTTTAAGACTGAAATAGTAGCCGAGACCTCCTTACGAGCATCGTGATTTTGACCCAGTTCAGCTCGATTTCCCGGAACTTGGGGGATATTTTCCAGTCCGGGGGACTGTAAACTAACTCCTGATGGCCTTGGTTTGCAGTGAAATGCACAAAGCGTAACTTTTTAAAGGTTTAGTTTCGAGCTTCTGGGCCGAAATATAGCCCCACTTTACTTTAAGACTGAAAGAGTAGCCGAGACCGTTTTACGCGCATCGTGATTTTGAACAACTTCCGTTCGATTTCCAGGAGCTTCGGGAATATATTCTGGGCCCGGGGACTCTAAACTAACTGCTGATGGCCTTGGTTTGCAGTGAAATGGACACAGCACATTTTTTTGAACGCTCACTTTCGAGCTTCTCGGCCGAAATATAGCCCTACTTCACTTTAAGACTGAAAGAGTAGCCGAGACCGCCTTACGCGCATCGTAATTTTCACCAACTTCGGCTCGATTTGCCGGAAGTTGGCGAATATTTTCAATTCCCTGGGAAACTAAACTAACTTCCGATGGCCTTAGTTTGCAGTTAAATGGACACAGCAAAACTTTTTGAACGCTCACTTTCGAGCTTATGGGTCGAAATATAGCCCCACTTTACTTTAAGACTGAAAGAGTAGCCGAGACCGCCTTACACGCATCGTGATTTTGGGATACTTCGGCTCGATTTCCCGCAAATACGGGGATATTTTCCAGTCCCGGAGACTTTAAACTAACTCCTGATGGCCTTGGTTTCCAGTGAAATGGACACAGGAACACTTTTTGAACGCGCACTTTCGAGCTTGCTCGGCGAAATATAGCCCTACTTCTTTTTAAGACTGAAAGAGTAGGCGGGAGCGCCTTACGCGCATTGTGATTTTGAGGATCTTCGGCTCGATCTGGCGAAACTTGGGAGATATTTTCCAGTCCCAAAGTCTCTAAACTCACTCCTGATTGTCTAAGATGTGAGTGAAATAGACACAAAAATTTTTGAACCCTTACTTTCGAGCTTCTGGAGTTAAATCTAAGCCCACTTTACCATAAGACTGAACGAGTAGCCGAGACCCCCTTAAGTGGATCGCGATTTTGAGTAACTTCGGGTGGATTTCCCGTAACTTGGGGGATATTTCCAGTTCCTTTGACGCTAAACTAAGTCGTGATGGCCTTGTTTTGCAGTGAAATGGACACAGCAAAACTTTTTAAACACTCAGTTTCGAGCTTCTGGGCCGAAATATTGCCCCAATTCACTTTAAGACTGAAAGAGTAGCCAAGACCGCCGTACGCGCGTCGTGATTTTGACCAACTTCGGTTAAATTTCCCGGAACTTGGCGAATATTTTCCAGTCCCGGGGACTCTAAACTGACCCCCGACGTCCTTGGTCTGCAGTCAAATGGATACAGCAAAACTTTTTGAACGCTCACTTTTGAGCTTCTGGGCCGAAATATAGCTCCACTTCACTTTAAGAGTGAAAGAGTAGCCGAGACCGCCTTACGCCCATCGTAATTTTAACAAACTTCGGCTCCATTTTCCGGAACTTGGGGGATATTTTCAAGTCCCGCGGACTCTAAAGTAACTCCTGATGGCCTTGCTCTGGAGTGAAATGGACACAGCACAACTTTTTGAACGCTAACTTTCGAGCTTCTGGGGGGAAATATTGCCCCAGTTCACTTTAAGAATGAAAGAGTAACCCGTACCGCCTTACGCGCGTCGTGATTTTGACCAAATTTGGCTCCATTAACCGGGAAATGGGGGATATTTTCCGGCACCGGGGACTCTAAACTAACTCCTGATTGCCTCGGTTTGCAGTGAAATGGACACAGCACAACTTTATGAACGCTCACTTTTGAGCTTCTGGGCCGAAGCATAGCCCTACTTCACTTAAAGACTGAAAGACTAGCCGTGACCGCCTTACGCGCATCGTGATTTTGGGCTACTTCGGCTCGCTTTCCCGGAACTTGGGAGATAATTCCCAGTCCCGGGCACTCTGAACTAATTCCTGATGGCCTTGGTTTTCAGTGAAATGGACACAGCCAAACTTTTTGAACGTTCACTTTCGAGCTTCTGGGCCGAAATATAGCCCCACTTCACTTTAAGACTGAAAGAGTAGCCGGGACCGCCTTACGCGCATGCTAATTTTGCCGAACTTCGGCTTCATTTCCTGGGACTTGGGGGATATTTTCCAGTCCCCTAAGCTCTAAACTAACTCCTGAAGGCCTTGGCTTTTAGTGAAATGGACACAGGTAAAAGGAGCGCACGCTCGGTTTCCAGGTTGTAGGCCGAAATATAGCCCCACTTTATTTTAAGACTGAAAGTGTACACGAAACCGCCTTAAGCGCATCGAAATTTTTAGCCACTATGGCTCGATATGCCTAAACTTGGGGGATATTTTCCAGTCCCGGGGACTCTACCCTAACTCTTGATGGCCTTAGTTTTCAGTAAAATGGTCACAGGTAACAGGAGCGCACGCTCGGTGTCGAGCTTCTAGGCCGAAATGTAGCCCCAGTTCATTTTAAGACTGAAAGAGTAAACGAAAGTGCCGTACGCCTATCGTAATTTTAAGAAAGTATGGCTCAATTTGCCGAAACATGGAGGATAGCTTCCAGTCTCGAGGATTCTAAACTATCTCTTGATAGACTTAGTTCTTAGTGAAATGGACACAGGTAAAAGCAGAGCACGCTCGGTGTCGAGCTTGTAGAACCGAAATATAGCCCCACTTCATTTTCGGAGTAAACGAGTAGCCGAGACCGCCTTACGCGCATCGTGATTTTGGGCACCTTTGGCTCGATTTGCCGGAATTCGGACAATATTTTCCAGTCCCGAGGACTCTATGTTAACTCCTGATGAACTTAGTTTTCAGTGATATGTACACAGGCAAAAGGAGTGCACCCTCGGTGTAGAGCTCCTCGGCCGAAATATAGCCCCACTTCATTTTAAGACTGAAAGAGTAGCCGAGACCGCCTTACGCGCCTCGTGATTTTGAACAACTTTGGCTCGATCTGCCAGAATTTGGGAAATATTTTCCAGTGCCAAGGACTCTAAACTAACTCCTGATGGCCTAAGATGTCAGTGAAATGGACACAGGTAAAATTAGCGCACGCCCGGTCTCGAGCTTGTAGGTCGTAATATAGCCCCCATTAATTTTAAGACTGAAAGAGCAGCCGAGACCGCCTTACGCGCATCGTGATTTTGGGCCACTTTTGCTCGATTTCCCGGAAGTTGGCGAATAATTTAAAGTCCCGGGGACGCTAAACTAACTCCCGATGACCTTGGTTTGCAGTTTAATGAACACAGCAAAACATTTTGAACGCTCACCTTCAAGCTTCAGTGCCGCAATATAGCCCTACTTCAATTTAAGACTGAAAGAATAACCGAGAGCCCGTTACGCGCATCGTAATTTTCATCAACTTCGGCGCCATTTCCTGGAACTTGGAGAATATTTTCCAGTTCCGGGGACTCTAAACTAACTCCTGATTCCCTTCGTTTGCAGTCAAATGGACACAGCAAAACTTTTTGAACGCTCACTTTGGAGCTTGTGGGCCTAAATATAGCCACACTGCACTTTAAGACTGAAGCAGTAGCCCAGACCGCGTTACGCGCATCGTGATTTTGAGCAACTTCTGCTCGCTTTCTTGCAACTTGGGGAATATTTTCCTGTCCCGGGGACTCTAAACTAACTCCTGATGGCCATGGTTTGCAGTGAAATTCACACAGCACAAGTTTTTGAACGAACACTTTCGAGCTTTTAGGCCGAAATATAGTCTCACATTACTTACGACTTAAAGAGTAGCCGAGACCGGCGTGCGCGCATCGTGATTTTGACCAACTTCGCGTCGATATTGCGGAACTTGGGGGATATTTTCCAGTCCCAGGGACTCTAAACTAACTCTTGACGGCCTTGGTTTGCAGTGAAATGGAGACAGCAAAACTTTTTCAACGCTCACCTTCAAGCTTCTGGGCCGAAAAATAGCCCACTTTACTTTAATACTGAAAAAGTAGCCGAGACCGCCTTACGTGCATCGTGATTTTGACAAACTTCGGGTGGATTTCCCGTAACTTGGGGGATATTTTCCAGTCCCTTGGACGCTAAACTAGGTGCCGATGGCCTTGTTTTGCAGTGAAATGGACACAGCAAAGCTTTTTGAACGCTCACTTTCGAGCTTGTGGGCCGAAATATAGCCATACTTCACTTTAAGACTGAAACAGTAGCCGAGACCACGTTTCGCGCATCGTGATTTTGATCAACTTCGGCTCGATTTCCCGGAACTTGCGAAATATTTTGCAGTCCCGGGGACTCTAAACTAACTCGTGCTGGTCTTGGTTTGCAGTGAAAGGGAAACAGAAAAAGTTTTTGAACGCATACTTTCGAGCTTCTGGAGCGAAATAGAAGCCCACTTCACTTGAAGACTGAAAGAGTAGCCGAGACCGCCTTACGTGCATGGTGATTTTGACCAACTTCGGCTCGATTTGCCGCAACTAATGGGATATATTCCAGTTTTGAGGACTCTAAACTAATTCCTGATGGCCTTGGTTTGCAGTAAAATGGAGCCAGCAATACTTTTTGAACGCTCAATTTCGAGCTTCTGGGCCAAAATATAGCCCCCCATTACTTTAACACTGAAAGAGTAGCCGAGACCGCCTTACGTGCATCGTGATTTTGACAAACTTCGGGTTGATTTCCCGGAACTTGGGGGATATTTTCCAGTCCCGTGGACTCTAAACTAACTCGTGCTGGTCTTGGTTTGCAGTGAAAGGGAAACAGAAAAAAGTTTTTGAACGCTCACTCGCGAGCTTCTGGTTCGAAATAGAGGCCAATTTTACTTTAAGACTGAAAGAGTAGACGAGACCGTCTTGAGCGAATCGTGATTTTGACCAATTTCGCCTTTATTTCCCGAAACTTGGGGTATATATTCCAGTCAAAGGGACTCTAGAGTAACTCCTGATGGCCTTGGTTTTCAGTGAAATGGACAGAGCACAACTTTGGAGCTTCTGGGCAGAAATATAGCCCCACTTTACTTTAAGACTGAGAGAGTAGATGAGACCGCCTTAGGCGCATCGTAATTTTGACGAACTTCGAATGGATTTCCCAGAACTTGGGGGATATTTTGCAGTCCCTTGGACGCTAAACTAAGTCCTGATGGCCTTGTTTTGAAGTAAAATGGACACAACAAAACTTTTTCAACGCTCACTTTCTAGCTTGTGAGCCGAAATATAGCCACACTTCACTTTAGGACTGACACAGTAGCCGAGACCACGTTACGCGCATCATGAATTCGATCAACTTCGGCTCGATTTCGCGGGACTTGGGGGACATTCTCCAGTCCCGGGGACTCTAAACTAACTTCTGATGGCCTTGGTTTGCACTGAAAGTGACAGAGCAAAACTTTCTAAACACTCACTTTCGAGATTCTGGGCCGAAATATATCCCGACTTCACTTTAAGAGTGAAAGAGTAGCCGAGACCACCTTACGCACATCGTGATTTTGACCAACTTCGGCTCGATTTGCCGGAACTTGGGGGATATTTTCCAGTCCCGGGGACTCTAAACTAACTCCTCATTGTCTTGTTTTTCAGGGAAATGGACACAGCGAAACTTTTTGAACGCTCACTCTCGAGCTTCTGGACCGAAATATAGCCCCACTTTACTTTAAGACTGAAAGAGTAGCCGAGACCGTCTTGCGCATATCCTGATTTTGACCAACTTCGAGTCAGTTTCCCGGAACTTGGGGGATATATTCCATTTCCGCGGGCTCGAAACTAACTCCTGATGGCCTTGGTTTTCAGTGAAATGGACAAAGGAAAGCTTTTTGAACACTCTCTTTGTAGCTTCTTGGCCGAAATAGAATCCCGCTTAACTTTCAGACTGAAATAGCAGCCGAGACCGCCTCACGCGCATCGTAAGTTAGACAAGGTTTAGCTCAATTTCACGCAACTTTTGGGATATTTTGCAGTCCGGGGGACTCTAAACTAACTCCGGATGGCCTTGGTTTGCACTGAAATGCGCACAGCATAAATTTTTGAACGCTCACTTTCGAGCTTGTGGGCCGAAATATAGCCACACTTCACTTTAAGACTGAAACAGTAGCCGATACCGCATTTCGCGCATCGTGATTTTGATCAACTTCGGTTCGATTCCCCGGAACTTGGGCAATCTTTTTCAGTCCCGGGGACCCTAAACCAACTTTTGATAGCTTTGGTTTGCAGTGAAATGCACACAGCAAAACTTTTTGAAGCTCACTTTCGGGCTTCTGGCCCGAAATATAGCCCCACTTCACTTTAAGACAGAAAGAGTAGCCGAGACCACTTTAGGGGCATCGTGATTTTGACCAACCTCGGCTCAATTTCCCGGACCTTGGGGCATATTTTCTTGTCCCGGGGACGCTAAACTAACTCCTGATGGCCTTGGTTTGCAGTGAAATGAACACAGCAAAACTTTTTGAACGCTCACTTTCGGGCTTCTCGCCCGAAATATAGCCCCACTTCACTCTAAGACTGAAAGAGTAGCCGACACTACCTTACGCAAATCGTGATTTTGACCGACTTCGGCTCGATTTCCCGGAAGTTGGGGGATATTTTCCAGTCCCGGGGACTCTAAACTAGCTCCTGATGGCTTTGGTTTGCAGTCAAATAAACACAGGGAAACTTTTTGAACGCTCACTTTCAAACTCCTGGGCAGGAATAAAGCCTCACTTCACTTTAAGACTGAAACAGTAAGCGAGACCGCCTTACGCGCAGCGTGTTTTTGACCAACTTCGGCTAAATTTCCCTGAACTTGGGGGGATATTTTCCAGTCCCGAAGACTCTTAAGTAACCCCTGATGGCCTTCGTTTGCATTGAAATGGATACAGCAAAACTTTTTGAAGCTCACTTTTGAGCTTCTGGGCCGAAATATAGCCCCACTTCACTTTAAGACTGAAAGACTAGCCAAGACCGTCTTGCGCGCATCGTGATTTTGAACAACGTCTTCTCGATTTTCCGGAACTTGGGAAATATATTGCAGTCCCGGGGACTCTAAACTAACTCCTGATAGCCTTGGTTTGCAGTGAAATGGAGACAGCAAATTTTTTGCAGCGCTCACTTTGGAGCTTCTGGGCCGAAATAGAGCCCCACTTCACTTTAAAACTGAAAGAGTAGCCGAGGCCGCCTTAGGCGCATCGTGATTTTGACCAACTTCGGCTTGAGTTGCCAGAACTTAAAAGATATTTTCTACTCCCGGGGACTCTAAACTAACTCATGATGGCCATGGTTTGCAGTCAAATTCACACAGCACAAGTTTTTGAACGAACCCTTTCGAGCTTTTAGGCCGAAATATAGTCCCACATTACTTACGACTTAAAGAGTAGCCGAGACCGGCGTGCGCGCATCGTGATTTTGACCAACTTCGGGTCGATATTCCGGAACTTGGGGGATATTTTCCAGTCCCAAGGACTCTAAACTAACTCTTGATGGCCTTGGTTTGCAGTGAAATGGAGTCAGCAAAACTTTTTCAACGCTCACCTTCAAGCTTCTGGGCCGAAATATAGCCCACTTTACTTTAATACTTAAAAAGTAGCCGAGACCGCCTTACGCGCATCGTGATTTTGACAAACTTCGGGTGGATTTCCCGGAGCTTGGAGGATATTTTACAGTCCCTTGCAAGCTAAACTAGGTACCAATGGCCTTGTTTTGCAGTGAAATGGACACAGGAAAGCTTTTTGAAAGCTCACTTTCGAGGATGTGGGCCGAAATATAGCCATACTTCTCTTTAAGACTGAAACAGTAGCCGAGACTACGTTTCGCGCATCGTGATTTTGATCAACTTCGGCTCGATTTCCCGGAACTTGCGAAATATTTTCCAGTCCCGGGGACTCTAAACTAACTCGTGCTGGTCTTGGTTTGCAGTGAAACGGAAAGAGAAAAAGTTTTTGAACGCATACTTTCCAGCTTCTGGAGCGAAATAGAACCCCACTTCACTTGACGACTGAGAGAGTAGCCGAGACCGCCTTACGTGCATCGTGATTTTGACAAACTTCGGGTTGATTTCCCGGAACTTGGGGGATATTTTCCAGTCCCGGGGACTCTCAACTAACTCCTGCTTGTCTTGGTTTGCAGTGAAATGGACACAGCGAGAGTTTTTGAACGCTCACTCTCGAGCTTCTGGGCCGAAATAGAGCTCCATTTTACTTTAAGACTGAAAGAGTAGGCGAGACCGTCTTGAGCGAATCGTGATTTTGACCAATTTCGCGTTTATTTCCCGAAACTTGGGGGATATATTCTAGTCAAAGGGACTCTACAGTAACTCCTGATGGCCTTGGTTTTAAGTAAAATGGACAGAGCACAACTTTGCAGCTTCTGGGCAGAAATATAGCCCTACTTTACTTTAAGACTGAAAGAGTAGAGGAGATCGCCTTACGCGCATCGTAATTTTGACGAACTTCGAATGGATTTCCCGGAACTTGGGGGATAATTTACAGTCCCTTGGACGCTAAACTGAGTCTTGATGGCTTTGTTTTGAAGTAAAATGGACACAACAAAACTTTTTGAACGCTCACTTTCTAGCTTGTGGGCCGAAATATAGCCACACTTCACTTTAGGACTGACACAGTAGCCGAGACCACGTTACGCGCATCATGAATTCGATCAACTTCGGCTCGATTTCGCGGGACTTGGGGGACATTCTCCAGTCCCGGGGACTCTAAACTAACTTCTGATGGCCTTGGTTTGCACTGAAAGTGACAGAGCAAAACTTTCTAAACACTCACTTTCGAGATTCTGGGCCGAAATATATCCCGACTTCACTTTAAGACTGAAAGAGTAGCCGAGACCACCTTACGCACATCGTGATTTTGACCAACTTCGGCTCGATTTGCCGGAACTTGGGGGATATTTTCCAGTCCCGGGGACTCTAAACTAACTCCTCATTGTCTTGTTTTTCAGTGAAATGGACACAGCGAAACTTTTTGAACGCTCACTCTCGAGCTTCTGGACCGAAATATAGCCCCACTTTACTTTAAGACTGAAAGAGTAGCCGAGACCGTCTTGCGCATATCCTGATTTTGACCAACTTCGAGTCAGTTTCCCGGAACTTGGGGGATATATTCCATTTCCGCGGGCTCGAAACTAACTCCTGATGGCCTTGGTTTTCAGTGAAATGGACAAAGGAAAGCTTTTTGAACACTCTCTTTGTAGCTTCTTGGCCGAAATAGAATCCCGCTTAACTTTCAGACTGAAATAGCAGCCGAGACCGCCTCACGCGCATCGTAAGTTAGACAAGGTTTAGCTCAATTTCACGCAACTTTTGGGATATTTTGCAGTCCGGGGGACTCTAAACTAACTCCGGATGGCCTTGGTTTGCACTGAAATGCGCACAGCATAAATTTTTGAACGCTCACTTTCGAGCTTGTGGGCCGAAATATAGCCACACTTCACTTTAAGACTGAAACAGTAGCCGATACCGCATTTCGCGCATCGTGATTTTGATCAACTTCGGTTCGATTCCCCGGAACTTGGGCAATCTTTTTCAGTCCCGGGGACCCTAAACCAACTTTTGATAGCTTTGGTTTGCAGTGAAATGCACACAGCAAAACTTTTTGAAGCTCACTTTTGAGCTTCTGGGCCGAAATATAGCCCCACTTCACTTTAAGACTGAAAGACTAGCCAAGACCGTCTTGCGCGCATCGTGATTTTGAACAACGTCTTCTCGATTTTCCGGAACTTGGGAAATATATTGCAGTCCCGGGGACTCTAAACTAACTCCTGATAGCCTTGGTTTGCAGTGAAATGGAGACAGCAAATTTTTTGCAGCGCTCACTTTGGAGCTTCTGGGCCGAAATAGAGCCCCACTTCACTTTAAAACTGAAAGAGTAGCCGAGGCCGCCTTAGGCGCATCGTGATTTTGACCAACTTCGGCTTGAGTTGCCAGAACTTAAAAGATATTTTCTACTCCCGGGGACTCTAAACTAACTCATGATGGCCATGGTTTGCAGTCAAATTCACACAGCACAAGTTTTTGAACGAACCCTTTCGAGCTTTTAGGCCGAAATATAGTCCCACATTACTTACGACTTAAAGAGTAGCCGAGACCGGCGTGCGCGCATCGTGATTTTGACCAACTTCGGGTCGATATTGCGGAACTTGGGGGATATTTTCCAGTCCCAAGGACTCTAAACTAACTCTTGATGGCCTTGGTTTGCAGTGAAATGGAGTCAGCAAAACTTTTTCAACGCTCACCTTCAAGCTTCTGGGCCGAAATATAGCCCACTTTACTTTAATACTTAAAAAGTAGCCGAGACCGCCTTACGCGCATCGTGATTTTGACAAACTTCGGGTGGATTTCCCGGAGCTTGGAGGATATTTTACAGTCCCTTGCAAGCTAAACTAGGTACCAATGGCCTTGTTTTGCAGTGAAATGGACACAGGAAAGCTTTTTGAAAGCTCACTTTCGAGGATGTGGGCCGAAATATAGCCATACTTCTCTTTAAGACTGAAACAGTAGCCGAGACCACGTTTCGCGCATCGTGATTTTGATCAACTTCGGCTCGATTTCCCGGAACTTGCGAAATATTTTCCAGTCCCGGGGATTCTAAACTAACTCGTGCTGGTCTTGGTTTGCAGTGAAACGGAAAGAGAAAAAGTTTTTGAACGCATACTTTCCAGCTTCTGGAGCGAAATAGAACCCCACTTCACTTGACGACTGAGAGAGTAGCCGAGACCGCCTTACGTGCATCGTGATTTTGACAAACTTCGGGTTGATTTCCCGGAACTTGGGGGATATTTTCCAGTCCCGGGGACTCTCAACTAACTCCTGCTTGTCTTGGTTTGCAGTGAAATGGACACAGCGAGAGTTTTTGAACGCTCACTCTCGAGCTTCTGGGCCGAAATAGAGCTCCATTTTACTTTAAGACTGAAAGAGTAGGCGAGACCGTCTTGAGCGAATCGTGATTTTGACCAATTTCGCGTTTATTTCCCGAAACTTGGGGGATATATTCTAGTCAAAGGGACTCTACAGTAACTCCTGATGGCCTTGGTTTTAAGTAAAATGGACAGAGCACAACTTTGCAGCTTCTGGGCAGAAATATAGCCCTACTTTACTTTAAGACTGAAAGAGTAGAGGAGATCGCCTTACGCGCATCGTAATTTTGACGAACTTCGAATGGATTTCCCGGAACTTGGGGGATAATTTACAGTCCCTTGGACGCTAAACTGAGTCTTGATGGCTTTGTTTTGAAGTAAAATGGACACAACAAAACTTTTTGAACGCTCACTTTCTAGCTTGTGGGCCGAAATATAGCCACACTTCACTTTAGGACTGACACAGTAGCCGAGACCACGTTACGCGCATCATGAATTTGATCAACTTCGGCTCGATTTCCCGGGACTTGGGGGATATTCTCCACTCCTGGGGACTCTAAACTAACTTCTGATGGCCTTGGTTTGCACTGAAAGTGACAGAGCAAAACTTTTTAAACACTCACTTTCGAGCTTCTGGGCCGAAATATAGCCCCACTTCACTTAAAGACTGAAAGAGTAGCCGAGACCACCTTACGCACGTCGTGATTTTGACCAACTTCGGCTCGATTTACGGGAACTTGGGGGATATTTTCCAGTCCCGAGGACTCTTAAGTAACCCCTGATGGCCTTGGTTTACATTGAAATGGATACAGCAAAACTTTTTGAACGCTCACTTTTGAGCTTCTGGGCCGAAATATAGCCCCACTTCACTTTAAGACTGAAAGAGTAGCCGAGACCGTCTTACGCGCATCGTGATTTTGACCAACGTCTTCTCGATTTTCAGAACTTGGGAAATACATTCCACTCCCGGCGACTCTAAACTTACTCCTGATAGCCTTGGTTTGCAGTGAAATGGAAACAGCAAATTTTTTGCAGCGCTCACTTTGGAGCTTCTGGGCCGAAATAGAGCCCCACTTCACTTTAAGACTGAAAGAGTAGCCGAGGCCGCCTTAGGCGCATCGTGATTTTGACCAACTTCAGCTTGACTTGCCAGAACTTAAAAGATATTTTCCACTCCCGGAGACTCTAAACTAACTCATGATGGCCTTGGTTTGCAGTGAAATGGGCACAGCATAACTTTTTGAACGCTCACTTTCGAGCTTCTGGGCCAAAATATACAGCCACGTCACTTTAAGACTAAAAGAGTAGCCGAGACTGCTTTACGCGCATCGTGATTTTCACAAACTTCGGCTGGATTTCCCGGGACTTGGCGGTTATTTTGATGTCCCCGAGACTGTAAACTATCTCCTGATGTGGCTTGGTTCCCCGTCAAATGGACACAGCAAAACTTTTTGAACTTTCACTTTCGAGCTTCTGGGCCGAAATATAGCCCGAGTTCACTTTAAGAATGAAAGAATAGCCGAGACCGCGTTACGCGCATCGTGATTTTGACCAACTTTGGCTCGATTTCCCAGGAAACGGGGAATATTTTGCGGTACCGGGGACTCTAAAGTAACTCCTGATTGCCTTGGTTTGCATTGAAATGGAGAGAACAAAACTTTTTCAACGCTCCCCTTCGGGCTTCTGAGCCGAAATATAGCCCCACTTCAGTTTAAGACTGAAAGAGTAGCCGAGACCGTCTTACGCGCATCGTGATTTTGATCAACTTTGGCTCGATTTCCCGAAACTTCGGGGATATATTCAAGTTCCAAGGACTCTAAACTAACCCCTGATGGCCTTGGTCTGCAGTGAAATGGACACAGCAAATTGTTTTGAACGCTTACTTTCGAAATTCTGGGCCGAAATATAGCCCCACTTCACTTTAAGACTGAAACAGTAGCCGAGACCGCCTTAGACGCATCGTGATTTTGACCAACTTCGGCTTGAGTTGCCAAAACTTAAGGGATATTTTTTAGTCCCGCGGACTCTAAACTAACTCATGATGACCTTGGTTTTCAGTTAAATTGAGAGAGCAAAACTTTCTGAACGCTCACTTTCGAGCTTCTGGGCCGAAATATACAGCCACGTCTCTTTAAGACTAAAAGAGTAGCGGAGACTGCTTTAGCGCATCGTGATTTTCACAAACTTCGGCTCGATTTCCCGGGACTTGGGGGATATTTTGATGTCCCGGACACTGTAAACAATCTGCTGATTTGGCTTGGTTTGCGGTGAAATGGACACAGCAAAACTTTTTGAACTTTCAATTTCGAGCTTCTGGGCCGAAATATAGCCCCAGTTCACTTTAAGAATCAAAGAGTAGCCGAGACCGCCTCACGCGCATCGTGATTTTGACAAAATTCGGCTCGATTTCCCGGAACTTGGGCGATATTTTCCAGTCCCGAGGAGTGTAAACTAACCCCTGATGCCCTTGGTTTGCAGTGAAATGAACAGAGCAAAACTTGTTGAACTTTCACTTTCTAGCTTCTCGGCCGAAATATAGCCCCAGTTCACTTTAACAATCAAAGAGTAGCCGAGACCGCCTTACGCGCATCGTGATTTTCACAAAATTCGGCTGGATTTCCCCGAACTTGGGCGATATTTTCCAGTCCCGAGGAGTCTAAACTAACTCCTGATGGCCTTGGTTTGCAGTGAAATGAACAAGGTAACACTTTTTGAACGCTTATTTTCGAGCTTCTGGGATGAAATATAGCCCCACTTCACTTTAAGACTGAAAGAGTAGGCGAGACCGCCTTACGCGCATCGTCATTTTGAGCAACTTCCACTCGATTTTCTAGAATTTTGGCGATATTTTCAAGTCCCAGGGAGTCTAAACTAGCTCCTGATGGCCCTGGTTTGATGTGAAATGCAGGCAGGAAAAGTTTTTGAACGCTCAGTTTCGAGCTTCTGGGCCGAAATACAACCGTACTTCACTTTAAGACTGAAATAGTAGCCGAGACCTCCTTACGAGCATCGTGATTTTGACCCAGTTCAGCTCGATTTCCCGGAACTTGGGGGATATTTTCCAGTCCGGGGGACTTTAAACTAACTCCTGATGGCCTTGGTTTGCAGTTAAATGCACAAAGCGTAACTTTTTAAAAGTTCACTTTCGAGCTTCTGGGCCGAAATATACTCCCACTTTACTTTAAGACTGAAAGAGTAGCCGAGACCGTCTTACGGGCATCGTGATTTTGACCAACTTCCGTTGGATTTCCCGGAACTTCGGGGATATATTCCAATCCCGGGGACTCTAAACGAACTGCTGATGGCCTTGGTTTGCAGTGAAATGGACACAGCACATTTTTTTGAACGCTCACTTTCGAGCTTCTCGGCCGAAATATAGCCCTACTTCACTTTAAGACTGAAAGAGTAGCCAAGACCGCCTTACGCGCATCGTAATTTTCACCAACTTCGGCTCGATTTGCCGGAAGTTGGCGAATATTTTCAATTCCCGGGGAGGCTAAACTAACTTCCGATGGCCATTGTTTGCAGTTAAATGGACACAGCAAAACTTTTTGAACGCTCACTTTCGAGCTTATGGCTCGAAATATAGCCCCACTTACCTTTAAGACTGAACGAGTAGCCGAGACGACTTACGCGCATCGTGATTTTGGGATACTTCGGCTCGATTTCCCGCAAATAGGGGGATATTTTCCAGTCCCGAGGACTGTAAACTAACTTCTGATGGCCTTGGTTTCCAGTGAAATGGACACAGGAACACTTTTTGAACGCACACTTTCGAGCTTGCTGGCCGAAATATAGCCCTACTTCTTTTTAAGACTGAAAGAGTAGGCGAGAGCGCCTTACGCGCATTGTGATTTTGAGGATTTTCGGCTCGATCTGGCGAAACTTGGGAGATATTTTCCAGTCCCAAAGTCTCTAAACTCACTCCTGATTGTCTAAGATGTGAGTGAAATAGACACAAAAATTTTTGAACCCTTATTTTCGAGCTTCTGGAGTTAAATCTAAGCCCACTTTACCTTAAGACTGAAAGAGTAAAGAGACCCCCGCGCATCGTGATTTTGAGCATCTTTGGCTCGATTTGCCGGAATTCGGGCAATATTTTCCAGTCCTGAGGACTCTACGTTAACTCCTCATAAACTTAGTTTTCAGTGATATGTACAGAGGCAAAAGAAGCGCACGCTCGGTGTTGAGCTTCTCGGCCGAAATATAGCCCCACTTCATTTTAAGACTCAAAGAGTAGCCGAGACCGCCTTACGCGCATCGTGATTTTGAGCAACTTTGGCTCGATCTGCCAGAATTTGGGAAATATTTTCTAGTCCCAAGGACTCTAAACTTACTCCTGATGGCCTAAGATGTCAGTGAAATAGACACAGGTAAAATTAGCGCACGCCCGGTCTCGAGCTTCTAGGTCGAAACATAGCCCCCCTTAATTTTAAGACTGAAAGAGTAGCCGAGACCGCCTTACGCGCATCGTGATTTTGGGCCACTTTTGCTCGATTTCCCGGAAGTTGGCGAATAATTTAAAGTCCCGGGGACGCTAAACTAACTCCCGATGACCTTGCTTTGCAGTTTAATGAACACAGCAAAATATTCTGAACGCTCACCTTCGAGCTTCAGTGCCGCAATATAGCCCTACTTAAATTTAAGACTGAAAGAATAACCGAGAGCCCGTTACGCGCATCGTAATTTTCATCAACTTCGCCGCCTTTTCCTGGAACTTGGAGAATATTTTCCAGTTCCGGGGACTCTAAACTAACTCCTGATTGCCTTGGTTTTCAGTCAAATGGACACAGCAAAACTTTTTGAACGCTCACTTTCGAGCTTGTGGGCCTAAATATAGCCACAGTTCACTTTAAGACTGAAACAGTAGCCGAGACCGCGTTACGCGCATCGTGATTTTGAGCAACTTCTGCTCGCTTTCCTGGAACTTGGGGAATATTTTCCAGTCCCGGGGACTCTAAACTAACTCCTGATGGCCATGGTTTGCAGTGAAATTCACACAGCACAAGTTTTTGAACGAACCCTTTCGAGCTTTTAGGCCGAAATATAGTCCCACATCACTTACGACTTAAAGAGTAGCGGAGACCGGCGTGCGCGCATCGTGATTTTGACCAACTTCGGGTCGATATTCCGGAACTTGGGGGATATTTTCCAGTCCCAGGGACTCTAAACTAACTCTTGATGACCTTGGTTTGCAGTGAAATGGAGACAGCAAAACTTTTTGAACGCTCACCTTCACGCTTCTGGGCCGAAATATAGCCCACTCTACTTTACTACTGAAAAAGTAGCCGAGACCGCTTTACGTGCATCGTGATTGTGACACACTTAGGGTGGATTTCTCGGAACTTAAACGATATTTTTGAGTCCCTTGGACGGTAAACTAGGTGCCGATGGCCTTGTTTTGCAGTGAAATGGACATAGCAAAATTTTTTGAACGCTCAATTTCGAGCTTCTGGGCCAAAATATAGCCTCCCATTACTTTAACACTGAAAGAGTAGCCGAGACCGCCTTACGTGCATCGTGATTTTGACAAACTTCGGGTTGATTTCCCGGAACTTGGGGGATATTTTCCAGTCCTGGGGACTCTCAACTAACTCCTACTTGTCTTGGTTTGCAGTGAAATGGACACAGCGAAAGTTTTTGAACGCTCACTCTCGAGCTTCTGGGCCGAAATAGAGACCCATTTTACCTTAAGACTGAAAGAGTAGGCGAGACCGTCTTGAGCGAATCGTGATTTTGACCAATTTCGCGTTTATTTCCCGAAACTTGGGGGATATATTCTAGTCAAAGGGACTCTACAGTAACTCCTGATGGGCTTGGTTTTATGTGAAATACACAGAGCACAACTTTGGAGCTCTGGGCAGAAATATAGCCCCACTTTACTTTAAGACTTAAAGAGTAGATGAAACCGCCTTACGCGCATCGTAATTTTGACGAATTGCGAATAGATTTCCCGGAACTTGGGGGATATTTTGCAGTCCCTTCGACGCTAAACTAAGTCCTGATGGCCTTGTTTTGAAGTAAAATGGACACAACAAAACTTTTTGAACGCTCACTTTCTAGCTTGTGGGCCGAAATATAGCCACACTTCACTTTAGGACTGACACAGTAGCCGAGACCACGTTACGCGCATCATGAATTTGATCAACTTCGGCTCGATTTCCCGGGACTTGGGGGATATTCTCCAGTCCCGGGGACTCTAAACTAACTTCTGATGGCCTTGGTTTGCACTGAAAGTGACAGAGCAAAACTTTTTAAACACTCACTTTCGAGCTTCTGGGCCGAAATATAGCCCCACTTCACTTTAAGACTGAAAGAGTAGCCGAGACCGTCTTAGGCGCATCGTGATTTTGACCAACGTCTTCTTGATTTTCCGGAACTTGGGAAATACATTCCACTCCCGGGGACTCTAAACTAACTACTGATAGCCTTGGTTTGGAGTGAAATAGACACATTAATTTTTTTGAGGTTTGAGCTTGTGGGCCGAAATAGAGCCCCACTTCACTTTAAGACTGAAGGAGAAGCCGACACCGCCTTAAGCGCACCGTGATTTTGACCAACTTCGGCTCGATTTGCCGGAACTTGGGGGATATTTTCCAGTCCCGGGGACTCTAAACTAACTCCTGATTGTCTTGGTTTTCAGTGAAATGGACACAGCGAAACTTTTTGAACGCTCACTCTCGAGCTTCTGGACCGAAATATAGCCCCACTTCACTTTAAGACTGAAAGAGTAGCCGAGACCGTCTTGCGCAAATCGTGATTTTGACCAACTTCGGGTCGGTTTCCGGAACTTGGGGGATATATTCCATTTTCGCGGGCTCTAAACTAACTCCTGATGGCCTTGGTTTTCAGTGAAATGGACAAAGGAAAGCTTTTTGAACACTCTCTTTGTAGCTTCTGGGCCGAAATAGAATCCCACTTCACTTTCAGACTGAAGGAGAAGCCGACACCGCCTTAAGCGCATCGTGATTTTGATCAACTTCGGCTCGCTTTCCCGGAACTTGGGGAATATTTTCCAGTCCCGGGGACCCTAAACTAAGTCCTGATGGCCTTGTTTTGAAGTGAAATGGACACAGCAAAACTTTTTGAACGCTCACTTTCTAGCTTGTGGGCCGAACTATAGGCACACTTGACTTTAAGACTGAAACAGTAGCCGAGACCAAGTTACGCGCATCATGAATTTGATCAACTTCGGCTCCAATTCCCGGAACTTGGGGGATATGTTCAAGTCTCGGGGACTCTAAACTAACTCCTGATGGCCTTGGTTTACATTGAAATGGACACAGCACAATTTTTTGAACGCACACTTTCGAGATTCTGGGCCGAAATATAGCCCCACTTCACTTAAGACTGAAAGGGTAGCCGAGACCGCCTTGCTCGCATCGTGAGTTTGAGAAACTTCCGGTCGATATTCCGGAACTAGGGGGATATTTTCCAGTCCCAGGAGCTCTAAACTAACTCCTCATAGCCTTGGTTTGCAGTGAAATGGACAGAGCAAAACTTTTTGAACGCTCACCTTCGAGCTTCCTGGCCGAAATAAAGCCCCATTTTACTTTAAGACTTAAAAAGTAACCGAGACCACCTTACGCGCATTGTGATTTTGACAAACTTCGGGTGGATCTCCCGAAACTTGGGGAACATTTTCCAGTCCCTTGGACGCTAAACTATGTCCTGATGGCCTTGTTTTGCAGTGAAATGGACACAGCAAAACTTTTTGAACGCTCACTTTCGAGCTTCTCGGCCGAAATATAGCCACACTTTACTTTAAGAC
Source organism: Orbicella franksi (assembly GCF_964199315.1). Classification (NCBI taxonomy): domain Eukaryota; kingdom Metazoa; phylum Cnidaria; class Anthozoa; order Scleractinia; family Merulinidae; genus Orbicella; species Orbicella franksi. Next base: position 1,782,896 of record NC_138145.1, on the reverse strand, counting down.
TGAAACAGTAGCCGAGAGCGCATTTCGCGCATCGTGATTTTGATCAACTTCGGCTCGCTTTCCCGGAACTTGGGGAATATTTTCCAGTCCCGGGGACCCTAAACTAACTTTTGATAGCTTTGGTTTGCAGTGAAATGCACACAGCAAAACTTTTTGAACGCTGACTTTCGAGCTTCTGGAAAGAAATATAGCCCCACTTCACTTTAAGACTGAAAGGGTAGCCGAGACCGCTTTGGGAGCATCGTGATTTTGACCAACTTCAGCTCGATTTACCGGAACTTGGGGAATATTTTCCAGTCCCAGGGACGCTAGACTATCTCTTGATGGACTTGTTTTTCAGTCAAAGAACACGGCAAAACTTTTTGAAGGCTCACTTTCGGGCTTCTGGGCCGAAATATAGCCCCACTTCACTTTAAGACTGAAACAGTACGCGATGCCGCAATTCGCGCATCGTGATTTTGATCAACTTTGGTTCCATTCCCCGGAACTTGGGCAATATTTCTCAGTCCCGGGCACTCTAAACTAACCCCTGATTGCCTTGGTTTGCAGTGAAATGGACACAGCGAAACTTTTTGAAAGCTCACTCTCGGGCTTCTGGCCCAAAATATAGCCCCACTTCACTTTAAGACAGAAAGAGTAGCCGAGACCACTTTAGGGGCATCGTGATTTTAACCAACCTCGGCTCAATTTCCCGGACCTTGGGGCATATTTTCTTGTCCCAGGGACGCTAAACTAACTCCTGATGGCCTTGGTTTGCAGTGAAATGAACACAGCAAAACTTTTTGAACGCTCACTTTCCGGCTTCTCGCCCGATATATAGCGCCACTTCACTCTAAGACTGAAAGAGTAGCCGACACTACCTTACGCAAATCGTGATTTTGACCAACTTCGGCTCGATTTCCCGGAAGTTGGGGGATATTTTCCAGTCCCGGGGACTCTAAACTAGCTCCTGATGGCTTTGGTTTGCAGTCAAATAAACACAGGGAAACTTTTTGAACGCTCACTTTCAAGCTCCTGGCCAGGAATAAAGCCTCACTTCACTTTAAGACTCAAACAGTAAGCGAGACCGCCTAACGCGCACCGTGATTTTGACCAACTTCGGCTAAATTTCCCTGAACTTGATGGGATATTTTCCAGTCCCGAAGACTCTTAAGTAACCCCTGATGGCCTTCGTTTGCATTGAAATGGATACAGCAAAACTTTTTGAAGCTCACTTTTGAGCTTCTGGGCCGAAATATAGCCCCACTTCACTTTAAGACTGAAAGAGTAGCCGAGACCGTCTTGCGCGCATCGCGATTTTGACCAACGTCTTCTCGATTTTCCGGAACTTGGGAAATATATTACAGTCCCGGGGAGTCTAAACTAACTCCTGATAGCCTTGGTTTGCAGTGAAATTGACACAGCAAATTTTTTGCAGCGCTCACTTTGAAGCTTCTGGGCCGAAATAGAGCCCCACTTCACTTTAAGACTGAAAGAGTAGCCGAGGCCGCCTTAGGCGCATCGTGATTTTGACCAACTTCGGCTTGAGTTGCCAGAACTTAAAAGATATTTTCCACTCCCGGGGACTCTAAACTAACTCATGATGGCCTTGGTTTTCAGTGAAATTGAGAGAGGAAAAGTTTTTTAACGCTCACTTTCGAGCTTCTGGACCGAAATATAGCCCTACTTCACTTTCAGACTCAAAGAGTAGCCGAGACCGCCTTACGCGATCGTTATTTTTACCAACTTCGTCTCGATTTCGCGGAACTTGGAGGATATTTTCCCGTTCCAGGGACTGTAAACTACTTCCTGAGGGCCTTGCTTTGTTGTGAAATGGGCACAGCATAACTTTTTGAACGCTCACTTTCGAGCTTCTGGGCCAAAATATACAGCCACGTCACTTTAAGACTAAAAGAGTAGCCGAGACTGCTTTACGCGCATCGTGATTTTCACAAACTTCGGCTCGATTTCCCGGAACTTGGGGGATATTTTGATGTCCCGGAGACTGTAAACTATCTCCTGATGTGGCTTGGTTCGCGGTGAAATGGAGACAGCAAAAGTTTTTGAACTTTCACTTTCGAGCTTCTGGGCCGAAATATAGCCCGAGTTCACTTTAAGAATGAAAGAATAGCCGAGACCGCGTTACGCGCATCGTGATTTTGACCAACTTTGGCTCGATTTCCCAGGAAACGGGGAATATTTTCCGGTACCGGGGACTCTAAAGTAACTCCTGATTGCCTTGGTTTGCCTTGAAATGGAGAGAGCAAACCTTTTTCAACGCTCCCCTTCGGGCTTCTGAGGCGAAATATAGCCCCGCTTCAGTTTAAGACTGAAAGAGTTGCCAAGACCGTCTTACGCGCATCGTGATTTTGACCAACTTCGGCTCGATTTCCCGAAACTTCGGGGATATATTCAAGTCCCAAGGACTCTCAACTAACCCCTGATGGCCTTGGTCTGCAGTGAAATGGACACAGCAAATTTTTTTGAACGCTTACTTTCGACATTCTGGGCCGAGATATAGCCCCACTTCACTTTAAGACTGAAATAGTAACCGAGACCGCCTTAGACGCATCGTGATTTTGACCAACTTCGGCTTGAGTTGCCAGAACTTGAGGGATATTTTTTAGTCCTGCGGACTCTAAACTAACTCATGATGGCCTTGGTTTTCAGTTAAATTGAGAGAGCAAAACTTTTTGAACGCTCACTTTCGAGCTTCTGGGCCGAAATATACAGCCACGTCACTTTAAGACTAAAAGAGTAGCCGAGACTCCTTTAGCGCATCGTGATTTTCACAAACTTCCGCTCGATTTCCGGGGACTTGGGGGATATTTTGATGTCCCGGACACTGTAAACAGTCTGCTGATGTGGTTGGTTTGCGGTGAAATGGACACAGCAAAACTTTTTTAACTTTCACTTTCGAACTTCTGGGCCGAAATATAGCCCCAGTTCACTTTAAGAATCAAACATTAGCCGAGACTGCTTTACGCGCATCGTGATTTTGACAAACTTCGACCCGATTTCCTGGAACTTGGGGGATATTTTCCAGTCCCGAGCAGTCTAAACTAACTCCTGATGGCCTTGTTTTGCAGTGAAATGAACACAGCAAAACTTTTTGAACTTTCACTTTCCAGCTTCTCGGCCGAAATATAGCCCCAGTTCACTATAAGAATCAAAGAGTAGCCGAGACCGCCTTACGGCCATCGTGATTTTGACAAAATTCGGCTGGATTTCCCCGAACTTGGGCGATATTTTCCAGTCCCGAGCAGTCTAAACTAACTCCTGATGGCCTTGGTTTGCAGTGAAATGAACAAGGTAACATTTTTTGAACGCTTATTTTCGAGCTTCTGGGATGAAATATAGCCCCACTTCACTTTAAGACTGAAAGAGTAGGCGAGACCGCCTTACGCGCATCGTGATTTTGAGCAACTTCCGCTCGATTTTCTAGAATTTTGGCGATATTTTCAAGTTCCGGGGACTCTAAACTAGCCCCTGTTGGCCTTGGTTTGATGTGAAATGGACGCAGGAAAAGTTTTTGAACGCTCAGTTTCGAGCTTCTGGGCCGAAATACAACCGTACTTCACTTTAAGACTGAAATAGTAGCCGAGACCTCCTTACGAGCATCGTGATTTTGACCCAGTTCACCTCGATTTCCCGGTACTTGGGGGATATTTTCCAGTCCGGGGACTTTAAACTAACTCCTGATGGCCTTGGTTTGCAGTTAAATGTACAAAGCGTAACTTTTTAAAAGTTCACTTTCGGGCTTCTGGGCCGAAATATAGCCCCACTTTACTTTAAGACTGAAAGAGTAGCCGAGACCGTCTTACGCGCATCGTGATTTTGACCAACTTCCGTTGGATTTCCCGGAACTTCGGGGATATATTCCAGTCCCTGGGACTCTAAACTAGCTGCTGATGGCCTTGGTTTGCAGTGAAATGGACACAGCACATTTTTTGGAACGCTTACTTTCGAGGTTCTCGGCCGAAATATAGCCCTACTTCACTTTAAGACTGAAAGAGTAGCCAAGACCGCCTTACGCGCATCGTAATTTTGACAAACTTCGGCTATATTTGTCGGAAGTTGGCGAATATTTTCAATTCCCGGGGAAGCTATACTAACTTCCGATCGCCGTAGTTTGCAGTTAAATGGACACGGCAAAACTTTTTGAACGCTCCCTTTCGAGCTTATGGCTCGAAATATAGCCCCACTTAACTTTAAGACTGAAAGAGTAGCCGAGACCGCCTTACGCGCATCGTGATTTTGGGATACTTCGGCTCGATTTCCCGGAAATAGGGGGATATTTGCCAGTCCCGGGGACTCTAAACTAACTCCTGATGGCCTTGGTTTCCAGTGAAATGGACACAGGAACACTTTTTGAACGCGCACTTTCGAGCTTGCTGGCCGAAATATAGCCCTACTTCTTTTTAAGACTGACAGAGTAGGCGGAGCGCCTTACGCGCATTGTGATTTTGAGGATCTTCGGCTCGATCTGGCGAAATTTGGGAGATATTTTCCAGTCCCAAAGTCTCTAAACTCACTCCTGATTGTCTAAGATGTGAGTGAAAAAGACACAAAAATTTTTGAAGCCTTACTTTCGAGCTTCTGGAGTTAAATCTAAGCCCACTTTACGTTAAGACTGAAAGAGTAGCCGAGACCCCCTTAAGCGCATGGTGATTTTGACTAACTTCGGGTGGATTTCCCGTAACTTGGAAGATATTCCAGTTCCTTTGACGCTAAACTACGTCGTGATGGCCTTGTTTTGCAGTGAAATGGACACAGCAAAACTTTTTAAACACTCAGTTTCGAGCTTCTGGGCCGAAATATTGCCCCAATTCACTTTAAGACTGAAAGAGTAGCCGAGACCGCCGTACGCGTGTCGTGATTTTGACCATCTTCGGTTAAATTTCCCGAAACTTGGGGAATATTTTCCAGTCCCGGGGACTCTAAACTGACCCCCGACGTCCTTGGTCTGCAGTAAAATGGACACAGCAAAACTTTTTGAACGCTCACTTTTGAGCTTCTGGGCCGAAATATAGCTCCACTTCGCTTTAAGAGTGAAAGAGTAGCCGAGACCGCCTTACGCGCATCGTAATTTTGACCAACTTCGGCTCGATTGCCCGGAACTTCGGCGATATTTTCCAGTCCGGCGGACTCTAAGGTAACTCCTGATGGCCTTACTCTGGAGTGAAATGGACACAGCACAACTTTTTCAACGCTCACTCTCTAGCTTCTGGGAAGAAACATTGCCCCAGTTCACTTTAAGTGTGAAAGAGTAACCGAGACCGCCTTACGCGCATCGTGATTTTGACCAACTTTGGCTCGATTTCCCGGGAAATGGGGAATATTTTCCGGTACCGGGGACTCTAAACTAACTCCTGATTGCCTCGGTTTGCAGTGAAATGGACACAGCACAACTTTTTGAACGCTCACTTTTGAGCTTCTGGGCCGAAGCATAGCCCTACTTCACTTTAAGACTGAAAGACTAGCCGAGACCGCCTTACGCACATCGTGATTTTGGGCTACTTCGGCTCGATTTCCCGGAACTTGGGAGATAATTCCCAGTCCCCGGCACTCTAAACTAATTCCTAATGGCCTTGGTTTTCAGTGAAATGGACACAGCCAAACTTTTTGAACGTTCACTTTCGAGCTTCTGGGCCGAAATATAGCCCCACTTCACTTTAAGACTGAAAGAGTAGCCGGGACCGCCTTACGCGCATGCTAATTTTGTCGAACTTCGGCTTGATTTCCCTGGACTTGGGGGATATTTTCTAGTCCCGGAAGCTCTAAACCAACTCCTGAATGCCTTGGTTTTTAGTGAAATGGACACAGGTAAAAGGAGCGCACGCTCGGTTTCCAGGTTGTAGGCCGAAATATAGCCCCACTTTATTTTAAGATTGAAAGTGTACACGAAACCGCCTTAAGCGCATCGAAATTTTTAGCCACTATGGCTCGATATGCCAAAACTTGGGGGATATTTTCCAGTCCCGGGGACTCTACCCTAACTCTTGATGGCCTTAGTTTTCAGTAAAATGGTGACAGGTAACAGGAGCGCACGCTCGGTGTCGAGCTTCTAGGCCGAAATGTAGCCCCAGTTCATTTTAAGACTGAAAGAGTAAACGAAAGTGCCCTACGCCTATCGTAATTTTAAGAAAGTATGGCTCAATTTTCCGAAACTCTGACGATAGCTTCCAGTCTCGAGGATACTAAACTATCCCCTGGTGGACTTAGTTCTTAGTGAAATGGACACAGGTAAAAGGAGCGCACGCTCGGTGTCGAGCTTGTAGAACCGAAATATAGCCCCACTTCATTTTCGGAGTAAACGAGTAGCAGAGACCGCCTTACGCGCATCGTGATTTTGAGCATCTTTGGCTCGATTTGCCGGAATTCGGGGATTATTTTCCAGTCTTGAGGAATCTATGTTAACTCCTGATGAACTTAGTTTTCAGTGATATGTACACAGGCAAAAGGAGCGGACGCTCGGTGTTGAGCTTCTCGGCCGAAATATAGCCCCACTTCATTTTAAGACTGAAAGAGTAGCCGAGACCGCCTTACGCGCATCCTGATTTTGAGCAACTTTGGCTTGATCTGCCAGAATTTGGGAAATATTTTCCAGTCCCAAGGACTCTAAACTAACTCCTGATGGCCTAAGATGTCAGTGAAATAGACACAGGTAAAATTAGCGCACGCCCGGTCTCGAGCTTCTAGGTCGAAATATAGCCCCCCTTAATTTTAAGACTGAAAGAGTAGCCGAGACCGCCTAACGCGCATCGTGATTTTGGGCCACTTTTGCTCGATTTCCCGCAAGTTGGCGAATAATTTAAAGTCCCGGGGACGCTAAACTAACTCCCGATGACCTTGCTTTCCAGTTTAATGAACACAGCAAAACATTCTGAACGCTCACCTTCGAGCTTCAGTGCCGCAATATAGCCCTACTTAAATTTAAGACTGAAAGAATAACCGAGAGCCCGTTACGCGCATCGTAATTTTCATCAACTTCGGCGCCATTTCCTAGAACTTGGAGAATATTTTCTAGTTCCGGGGACTCTAAACTAACTCCTGATTGCCTTGGTTTGCAGTCAAATGGACACAGCAAAACTTTTTGAACGCTCACTTTGGAGCTTGTGGGCCTAAATATAGCCACAGTTCACTTTAAGACTGAAACAGTAGCCGAGACCGCGTTACGTGCATCGTGATTTTGAGCAACTTCTGCTCGCTTTCCTGGAACTTGGGGAATATTTTCCAGTCCCGTGGACTCTAAACTAACTCCTGATGGCCATGGTTTGCAGTGAAATTCACACAGCACAAGTTTTTGAACGAACACTTTCGAGCTTTTAGGCCGAAATATAGTCCCACATCACTTACGACTTAAAGAGTAGCCGAGACCGGCGTGCGCGCATCGTGATTTTGACCAACTTCGGGTCGATATTGCGGAACTTGGGGGATATTTTCCAGTCCCAGGGACTCTAAACTAACTCTTGATGGCCTTGGTTTGCAGTGAAATGGAGACAGCAAAACATTTTGAACGCTCACCTTCACGCTTCTGGGCCGAAATATAGCCCACTTTACTTTAATACTGAAAAAGTAGCCGAGACCGCTTTACGCGCATCGTGATTTTGACAAACTTCGGGTGGATTTCCCGGAACTTGGGGGATATTTTCCAGTCCCTTGGACGCTAAACTAGGTGCCCATGGCCTTGTTTTGCAGTGAAATGGACACAGCAAAGCTTTTTGAAGGCTCACTTTCGAGGTTGTGGGCCGAAATATAGCCATACCTCACTTTAAGACTGAAACAGTAGCCGAGACCACGTTTCGCGCATCGTGATTTTGATCAACTTCGGCTCGATTTCCCGGAACTTGCGAAATATTTTGCAGTCCCGGGGACTCTAAACTAACTCGTGCTGGTCTTGGTTTGCAGTGAAACGGAAACAGAAAAAGTTTTTGAACGCATACTTTCGAGCTTCTGGACCGAAATAGAACCCCACTTCACTTGAAGACTGAAAGAGTAGCCGAGACCGCCTTACGTGCATCGTGATTTTCAGCAACTTCGGCTCGATTTGCCGGAACTAAGGGGATATATTCCAGTTCTGAGGACTCTAAACTACTTCCTGATGGCCTTGCTTTGCAGTAAAATGGAGCCAGCAAAGCTTTTTGAACGCTCAATTTCGAGCGTCTGGGCCAAAGTATAGCCCCCCATTACTTTAACACTGAAAGAGCAGCCGAGACCGCCTTACATGCATGGTGATTTTGACAAACTTCGCGTTGATTTCCCGGAACTTGGGGGATATTTTCCAGTCCCGGGGACTCTCAACTAACTCCTGCTTGTCTTGGTTTGCAGTAAAATGGACACAGCGAAAGTTTTTGAACGCTCACTCTCGAGCTTCTGGGCCGAAATAGTGCCCCATTTTACTTTAAGACTGAAAGAGTAGGCAAGACCGTCTTGAGCGAATCGTGATTTTGACCAATTTCGCGTTTATTTCCCGAAACTTGGGGGATATATTCCAGTCAAAGGGACTCTACAGTAACTCCTGATGGCCTTGGTTTTCAGTGAAATGGACAGAGCACAACTTTGCAGCTTCTGGGCAGAAATATAGCCCCACTTTACTTTAAGACTGAAAGACTAGATTAGACCGCCTTACGCGCATCGTAATTTTGACGAACTTCCAATGGATTTCCCGGAACTTGGGGGATATTTTGCAGTCTCTTGGATGCTTAACTAAGTCCTGATGGCCTTGTTTTGAAGTAAAATGGACACCACAAAACTTTTTGAACGCTCACTTTCTAGCTTGTGGGCCGAAAAATAGCCCCACTTCACTTTAAGACTGAAAGAGTAGCCGAGACCACCTTACGCACATCGTGATTTTGACCAACTTCAGCTCGATTTACCGGAACTTGGGGGATATTTTCCAGTCCCGAGGACTCTTAAGTAACCCCTGATGGCCTTGGTTTGCATTGAAATGGATACAGCAAAACTTTTTGAACGCTCACGTTTGAGGTTCTGGGCCGAAATATAGCCCCACTTTACTTTAAGACTGAAAGAGTAGCCGAGACCGTCTTACGCACATCGTGATTTTGACCAACGTCTTCTCGATTTTCCGGAACTTGGGAAATATATTGCAGTCCCGGGGACTCTAAACTAACTCCTGATAGCCTTGGTTTGCAGTGAAATAGACACAGTAATTTTTTTTGAGCTTTGAGCTTGTGGGCCGAAATAGAGCCCCACTTCACTTTAAGACTGAAGGAGTAGCCGACACCGCCTTAAGCGCACTGTGATTTTGACCACTTTTGGCTCGATTTGCCGGAACTTGGGGGCTATTTTCCAGTCCCGGGGACTCTAAACTAACTCCTGATTGTCTTGGTTTTCAGTGAAATGGACACAGCGAAACTTTTTGAACGCTCACTCTTGAGCTTGTGGAGCGAAATAAAGCCCCACTTTACTTTAAGACTGAAAGAGTAGCCGAGACCGTCTTGCGCAAATCGTGATTTTGACCAACTTCGGTTCGGTTTCCGGAACTTGGGGGATATATTCCATTTCCGCGGGCTCGAAACTAACTCCTGATGGCCTTGGTTTTCAGTGAAATGGACAAAGGAAAGCTTTTTCAACACTCTCTTTGTAGCTTGTGGGCCGAAATAGAATCCCAATTCACTTTCAGACTGAAATAGTAGCCGAGACCGCCTCACGCGCATCGTGAGTTAGACCAAGTTCAGCTCGATTTCACGCAACTTTTGGCATATTTTCCAGTCCGGGATTCTCTAAACTAACTCCGGATGGCCTTGGTTTGCACTGAAATGCGCACAGCATAAATTTTTGAACGCCCACTTTGGAGCTTCTGGGCCGAAATATAGCCCCACTTCACTTTAAGACTGAAAGAGTAGCCGAGATCGCCTTACGTGCATCGTGATTTTGACCATTTTCGGATCGATTTCTCGGAACTTGGGGGATATTTTCCAGTCCCGGGGACTCTAAACTAACTCCTGATCGCCTTGCTTTGCATTGAAATGGACAGAGCAAAACTTTTCGAACGCTCACTTTCGAGCTTGTGGGCCGAAATATAGGCACACTTTACTTTAAGAATGAAACAGTAGCCGAGACCGCATTTCGCGCATCGTGATTTTGATCAACTTCGGCTCGCTTTCCCGGAACTTGGGGAATATTTTCCAGTCCAGGGGACCCTAAACTAAGTCCTGATGGCCTTGTTTTGAAGTGAAACGGACACAGCAAAACTTTTTGAACGCTTACTTTCTAGCTTGTGGGCCGAAATATAGCACACTTGACTTTAAGACTGAAACAGTAGCCGAGACAACGTTACGCGCATCATGAATTTGATTAACTTCGGCTCCAATTCCCCGGACTTGGGGGATATGTTCCAGTCCCGGGGACTCTAAACTAACTCCTGATGGCCTTGGTTTGCATTGAAATGGACACAGCACAATTTTTTGAACGCACACTTTCGAGATTCTGGGCCGAAATATAGCCCCACTTCACTTAAGACTGAAAGGGTAGCCGAGACCGCTTTGGGAGCATCGTGATTTTGACCAACTTCAGCTCGATTTACCGGAACTTGGGGAATATTCTCCAGTCCCAGGGACACTAGACTACCTCGTGATGGCCTTGTTTTTCAGTCAAAGAACACAGCAAAACTTTTTGAAGGCTCACTTTCGGACTTCTGGGCCGAAATATAGCACCACTTCACTTTAAGACTGAAACAGTAGCCGATACCGCATTTCGCACATCGTAGTTTTGATCAACTTCGGTTCGATTCCCCGGAACTTGGGCAATATTTTTCAGTCCCGGGGACTCTAAACTAACCCCTGATGGCCTTGGTTTGCAATGAAATGGACACAGCAAAACTTTTTGAACACTCACATTCGGGCTTCTGCCCCGAAATATACCCCCACTTCACTTTAAGACAGAAAGAGTAGCCGAGACCACTTTAGCGATATCGTGATTTTGACCAACCTCGGCTCAATTTCCCGGACCTGGGGGCATATTTTCTTGTCTCGGGGACGCTAAACTAACTCCTGATGGCCTTGGTTTGCAGTGAAATGAACACAGCAAAACTTTTTGAACGCTCACTTTCCGGCTTCTCGCCCGAAATATAGCCCCACTTCACTCTAAGACTGAAAGAGTAGCCGACACTACCTTACGCAAATCGTGATTTTGACCAACTTCGACTCGATTTCCAGGAAGTTGGGGGATATTTTCCAGTCCCGGGGACTCTAAACTAGCTCCTGATGGCTTTGGTTTGCTGTCAAATAAACACAGGGAAACTTTTCGAACGCTCACTTGCGAGCTCCTGGGCAGGAATAAAGCCTAACTTCACTTTAAGACTGAAACAGTAAGCGAGACCGCCTAATGCGCACCGTGATTTTGACCAACTTCGGCTAAATTTCCCTGAACTTGGGCGGATATTTTTCAGTCCCGAGGACTCTTAACTAACCCCTGATGGCCTTGGTCTGCAGTGAAATGGACAAAGCAAATTTTTTTGAACGCTTACTTTCCAAATTCTGGGCCGAAATATAGGCCCACTTCACTTTAAGACTGAAATAGTAGCCGAGACCGCCTTAGACGCATCGTGATTTTGACCAAATTCGGCTTGAGTTGCCAGAACTTAAGAGATATTTTTTAGTCCCGCGGACTCTAAACTAACTCATGATGGCCTTGGTTTTCAGGTAAATTGAGAGAGCAAAACTTTTTAAACGCTCACTTTCGAGCTTCTGGGCTGAAATATACAGCCACGTCACTTTGAGACTAAAAGAGTAGCCGAGACTGCTCTACGCGCATGGTCATTTTGACAAACTTCGGCTCCATTTCCCGGGACTTGGGGGATATTTTGATGTCCCGGACACTGTAAACAATCTGCTGATGTGGCTTGGTTTGCGGTGAAATAGACACAGCAAAACTTTTTGAACTTTCACTTTCGAGCTTCTGGGCCGAAATATAGCCCAGTTCACTTTAAGAATCAATGAGTAGCCGAGACCGCCTTACGTGCATCGTGATTTTGACAAAATTCGGCTCGATTTCCCCGAACTTGGGCGATATTTTCCAGTCCCGAGCAGTCTAAACTAACTCCTGATGGCCTTGGTTTGCAGTGAAATGAACAAGGTAACACTTTTTGAACGCTTATTTTCGAGCTTCTGGGATGAAATATAGCCCCACTTCACTTTAAGACTGAAAGAGTAGGCGAGACCGCCTTACGCGCATCGTGATTTTGAGCAACTTCCGCTCGATTTTCTAGAAGTTTGGCGATATTTTCAAGTTCCGGGGACTCTAAACTAACTCCTGATGGCCTTGCTTTGATGTGAAATGCAGGCAGGAAAACTTTTTGAACGCTCAGTTTCGAGCTTCTGGGCCGAAATACAACCGTACTTCACTTTAAGACTGAAATAGTAGCCGAGACCACCTTACGGGCTTCGTGATTTTGACCCAGTTCACCTCGATTTCCCGGAACTTGGGGGATATTTTCCAGTCCGGGGGACTTGAAACTAACTCCTGATGGCCTTGGTTTGCAGTTAAATGCACAAAGCGTAACTTTTTAAAGTTCACTTTCGAGGTTCTAGCCCGAAATATAGAAACACTTTACTTTAAGACTGAAAGAGTAGCCGAGACCGTCTTACGCGCATCGTGATTTTGACCACCTTCCGTTCGATTTCCCGGAACTTCGGGCATATATTCCAGTCCCGGAGACTCTAAACTAACTGCTGATGGCCTTGGTTTGCAGTGAAATGGACACCGCACTTTTTTTTTTGAACGCTCACTTTCGAGCTTCTCGGCCGAAATATAGACCTACTTCACTTTAAGACTGAAAGAGTAGCCGAGACCGCCTTACGCGCATCGTAATTTTGACCAACTTCGGCTCGATTTGCCGGAAGTTGGCGAATATTTTGAATTCCCGGGGAAGCTAAAATGACTTCCGATGACCTTAGTTTGCAGTTAAATGGACACGGCAAAACTTTTTGAACGCTCACTTTCGAGCTTATGGCTCGAAATATAGCCCCACTTAACTTTACGACTGAAAGAGTAGCCGAGACCGCCTTACGCGCATCGTGATTTTGGGATACTTCGGCTCGATTTCCCGGAAATATGGGGATATTTTCCAGTCCCGGGGACTCTAAACTAACTCCTGATGGCCTTGGTTTCCAGTGAAATGGACACAGGCACACTTTTTGAACGCGCACTTTCGAGCTTGCTGGCCGAAATATAGCCCTACTTCTTTTTAAGACTGAAAGAGTAGGCGTGAGCGCCTTACGCGCATTGTGATTTTGAGAATCTTCGGCTCGATCTGGCGAAACTTGGGAGATATTTTCCAGCCCCAAAGTCTCTAAACTCACTCCTGATTGTCTAAGATGTGAGTGGAATAGACACAAAAATTTTTGAACCCTTACTTTCGAGCTTCTGGTGTTAAAGCTAAGCCCACTTTACCTTAAGACTGAAAGAGTAGCCGAGACCCCCTTAAGCGCATGGTGATTTTGACTAACTTCGGGTGGATTTCCCGTAACTTGGGGGATATTTCCAGTTCCTATGACGCTAAACTAAGTCGTGATGGCCTTGTTTTGCAGTGAAATGGAGACAGCAAAACTTTTTAAACACTCAGTTTCGAGCTTCTGGGCCGAAATATTGCCCCACTTCTCTTTAAGACTGAAAGAGTAGCCGAGACCGCCTTACGCGCATCGTGATTTTGAGCAACTTTGGCTCGATCTGCCAGAATTTGGGAAACATTTTCCAGTCCCAAGGACTCTAAACTTACTCCTGATGGCCTAAGATGTCAGTGAAATGGACACAGGTAAAATTAGCGCACGCCCGGTCTCGAGCTTCTAGGTCGAAATATAGCCCCCCTTAATTTTAAGACTGAAAGAGTAGCCGAGACCGCCTTACGCGCATCGTGATTTTGGGCCACTTTTGCTCGATTTCCCGCAAGTTGGCGAATAATTTAAAGTCCCGGGGACGCTAAACTAACTCCCGATGACCTTGCTTTGCAGTTTAATGAACACAGCAAAATATTCTGAACGCTCACCTTCGAGCTTCAGTGCCGCAATATAGCCCTACTTCAATTTAAGACTGAAAGAATAACCGAGAGCCCGTTACGCGCATCGTAATTTTCATCAACTTCGGCGCCATTTCCTGGAACTTGGAGAATATTTTCCAGTTCCGGGGACTCTAAACTAACTCCTGATTGCCTTGGTTTGCAGTCAAATGGACACAGCAAAACTTTTTGAACGCTCACATTCGAGCTTGTGGGCCTAAATATAGCCACACTTCACTTTAAGACTGAAACGGTAGCCGAGTACGCGTTACGCGCATCGTGATTTTGAGCAACTTCTGCTCGCTTTCCTGGAACTTGGGGAATATTTTTCAGTCCCGGGGACTCTAAACTAACTCCTGATGGCCATTGTTTGCAGTCAAATTCACACAGCACAAGTTTTTGAACGAAAACTTTCGAGCTTGTAGGCCGAAATATAGTCCCACATCACTTACGACTTAAAGAGTAGCCGAGACCGCCTTACGCGCATCGTGATTTTGACAAACTTCGGGTGGATTTCCCGGAGCTTGGGGGATATTTTCCAGTCCCTTGGACGGTAAACTAGGTGCCGATGGCCTTGTTTTGCAGTGAAATGGACACAGCAAAGCTTTTTGAAGGCTCACTTTTGAGGGTGTGGGCCGAAATATTGCCATACTTCACTTTAAGACTGAAACAGTAGTTGAGATCACCTTTCGCGCATCGTGATTTTGATCAACTTCAGCTCGATTTCCCGGAACTTGGGGGATATTTTCCAGTCCCGGGGACTCTCAACTAACTCCTGCTTGTCTTGGTTTGCAGTGAAATGGACACAGCGAAAGTTTTTGAACGCTCACTCTCGAGCTCCTGGGCCGAAATAGAGCCCCATTTTACTTTAAGACTGAAAGAGTAGGCGAGACCGTCTTGAGCGAATCGTGATTTTGACCAACTTCGGCTCGATTTGCCGGAACTTGGGGGACATTTTCCAGTCCCGGGGACTCTAAACTAACTCCTGATCGCCTTGCTTTGCATTGAAATGGACAGAGCAAAACTTTTTGAACGCTCACTTTCGAGCTTCTGGGCCGAGATATAGCCACACTTCACTTTAAAACTGAAAGGGTAGCCGAGACCGAATTTCGCGCATCGTGATTTCGATGAACTTCGAATGGATTTCCCGGAACTTGGGGAATATTTTCCAGTCCCGGGGACCCTAAACTAACTTTTGATAGCTTTGGTTTGCAGTGAAATGCACACAGGAAAACTTTTCGAACGCTCACTTTCGAGCTTCTGGACAGAAATATAGCCCCACTTGACTTTAAGACTGAAAGGGTAGCCGAGACCGCTTTGGGAGCATCGTGATTTTGACCAACTTCAGCTCGAGTTACCGGAACTTGTGGAATATTTTCCAGTCCCAGGGACGCTAAACTAACTCGTGATGGCCTTGTTTTTCAGTCAAAGAACACAGCAAAACTTCTTGAAGGCTCACTTTCGGGCTTCTGGGCCGAAATATAGCCCCACTTCACTTTAAGACTGAAACAGTAGCCGATACCGCATTTCGCGCATCGTGATTTTGATCAACTTCGGTTCGATTCCCCGGAACTTGGGCAATATTTTTCAGTCCCGGGCACTCTAAACTAACCCCTGATGGCCTTGGTGTGAAGTGAAATGGACACAGCAAAACTTTTTGAACGCTCGCTTTCGGGCTTCTGGCCAGAAATATAGCCCCACTTCACCTTAAGACAGAAACAGTAGCCGAGACCACTTTAGGGGAATCGTGATTTTAACCAACCTCGGCTCAATTTCCCGGACCTTGGGGCATACTTTCTTGTCCCAAGGACGCTAAACTAACTCCTGATGGCCTTGGTTTGCAGTGAAATGAACACAGCAAAACTTTTTGAACGCTCACTTTCGGGCTTCTCGCCCGAAATATAGCCCCACTTCACTCTAATACTGAAAGAGTAGCCGACAGTACCTTACGCAAGTCGTGATTTTGACCAACTTCGCTCGATTTCCCGGAAGTTGGGGGATATTTTCCAGTCCCGGGGACTCTAAACTAGCTCCTGATGGCTTTGGTTTGCAGTCAAATAAACACAGGGAAACTTTTTGAACGCTCACTTTCAAGCTCCTGGCCAGGAATAAAGCCTCACTTCACTTTAAGACTCAAACAGTAAGCGAGACCGCCTAACGCGCACCGTGATTTTGACCAACTTCGGCTAAATTTCCCTGAACTTGGGGGGATATTTTCCAATCCCGAAGACTCTTTAGTAGCCCCTGATTTCGTTCGTTTGCATTGAAATGGATACACGAAAACTTTTTGAAGCTCACTTTTGAGCTTCTGGGCCGAAATATAGCCCCACTTCACTTTAAGACTGAAAGACTAGCCAAGACCGTGTTGCGCGCATCGTGGTTTTCACCAACATCTTCTCGATTTTCCGGAACTTGGGAAATATATTGCAGTCCCGGGCAATCTAAACTTACTCCTGATAGCCTTGGTTTGCAGTGAAATGGACACAGCAAATTTTTTGCAGCGCTCACTTGGCAGCTTCTGGGCAGAAATAGAGGCCAACTTCACTTTAAGACTGAAAGAGTAGCCGAGGCCGCCTTACGCGCATCGGGATTTTGACAAACTTCGGCTTGAGTTGCCAGAACTTAAGGGATATTTTTTAGTCCCGCGGACTCTAAACTAACTCATGGTGACCTTGGTTTTCAGTTAAATTGAGAGAGCAAAACTTTTTGAACGCTCACTTTCGGGCTTCTGGGCCAAAATATACAGCCACGTCACTTTAAGACTAAAAGAGTAGCCGAGACTGCTTTACGCGCATCGTGATTTTGACAAACTTCGGCTCGATTTCCCGGGACTTGGGTGATATTTTCCAGTCCCGAGCAGTCTAAACTAACTTCTGATGGCCTTGGTTTGCAGTGAAATGAACAACGTAACACTTTTTGAACGCTTATTTTCGAGCTTCTGGGATGAAATATAGCCCCACTTCACTTTAAGACTGAAAGAGTAAGCGAGACCGCCTTACGCGCAACGTGATTTTGAGCAACTTCCGCTCGATTTTCTAGAATTTTGGCGATATTTTCAAGTCCCGGGGACTCTAAACTAACTCCTGATGGCCTTGCTTTGATGTGAAATGCAGGCAGGAAAACTTTTTGAACGCTCAGTTTCGAGCTTCTGGGCCGAAATACAACCGTACTTCACTTTAAGACCTAAATAGTAGCCGAGACCTCTTTACGAGCATCGTGATTTTGACCCAGTGTAGCTCGATTTCCCGGAACTTGGGGGATATTTTCCAGTCCGGGGGACTTTAAACTAACTCCTGATGGCCTTGGTTTGCAATTAAATGCACAAAGCGTAACTTTTTAAAGGTTCACTTTCGAGCTTCTGGGCCGAAATATAGCCCCACTTTACTTTAAGACTGAAAGAGTAGCCGAGACCGTCTTACGCGCATCGTGATTTTGACCAACTTCCGTTCGATTTCCCGGAACTTCAGGCATATATTCCAGTCCCGGGGACTCTAAACTAACTGCTGATGGCCTTGCTTTGCAGTGAAATGGACACAGGAAAACTTTTTAAACACTCAGTTTCGAGCTCCTGGGCCGAAATATTGCCCCTATTCACTTTAAGACTGAAAGAGTAGCCGAGACCGCCGTACGCGCGTCGTGATTTTGACCAACTTCGGTTAAATTTCCTGGAACTTGGGGGATATTTTCCAGTCCCGGGGACTCTAAACTAACATCAGATGGCCTTGGTTTATGGCGCGCCATCTGTAGCAAAATTACTTTTCGACATATTACGACATATTACGACTCATATTACGACACATTACGACTCATCATGTGTCGAAAAGACATGAAACAGGTCGAAATAGGTCGAAATAAGTAATGTGATATCATCATGTCATGTAATTCTATCTCGAAATAAGTTGGTTGTCATGGCTATACCATGTAATGCGAAGCTCGTAATGACTCATACCATGTAACGTGAAGCCGTTAGTGACGTTCGAACCCTTGGTTACCGCCTGTTGTTAAGGACGGAAACTGTTCTCCTACACGAGGCCTATTTACCCCAGTTCCTCTCGGCTCGATACAGTTCCGCCATATTTTGATCGTTTCGCTCTTTGCCCGATCGTCTTCTCGTGGAAGTGACCATTCAAACTCACAGTTCGCTCGATAGGATTATTGCCGCTATATATTTACATTTGGTTCTTTTGATTTTATTGCATTATTTATTTAGTGTTATCTCGTTGTTGTCTTCTGCAGTTCCTCGATCTGTTCCTCTCGCACGTGCTTGATCGTTGCTGCCCTCAATCATTCTCTGTTCGATCCATCTCTCTTGTCTGTCTTTTCGCTCATTTTTGTTCGTAATTTTTAAGTCTTAACTGTCCGATAGAATCATGTCTGGATATTCTCCTGAATTGTTTGTGGAAAATGTGGACCAGGAGTTTCTCTGCAGTATCTGGTGAGTGAATGTTAGTCCTGCATATTTTGCAGCAATTTAATAGTTCTCTGCCAACCCTGGAACGGTTTCAAAGACGTTACCATCCTTTGACAGGCCTAGTCTTACTTGTAGAGACCTCTTTCGCTTGGGCGGATTGTTGTCCCATTACAGACCACGTGATATTCCCGAGAGATTTGTTCTTTTATCCATCTAAAAATTATTTGTTCATATACACGCAGCTATTTAGAAAATTTGAAGGAAGAATTCTCAAGAGTATCATCACATGGTCTGAAATGGGGCAACAAACCGCCCAGTCGAAAAAGGCCTTTTCCGATTTATAGGTAATGCCATCAACTTTTCCATCGAAAATTGCGGAATTTTTCTTAGACGTATTTTTAGAATCAATTTTTAAGGCTGTGACAGCATCAGTTTTGTGGCTACTGCCAAATTTTTTGGAATAAATTGTGAAATGTGTTTTTTGTTGTTGTTATTGTTGCAGTTATGGTGTGTTCAACAAGCCAGTCTCTTGTCAAGATGGGCATTCCTTCTGCCACCACTGCATCACCCAGTGGCAGTCAAATAACAATCATTGTCCAGTCGACAGGAGAGTTTTAAGTGGCACTTTGGTTAGAAATCTTGCAGTTGAAGGTGCTATTGGCAGGAGAGTAATGAAGTGTCCGTCAACGATCTCTCTTCCTGGTGGCTGCAGCTGGACTGGGCCAACAGCTGGTCTGGAGAATCACCTTCCAAATTGCGATATGAAGATTGTGGAATGCAATTTTAAAGGTAGAGGATGCATTCTTCGTTCTTACCAACGTGAACTTGCCCAGCATCTGCTAATCTGCCCTCACAGGACAGAGAAGTGCCCTTCCTGTGGTGTGGACGTTCCACATAGTGATCAAACAGGTCATGATGAGCTTTGTGTTCGCAAATTGGTGCCATGTCCGAACAATTGTGGGATTCAGGTGGAAAGGTAGATTTTAGTTATAGTGATAGTTAATGGTTGACGAGGGCGCAGCACGCGATAGAAATCTCTAGCTCATAATCTAATTGCTTAAAGTAGTCGGTAGGCCTTAGCCTTTTGTCCAGGAGAAAAGGTTCTGGTTGTCAAAATAAGGTTCGGATAACAAGATGTTTGTACATGTCAGTTGCAAAAAGAATGAAATCAAGCAAAACTTGCTATTCTAAGACCCATCCTGTCCATTTTTATATGTTTTAGTGTTGAACAGTCGGATTTCCTCTTGTTCAGCTACACTCCCGCTGAAGTAACATTCCAGTATCACTCAGATCACCTATAGCAAGAAAGTATATTATTTTTTAACAGTGAGTTGACATTCCAAGACAATAAAGTCTGACCTGACAAGAAATTTTCATGTTGGTCATGTTTTTAGTGGAAGGGAGCACAGAGGCAGTTAATGGAAACACTATCGGGGTAGCAAAAGTAAAGTGATAGGGGGTGGCACAAGGAAAGTGATAATTTAAAAAGGGTAAGGGGAAGCTGTGAAAAGCCTGCATGAGAATATATGTAGACCCAAACATAACCCTGCCCAATTTAGTTGCACAGCAAGCTTTCCAAAAAATCAGTTGGAGACAAGTAAAAGGCACACTGTGGCAGACACCATATACTCATTACAAATTGACTCTAGGGTCAAGGTGTTCATTCGAGCTTATTGCCAATACAGTGCCATTGTGAAATCAGTTGTTAAAAATAGCTATTATGGGATTCTCAGGGGGCTAATAAGTAGGTATTTGCCTCCTAAGCATCTGATAATAGCTATTTGAATCAAAATCAAAATGGCTGCCGTATTGACAAAAAGGTCACCTTTGAACAATATCATATGCTCGTTTCGGAAAGCATTTGGCCCACAATTTTTTCCAAAGGAAACAAGTAATCCAAATAAGAAACTTTATTATCAGCAAAAGATACTGGTAATTACAAATTAATTTTCTGCAACAAAATAGTCTTTGATCTAACACAATAAACTATTCAAATGATAGAATATGGAACAAGTTGAAGAATTCACTTTATGTGCACATACCCTGAATTTCCTTTAAGAAGTTGCTTAAAGTATGAAAATAACTCAAATATCTCAAGCCACAATTTAAAGTTATCTCTTGTGGTATACTGTCAGTAGTTACCTGTATGTTGTTCGTGCAACAGAAAAATGTTGACTTATATTTTGTGCCTATCAAGCTTCACTGGCAGGGGAGCATGTGCTCGTGCACTCTAATTGAGGCGACAAACTCAGTGAAATAAACTTAACAAACGTACTGCAATACTGAAAACGAAATTTTGTTTAGTACAGAAAGAGGTGAAAAAATCCTCAAGGGAAAAGTCAGGAAAGTTTAACTGAATAAAGGGAAAAATAACAACGTGAAGAAAATTCACGGGAAATTTAAAAATGTCAACAGACCTGATTTAATCGTCTGGAAGAAACATTTGGTGTCACCGTGAATTTCATGATATTTTTACATAACAAAGAAGAACAATTTGATGAAAACTAGCCAGTCTCTGTTACAGTCATCAGAGTAAAAAAGGGCTGTAATTTGAGGTCAGAAACAGCCACTAAAACTGACATTTCATATTTGGTCATGGAAAATTTCATTATGATCAGAGAAGGGAAAGGGAATTTTGAAAAGTGATGTCCATAGCAACCATGTAACCAAGATAACTAGCAAACCAGCACTTGTCCTGTAGATGTTACCTTTTTTTTTTACTTGCAAGCATGTGATTATTGAAAATGAGGAAAAATAAGACAACACCAGTTCGGGTTATTACTGTGTCATGAATTATGATATTTCTTTAACACTTGAAGCAATCTGTCCTTGCATTTGAAAAAAAAGAAGTGATGACTCACTGTTTCAACAATAATTATGCCAGTTCACGAACTCCAGACAAACAAATATCCTTGCACTAAAACATGACTGACAGAAACAAGGTATGATCAATAGCACAAGTGAAACTTGTCAAAGAAGCTGCCATCCTCAACTGAAATGACACTTGTCTGTAAATTTCAGGAGTCAGCTTTTACCACATACTACTTGTCTGAGGATAGTGTATGCTGCAACAGTCTCTACTAAAATTCCATGCACATGAAATTTAGGAGCCAGCATTTGCCCACATATCCATATTCTTGCAGATCTGAATCCAGCTTGATTTCATGGTTAAATTGTAGAACCAAAATAAAGCAGTAGAAATTGCCTGACTTGAAAATAAACATTAATTCCCTGGTTTCCATCCTCCTCCTCTGGATGAAATGATTCTTGTAGCACCATAATGACATGCTCTGGAACATATAGTGAAATTGGAGCCACCTCCACTCCTGATAATTCATTCTCCTGAGGTAGTGGTGCATCGGGGTCATCCCCATACATGACTAAATCATCTGGCAGGCTATCATCCATAATACCTCTTACACCAGAGTAATTGGAAGAATGATGTTGCAGAATACCAGAAATCCATAACTGATGTGGGGAAAGGCTATGCTCAGTAGAGAGTCCATGATTATTAAATGTCTCAATAAACTGTGCTAGTGCATTATTGATCCTTGGGGTGTAAACATAATGTAAGGCAAAGAGATCAATATCATTATTGCGACTAAGTAAACCAATTTGCTCCATATGTAAAAATATGTTTTTAAAAATATATAAAATGCAGTGAACCACCTCACGCCATAATCTTTCAATCCTTGTGTTGTGAACACTCGGCCCGGTGATGAAACTTCCACGACCTTCACCCCTGTATTGAATCATTAGGTCACCAACTGCGATGTTTTCTCCTCCGTCATCTGCTCTGACTCTAGAAGGCAATCCCCAGGTATTGATTGATTCTTGAAACAAGGCAAGCACAGTTGCTGCCCTGTTGTTGTTACTGCACCTGAGATAAACAATCAACCGAGAGTAACCGTCAATGCAACCATGGATGACAAATCGCCAGTGACGCAATTTCAGGTTGCTGTCAATGTGCCAGAGAAAATTGGGATGTGGCACTCTGTAAGGCCTACGTGGTATTTGCTGTGCCCAGCGACAAGCTCTACCAATTGGATCCAGGGTGATCAGGGCATCACGCACCCGCCATCTCTGGACACAGATCCCACGTCTTCGTAGTGCACCTTGCATGTATCTTTCCCCACAACGAGGCATTGAAACAAGCTCCTCTTGCACAATTTGCTGCAATTCTACTTGCTGGATTGGGGAATACGTTAAAAATGAAGGAGGTATGTCTAGATCAATGGCCCGCCTACGTATGGTCCATCTAGACACACCAAGAATGTTAGCAATGCTGGTCCACGAAAAGTAACAGGAACGTAAAAGCATGATCTGTTCTCTAGAAATTTCATAAGAAGGACGGCCTACAGCGCCTGTATACCTAACGGGGGCACGGTAGGAGCTGGGAGTGAAAACAGGTAGCGCCCTAAATAAATCCTTGATTAAGCTGAGCTCTCTGGATAGTTGTCTTAGGTTGTTGACATCATTTTGTGAAAACTCAGGGGATCTTTCAACAAAGGCAATGACCTGATGCATGTGACGCATTGCACCTCCCAGTCTAAGGAGCAAAAACTCTGCGTTCTCCACATCCAAAGGAGAATCGTGGCACCTATTTAATTCCTGCAGAAGGGACAAAATGGATGCCACAAAGCGCTGCAGTTGCCTGTTGGCATCTTGCCTAAACAAAATGCATAGGAAAGTAACAAACAAAAACATGAACAGGAGTTAAAATGACAGAAATATTCCCTCCGACCCCAGGCTAGATTTTAGATGTCATTTCCGCACTTAATTTTCATTAACTATCACCATTAGAATAAATATAGGGATAAAATAGAAACCAATTATTGTCAGCACATCCCAATTTAAGCTTCACTTTATATTTAAAGTCCACATACGACTTTTTAAAATACTGTGTGTGAAAGAAGATACTCAACATTAACGCAAGGCAAATAGACGGAATTGTAAAAATAAAGATATCTTAATAAGGATCTACATTAAAATTATCTCACCTTTCCACATAAACCACAGAAATCAGAAACAAAACCACGAAGATCTTCGTAGGAGTCATTGCACCACAACACTTTAAAAGTGCAAGATGTGTTGGTGACCCTCGGTGCGACAAGAAAAAGGAGATTAAAACGATATGGATAAGAAAAGCGACTTCTTTTGCCGAGATAAATCTTCGAAACACCTAAAGACGACGATCAAAATATGGCGGAACTGTATCGAGCCCAGAGAAACTGGGGTAAATAGGCTTCGTGTAGGAGAACAGTTTCCGTCCTTAACAACAGGCGGTAACCAAGGGTTCGAACGTCACTAACGGCTTCACGTTACATGGTATGAGTCATTACGAGCTTCGCATTACATGGTATAGCCATGACAACCAACTTATTTCGAGATAGAATTACATGACATGATGATATCACATTACTTATTTCGACCTATTTCGACCTGTTTCATGTCTTTTCGACACATGATGAGTCGTAATGTGTCGTAATATGAGTCGTAATATGTCGAAAAGTAATTTTGCTACAGATGGCGCGCCATATTGGTTTGCAGTGAAATGGACACAGCAAAACTTTTTAAACACTCGGTTTCGAGCTTCTGGGCCGAAATATAGCCCCACTTCACCTTAAGACAGAAACAGTAGCCGAGACCACTTTAGGGGAATCGTGATTTTAACCAACCTCGGCTCAATTTCCCGGACCTTGGGGCATACTTTCTTGTCCCGGGGACTCTAAACTGACCCCCGACGTCCTTGGTCTGCAGTAAAATGGACACAGCAAAACTTTTTGAACGCTCACTTTTGAGCTTCTGGGCCGAAATATAGCTCCACTTCACTTTAAGACTGAAAGAGTAGCCGAGACCGCCTTACGCCCATCGTAATTTTGACCAACTTCGGCTCGATTTCCCGGAACTTGGGAGATATTTTCCAGTCCGGCGGACTCTAAAGTAACTCCTGATGGCCTTTCTCTGGAGTGAAATGGACACAGCACAACTTTTTGAACGCTCACTTTTGAGCTTCTGGGCCGAAGCATAGCCCTACTTCACTTTAAGACTGAAAGACTAGCCGAGACCGCTTTACGCGCATCGTGATTTTGGGCTACTTAGGCTCGATTTCCCGGAACTTGGGAGATATTTTCCAGTCCGGCGGACTCTAAAGTAACTCCTGATGGCCTTGCTCTGGAGTGAAATGGACACAGCACAACTTTTTGAACGCTCACTTTTGAGCTTCTGGGCCGAAGCATAGCCCTACTTCACTTTAAGACTGAAAGACTAGCCGAGACCGCTTTACGCGCATCGTGATTTTGGGCTACTTAGGCTCGATTTCCCGGAACTTGGGAGATAATTCCCAGTCCATGGCACTCTAAACTAATTCCTGATGGCCTTGGTTTTCAGTGAAATGGACACAGCCAAACTTTTTGAACGTTCACTTTCGAGCTTCTGGGCCGAAATATAGCCCCACTTCACTTTAAGACTGAAAGAGTAGTCGGGACCGCCTTACGCGCATGCTAATTTTGTCGAACTTCGGCTTGATTTCCTGGGACTTGGGGGATATTTTCCAGTCCCGGAAGCTCTAAACTAACTCCTGAATGCCTTGGTTTTTAGTGCATTGGACACAGGTAAAAGGAGCGCACGCTCGGTTTCCAGGTTGTAGGCCGAAATATAGCCCCACTTTATTTTAAGACTGAAAGTGTACACGAAACCGCCTTAAGCGCATCGAAATTTTTAGCCACTATGGCTCGATATGCCAAAACTTGGGGGATATTTTCCAGTCCCGGGGACTCTACCCTAACTCTTGATGGCCTTAGTTTTCAGTAAAATGGTCACAGGTAACCGGAGCGCACGCTCGGTGTCGAGCTTCTAGGCCGAAATGTAGCCCCAGTTCATTTTAAGACTGAAAGAGTAAACGAAAGTGCCGTACGCCTATCGTAATTTTAAGAAAGTATGGCTCAATTTGCCGAAACTTGGAGGATAGCTTCCAGTCTCGAGGATTCTAAACTATCTCCTGATGGACTTAGTTCTTAGTGAAATGGACACAGGTAAAAGGAGAGCACGCTCGGTGTCGAGCTTGTAGAACCGAAATATAGCCCCACTTCATTTTCGGAGTAAACGAGTAGCCGAGACCGCCTTACGCGCATCGTGATTTTGAGCATCTTTGGCTCGATTTGCCGGAATTCGGGCAACATTTTCCAGTCCCGAGGACTCTATGTTAACTCGTGATGAACTTAGTTTTCAGTGATATGTACACAGGCAAAAGGAGCGCACGCTCGGTGTTGAGCTTCTCGGCCGAAATATAGCCCCACTTCATTTTAAGACTCAAAGAGTAGCCGAGACCGCCTTCCTCACATCGTGATTTTGAGCAACTTTGGCTGATTCTGCCCGAATTTGGGAAATATTTTCCAGTCGCAAGGACTCTAAACTAACTCCTGATGGCCTAAGATGTCAGTGAAATGGACACAGGTAAAATTCGCATACGCCCGGTCTCGAGCTTCTAGGTCGAAATATAGCCCCCCTTAATTTTAAGACTGAAAGAGTAGCCGAGACCGCCTTACGCGCATCGTGATTTTGGGCCACTTTTGCTCGATTTCCCGCAAGTTGGCGAATAATTTAAATTCCCGGGGACGCTAAACTAACTCCCGATGACCTTGCTTTGCAGTTTAATGAACACAGCAAAACATTGTGAACGCTCACCTTCGAGCTTCAGTGCCGCAATATAGCCCTACTTCAATTTAAGACTGAAAGAATAACCGAGAGCCCGTTACGCGCATCGTAATTTTCATCAACTTCGGCGCCACTTCCTGGTACTTGGAGAATATTTTCCAGTTCCGGGGACTCTAAACTAACTCCTGATTGCCTTGATTTGCAGTCAAATGGACACAGCAAAACTTTTTGAACGCTCAATTTCCAGCTTCTGGGCCTAAATATAGCCACACTTCACTTTAAGACTGAAACAGTAGCGGAGACCGCGTTACGCGCATCGTGATTTTGAGCAACTTCTGCTCGCTTTCCTGGAACTTGGGGAATATTTTCCAATGCCGGGGACTCTAAACTAACTCCTGATGGCCATGGTCTGCAGTCAAATTCACACAGCACAAGTTTTTGAACGAACACTTTTGAGCTTGTAGGCCGAAATATAGTCCCACATCACTTACGACTTAAAGAGTAGCCGAGACCGGCGTGCGCGCATCGTGATTTTGACCAACTTCGGGTCGATATTCCGGAACTTGGGGGATATTTTCCAGTCCCAGGGACTCTAAACTAACTCTTGATGGCCTTGGTTTGCAGTGAAATGGAGACAGCAAAACTTTTTGAACGCTCACCTTCAAGCTTCTGGGCCGAAATATAGCCCACTTTACTTTAATACTGAAAAAGTAGCCGAGACCGCCTTACGCGCATCGTGATTTTGACAAACTTCGGGTGGATTTCCCGGAGCTTGGGGGATATTTTCCAGTCCCTTGGACGCTAAACTAGGTGCAGATGGCCTTGTTTTGCAGTGAAATGGACACAGCAAAGCTTTTTGAAGGCTCACTTTCGAGGTTGTGGGCCGAAATATAGCCATACTTCACTTTAAGACTGAAACAGTAGCCGAGACCACGTTTCGCGCATCGTGATTTTGATCAACTTCGGCTCGATTTCCCGGGACTTGGAGGATACTATCCAGTCCCGGGGACTCTAAACTAACTTCTGATGGCCTTGGTTTGCACTGAAAGTGACAGAGCAAAACTTTTTAAACACTCACTTTCGAGCTTCTGGGCCGAAATATAGCCCCACTTCACTTTAAGACTGAAAGAGTAGCCGAGACCACCTTACGCATATCGTGATTTTGACCAACTTCGGCTCGATTTACCGGAACTTGGGGGATATTTTCCAGTCCCGAGGACTCTTAAGTAACCCCTGATGGCCTTGGTTTGCATTGAAATGGATACAGCAAAACTTTTTCAACGCTCACTTCTGAGGTTCTGGGCCGAAATATAGCCCCACTTCACTTTAAGACTGAAAGAGTAGCCGAGACCACCTTACGCACATCGTGATTTTGACCAACTTCGGCTCGATTTACCGGAACTTGGGGGATATTTTCCAGTCCCGAGGACTCTTAAGTAACCCCTGATGGCCTTGGTTTGCATTGAAATGGATACAGCAAAACTTTTTGAACGCTCACTTCTGAGGTTCTGGGCCGAAATATAGCCCCACTTCACTTTAACACTGAAACAGTAGCCGAGACCGTCTTACGCGCATCGTGATTTTGACCAACGTCTTCTCGATTTTCCGGAACTTGGGAAATACATTCCACTCCCGGGGACTCTAAACTAACTACAGATAGCCTTGGTTTGCAGTGAAATAGACACATTAATTTTTTTTGAGCTTTGAGCTTGTGGGCCGAAAGAGAGCCCCACTTCACTTTAAGACTGAAGGAGTAGCCGACACCGCCTTAAGCGCACCGTGATTTTGACCAACTTCGGCTCGATTTGCCGCAACTTGGGGGATATTTTCCAGTCCCGGGGACTCTAAACTAACTCCTGATTGTCTTGGTTTTCAGTGAAATGGACACAGCGAAACTTTTTGAACGCTCACTCTCGAGCTTCTGGACCGAAATATAGCCCCACTTCACTTTAAGACTGAAAGAGGAGCCGAGACCGTCTTGCGCAAATCGTGATTTTGACCAACTTCGGGTCGGTTTCTTGGAACTTGGGGGATATATTCCATTTCCGCGAGCTCTAAACTAACTCCTGATGGCCTTGGTTTTCAGTGAAATGGACAAAGGAAAGCTTTTTGAACACTCTCTTTGTAGCTTGTGGGCCGAAATAGAATCCCACTTCACTTTCAGACTGAAATAGTAGCCGACACCGCCTCACGCGAATCGTGAGTTAGACCAAGTTGAGCTCGATTTCACGCAACTTTCGGGATATTTTCCAGTCCGGGTGACTCTAAACTAACTCCGGTTGCCCTTGGTTTGCACTGGAATGCGCACAGCATAAATTTTTGCACGCCCACTTTGGAGCTTCTGCGCCGAAATATAGCCCCACTTCACTTTAAGACTGAAAGAGTAGCCGAGATCGCCTTAGGCGCATCGTGATTTTGACCATTTTCGGATCGATTTCTCGGAACTTGGGGGATATTTTCCAGTCCCGGGGACTGTAAACTAACTCGTGATCGCCTTCCTTTGCATTGAAATGGACACAGCAAAACTTTTTGAACGCTCACTTTCGAGCCTGTGGGCCGAAATATAGCCACACTTTACTTTAAGACTTAAACAGTAACCGACAACGCATTTCGCGCATAGTGATTTTGGTCAATTTCGGTTCGCTTTCCCGGAACTTGGGGAATATTTTCCAGTCCCGGGGACCCTAAACTAAGTCTTGATGGCCTTGGTTTGCAGTGATATGCACACAGGAAAACTTTTTGAACGCTTAATTTCGAGCTTCTGGGCCAAAATATAGCCATACTTGACTTTAAGACTGAAAGAGTAGCCGAGACCACGTTACGCGCATCATGAATTTGATCAACTTCGGCTCCAATTCCCGGGAGTTGGGGGATATGTTCCAGTCCCGGGGACTCTAAACTAACTCCTGATGGCCTTGGTTTGCATTGAAATGGACACAGCACAATTTTTTGAACGCCCATTTTCGAGCTTCTGGGCCGAAATATAGCCCCACTTCACTTAAGACTGAAAGAGTAGCCGAGACCGCCTTGCTCGCATCGTGAGTTTGACAAACTTCCGGTCGATATTCCGGAACTTGGGGGATATTTTCCAGTCCCAGGAGCTCTAAACTAACTCCTCGTGGCCTTGGTTTGCAGTGAAATTGAGACAGCAAAACTTTTTGAACGCTCACCTTCGACCTTCCTGGCCGAAATAAAACCCCACTTTACTTTAAGACTTAAAGAGTAACCGAGACCACCTTACGCGCATTGTGATTTTGACAAACTTCGGGTGGATCTCCCGGAACTTGGGGAATATTTTCCAGTCTCGGGGACCCTAAACTAACTTTTGATACCTTTGGTTTGCAGTGAAATGCACACAGCAAAACTTTTGGAACGCTCAGTTTCGAGCTTCTTGACAGAAATATAGCCCCACTTCACTTTGAGACTGAAAGGGTAGCCGAGACCGCTTTGGGAGCATCGTGATTTTGACCAACTTCAGCTCGATTTACCGGAACTTGGGGAATATTTTTCAGTCCCGGGGACTCTAAACTAACCCCTGATGGCCTTGGTTTGCAGTGAAATGGACACAGCAAAACTTTTTGAACGCTCACGTTCGGGCTTCTGGCCCGAAATATAGCCCCACTTCACTTTAAGACAGAAAGAGTGGCCGAGACCACTTTAGGGGCATCGTGATTTTAACCAACCTCGGCTCAATTTCCCGGACCTTCGGGCATATTTTCTTTTCCCGGGGACGCTAAACTAACTCCTGATGGCCTTGGTTTGCAGTGAAATGAAAACAGCAAGACTTTTTGAACGCTCACTTTCGGGCTTCTCGCCCGAAATATAGTCCCACTTCACTCTAAGACTGAAAGAGTAGCCGACACTACCTTACGCAAATCGTGATTTTGACCAACTTCGGCTCGATTTCCCGGAAGTTGGGGGATATTTTCCAGTCCCGGGGACTCTAAACTAGCTCCTGATGGCTTTGGTTTGCAGTCAAATAAACACAGGGAAACTTTTTGAACGCTCACTTTCAAGCTCCTGGCCAGAATAAAGCCTCACTTCACATTAAGACTGAAACAGTAAGCGAGACCGCGTAACGCGCACCGTGATTTTGACCAACTTCGGCTAAATTTACCTGAACTTGGGGGGATATTTTCCAGTCCCGAAGACTCTTAAGTAACCCCTGATGGCCTTCGTTTGCATTGAAATGGATACAGCAAAACTTTTTGAAGCTCACTTTTGAGCTTCTGGGCCGAAATATAGCCCCACTTCGCTTTAAGACTGAAAGACTAGCCAAGAGCGTCTTGCGCGCATCGTGATTTGGAGCAACGTCTTCTGGATTTTCCGGAACTTTGGAAATATATTGCAGTCCCTTGGACTCTAAACTAACTCCTGATGGCCTTGGTTTGCAGTGAAATGGACACAGCAAATTTTTTGCAGCGCTCACTTTGGAGCTTCTGGGCCGAAATAGAGCCCCACTTCACTTTAAGACTGAAAGAGTAGCCGAGGCCGCCTTAGGCGCATCGTGATTTTGACCAACTTCGGCTTGAGTTGCCAGAACTTAAAAGATATTTTCCACTCCCGGAAACTCTAAACTAACTCATGATGGCCTTGGTTTTCAGTGAAATTGAGATAGGAAAACTTTTTGAACGCTCACTTTCGAGCTTCTGGACCGAAATATAGCCCTACTTCACTTTCAGACTCAAGGAGTAGCCGAGACCGCCTTACGCGAATCGTTATTTTGACCAACTTCGTCTCGATTTCGCGGAACTTGGAGGATATTTTCCAGTTCCAGGGACTGTAAACTACTTCCTGAGGGCCTTGCTTTGCAGTGAAATGGGCACAGCATAACTTTTTGAACGCTCATTTTCGAGCTTCTGGGCCAAAATATACAGCCATGTCACTTTAAGACTAAAAGAGTAGCCGAGACTGCTTTACGCGCATTGTGATTTTCACAAACTTCGGCTCGATTTCCCGGAACTTGGGGGATATTTTGATGTCCCGGAGACTATAAACTATCTCCTGATGTGCCGTGGTTCGCGGTGAAATGGACACAGCAAAAGGTTTTGAACTTTCACTTTCGAGCTTCTAGGCCGAAATATAGCCCGAGTTCACTTTAAGAATGAAAGAATACCCGAGACCGCCGTACGCGCATCGTGCTTTTGATCAACTTTGGGTCGATTTCCCAGGAAATGGGAAATATTTTCCGGTACCGGGGACTCTAAAGTAACTCCTGATTCCCTTGGTTTGCACTGAAATGGAGA
This sequence comes from Orbicella franksi, assembly GCF_964199315.1. Taxonomy (NCBI): domain Eukaryota; kingdom Metazoa; phylum Cnidaria; class Anthozoa; order Scleractinia; family Merulinidae; genus Orbicella; species Orbicella franksi. Next base: position 1,751,587 of record NC_138145.1, on the reverse strand, counting down.
GAGCAAAACTTTTTCAACGCTCCCCTTCGGGCTTCTGAGCCGAAATATAGCCCCGCTTCAGTTTAAGACTGAAAGAGTAGCCAAGACCGTCTTACGCGCATCGTGATTTTGACCAACTTCGGCTCGATTTCCCGAGACTTCGGGGATATATTCAAGTTGCAAGGACTCTAAACTAACCCCTGATGGCCTTGGTCTGCAGTGAAATGGACACAGCAAATTTTTTTGAACGCTTACTTTCCAAATTCTGGGCCGAAATATAGCCCCACTTCACTTTAAGACGGAAATAGTAGCCGAGACCGCCTTAGACGCATCGTGATTTTGACCAACTTCGGCTTGAGTTGCCAGAACTTAAGGGATATTTTTTAGTCCCGCGGACTCTAAACTAACTCATGATGGCCTTGGTTTTCAGTTAAATTGAGAGAGCAAAACTTTTTGAACGCTCACTTTCGAGCTTCTGGGCCGAAATATACAGCCACGTCACTTTAAGACTAAAAGAGTAGCCGAGACTGCTTTACGCGCATCGTGATTTTGACAAACTTCGGCTCGATTTCCCGGAACTTGGGGGATATTTTGATGTCCCGGAGACTGTAAACAATCTCCTGATATGGCTTGGTTCGCGGTGAAATGGACACAGCAAAACTTTTTGAACTTTCACTTTCGAGCTTCTGGGCCGAAATATAGCCCCAGTTCACTTTAAGAATGAAAGAGTAGGGGAGACCGCCTTACGCGCATCGTGATTTTGACAAAATTCGGCTCGATTCCCCCGAACTTGGGCGATATTTTCCAGTCCCGAGCAGTCTAAACTAACTTCTGATGGCCTTGGTTTGCAGTGAAATGAACAAGGTAACACTTTTTGAACGCTTATTTTCGAGCTTCTGGGATGAAATATAACCCCACTTCACTTTAAGACTGAAAGAGTAGGCGAGATCGGCTTACGCGCATCGTGACTTTGAGCAACTTACGCTCAATTTTCTAGAAGTTTGGCGATATTTTGAAGTCCCGGGGACTCTAAACTAACTCCTGATGGCCTTGGTTTGATGTGAAATGGACGCAGGAAAAGTTTTTGAACGCTCAGTTTCGAGCTTCTGGGCCGAAATACAACCGTACTTCACTTTAAGACTGAAATAGTAGCCGAGACCTCCTTACGAGCATCGTGATTTTGACCCAGTTCAGCTCGATTTCCCGGAACTTGGGGGATATTTTCCAGTCCGGGAGACCTTAAACTAACTCCTGATTACCTTGGTTTGCAGTTAAATGCACAAAGCGTGACTTTTTAAAGGTTCACTTTCGAGCTTCTGGGCCGAAATATAGCCCCACTTTACTTAAAGACTGAAAGAGTAGCCGAGACCGTCTTACGCGCATCATGATTTTGACATACTTCCGTTCGATTTCCCGGAATTTCGGGGATATATTCCAGTCCCGAGGACTCTAAACTAACTGCTGATGGCCTTGGTTTGCAGTGAAATGGACACAGCAGATTTTTTTGAACGCTCACTTTCGAGCTTCTCGGCCGAAATATAGCCCTACTTCACTTTAAGACTGAAAGAGTAGCCGAGACCGCCTTACGCGCATCGTAATTTTCACCAACTTCGGCTCGATTTCCCAGAAGTTGGCGAATATTTTCAATTCCCGGGGAAGCTAAACTAGCTTCCGATGGCCTTAGTTTGCAGTTAAATGAACACGGCAAAGCTTTTTGAACGCTCACTTTCGAGCTTATGGCTCGAAATATAGCCCCACTTAACTTTAAGACTGAAAGAGTAGCCGAGACCGCCTTACGCGCATCGTGATTTTGGGATACTTCGGCTCGATTTCCCGGAAATAGGGGGATATTTTCCAGTCCCGGAGACTTTAAACTAACTCCTGATGGCCTTGGTTTCCAGTGAAATGGACACAGGAACACTTTTTAAACGCGCACTTTCGAGCTTGCTGGCCGAAATATAGCCCTACTTCTTTTTAAGACTGAAAGAGTAGGCGGGAGCGCCTTACGCGCATTGTGATTTTGAGGATCTTCGGCTCGATCTGGCGAAACTTGGGAGATATTTTCCAGCCCCAAAGTCTCTAAACTCACTCCTGATTGTCTAAGATGTGAGTGAAATAGACACAAAAATTTTTGAACCCTTACTTTCGAGCTTCTGGAGTTAAATCTAAGCCCACTTTACCTTAAGACTGAAAGAGTAGCCCAGACCCCCTTAAGCGCATGCTTATTTTGACTAACTTCGGGTGGATTTCCCGTAACTTGGGGGATATTTCCAGTTCCTTTGACGCTAAACTAAGTCGTGATGGCCTTGTTTTGCAGTGAAATGGAGACAGCAAAACTTTTTAAACACTCAGTTTCGAGCTTCTGGGCCGAAATATTGCCCCAATTCACTTTAAGACTGAAAGAGTAGCCGAGACCGCCGTACGCGCGTCGTGATTTTGACCAACTTCGGTTAAATTTCCCGGAACTTGGGGGATATTTTCCAGTCCCGGGGACTCTAAAATGGCCCCCAACGTCCTTGGTCTGCAGTAAAATGGACACAGCAAAACTTTTTGAACGCTCACTTTTGAGTTTCTGGGCCGAAATATAGCTCCACTTCACTTTAAGAGTGAAAGAGTAGCCGAGACCGCCTTACGCCCATCGTAATCTTGACCAACTTCGGCTCGATTTCCCGGAACTTGGGGGATATTTTCCAGTCCCGCGGACTCTAAAGTAACTCCTGATGGCCTTGCTCTGGAGTGAAATGGACACAGCACAACTTTTTGAACGCTCACTTTCGAGCTTCTGGGGGGAAATATTGCCCCAGTTCACTTTAAGAATGAAAGAGTAACCGGGACCGCCTTACGCGCATCGTGATTTTGACCAACTTTGGCTCGATTTCCCGGGAAATGGGGGATATTTTCCGGTACCGGGGACTCTAAACTAACTCCTGATTTCCTCGGTTTGCAGTGAAATGGACACAGCACAACTTTTTGAACGCTCACTTTTGAGCTTCTGGGCCGAAGCATAGCCCTACTTCACTTTAAGACTGAAAGACTAGCCGAGACCGCCTTAGGCGCATCGTGATTTCGGGCTACTTCAGCTCGATTTCCTGGAACTTGGGAGATAATTCCCAGTCCCGGGCACTCTAAACTAATTCCTGATGGCCTTGGTTTTCAGTGAAATGGACACAGCCAAACTTTTTGAACGTTCACTTTCGAGCTTCTGGGCCGAAATATAGCCCCACTTCACTTTAAGACTGAAAGAGTAGCCGGGACCGCCTTACGCGCATGCTAATTTTGTCGAACTTCGGCTTGATTTCGTGGGACTTGGGGGATATTTTCCAGTCCCGGAAGCTCTAAAATAACTCCTGAATGCCTTGGTTTTTAGTGCAATGGACACAGGTAAAAGGAGCGCACGCTCGGTTTCCAGGTTGTAGGCCCAAATATAGCCCCACTTTATTTTAAGACTGAAAGTGTACACGAAACCGCCTTAAGCCCATCGAAATTTTTAGCCACTATGGCTCGATATGCCAAAACTTTGGGGAATTTTCCAGTCCCGCGGACTCTACCCTAACTCTTGATGGCCTTAGTTTTCAGTAAAATGGTCACAGGTAACAGGAGCGCACGCTCGGTGTCGAGCTTCTAGGTCGAAATGTAGCCCCAGTTCATTTTAAAACTGAAAGAGTAAACGAAAGTGCCGTACGCCTATCCTAATTTTAAGAAAGTATGGCTCAATTTGCCGAAACTTGGAGGATAGCTTCCAGTCTCGAGGATTCTAAACTATCTCCTGATGGACTTAGTTCTTAGTGAAATGGACACAGGTAAAAGGAGCGCACGCTCGGTGTCGAGCTTGTAGAACCGAAATATAGCCCCACTTCATTTTCGGAGTAAACGAGTAGCAGAGACCGCCTTACGCGCATCGTGATTTTGAGCATCTTTGGCTCGATTTGCCGGAATTCGCGCAATATTTTCCAGTCCCGAGGACTCTATGTTAACTCCTGATGAACTTAGTTTTCAGTGATATGTACACAGGCAAAAGGAGCGCACGCTCGGTGTTGAGCTTCTCGGCCGAAATATAGCCCCACTTCATTTTAAGACTCAAAGAGTAGTCGAGACCGCCTTCCGCGCATCGTGATTTTGAGCAGCTTTGGCTTGATCTGCCAGAATTTGGGAAATATTTTCCAGTGCCAAGGACTCTAAACTAACTCCTGATGGCCTAAGATGTCAGTGAAATGGACACAGGTAAAATTAGTGCACGCCCGGTCTCGAGCTTCTAGCCCCCCTTAATTTTAAGACTGAAAGAGTAGCGGAGACCGCCTTACGCGCATCGTGATTTTGGGCCACTTTTGCTCGATTTCCCGCAAGTTGGTGAATAATTTAAAGTCCCGGGGACGCTAAACTAACTCCCGATGACCTTGCTTTGCAGTTTAATGAACACAGCAAAACATTCTGAACGCTCACCTTCGAGCTTCAGTGCCGCAATATAGCCCTACTTAAATTTAAGACTGAAAGAATAACTGAGAGCCCGTTACGCGCATCGTAATTTTCATCAATTTCGGCGCCATTTCCTGGAACTTGGAGAATATTTTCCAGTTCCGGGGACTCTAAACTAACTCCTGATTGCCTTGGTTTGCAGTCAAATGGACACAGCAAAACTTTTTGAACGCTCACTTTGGAGCTTGTGGGACTAAATATAGCCACACTTCACTTTAAGACTGAAACAGTAGGCGAGACCACGTTACGCGCATCGTGATTTTGAGCAACTTCTGCTCGCTTTCCTGGAACTTGGGGAATATTTTCTAGTGCCGGGGACTCTAAACTCACTCCTGATGGCCATGGTTTGCAGTGAAATTCACACAGCACAAGTTTTTGAACGAACACTTTCGAGCTTTTAGGCCGAAATATAGTCCCACATCACTTACGACTTAAAGAGTAGCCGACACCGCCTTACGCGCATCGTGATTTTGACAAACTTCGGGTGGATTTCCCGGAGCTTGGGGGATATTTTCCAGTCTCTTGGACGCTAAAGTAGGTGCCGATGGCCTTGTTTTGCAGTGAAATGGACACAGCAAAGCTTTTTGAAGGCTCACTTTCGAGGTTGTGGGCCGAAATATAGCCACACTTCACTTTAAGACTGAAACAGTAGCCGAGACCACGTTTCGCGCATCGTGATTTTGATCAACTTCGGCTCGATTTCCCGGAACTTGCGAAATATTTTGCAGTCCCGGGGACTCTAAACTAACTCGTGCTGGTCTTGGTTTGCAGTGAAACGGAAACAGAAAAAGTTTTTGAACGCACACTTTCGAGCTTCTGGACCGAAATAGAACCCCACTTCACGTGAAGACTGAAAGAGTAGCCGAGACCGCCTTACGTGCATCGTGATTTTGAGCAACCTCGGCTCGATTTGCCGGAACTAAGGGGATATATTCCAGTTCTGAGGACTCTAACCTAATTCCTGATGGCCTTGGTTTGCAGTAAAATGGACCCAGCAAAACTTTTTGAACGCTCAATTTCGAGCTTCTGGGCCAAAATATAGCCCCCCATTACTTCAACACTGAAAGAGTAGCCGAGACCGCCTTACGTCCATGGTGATTTTGACAAACTTCGGGTTGATTTCCCGGAACTTGGGGGATATTTTCCAGTCCCGGGGACTCTCAACTAACTCTTACTTGTCTTGGTTTGCAGTGAAATGGACACAGCGAAAGTTTTTGAACGCTCACTCTCGAGCTTCTGGGCCGAAATAGAGCCCCATTTTACTTTAAGACTGAAAGAGTAGCCGAGACCGTCTAGAGCGAATCGTGATTTTGACCAATTTCGCGTTTATTTCCCGAAACTTGGGGGATATATTCCAGTCAAAGGAACTCTACCGTAACTCCTGATGGCCTTGGTTTTCAGTGAAATGGACACAGCACAACTTTGGAGCTTCTGGGCGGAAATATAGCCCCACTTTACTTTAAGACTAAAAGAGTAGACGAGACCGCCTTACGCGCATCGTAATTTTGACGAACTTCGAATGGATTTCCCGGAACTTGGGGGATATTTTGCAGTCCCTTGGACGCTAAACTAAGTCCTGATGGCCTTGTTTTGAAGTAAAATGGACACAACAAAACTTTTTGAACGCTCACTTTCTAGCTTGTGGGCCGAAATATACCCACACTTTACTTTAACACTGAAAGAGTAGCCGAGACCGTCTTGCGCAAATCGTGATTTTGACCAACTTCGGTTCGGTTTCCCGGGTCTTGGGGGATACTCTCCAGTCCCGGGGACTCTAAGCTAACTTCTGATGGCCTTGGTTTGCACTGAAAGTGACAGAGCAAAACATTTTAAACACTCACTTTCGAGCTTCTGGGCCGAAATATAGCCCCACTTCACTTTAAGACTGAAAGAGTAGCCGAGAGCACCTTACGCACATCGTGATTTTGACCAACTTCGGCTCGATTTACCGGAACTTGGGGGATATTTTCCAGTCCCGAGGACTCTTAAGTAACCCCTGATGGCCTTGGTTTGCATTGAAATGGATACAGCAAAACTTTTTGAACGCTCACTTTTGAGCTTCTAGGTCGAAATATAGCCCCACTTTACTTTAACACTGAAAGAGTAGCCGAGACCGTCTTGCGCAAATCGTGATTTTGACCAACTTCGGTTCGGTTTCCCGGAACTTGGGGGACATATTCCATTTCCGCGAGCTCTAAACTAACTACTGATGGCCTTGGTTTTCAGTGAAATGGACAAAGGAAAGCTTTTTGAACACTCTCTTTGTAGCTTGTGGGCCGAAATAGAATCCCACTTCACTTTCAGACTGAAATAGTAGCCGAGACCGCCTCACGCGCATCGTGAGTTAGACCAAGTTCAGCTCGATTTCACGCAACTTTTGGGATATTTTCCAGTCCGGGGGACTGTAAACTAACTCTGGATGGCCTTGGTTTGCACTGAAATGCGGACAGCATAAATTTTTGAACGCCCACTTTGGAGCTTCTGGGCCGAAATATAGCCCCACTTCACTTTAAGACTTAAAGAGTAGCCGAGATCGCTCTACGCGCCTCGTGATTTTGACCATTTTCGGATCAATTTCTCGGAACTTGGGGGATATTTTCTAGTCCCACGGACTGTAAACTAGCTCCTGATTGCCTTGCTTTGCATTGAAATGGACAGAGCAAAACTTTTTGAACGCTCACTTTCGAGCTTGTGGGCCGAAATATAGCCACATTTTACTTTAAGACTAAAAGAGTAGAACAGACCGCATTTCGCGCATCGTGATTTCGATCAACTTCGGCTCGCTTTCCCGGAACTTGGGGAATATTTTCCAGTCCCGGGGACCCTCACCTAAATCGTGACGGCCTTGTTTTGAAGTGAAATGGACACAGCAAAACTTTTTGAACGCTCACTTTCTAGCTTGTGGGCCGAAATATAGGAACACTTGACTTTAAGACTGAAAGAGTAGCCGAGACCACGCTACGCGGATCATCATTTTGATCAACTTCGGCTCCAATTCCCGGGACTTGGGAGATATGTTCCAGTCCCGGGGACTCTAAACTAACTCCTGATGGTCTTGGTTTGCATTGAAATGGACACAGCACAATTTTTTGAACGCACACTTTCGAGATTCTGGGCCGAAATATAGCCCCACTTCACTTAAGACTGAAAGAGTAGTAGAGACCGCCTTGCTCGCATCGTGAGTTTGACAAACTTCCGGTCGATATTCCGGAACTTGGGGAATATTTTCCAGTCCCAGGAGCTCTAAACTAACTTCTCATGGCCTTGGTTTGCAGTGAGATGGACAGAGCAAAACTTTTTGAACGCTCACCTTCCAGCTTCCTGGCCGAAATAAAGCCCCACTTTACTTAAAGACTTAAAGAGTAATCGAGACCACCTTACGCGCATTGTGATTTTGACAAACTTCGGGTGGATCTCCCGGAACTTGGGGGATATTTTCCAGTCCCTTGGACGCTAAACTAAGTCCTGATGGCCTTGTTTTGCAGTGAAATGGACACAGCAAAACTCTTTAACGATCACTTTCGAGCTTGTGGGCCGAAATATAGCCACACTTTACTTTAAGACTGAAAGGGTAGCCGAGACCGCATTTCGCGCATCGTGATTTTGATCAACTTCGGCTCGCTTTCCCGGAACTTGGGGAATATTTTCCAGTCCAGGGGATCCTAAACTAACTTTTGATAGCTTTGGTTTGCAGTGAAATGCACACAGCAAAACTTTTTGAACGCTCACTTTCGAGCTTGTGGACAGAAATATATCCACACGACTTTAAGACTGAAAGGGTAGCCGAGACCGCTTTGGGAGCATCGTGATTTTGACCAACTTCAGCTCGAGTTACCGGAACTTGGGGAATATTTTCCAGTCTCAGGGACGCTAAACTAACTCGTGATGGCCTTGTTTGTCAGTCAAAGGACACGGCAGAACTTTTTGAAGGCTCACTTTCGGGCTTCTGGGCCGAAATATAGCCCAACTTCACTTTAAGACTGAAACAGTAGCCGATACCGCATTTCGCGCATCGTGATTTTGATCAACTTCGGTTCGATTCCCCGGAACTTAAAATATTTTTCAGTCCGAGGGACTCTAAACTAACCCCTGATGGCCTTGGTTTGCAGTGAAATGGACACAGCAAGACTTTGTGAACGCTCACTTTCGGACTTCTGGCCCGAAATATAGGCCCACTTCACTCTAAGACTGAAAGAGTAGCCGACACTACCTTACGCAAATCGTGATTTTGACCAACTTCGGCTCGATTTCCCGGAAGTTGGGGGATATTTTCCAGTCCCGGGGACTCTAAACTAGCTCCTGATGGCTTTGGTTTGCAGTCAAATAAACACAGGGAAACTTTTTGAACGCTCACTTTCAAGCTCCCGCCCAGGAATAAAGCCTCACTTCATATTAAGACTTAAACAGTAAGCGAGACCGCCTAACGCGCACCGTGATTTTGACCAACTTCGGCTAAATTTCCCTGAACTTGAGGGGATATTTTCCAGTCTCGAAGACTCTTAAGTAACCCCTGATGGCCTTCGTTTGCATTGAAATGGATACAGCAAAACTTTTTGAAGCTCACTTTTGAGCTTCTGGACCGAAATATAGCCCCACTTCACTTTAACACTGAAAGACTTGCCAAGACCGTCTTGCGCGCATCGTGATTTTGACCAACGTCTTCTCGATTTTCCGGAACTTGGGAAATATATTGCAGTCCCGGGGACTCTAAACTAACTCCTGATGGCCTTGGTTTGCAGTGAAATGGACACAGCAAATTTTTTGCAGCGCTCACTTTAAAGCTTTTGGGCCGAAATAGAGGCCCACTTCACTTTAAGACTAAAAGAGTAGCCGAGGCCGCCTTAGGCGCATCGTGATTTTGACCAACTTCGGCTTGAGTTGCCAGAACTTAAAAGATATTTTCCACTCCCGGAAACTCTAAACTAACTCATGATGGCCTTGGTTTTCAGTGAAATTGAGAGAGGAAAACTTTTTGAACGCTCACTTTCGAGCTTCTGGACCGAAATATAGCCCTACTTCACTTTCAGACTCAAGGAGTAGCCGAGACCGCCTTACGCGAATCGTTATTTTGACCAACTTCGTCTCGATTTCGCGGAACTTGGAGGATATTTTCCAGTTCCGGGGACTGTAAACTACTTCCTGAGGGCCTTGCTTTGCAGTGAAATGGGCACAGCATAACTTTTTGAACGCTCACTTTCGAGCTTCTGGGCCAAAATATACAGCCACGTCACTTAAAGACTAAAAGAGTAGCCGAGACTGCTTTACACGCATCGTGATTTTCACAAACTTTGGCTCGATTTCCCGGAACTTGGGGGATATTTTGATGTCCCGGAGACTGTAAACTATCTCCTGATGTGGCTTGGATCGCGGTGAAATGGACACAGCAAAACTTTTTGAACTTTCACTTTCGAGCTTCTAGGCCGAAATATAGCCCGAGTTCACTTTAAGAATGAAAGAATAGCCGAGACCGCCTTACGCGCATCGTGATTTTGACCAACTTTCGCTCGATTTCCCAGGAAATGGGGAATATTTTCTGGTACCGGGGACTCTAAAGTAACTCCTGATTGCCTTGGTTTGCATTGAAATGGAGAGAGGAAAACTTTTTCAACGCTCCCCTTCGGGCTTCTGAGCCGAAATATAGCCCCACTTCAGTTTAAGACTGAAAGAGTAGCCGAGATCGTCTTACGCGCATCGTGATTTTGACCAACTTCGGCTGGATTTCCCGAAACTTCGGGGATATATTCAAGTTCCAAGGACTCTAAACTAACCCCTGATGGCCTTGGTCTGCAGAAAAAAGGACACAGCAAATTTTTTTGAACGCTTACTTTGGAAATTCTGGACCGAAATATAGCCCCACCTCACTTTAAGACTGAAATAGTAGCCGAGACCGCCTTAGACGCATCGTGATTTTGACCAACTTCGGCTTGAGTTGCCAGAACTTAAGGGATATTTTTTAGTCCCGCGGACTCTAAACTAACTTATCATGGCCTTGGTTTTAAGTTAAATTGAGAGAGCAAAACTTTTTGAACGCTAACTTTCGAGCTTCTGGGCCGAAATATACAGCCACGTCACTTTAAGACTAAAAGAGTAGCCGAGACTGCTTTACGCCCATCGTGATTTTGACAAACTTCGGCTCGATTTCCCGGGACTTGGGGGATATTTTGATGTCCCGCACACTGTAAACAATCTGCTGATGTGGCTTGGATTGCGGTGAAATGGACAAAGGAAAACTTTTCGAACTTTCACTTTCGAGCTTCTGGGCCGAAATACAACCGTAGTTTCATTTAAGACTGAAATAGTAGCCGAGACCTCCTTACGAGCATGGTGATTTTGAACCAGTTCAGCTCGATTTCCCGGAATTTTGGGGGATATTTTCCAGTCCGGGAACTTAACACTAACTCCTGATGGCCTTGGTTTGCAGTTAAATGCACAAAGCGTAACTTTTTAAAGGTTCCCTTTCGAGCTTCTGGGCCGAAATATAGCCCCACTTTACTTTAAGACTCAAAGAGTAGCCGAGACCGTCTTACGCGCATCGTGATTTTAACCAACTTCCATTCGATTTCCCGGAACTTCGGGGATATATTCCAGTCCCGGGGACTCTAAACTAACTGCAGATGGCCTTGGTTTGCAGTGAAATGAACACAGCACATTTTTTTTGAACGCTCACTTTCGAGCTTCTCGGCCGAAATATAGCCCTACTTCACTTTAAGACTGAAAGAGTAGCCGAGACCGCCTTACGCGCATAGTAATTTTGACCAACTTCGGCTCGATTTGGCGGAAGTAGGCGAATATTTTCAATTACCGGGAGGCTAAACTAACTTCCGATGGCCTTAGTTTGCAGTTAAATGGACACGGCAAAACTTTTTGAACGCTCACTTTCGAGCTTATGGCTCGAAATATAGCCCAACTTAACTTTAAGACTGAAAGAGTAGCCCAGACCGGCTTACGCGCATCGTGATTTTGGGATACTTCGGCTCGATTTCCCGGAAATAGGGGGATATTTTCCAGTCCCGGGGACTCTAAACTAACTCCTGATGGCCTTGGTTTCCAGTGAAATGGACACAGGCACACTTTTTGAACGCGCACTTTCGAGCTTGCTGGCCGAAATATAGCCCTACTTCTTTTTAAGACTGAAAGAGTAGGCGGGAGCGCCTTACGCGCATTGTGATTTTGAGGATCTTCGGCTCGATCTGGCGAAACTTGGGAGATATTTTCCAGTCCCAAAGTCTCTAAACTCACTCCTGATTGTCTAAGACGTAAGTGAAATAGACACAAAAATTTTTGAAGCCTTACTTTCGAGCTTCTGGAGCTAAATATAAGCCCACTTTACCTTAAGACTGAAAGAGTAGCCGAGACCCCCTTAAGCGCATGGTGATTTTGACTTACTTCAGGAGGATTTGCCGTAACTTGGGGGATATTTCCAGTTCCTTTGACGCTAAACTAAGTCGTGATGGCCTTGTTTTGCAGTGAAATGGACACAGTAAAACTTTTTAAACACTCAGTTTCGAGCTTCTGGGCCGAAATATTCCCCCACTTCACTTTAAGACTGAAAGAGTAGCCGAGACCGCCGTACGCGCGTCGTGATTTTGACCAACTTCGGTTAAATTTCCCGGAACTTGGGGGATATTTTCCAGTCCCGGGGACTCTAAACTGGCCCCCGACGTCCTTGGTCTGCAGTAAAATGGACACAGCAAAACTTTTTGAACGCTCACTTTTGAGCTTCTGGGCCGAAATATAGCTCCACTTCACTTTAAGAGTGAAAGAGTAGCCGAGACCGCCTTACGCCCATCGTAATTTTGACCAACTTTGGCTCGATTTCCCGGAACTTGGGGGATATTTTCCAGTGTCGCGGACTCTAAAGTAACTCCTGATGGCCTTGCTCTGGAGTGAAATGGACACAGCACAACTTTTTGAACGCTCACTTTCGAGCTTCTGGGGGGAAATATTGCCCCAGTTCACTTTAAGAATAAAAGAGTAACCGGGACCGCCTTACGCGCATCGTGATTTTGACCAACTTTGGCTCGATTTCCCGGGAAATGGGGGATACTTTCCGGTACCGGGGACTCTAAACTAACTCCTGATTTCCTCGGTTTGCAGTGAAATGGACACAGCACAACTTTTTGAACGCTCACTTTTGAGCTTCTGGGCCGAAGCATAGCCCTACTTCACTTTAAGACTGAAAGACTAGCCGAGACCGCCTTAGGCGCATCGTGATTTTGGGCTACTTCGGCTCGATTTCCCGGCACTTGGGAGATAATTCCCAGTCCCGGGCACTCTAAACTAATTCCTGATGGCCTTGGTTTTCAGTGAAATGGACACAGCCAAACTTTTTGAACGTTCACTTTCGAGCTTCTGGGCCGAAATATAGCCCCACTTCACTTTAAGACTGAAAGAGTAGCCGGGACCGCCTTACGCGCATGCTAATTTTGTCGAACTTCGGCTTGATTTCCTGGGACTTGGGGGATATTTTCCAGTCCCGGAAGCTCTAAAATAACTCCTGAATGCCTTGGTTTTTAGTGAAATGGACACAGGTAAAAGGAGCGCACGCTCGGTTTCCAGGTTGTAGGCCGAAATATAGCCCCACTTTATTTTAAGACTGAAAGTGTGCACGAAACCGCCTTAAGCGCATCGAAATTTTTAGCCACTATGGCTCGATATGCCAAAACTTGGGGGATATTTTCCAGTCCTGGGAACTCTACCCTAACTCTTGATGGCCTTAGTTTTCAGTAAAATGGTCACAGGTAACAGGAGCGCACGCTCGGTGTCGAGCTTCTAGGCCGAAATGTAGCCCCAGTTCATTTTAATGACTGAAAGAGTAAACGAAACTGCCGTACGCCTATCGTAATTTTAAAAAAGCATGGCTCAATTTGCCGCAACTTGGAGGATAGCTTCCAGTCTCGAGGATTCTAAACTATCTCCTGGTGGACTTAGTTCTTAGTGAAATGGACACAGGTAAAAGGAGCGCACGCTCGGTGTCGAGCTTGTAGAACCGAAATATAGCCCCACTTCATTTTCGGAGTAAACGAGTAGCCGAGACCGCCTTACGCGCATCGTGATTTTGAGCATCTTTGGCTCGAATTGCCGGAATTCGGGCAATATTTTCCAGTCCCGAGGACTCTATGTTAACTCCTGATGAACTTAGTTTTCAGTGATATGTACACAGGCAAAAGGAGCGCACGCTCGGTGTTGAGCTTCTCGGCCGAAATATAGCCCCACTTCATTTTAAGACTGAAAGAGTAGCCGAGACCGCCTTACGCGCATCGTGACTTTGAGCAACTTTGGCTCGATCTGCCAGAATTTGGGAAATATTTTCCAGTCCCAAGGACTCTAAACTAACTCCTGATGGCCTAAGATGTTAGTGAAATGGACACAGGTAAAATTAGTGCACGCCCGGTCTCGAACTTCTAGGTCGAAATATAGCCCCCCTTAATTTTAAGACTGAAAGAGTAGCCGAGACCGCCTTACGCGCATCGTGATGTTGGGCCACTTTTGCTCTATTTCCCGCAAGTTGGCGAATAATTTAAAGTCCCGGGGACGCTAAACTAACTCCCGATGACCTTGCTTTGCAGTTTAATGAACACAGCAAAACATTCTGAACGCTCACCTTCGAGCTTCAGTGCCGCAATATAGCGCTACTTAAATTTAAGGCTGAAAGAATAACCGAGAGCCCGTTACGCGCATCGTAATTTTCATCAACTTCGGCGCCATTTCCTGGAACTTGGAGAATATTTTCCAGTTCCGGAAACTCTAAACTAACTCCTGATTGCCTTGGTTTGCAGTCAAATGGACACAGCAAAACTTTTTGAACGCTCACATTCGAGCTTGTGGGCCTAAATATAGCCACACTTCACTTTAAGACTGAAACAGTAGCCGAGACCACGTTACGCGCATCGTGATTTTGAGCAACTTCTGCTCGCTTTCCTGGAACTTGGGGAATATTTTCCAGTCTCGGGGACACTAAACTATTTCCAGATGGCGATGCTTTGCAGTCAAATTCACACAGCACAAGTTTTTGAACGAACACTTTCGAGCTTTTAGGCCGAAATATAGTCCCACATCACTTACGACTTAAAGAGTAGCCGAGACCGGCGTGCGCGCATCGTGATTTTGACCAACTTCGGGTCGATACTCCGGAACTTGGGGGATCTTTTCCAGTCCCAGGGACTCTAAACTAACTCTTGATGGCCTTGGTTTGCAGTGAAATGGAGACAGCAAAACTTTTTGAACGCTCACCTTCAAGCTTCTGGGCCGAAATATAGCCCACTTTACTTTAATACTGAAAAAGTAGCCGAGACCGCCTTACGTGCATCGTGATTTTGACAAACTTCGGGTGGATTTCCCGTAACTTGGGGAATATTTTCCAGTCCCTTGGACGCTAAACTAGGTGCCGATGGCCTTGTTTTGCAGTGAAATGGACACAGCAAAGCTTTTTGAAGGCTCACTTTCGAGGTTGTGGGCCGAAATATAGCCATACTTCACTTTAAGACTGAAACAGTAGCCGAGACCACGTTTCGCGCATCGTGATTTTGATCAACTTCGGCTCGATTTCCCGGAACTTGCGAAATATTTTGCAGTCCCGGGGACTCTAAACTAACTCGTGCTGGTCTTGGTTTGCAGTGAAACGGAAAGAGAAAAAGTTTTTGAACGCACACTTTCGAGCTTCTGGACCGAAATAGAACCCCACTTCACTTGAAGACTGAAAGAGTAGCCGAGACCGCCTTACGTGCATCGTGATTTTGAGCAACTTCGGCTCGATTTGCCGGAACTAAGGGGATATATTCCAGTTCTGAGGACTCTAACCTAATTCCTGATGGCCTTGGTTTGCAGTAAAATGGACCCAGCAAAACTTTTTGAACGCTCAATTTCGAGCTTCTTGGCCAAAATATAGCCCCCCATTACTTTAACACTGAAAGAGTAGCCGAGACCGCCTTACGTGCATGGTGATTTTGACAGACTTCGGGTTGATTTCCCGGAACTTGGGGATATTTTCCAGTCCCGGGGACTCTCAACTAACTCCTGCTTGTCTTGGTTTGCAGTGAAATGGACACAGCGAAAGCTTTTGAACCCTCACTCTAGAGCTTCTGGGCCGAAATAGAGCCCCATTTTACTTTAAGACTGAAAGAGTAGGCGAGACCGTCTTGAGCGAATCGTGATTTTGACCAATTTCGCCTTTATTTCCCGAAACTTGGGGATATATTCCAGTCAAAGGGACTCTACAGTAACTCCAGATGGCCTTGGTTTTCAGTGAAATGAACAGAGCACAACTTTGGAGCTTCTCGGCAAAAATATAGCCCCACTTTACTTTAAGACTGAAAGAGTAGATAAGACCGCCTTACGCGTATCGTAATTTTGACGAACTTCGAATGGATTACCGGAACTTGGGGGATATTTTGCAGTCCCTTGGGCGCTTGCAGTCCCTTGTTTTGAAGTAAAATGGACACAACAAAACTTTTTGAACGCTCACTTTCTAGCTTGTGGGCCGAAATATAGCCACACTTCACTTTACGACTGACACAGTAGCCGAGACCACGTTACGAGCATCATGAATTTGATCAACTTCGGCTCGATTTCCCGGGACTTGGGGGATACTCTCCAGTCCCGGGGACTCTAAACTAACTCCTGATGGCCTTGGTTTGCACTGAAAGTGACAGAGCAAAACATTTTAAACACTCACTTTCGAGCTTCTGGGCCGAAATATAGCCCCACTTCACTTTAAGACTGAAAGAGTAGCCGGGACCACCTTACGCACATCGTAATTTTGACCAACTTCGGCTCGATTTACCGGAACTTGGGGGATATTTTCCAGTGCCGAGGACTCTGAACTAACCCCTGATGGCCTTGGTTTGCATTGAAATGGATACAGCAAAACTTTTTGAACTCTCACTTTTCAGCTTCTGGGCCGAAATATAGCCCCACTTCACTTTAAGACTGAAAGAGTAGCCGAAACCGTCTTGCGCAAATCGTGATTTTGACCAACTTCGGTTCGGTTTCCCGGAACTTGGGGGATATATTCCATTTCCGCGGGCTCTAAACTAACTCATGATGGCCTTGGTTTTCAGTGAAATGGACAAAGGAAAGCTTTTTGAACACTCTCTTTGTAGCTTGTGGGCCGAAATAGAATCCCACTTCACTTTCAGACTGAAAAAGTAGCCGACACCGCCTCACGCGCATCGTGAGTAAGACCAAGTTCAGCTCGATTTCACGCAACTTTTGGGATATTTTCCAGTCCGGGGGACCTTAAAATAACTCTGGATGGTCTTGGTTTGCACTGAAATGCGCACAGCATAAATTTTTGAACGCCCACTTTGGAGCTTCTGGGCCGAAATATAGCCCCACTTCAAGTTAAGACTCAAAGAGTAGCCGAGATCGCCTTACGCGCATCGTGATTTTGACGATTTTCGGATCGATTTCTCGGACCTTGGGGAATATTTTCCAGTCCCGGGGACTCTAAACTAACTCCTGATCGCCTTGCTTTGCATTGAAATGGACAGAGCAAAACTTTTTTAACGCTCACTTTCGAGCTTGTGGGCCGAAATATAGCCACACTTTACTTTAAGACTGAAACGGTAGCCGAGACCGCATTTCGCACATCGTGATTTTGATCAACTTCGGTTCGATTCCCCGGAACTTGGGCGAAATTTTTCAGTCCCGGGGACTGTAAACTAACCCCTGATGGCCTTGGTTTGCAGTGAAATGGACACAGCAAAAGTTTTTGAACGCTCACTTTCGGGCTTCTGGCTCGGAATATAGCCCCACTTCACTTTAAGACAGAAAGAGTAGCCGAGACCACTTTAGGGGCATCGTGATTTTGACCAACCTCGGCTCAATTTCTCGGACCTTGGGGCATATTTTCTTGTCTCGGGGACGCTAAACTAACTGTTGATGGCCTTGGTTTGCAGTAAAATGAACACAGCAAAACTTTTTGAACGCTCACTTTCGGGCTTCTCGCCCGAAATATAGCTCCACTTCACTCTAACACTGAAAGAGTAGCCGACACTACCTTACGCAAAAAGTGATTTTGACCAACTTCGGCTCAATTTCCCGGAAGTTGGGGGATATTTTCCAGTCCCGGGGACTCTAAACTAGCTCCTGATGGCTTTGGTTTACAGTCAAATAAACACAGGGAAACTTTTTGAACGCTCACTTTCAAGCTCCCGCCCAGGGATAAAGCCTCACTTCACTTTAAGACTGAAACAGTAAGCGAGACCGCCTAACGCGCACCGTGATTTTGACCAACTTCGGCTAAATTTCCCTGAACTTGGGGGGATATTTTCCAGTCCCGAAGACTCTTAAGTAACCCCTGATGCCCTTCGTTTGCATTGAAATGGATACCGCAAAACTCTTTGAAGCTCACTTTTGAGCTTCTGGGCCGAAATATAGCCCCACTTCACTTTAACACTGAAAGACTAGCCAAGACCGTCTTGCGCGCATCGTGATTTTGACCAACGTCTTCTCGATTTTCCGGAACTTGGGAAATATATTGCAGTCCCGGGGACTCTAAACTAACTCCTGATAGCCTTGGTTTGCAGTGAAATGGACAGCAAATTTTTTGCAGCGCTCACTTTGGAGCTTCTGGGCCGAAATAGAGCCCCAGTTCACTTTAAGACTGAAAGAGTAGCCGAGGCCGCCTTAGGCGCATCGTGATTTTGACCAACTTCGGCTTGAGTTCCCAGAACTTAAAAGATATTTTCCACACCCGGGGACTCTAAACTAACTCATGATTGCCTTGGTTTTCAGTGAAATTGAGAGAGGAAAACTTTTTGAACGCTCACTTTCGAGCTTCTGGACCGAAATATAGCCCTAATTCACTTTCAGACTCAAAGAGTAGCCGAGACCGCCTTACGCGAATCGTTATTTTGACCAATTTCGTCTCGATTTGGCGGAACTTGGAGGATATTTTCCAGTTCCGGGGACTGTAAACTACTTCCTGAGGGCCTTGCTTTGCAGTGAAATGGGCACAGCATAACTTTTTGAACGCTCACTTTCGAGCTTCTGGGCCAAAATATACAGCCACGTCA
Organism: Orbicella franksi; assembly: GCF_964199315.1. Lineage (NCBI taxonomy): Eukaryota > Metazoa > Cnidaria > Anthozoa > Scleractinia > Merulinidae > Orbicella > Orbicella franksi. The sequence continues at coordinate 1,733,117 of NC_138145.1, read as the reverse complement.
CTTTAAGACTAAAAGAGTAGCCGAGACTGCTTTTCGCGCATCGTGATTTTGACAAACTTCGGCTCGATTTCCCGGAACTTGGGGGATATTTTGATGTCCCGGAGACTGTAAACTATCTCCTGATGTGGCTTGGATCGCAGTGAAATGGACACAGCAAAACTTTTTGAACTTTCACTTTCGAGCTTCTGGGCCGAAATATAGCCCAAGTTCACTTTAAGAATGAAAGAATAGCCGAGACCGCCTTACACGCATCGTGATTTTGACCAACTTTGGCTCGATTTCCCAGGAAACGGGAATATTTTCCGGTACCGGGGACTCTAAAGTAACTCCTGATTGCCTTGGTTTGCATTGAAATGGAGAGAGCAAAGCTTTTTCAACGCTCCCCTTCGGGCTTCTGAGCCAAAATATAGCCCCACTTCAGTTTAAGACTGAAAGAGTAGCCGAGACCGTCTTACGCGCATCGTGATTTTGACCAACTTCGGCTCGATTTCCCGAGACTTCGGGGATATATTCGTGTTCCAAGGACTCTAAACTAACCCCTGATGGCCTTTGTCTGCAGTGAAATGGACACAGCAAATTTTTTTGAACGCTTACTTTCGAAATTCTGGGCCGAAATATAGCCCCACTTCACTTTAAGACTGAAATAGTAGCCGAGACCGCCTTAGACGCATCGTGATTTTGACCAACTTCGGCTTGAGTTGCCAGAAGTTAAGGGATATTTTTTAGTCCCGCGGACTCAAAACTAACTCATGATGGCCTTGGTTTTCAGTTAAGTTGAGAGAGCAAAACTTTTTGCACTTTCACATTCTAGCTTCTCGGCCGAAATATAGCCCCAGTTCACTTTAACAATCAAAGAGTAGCCGAGACCGCCTTACGCGCATCGTGATTTTGACAAAATTCGGCTCGATTTCCCCGAACTTGGGCGATATTTTCCAGTCCCGAGCAGTCTAAACTAACTCCTGATTGCCTTGGTTTGCAGTGAAATGAACAAGGTAACACTTTTTGAACGCTTATTTTCGAGCTTCTGGGATGAAACATAGCCCCACTTCACTTTAAGACTCAAAGAGTAGGCGAGACCGCCTTACGCGCATCGTGATTTTGAGCAACTTCCGCTCGATTTTGTAGAATTTTCGCGATATTTTCAAGTTCCGGGGACTCTAAACTAACTCCTGATGGCCTTGGTTTGATGTGAAATGGACGCAGGAAAACTTTTTGAACGCTCAGTTTCGAGCTTCTGGGCCGAAATACAACCGTACTTCACTTTAAGACTGAAATAGTAGCCTAAACCTCCTTACGAGCATCGTGATTTTGACCCAGTTCAGCTCGATTTCCCGGAACTTGGGGAATATTTTCCGGTCCAGGGGACTTTAAACTAACTCCTGATGGCCTTGGTTTGCAGTTAAATGCACAAAGCGTAACTTTTTAAAGGTTCACTTTCGAGCTTCTGGGCCGAAATATAGCCCCACTTTACTTTAAGAGTAAAAGAGTAGCCGAGACCGTCTTACGCGCATCGTGATTTTGAACAACTTCCGTTCGATTTCCCGGAACTTCGAGGATATATTCCAGTACCAGGGACTCTAAACTAACTGCTGATGGCCTTGGTTTGCAGTGAAATGAACACAGCACATTTTTTTGACCGCTCACTTTCGAGCTTCTCGGCCGAAATATAGCCCTACTTCACTTTAAGACTGAAAGAGTAGCCGAGACCGCCTTACGCGCATCGTAATTTTGACCAACTTCGGCTCGATTTCCCAGAAGTTGGCGAATATTTTCAATTCCCGGGGAAGCTAAACTAACTTCCGATGGCCTTAGTTTGCAGTTAAATGGACACGGCAAAACTTTTTGAACGCTCACTTTTGAGCTTATGGCTCGAAATATAGCCCCACTTAACTTGAAGACTGAAAGAGTAGCCGAGACCGCCCTACGCGCATCGTGATCTTGGGATACTTCGGCTCGATTTCCCGGAAATAGGGGGATATTTTCCAGTCCCGGGGACTCTAAACTAACTCCTGATGGCCTTGGTTTCCAGTGAAATGGACACAGGCACACTTTTTGAACGCGCACTTTCGAGCTTGCTGGCCGAAATATAGCCCTACTTCTTTTTAAGACTGAAAGAGTAGGCGGGAGCGCCTTACGCGCATTGTGATTTTGAGGATCTTCGGCTCGATCTGGCGAAACTTGGGAGATATTTTCCAGTCCCAAAGTCTCTAAACTCACTCCTGATTGTCTAAGATGTGAGTGAAATAGACACAAAAATTTTTGAAGCCTTACTTTCGAGCTTCTGGAGCTAAATCTAAGCCCACTTTACCTTAAGACTGAAAGAGTAGCCGAGACCCCCTTAAGCGCATGGTGATTTTGACTTACTTCAGGAGGATTTGCCGTAACTTGGGGGATATTTCCAGTTCCTTTGACGCTAAACTAAGTCGTGATGGCCTTGTTTTGCAGTGAAATGGACACGGCAAAACTCTCAGTTTCGAGCTTCTGGGCCGAAATATTGCCCCAATTCACTTTAAGACTGAAAGAGTAGCCGAGACCGCCGTACGCGCGTCGTGATTTTGACCAAGTTCGGTTAAATTTCCCGGAACTTGGGGGATATTTTCCAGTCCCAGGGACTCTAAACTGGCCCCCGACGTCCTTGGTCTGCAGTAAAATGGACACAGCAAAACTTTTTGAACGCTCACTTTTGAGCTTCTGGGCCGAAATATAGCTCCACTTCACTTTAAGAGTGAAAGAGTAGCCGAGACCGCCTTACGCCCATCGTAATTTTGACCAACTTCGGCTCGATTTCCCGGAACTTGGGGGATATTTTCCAGTGCCGCGGACTCTAAAGTAACTCCTAATGGCCTTGCTCTGGAGTGAAATGGACACAGCACAACTTTTTGAACGCTCACTTTCGAGCTTCTGGGGGGAAATATTGCCCCAGTTCACTTTAAGAATGAAAGAGTAACTGGGACCGCCTTACGCGCATCGTGATTTTGACCAACTTTGGCTCTATTTCCCGGGAAATGGGGGATATTTTCCGGTACCGGGGACTCTAAACTAACTCGTGATTTCCTCGGTTTGCAGTGAAATGGACACAGCACAACTTTTTGAACGCTCACTTTTGAGCTTCTGGGCCGAAATATAGCCCCACTTCACTTTAAGACTGAAAGAGTAGCCGGGACTGCCTTACGCGCATGCTAATTTTGTCGAACTTCGGCTTGATTTCCTGGGACTTGGGGGATATTTTCCAGTCCCGGAAGCTCTAAACTAACTCCTGAATGCCTTGGTTTTTAGTGAAATGGACACAGGTAAAAGGAGCGCACGCTCGGTTTCCAGGTTGTAGGCCGAAATATAGCCCCACTTTATTTTAAGACTAAAAGTGTACACGAAACCGCCTTAAGCGCATCGAAATTTTTAGCCACTATGGCTCGATATGCCAAAACTTGGGGGATATTTTCCACTCCCGGGGACTCTACCCTAACTCTTGATGGCCTTAGTTTTCAGTAAAATGGTCACAGGTAACAGGAGCGCACGCTCGGTGTCGAGCTTCTAGGCCGAAATGTAGCCCCAGTTCATTTTAAGACTGAAAGAGTAAACGAAAGTGCCGCACGCCTATCCTAATTTTAAGAAAGTATGGCTCAATTTGCCGCAACTTGGAGGATAGCTTCCAGTCTCGAGGATTCTAAACTATCTCCCGATGGACTTAGTTCTTAGTGAAATGGACACAGGTAAAAGGAGAGCACGCTCGGTGTCGAGCTTGTAGAACCGAAATATAGCCCCACTTCATTTTCGGAGTAAACGAGTAGCCGAGACCGCCTTACGCGCATCGTGATTTTGAGCATCTTTGGCTCGATTTGCCGGAATTCGGGCAATATTTTCCAGTCCCGAGGACTCTATGTTAACTCGTGATGAACTTAGTTTTCAGTGATATGTACACAGCCAAAAGGAGCGCACGCTCGGTGTTGAGCTTCTCGGCCGAAATATAGCCCCACTTCATTTTAAGACTCAAAGAGTACCCGAGACCGCCTTCCGCGCATCGTGATTTTGAGCAACTTTGCCTCGATCTGCCAGAATTTGGGAAATATTTTCCAGTGCCAAGGACTCTAAACTAACTCCTGATCGCCTAAGATGTCAGTGAAATGGACACAGGTAAAATTAGCGCACGCCCGGTCTCGAGCTTCTAGGTCGAAATATAGCCCCCCTTAATTTTAAGACTGAAAGAGTAGCCGAGACCGCCTTACGCGCATCGTGACTTTGAGCAACTTTGGCTCGATCTTCCAGAATTTGGGAAATATTTTCCAGTGCCAAGGACTCTAAACTAACTCCTGATGGCCTAAGATGTCAGTGAAATGGACACAGGTAAAATTAGCGCACGCCCGGTCTCGAGCTTCTAGGTCGAAATATAGCCCCCCTTAATTTTAAGACTGAAAGAGAAGCCGAGACCGCCTTACGCGCATCGTGATTGTGGGCCACTTTTGCTCGATTTCCCGAAAGTTGGCGAATAATTTAAAGTCCCGGGGACGCTAAACTAACTCCCGATGACCTTGCTTTGCAGTTTAATGAACACAGCAAAACATTCTGAACGCTCACCTTCGAGCTTCAGTGCCGCAATATAGCCCTACTTAAATTTAAGACTGAAAGAATAACCGAGAGCCCGTTACGCGCATCGTAATTTTCATCAACTTCGACGCCATTTCCTGGAACTTGGAGAATATTTTCCAGTTCCGGGTACTCTAAACTAACTCCTGATTGCCTTGGTTTGCAGTCAAATGGACACAGCAAAACTTTTTGAACGCTCACTTTCGAGCTTCTGGGCCTAAATATAGCCACACTTCACTTTAAGACTGAAACAGTAGCCGAGACCGCGTTACGCGCATCGTGAGTTTGAGCAACTTCTGCTCGCTTTCCTGGAACTTGGGGAATCTTTTCCAGTCCCGGGGACTCTAAACTAACTCCTGATGGCCATGGTTTGCAGTCAAATTCACACAGCACAAGTTTTTGAACGAACACTTTCGAGCTTGTAGGCCGAAATATAGTCCCACATCACTTACGACTTAAAGAGTAGCCGAGACCGGCGTGCGCGCATCGTGATTTTGACAAACTTCGGATGGATTTCCCGGAACTTGGGGGATATTTTCCAGTCCCTTGGACGCTAAACTAGGTGCCGATGGCCTTGTTTTGCAGTGAAATGGACACAGCAAAGCTTTTTGAAGGCTCACTTTCGAGCTTGTGGGCCGAAATATAGCCATACTTCACTTTAAGACTGAAACAGTAGCCGAGACCACGTTTCGCGCATCGTGATTTTGATCAACTTCGGCTCGATTTCCCGGAACTTGCGAAATATTTTGCAGTCCCGGGAACTCTAAACTAACTCGTGCTGGTCTTGGTTTGCAGTGAAACGGAAAGAGAAAAAGTTTTTGAACGCATACTTTCGAGCTTCTGGACCGAAATAAAACCCGACTTCACTTGAAGACTGAAAGAGTAGCCGAGACCGCCTTACGTGCATCGTGATTTTCAGCAACTTCGGCTCGATTTGCCGGAACTAAGGGGATATATTCCAGTTCTGAGGACTCTAACCTAATTCCTGATGACCTTGGTTTGCAGTGAAATGGACCCAGCAAAACTTTTTGAACGCTCAATTTCGATCTTCTGGGCCAAAATATAGCCCCCCATTACTTTAACACTGAAAGAGTAGCCGAGACCGCCTTACGTGCATGGTTATTTTGACAAACTTCGGGTTGATTTCCCGGAACTTGGGGGATATTTTCCAGTCCCGGGGACTCTCAAGTAACTCCTACTTGTCTTGGTTTGCAATGAAATGGACAGCGAAAGCTTTTGAACCCTCACTCTAGAGCTTCTGGGCCGAAATAGAGCCCCATTTTACTTTAAGACTGAAAGAGTAGGCGAGACCGTCTTGAGCGAATCGTGATTTTGACCAATTTCGCGTTTATTTCCCGAAACTTTGGGGATATATTCTAGTCAAAGGGACTCTACAGTAACTCCTGATGGCCTTGGTTTTCAGTGAAATAGACAGAGCACAACTTTGGAGCACTGGGCAGAAATATAGCCCCACTTTACTTTAAGACTGAAAGAGTAGATGAAACCGCCTTACGCGCATCGTAATTTTGACGAACTTCGAATGGATTTCCCGGAACTTGGGGGATATTTTGCAGTCCCTTGGTCGCTAAACTAAGTCCTGATGGCCTTGTTTTGAAGTAAAATGGACACAACAAAACTTTTTGAACGCTCACTTTCTAGCTTGTGGGCCGAAATATAGCCACACTTCACTTTAGGACTGACACAGTAGCCGAGACCACGTTACGCGCATCATGAATTTGATCAACTTCGGCTCAATTTCCCGGGACTTGAGGGATATTCTCCAGTCCCGGGGACTCTAAACTAACTTCTGATGGCCTTGGTTTGCACCGAAAGTGACAGAGCAAAACTTTTTAAACACTCACTTTCGAGCTTCTGGGCCGAAATGTAGCCCCACCTCACTTCAAGACTGAAAGAGTAGCCAAGACCACCTTACGCACATCGTGATTTTGACCAACTTCGGCTCGATTTAACGGAACTTGGGGGATATTTTCCAGTCCCGACGACTCTTAAGTAACCCCTGATGGCTTGGTTTGCATTGAAATGGATACAGCAAAATTTTTGAACGCTCACTTTTGAGCTTTTGGACCGAAATATAGCCCCACTTCACTTTAAGACTGAAAGAGTAGCGGAGACCGTCTTACGCGCATCGTGATTTTGACCAACGTCTTCTCGATTTTCCGGAACTTAGGAAATACATTCCACTCCCGGGGACTCTAAACTAACTACTGATACCCTTGGTTTGCAGTGAAATAGACACAGTAATTTTTTTTGAGCTTTGAGCTTGTGGGCCGAAATAGAGCCCCACTTCACTTTAGGACTGAAGGAGTAGCCGACACCGCCTTAAGCGCACCGTGATTTTGACCAACTTTGGCTCGATTTGTCGGAACTTGGGGGATATTTTCCAGTCCCGGGGACTCTAAACTAACTCCTGATTGTCTTGGTTTTCAGTGAAATGGACACAGCGAAACTTTTTGAACGCTCACTCTCGAGCTTCTGGACCGAAATATAGCCCCACTTTACTTTAAGACTGAAAGAGTAGCCGAGACCGTCTTGCGCAAATCGTGATTTTGACCAACTTCGGGTCGGTTTCCCGGAACTTGGGGGATATATTCCATTTCCGCGGGCTCTAAAATAACTCCTGATGGCCTTGGTTTTCAGTGAAATGGACAAAGGAAAGCTTTTTGAACACTCTCTTTGTAGCTTGTGGGCCGAAATAGAATCCCACTTCACTTTCAGACTGAAATAGTAGCCGACACCGCCTCACGCGCATCGTGAGTTAGACCAAGTTCAGCTCGATTTCACGCAACTTTTGGGATATTTTCCAGTCCGGGGGACTCTAAACTAACTCCGGATGGCCTTGGTTTGCACTGAAATGCGCACAGCATAAATTTTTGAACGCCCACTTTGGAGCTTCTGGGCCGAAATATAGCCCCACTTCACTTTAAGACTGAAAGAGTAGCCGAGATCGCCTCACGCGCATCGTGATTTTGACCATTTTCGGATCGATTTCTCGGAACTTGGGGGATATTTTCCAGTCTCGGGGACTCTAAACTAACTCCTGATCGCCTTGATTTGCATTGAAATGGACAGAGCAAAACTTTTTGAACGCTCACTTTCGAGCTTGTGGCCCGAAATATAGCCACACTTTACTTTAAGACTAAAACAGTAGAACAGACCGGAATTCGCGCATCGTGATTTTGATGAACTTCGGCTCGCTTTCCCGGAAGTTGGGGAATATTTTCCAGTCCCGGGGACCCTAAACTTAGTCCTGATGGCCTTGTTTTGAAGTGAAATTGATACAGCAAAACTTTTTGAACGCTCACTTTCTAGCTTGTGGGCCGAAATATAGGCACCCTTGAGTTTAAGACTGAAAAAGTAGCCGAGACCACGTTATGCGCATCATGAATTTGATCAATTTCGGCTCCAATTCCCGGGACTTGGGGGATATGTTCCAGTCCCGGGGATTCTAAACTAACTCCTGATGGGCTTGGTTTGCATTGAAATGGACACAGCACAATTTTTTAAACGCACACTTTCGAGCTTCTGGGCCGAAATATAGCCCCACTTCACGTAAGACTGAAAGAGTAGCCGAGACCGCCTTGCTCGCATCGTGAGTTTGACAAACTTCCAGTCGATATTCCGGAACTTGGGGGATATTTTCCAGTCCCAGTAGCTCTAAACTAACTCCTCATGGCCTTGGTTTGCAGTGAAATGGACAGAGCAAAAGTTTTTGAACGCTCACCTTCGAGCTTCCTCGCCGAAATAAAGCGCAATTTTACTTTAAGACTTAAGAGTAAATGTCAGTAAAAATCAAAGATTATCGAAAAAATCGCGGACACGGCCAAAAATCGATTTGGCTCATTTTTTGCCTGTAGGTAGCCTTATATAGTAAACAAACGGAAATGGGGTTAGATGTTTGAAATATGCACTTTAACGGGAATAAACCGTTAAAAACTTTCGGCGGGTCAATTGCTCAAATTTCACCAAGCGCGATCCTGAAATTATGCACTTTTCGGACAGTTGTCATACGAACAAAAATGTAACAGAAGGACTTTTCTAGCTTTAGAAATATAGAGTTGGACTTGCTTAATCAAGACAAAGTGATAGATTTTGTCTCGTGTTATTCCTGGAGGAGCTACGTCTCTGTTAAGAGACGACATCTTCGGCCTTTTGAAATTAAGGCAAAGGTGGCCTAGAATAGCTTGGCAAATAATACATGTGGTAGTGTCTCAAAGTTTACAATAACACTACCAAGAAGCCTTGAAAGATAGTTCTTTTCGATTTGGGTTTTATTTCTTTGGGACCTTTGACAATCAAAAGATGACCACCGGCCGTAATTCGGTTAAATACTATGACGCCATAATGAGATGCATAATAACAAAATTAAACGCGTTGTACACAAATAACTGTTTTGGTCAGTTATATCTTCACTGGCCGTTGAAATGACTAGAAACATATTAAAATGTCTATAACTACACTTAATTTTCATATACTGTGACAGGAGAAACAAATTTCGACTTTTCCTACCCTGTGAATCGCGCCATAATTCTGCATAATTCTGCACACAACAGGTTGAACATTTGAATTGCACACAACAGGTTAAATTTGCCACACAGCCGTTAGTTTACGTTTGCTTCGCATCCAGTGAACATGAATTCGAGCATTTACATCCCTTCTGCGCCTTCTGCACTCGCCAGTTTCGAATATACTGAAAATCGTCAACACAAATTGGAGGAGACGCCACCAGCAGCGGCGAGCTCGAGTGACTGAAATACGATATGTAGAACTCTGCTCACGGTCACGCAACGCCCTCTTAAAAATTATATACACACCGCGTTTCATAATCAGCGGATCAGTTATTCGTGAAACGTACAGGGCTCAGTTACTTGGAAGTGCAGGTACACTCCTGGACTAATTGTGTGAGTCGTGCGATGTATGGCTTTTTCCTCTTCTGAGGTGAAATGTCAGAAATATCCAGCCCAAGGTCGATGCACATGTCTCTCAGCCTATCCACTCTTAAAGTTGTGAGTGTACGTTTTTGTACAAGTTCGCAGATGTTAAGATCGAAAGATACAATCGGATGCTGAATAGCCACATCTCTCATCACATTCGCACACACAGCAGATAGATGACTCTCAGCTTCGGCGGAAATTTCGTCCTCGTCGGAACTCTCCATGGCCACTTCTGAGACGTCACTGGCTTTTGCTTCGTTACCGGCGGCTGTAACTTCTAATCGCTTCTTTGCTGAAAGACGGCTAAAGAAGCCACTAATCTGCTGCGACGTGAGGACTTCATCAGGTTGAAATCGGCGTTCCCCCGCTTGGTCTCTTGCTAAGCTCATTGCTTTCGAAACTTCCTGTGGATCGCTTTTCCGTCCACTTTGCTCCCCTTTTTGAAATTGGTCAGTTAAGAATTCGGTCTGTTTCTTTGTAAAACGCACTTTTTTCTTAATTGTCTTCAGGGCCCAACCCATTGGAAGAGGCAGCAAGGCGTCACTCTTTGCTTGGACAGTAACTTGAACGTTTGGAATTTGACTGCATCCCTCCGTCAGCTTGGAAGAATATTCTCTTTTAGCTCTATCGTAGAGAGTTTCCTGTTCGAGCATCATCGAGCATCGAGCATCGAGTATCTAGGTGTGTCTGGAGGTGTGCAAAGCGACTGTATGCTTTTACACATCCATCCTCTGGACACGGGAAAAGCATGTCGTCTGGCTTATTTTGACCAATACTGCTTCGATCTTGGTTTTCGTTTTCAGTTGACAAATCTGCTTTGACAGAGCTTTTCTTGATATGTCGGTGTCTCACAATCTTGAACGGCGGTGCGCCACTTACATTCTGCGATGGGGGTTCTAGGATTTCCAATTTTCCGGGCTGCTTCATGACTCCTTCGAACTTTGCCCATGGCACTACTTTACCGGAGCCCACATTGAATGCTCTCCACACTCGTACGCCAGTTTCATCGTACTCAAAATTGTTGAGTAAGCTTATGCCATCCCATTTGATATTAAAGGTGCTTGACGGCTTGGCAGCAACATAGCTTGTTTTCACTCCTGTGGTTCCTTGGCCAGATTCAATGGCTGTTTTGAGCTGTAAAGCGTTGATGACATCATTGCCTTCGTTTACGTACCTTCCAACGTCTCCTTTGATTGTTGCTGCTTTGCGATCACATACCCCCTTTCCACCTTGAGGGTCCGAGAAGTCGTTTCTTACAACAGCCACCCCTACGGCATCACCGGCCAGCTTAGCTGAGATGATTGAATTTCCGCTATGATAACAGCCAGCGTTATCTTGTTTGTAATAAGCCATTTCCAGGTCTGGAATTTCCTTTTTCAGGGTAGTGAGGCAGTCAAGCATTATCGAAGCCACAGTCACACTGTCTTGGGCGCAGCTTTGAAATACGTGAACAAGTGTTTGCGATTCAAAGTGCTCAGAACCCTCTGACCGTCTTATGGCAACGCTAATGTGCCATGGCAATCCTCGCTTCGCAAACCAGTCTGACTGTGCCTCTCGATATTTTCGGGGCATATATTTCATTGCCCAGTCCTGGACTAACAGCACCGATCGGCTGTCGAGTTTGGCTAAAACTGAATGCTTCGCCTCAGCTTGGTGGACTGAACGTAGCTGATGGGCTTTCCAGCTAATGATATCATCCCTTGCCTGTTTGATAGTATGCAGCATGTCAGCTTGATCTTCTGCTGACGAGAGCGCAATTGAACACTCATCTTCTATGGTACGCATGACTTCCTCTAACTCATAACACTGCACACATGACTCATTGTGGAGGTGGTCGCAGGAGCTCCGAAATTCTGCATTGCTTGGATCACTTAGCGCATAAATTCGACAATGATCGGGAACCTCTGAGGCCTCCACTGCATGTACCTAAAAAAAGAAGTAAAATGACAACCGCGTGATTCAGTGCATATTTGCAAAGCAACGCATGCGCATCGACATTTCAGAAAGATTACTTAACCGATTCTCAGCGTTGTATACATGTGTGTAAGCGTATTACAGTGAATTGCAACCTCTTGTTTCATGAATTAAGCATAAAAAAGACTTGGAGAGAAAGAAAAAGGTAGCCGTATATCATAGTAAGAAGTCTACTACATCACTTCCGCAAAGACAACGCATAATAATAAAATATGCATCCACCTTGTAGTCGCCCTTTAGGTACTGCTTCGACAAACGAAGTTGCTGCTTAATTTCCCTCGCCCATTGTTGAGTCTTGCCACAGTCAACAAGCTTGTCTACGAGTTTCTCTAAATGATCAAATGCTTCCGCTCCTTGTGCTGAAAAGTTATCAAGTCCTTGCAGAGACTTGCGAACAGATGAAGAACACACTGCCAAAACTCTCTGTAGGGTTCTCTTACTCATAGGCTCAAAGTTGGTTTCACAGCAGTATTGTTGATACTGCTGGACAATGCGCTCTGGTATCATTGTTCTGATCACATTGGGTGTTTTTATGATCTCACCAGTTGACAATTTCAGAAGTTTTTCCCCAAAAGGAACATCTTGAATTACGTGTGGACTCGTTATGAAAGAAACAAAATGTTCTAATTTTACAGGTTCAATTCTCATTCTCTTTTTCTCCTGGTTTGGAAGAGGAGCAGCTCTTCCATGTAACAGCCTGTGGCGTCGGGCAATGTTGTAGCGATAGCTAGTAACGGTTGGAATAAACTCTCTCATCTCCTTAAGGGATAACTTATCTGCCATCAAAGAGAGTATTTGTCGTCTGGTGCTCCAATGTTGCGCGTTCAAGTAGCTCTCAGCAAATGCACTAAGAAGCTCCGTCTCTTTTTCACCTCTACCTTCGACCACAACCTGACTCTCTCTGCTTACCGCATGACGATCACAAAGCTCCGTCCACAGTTCTTGCGAATTTTCAGGTGCCAGAACATCAAGCATTGCAGATATACATTGCTGAGCTTTCCGTAGGTATCTGCGTTTAGTACGCTCGTGCGCTGTATTCCACGGCACTGATAACATGTGACGTACTGGACTGACGTCTCGAAGCTGTAAGAAGCGATTAAGCTGCTCCTGGGACTCGTTGTCTAGACTGAAGCCTTCATCACTCTCTTCGGAATCTTCCTGCGGAAAAAAAGGCTCTGCCGTCTGGATGTGGAACCTTCTGGCAGAGATTCATCACCAACAGTTACAGGACAAGTAATGGCAGGAATATCAAAGTCACTCGCTTGTTCATCAACCTGACAAAAAAGTGAACACATTGCTTTGGATGGCTTCGAAATGAGATCAACCGTGTGCAAGCGCAGGGTGTCGTGTATAAAAGCGCAAGTCGCATGCGAGCTGGAAAGTAATAGTCGATAATTAATTTAATTGACTGGTAATCTATCCTGATATCTTCATCCAGTTACTACTCAGTATTGTTTTCCATTTGGAACATTTAGAAAAAAAGTTGAGAAGCCATATATTAATTTAAAGCCTTTATTATTTGGCTATATTTTGGGATGTGATTGGCTGTCCGGGCAGGACACGCTTTTCCAATTCTTGTGCCATGCATGTCTTGCCCACTGGTTGACGGGCGGCAATGGCGCCGTTTTGAGGATGCGCATGCAAGTTATCCTCGACACGCCCTTCTCCCGCGTGGGTTGAACCCCTGAAAAGGGCGGAGAAGGGAGAATTCAGAGAACGCGTTAAGGTTTTTCACTTTCATTAACTATATTGGATGGAAATTTTTCATAAACACTTTGAAGAAACTCACCAAGCTTAGACCACATAGACCTTCTATGATGTTTTCCACACCTCCTGTGGCACCAAGTCCTGCGATTCTAAATGATTTTTTGTTTTTGCCAGGGACTGTCGACATCGTACACAAATTCCTTTAATATTTGGAGAGAAAGGATTACTTTATTCTTTTCTACTTTACACATCCCCCTTGAACAAATAGCTCTGAATGTGGCAAAAGAACAAACCTAGCCCAGGGAAAAAGCCCCACAAACCTCAAATTGATTACGCAATCTGTATTTTACCTTGTCACAAGTCAGTCTTTTACGTTCCTTTCCTTTTTTCCGAGCATTGTTGGAAGGAATTCTAATATCTGTAAAATATTTCAATTCGAGTGTTCCCCTTTTGATTAAGTCTTGAAGAAGGTGAAAATGTTGAGTAAATGCCTGTGTTTGAACAAGGTTCCGACGTAAAAGTATTTGCAAAACTCCTGAAAACTCGTGAGACAAAAATAATTTTGCTGTTAAACTTGGCGTTACTTTACGCGGCAGTGAAGTGATTTGAATTAAGGATATGAAGTTTGCGATTCCCGCCAAGTACCCTGCGTGAAATGAGAAGCTATACGGATGTTTATCCTTGGATAAAGTGAGAATAAACATTGTAATCGCTTACCTGATCCGACGGGCACGAGGTTTTTCGTAAGCTCAAAAATTTGTATTGAGTGCTGCAAACTAATTTCCCTTTCTGCTGCGGGTACTTTTTCAGATTCCTTTTTGTGACCGGAGACATCCTGAGGCACAGAACATAATCTACTAGTTCTTCTCCATCCGATTCCAAGGCTTGATCGATGCAACGGGCAAACAGTCATTTCCGAAAAATTGACGGGGTTCACGAAAATCCCGCTTCTTGCTAAGAGAAGTTCTATCTCTGTCTCAACACCTGAGAACTGTAAAAAACGCTTGTGGCTTCTGATATCCTTGCTGCACGATGACAGCGATACTGTCTGAGTGGACGGATGCCTTGCGCGTTCCTCTGCACCACAAACGCCACCAACAATATCAAGGAAAGAACAAGACATTTTTTTCTGCTGGAGTTTAAGCAACCGTTATCTTTATTACTTTCACCGACGATTATTACGCTTTTGCTTTTTGTTTACTTTCGTTAACTGGTTACATTTGTTTCCCGTGGGAAAATTGAATCGTTATTTTCGTTCCATAAAGTTTTCACTGTACGTTTTAAATTTGTGACATTTTGTAAAGTCTGTTTCTTTGCTGTATCTTTTTTGTTTATGACGGCAATATATTTGTTTGGATTTTATTCGTGAGGCAGAATGTACTGTTAGTTGATCTCGTTACGTGACAGATTATCACATGTCACGCAGTCGACACGCAGACAGGAACGTGTGCAAATCGCTAGCGGTGCCTGCCATGTTGTACAGGATCTTTCGTGTGTGGGACGTCAAAAAAGCCGAAATTAGGATCAAAGTAGACTAAACGAAACTGGCTGGCGACACGCTATAGAAAATGACAACAACAAGTAACTTTTAAAGTTTATCCATCACCGGCTCAGTGGCTTCAGTGAGTGCGCCGGTCGGCCCCCTTTACACCAACTTGCAGAGGACAGTATTTCGAAAGTATCTTCCAAGCAGCATAATAAGGGCCTATAAAAGATTTCTAAGGTAAGGAACTATTGATGTCAAAGCAAACATAACAAGCTAAGTGCGGCTGCGACTCAAACAATGCTTTGCTTATGTCACTGCAATGTTGATGTTGTTCATTTCAATATGGCGCCATTTGCAATTTTACCGAAGTTTGGTTGGTTGGTATATTGAAACAGTAGAAGATACCAGAAAAATGAAACGATAAATTTGAAGACCTACCTCAGAAGCCCTCGTGATAGTATTGCTGGACATTTTGAGACGCTACCACATGCATTTTTGCCACAATATATTAGGCCGGGTTTGACGTGAACTAAAAATGGCGAAGACGTCCTCTGGTAATTAACCCGTGGTTTCATCAGGAAGGACACGATACAAAAAATATCAGTATATCTTGGTAGAGGAAGGCCAACTGTATATATTTATAACTTGAGAATTCCTGCTGTCGCATTTTAGTTCATCTAAGGACGGCCTGAAAACTACATAATTTCGAGCTCGCACGCACTCATTTTCGATCATGCAATTCATTACGGTTTATTCCCGTCAAAATGAATATTTACACAAACTAACCTCATTTCACTTTAGCTAGTACCTATAGCTACCTGTAGACAAAAAATGGGACGAAACGAATTTTTGACCATGTCCGCGATTTTTTTATTTTTCTTTGATTTTTAGAGACATCCACTCTTAAAGAGTAACCAAGACCACCTTACGCGCATTGTGATTTTGACAAACTTCGGGTGAATCTCCCGGAACTTGGGGAACATTTTCCAGTCCCTTGGACGCTAAACTAAGTCCTGATGGCCTTGTTTTGCAGTGAAATGGACACAGCAAAACTTTTTGAACGTTCACTTTCGAGCTTGTGGGCCGAAATATAGCCACACTTTACTTTAAGACTGAAACGGTAGCCGAGACCGCATTTCGCGCATCGTGATTTTGATCAACTTCGGCTCGCTTTCCCGGAACTTGGGGAATATTTTCCAGTCCCGGGGACCCTAAACTAACTTTTGATAGCTTTGGTTTGCAGTGAGATGCACACAGCAAAACTTTTTGAACGCTCACTTTCGAGCTTCTGGACAGAAATATAGCCCCACTTCACTTTAAGACTGAAAGGGTAGCCGAGACCGCTTTGGGAGCATCGTGATTTTGACCAACTTCAGCTCGATTTACCGGAACCTGGGGAATATTTTCCAGTGCCAGGGACGGTAAACTAACTCGTGATGGCCTTGTTTTTCAGTCAAACAACACAGCAAAACTTTTTGAAGGCTCACTTTCGGGCTTCTGGGCCGAAATATAGCCCAACTTCACTTTAAGACTGAAACAGTAGCCGATACCGCATTTCGTGCATCGTGATTTTACTCAACTTCGGTTCGATTCCCCGGAACTTGGGCAATATTTTTCAGTCCCGGGGACTGTAAACTAACCCCTGATGGCATTGGTTTGCAGTGAAATGGACAAAGCAAAACTTTTTGAACGCTTACGTTCGGGCTTCCGGCCCGAAATATAGCCCCACTTCACTTTTAAGACAGAAAGAGTAGCCGAGACCACTTTAGGGGCATCGTGATTTTGACCAACCTCGGCTCAATTTCCCGGACCTTGGGGCATATTTTCTTGTCCCGGGGACGCTAAACTAACTGTTGATGGCCTTGGTTTGCAGTAAAATGAACACAGCAAAACTTTTTGAACGCTCACTTTCGGGCTTCTCGCTCGAAATATAGCCCCACTTCACTCTAAAACTGAAAGAGTAGCCGACACTACCTTACCCAAATCGTGATTTTGACCAACTTCGGCTCGATTTCCCGGAAGTTGGGGGATATTTTCCAGTCCCGGGGACTCTAAACTAGCTCCTGATGGCTTAGGTTTGCAGTCAAATAAACACAGGGAAACTTTTTGAACGCTCACTTTCAAGCTCCTGGGCAGGAATAAAGCCTCACTTCACTTTAAGACTGAAACAGTAAGCGAGACCTCCTAACGCGCACCGTGATTTTGACCAACTTCGGCTAAATTTCCCTGAACTTGGGGGGATATTTTCCAGTCCCGAAGACTCTTAACTAACCCCTGATGCCCTTCGTTTCAATTGGAATTGATACAGGAAAACTTTTTGAAGCTCACTTTTGAGCTTCTGGGCCGAAATATAGCCCCACTTCACTTTAAGACTGAAAGACTAGCCAAGATCGTCTTGCACGCATCGTGATTTTGACCAACGTCTTCTCGATTTTCCGGAACTTGGGAAATATATTGCAGTCCCGGGCACTCTAAACTAACTGCTTATGGCCTTGGTTTGCAGTGAAATGGACACAGCAAATTTTTTGCAGCGCTCATTTTGGAGCTTCTGGGCCGAAATAGAGCCCCACTTCACTTTAAGACTGAAAGAGTAGCCGAGGCCGCCTTAGGCGCATCGTGATTTTGACCAACTTCGGCTTGAGTTGCCAGAACTTAAAAGATATTTTCCACTCCCGGGGACTCTGAACTAACTCATGATGGCCTTGGTTTTCAGTGAAATTGAGAGAGAAAAACGTTTTGAACGCTCACTTTCGAGCTTCTGGACCGAAATATAGCCCTACTTCACTTTCAGACTCAAAGAGTAGCCGAGACCGCCTTACGCGAATCGTTATTTTGACCAACTTCGTCTCGATTTGGCGGAACTTGGAGGATATTTTCCAGTTCCGGGGTCTGTAAACTACTTCCTGAGAGCCTTGCTTTGCAGTGAAATGGGCACAGCATAACTTTTTGAACGCTCACTTTCGAGCTTCTGGGCCAAAATATACAGCCACGTTACTTTAAGACTAAAAGAGTAGCCGAGACTACTTTTCGCGCATCGTGATTTTGACAAACTTCGGCTCGATTTCCCGGAACTTGGGGGATATTTTGATGTCCCGGAGACTGTAAACTATCTCCTGATGTGGCTTGGTTCGCGGTGAAATGGACACAGCAAAACTTTTTGAACTTTAACTTTCGAGCTTCTGGGCCGAAATATAGCCCGAGTTCACTTTAAGAATGAAAGAATAGCCGAGACCGCCTTACACGCATCGTGATTTTGACCAACTTTGGCTCGATTTCCCAGGAAATGGGGAATATTTTCCGGTACCGGGGACTCTAAAGTAACTCCTGACTGCCTTGGTTTGCATTGAAATGGAGAGAGCAAAACTTTTTCAACGCTCCCCTTCGGGCTTCTGAGCCGAAATATAGCCCCACTTCAGTTTAAGACTGAAAGAGTAGCCGAGAACGTCTTACGCCCATCGTAATTTTGACCAACTTCGGCTAGATTTCCCGAAACTTCGGGGATATATTCAAGTTCCAAGGACTCTAAACTAACCCCTGATGGCCTTGGTCTGCAGTGAAATGGACACAGCAAATTTTTTTGAACGCTTACTTTCGAAATTCTGGGCCGAAATATAGCCCCACTTCACTTTAAGACTGAAATAGTAGCCGAGACCGCCTTAGACGCATCGTGATTTTGACCAACTTCGGCTTGAGTTGCCAGAAGTTAAGGGATATTTTTTAGTCCCGCGGACTCAAAACTAACTCATGATGGCCTTGGTTTTCAGTTAAGTTGAGAGAGCAAAACTTTTTGCACTTTCACTTTCTAGCTTCTCGGCCGAAATATAGCCCCAGTTCACTTTAACAATCAAAGAGTAGCCGAGACCGCCTTACGCGCATCGTGATTTTGACAAAATTCGGCTCGATTTCCCCGAACTTGGGCGATATTTTCCAGTCCCGAGCAGTCTAAACTAACTCCTGATGGCCTTGGTTTGCAGTGAAATGAACAAGGTAACACTTTTTGAACGCTTATTTTCGAGCTTCTGGGATGAAACATAGCCCCACTTCACTTTAAGACTCAAAGAGTAGGCGAGACCGCCTTACGCGCATCGTGATTTTGAGCAACTTCCGCTCGATTTTGTAGAATTTTCGCGATATTTTCAAGTTCCGGGGACTCTAAACTAACTCCTGATGGCCTTGGTTTGATGTGAAATGGACGCAGGAAAACTTTTTGAACGCTCAGTTTCGAGCTTCTGGGCCGAAATACAACCGTACTTCACTTTAAGACTGAAATAGTAGCCTAAACCTCCTTACGAGCATCGTGATTTTGACCCAGTTCAGCTCGATTTCCCGGAACTTGGGGAATATTTTCCGGTCCAGGGGACTTTAAACTAACTCCTGATAGCCTTGGTTTTAAGTTAAATGGACAAAGCGTAACTTTTTAAAGGTTCACTTTCGAGCTTCTGGGCCGAAATATAGCCCCACTTTACTTTAAGAGTAAAAGAGTAGCCGAGACCGTCTTACGCGCATCGTGATTTTGAACAACTTCCGTTCGATTTCCCGGAACTTCGAGGATATATTCCAGTACCAGGGACTCTAAACTAACTGCTGATGGCCTTGGTTTGCAGTGAAATGAACACAGCACATTTTTTTGACCGCTCACTTTCGAGCTTCTCGGCCGAAATATAGCCCTACTTCACTTTAAGACTGAAAGAGTAGCCGAGACCGCCTTACGCGCATCGTAATTTTGACCAACTTCGGCTCGATTTCCCAGAAGTTGGCGAATATTTTCAATTCCAGGGGCAGCTAAACTTACTTCCGATGGCCTTAGTTTGCAGGTAAATGGACACGGCAAAACTTTTTGAACGCTCACTTTTGAGCTTATGGCTCGAAATATAGCCCCACTTAACTTGAAGACTGAAAGAGTCGCCGAGACCGCCCTACGCGCATCGTGATTTTGGGATACTTCGGCTCGATTTCCCGGAAATAGGGGGATATTTTCCAGGCCCGGGGACTCTAAACTAACTCCTGATGGCCTTGGTTTCCAGTGAAATGGACACAGGCACACTTTTTGAACGCGCACTTTCGAGCTTGCTGGCCGAAATATAGCCCTACTTCTTTTTAAGACTGAAAGAGTAGGCGGGAGTGCCTTACGCGCATTGTGATTTTGAGGATCTTCGGCTCGATCTGGCGAAACTTGGGAGATATTTTCCAGTCCCAAAGTCTCTAAACTCACTCCTGATTGTCTAAGATGTGAGTGAAATAGACACAAAAATTTTTGAACCGTTACTTTCGAGCTTCTGGAGTTAAATCTAAGCCCACTTTACCTTAAGACTGAAAGAGTAGCCGAGACCCCCTTAAGCGCATGGTGATTTTGACTTACTTCAGGAGGATTTGCCGTAACTTGGGGGATATTTCCAGTTCCTTTGACGCTAAACTAAGTCGTGATGGCCTTGTTTTGCAGTGAAATGGACACGGCAAAACTCTCAGTTTCGAGCTTCTGGGCCGAAAAATTGCCCCAATTCACTTTAAGACTGAAAGAGTAGCCGAGACCGCCGTACGCGCATAGTGATTTTGACCAACTTCGGTTAAATTTCCCGGAACTTGGGGGATATTTTCCAGTCCCAGGGACTCTAAACTGGCCCCCGACGTCCTTGGTCTGCAGTAAAATGGACACAGCAAAACTTTTTGAACGCTCACTTTTGAGCTTCTGGGCCGAAATATAGCTCCACTTCACTTTAAGAGTGAAAGAGTAGCCGAGACCGCCTTACGCCCATCGTAGTTTTGACCAACTTCGGCTCGATTTCCCGGAACTTGGGGGATATTTTCCAGTGCCGCGGACTCTAAAGTAACTCCTGATGGCCTTGCTCGGGAGTGAAATGGACACAGCACAACTTTTTGAACGCTCACTTTCGAGCTTCTGGGGGGAAATATTGCCCCAGTTCACTTTAAGAATGAAAGAGTAACCGGGACCGCCTTACGCGCATCGTGATTTTGACCAACTTTGGCTCTATTTCCCGGGAAATGGGGGATATTTTCCGGTACCGGGGACTCTAAACTAACTCCTGATTTCCTCGGTTTGCAGTGAAATGGACACAGCACAACTTTTTGAACGCTCACTTTTGAGCTTCTGGGCCGAAGCATAGCCCTACTTCACTTTAAGACTGAAAGACTAGCCGAAACCGCCTTAGCCGCATCGTGATTTTGGGCTACTTCGGCTCGATTTCCCGGAACTTGGGAGATAATTCCCAGTCCCGGGCACTCTAAACTAATTCCTGATGGCCTTGGTTTTCAGTGAAATGGACACAGCCAAACTTTTCGAACGTTCACTTTCGAGCTTCTGGGCCGAAATATAGCCCCACTTCACTTTAAGACTGAAAGAGTAGCCGGGACCATGTTACGCGCATGCTTATTTTGTCGAACTTCGGCTTGATTTCCTGGGACTTGGGGGATATTTTCCAGTCCCGGAAGCCCTAAACTAACTCCTGAATGCCTTGGGTTTTAGTGAAATGGACACAGGTAAAAGGAGCGCACGCTCGGTTTCCAGGTTGTAGGCCGAAATATAGCCCCACGTTATTTTAAGACTGAAAGTGTACACGAAACCGCCTTAAGCGCATCGAAATTTTTAGCCACTATGGCTCGATATGCCAAAACTTGGGGGATATTTTCAGGTGGCGGGGACTCTACCCTAACTCTTGATGGCCTTAGTTTTCAGTAAAATGGTCACAGGTAACAGGAGTGCACGCTCGGTGTCGAGCTTCTAGGCCGAAATGTAGCCCCAGTTCATTTTAAGACTGAAAGAGTAAACGAAACTGCCGCACGCCTATCCTAATTTTAAGAAAGTATGGCTCAATTTGCCGCAACTTGGAGGACAGCTTCCAGTCTCGAGGATTCTAAACTATCTCCCGATGGACTTAGTTCTTAGTGAAATGGACACAGGTAAAAGGAGAGCACGCTCGGTGTCGAGCTTGTAGAACCGAAATATAGCCCCACTTCATTTTCGGAGTAAACGAGTAGCCGAGACCGCCTTACGCGCATCGTGATTTTGAGCATCTTTGGCTCGATTTGCCGGAATTCGGGCAATATTTTCCAGTCCCGAGGACTCTATGTTAACTCGCGATGAACTTAGTTTTCAGTGATATGTACACAGGCAAAAGGAGCGCACGCTCGGTGTTGAGCTTCTCGGCCGAAATATAGCCCCACTTCATTTTAAGACTCAAAGAGTACCCGAGACCGCCTTACGCCCATCGTGATTTTCAGCATCTTTGGCTCGATTTGCCGGAATTCGGGCAATACTTTCCAGTCCCGAGGACTCTATGTTAACTCGTGATGAACTTAGTTTTCAGTGATATGTACACAGGCAAAAGGAGCGCACGCTCGGTGTTGAGCTTCTCGGCCGAAATATAGCCCCACTTCATTTTAAGACTCAAAGAGTACCCGAGACCGCCTTACGCGCATCGTGATTTTGAGCAACTTTGGCTCGATCTGTCAGAATTTGGGAAATATTTTCCAGTGCCAAGGACTCTAAACTAACTCCTGATGGCCTAAGATGTCAGTGAAATGGACACAGGTAAAATTAGCGCACGCCCGGTCCCGAGCTTCTAGGTCGAAGTATAGCCCCCCTTAATTTTAAGACTGAAAGAGTAGCCGAGACCGCCTTACGCGCATCGTGATTGTGGGCCACTTTTGCTCGATTTCCCGCAAGTTGGCGAATAATTTAAAGTCCCGGGGACGCTAAACTAACTCCCGATGACCTTGCTTTGCAGTTTAATGAACACAGCAAAACATTCTGAACGCTCACCTTCGAGCTTCAGTGCCGCAATATAGCCCTACTTAAATTTAAGACTGAAAGAATAACCGAGAGCCCGTTACGCGCATCGTAATTTTCATCAACTTCGGCGCCATTTCCTGGAACTTGGAGAATATTTTCCAGTTCCGGGGACTCTAAACTAACTCCTGATTGCCTTGGTTTGCAGTCAAATGGACACAGCAAAACTTTTTGAACGCTCACTTTCGAGCTTCTGAGCCTAAATATAGCCACACTTCACTTTAAGACTGAAACAGTAGCCGAGACCGCGTTCCGCGCATCGTGATTTTGAGCAACTTCTGCTCGCTTTCCTGGAACTTGGGGAATCTTTTCCAGTCCCGGGGACTCTAAACTAACTCCTGATGGCCATGGTTTGCAGTGAAATTCACACAGCACAAGTTTTTGAGCGAACACTTTTGAGCTTTTAGGCCGAAATATAGTCCCACATCACTTACGACTTAAAGAGTAGCCGAGACCGGCGTGCGCGCATCGTGATTTTGACCAACTTCGGGTCGATCTTCCGGAACTTGGGGGATATTTTCCAGTCCCAGCGACTCTAAATTAACTCTTGATGGCCTTAGTTTGCAGTGAAATGGAGACAGCAAAACTTTTTAAACGCTCACCTTCAAGCTTCTGGGCCGAAATATAGCCCACTTTACTTTAATACTGAAAAAGTAGCCGAGACCGCCTTACGCGCATCGTGATTTTGACAAACTTCGGATGGATTTCCCGGAACTTGGGGGATATTTTCCAGTCCCTTGGACGCTAAACTAGGTGCCGATGGCCTTGTTTTGCAGTGAAATGGACACAGCAAAGCTTTTTGAAGGCTCACTTTCGAGCTTGTGGGCCGAAATATAGCCATACTTCACTTTAAGACTGAAACAGTAGCCGAGACCACGTTTCGCGCATCGTGATTTTGATCAACTTCGGCTCGATTTCCCGGAACTTGCGAAATATTTTGCAGTCCCGGGGACTCTAAACTAACTCGTGGTGGTCTTGGTTTCCAGTGAAACGGAAACAGAAAAAGTTTTTGAACGCATACTTTCGAGCTTCTGGACCGAAATAAAACCCCACTTCACTTGAAGACTGAAAGAGTAGCCGAGACCGCCTTACGTGCATCGTGATTTTCAGCAACTTCGGCTCGATTTGCCGGAACTAAGGGGATATATTCCAGTTCTGAGGACTCTAACCTAATTCCTGATGGCCTTGGTTTGCAGTAAAATGGACCCAGCAAAACTTTTTGAACGCTCAATTTCGAGCTTCTGGGCCAAAATATAGCCCCCCATTACTTTAACACTGAAAGAGTAGCCGAGACCGCCTTACGTGCATGGTGATTTTGACAAACTTCGGGTTGATTTCCCGGAACTTGGGGGATATTTTCCAGTCCCGGGGACTCTCAAGTAACTCCTACTTGTCTTGGTTTGCAGTGAAATGGACAGCGAAAGCTTTTGAACCCTCACTCTAGAGCTTCTGGGCCGAAATAGAGCCCCATTTTACTTTAAGACTCAAAGAGTAGGCGAGACCGTCTTGAGCGAATCGTGATTTTGACCAGTTTTGCCTTTATTTCCCGAAACTTGGGGGATATATTCTAGTCAAAGGGACTCTACAGTAACTCCTGATGGCCTTGGTTTTCAGTGAAATAGACAGAGCACAACTTTGGAGCACTGGGCAGAAATATAGCCCCACTTTACTTTAAGACTGAAAGAGTAGATGAAACCGCCTTACGCGCATCGTAATTTTGACGAACTTCGAATGGATTTCCCGGAACTTGGGGGATATTTTGCAGTCCCTTGGACGCTAAACTAAGTCCTGATGGCCTTGTTTTGAAGTAAAATGGACACAACAAAACTTTTTGAACGCTCACTTTCTAGCTTGTGGGCCGAAATATAGCCACACTTCACTTTAGGACTGACACAGTAGCCGAGACCACGTTACGCGCATCATGAATTTGATCAACTTCGGTTCAATTTCGCGGGACTTGAGGGATATTCTCCAGTCCCGGGGACTCTAAACTAACTTCTAATGGCCTTGGTTTGCACTGAAAGTGACAGAGCAAAACGTTTTAAACACTCACTTTCGAGCTTCTGGGCCGAAATATAGCCCCACCTCACTTTAAGACTGAAAGAGTAGCCAAGACCACCTTACGCACATCGTGATTTTGACCAACTTCGGCTCGATTTAACGGAACTTGGGGGATATTTTCCAGTCCCGAGGACTCTTAAGTAACCCCTGATGGCCTTGGTTTGCATTGAAATGGATACAGCAAAAATTTTGAACGCTCACTTTTGAGCTTTTGGACCGAAATATAGCCCCACTTCACTTTAAGACTGAAAGAGTAGCGGAGACCGTCTTAAGCGCATCGTGATTTTGACCAACGTCTTCTCGATTTTCCGGAACTTAGGAAATACATTCCACTCCCGGGGACTCTAAACTAACTACTGATACCCTTGGTTTGCAGTGAAATAGACACAGTAATTTTTTTTGAGCTTTGAGCTTGTGGGCCGAAATAGAGCCCCACTTCACTTTAGGACTGAAGGAGTAGCCGACACCGCCTTAAGCGCACCGTGATTTTGACCAACTTCGGCTCGATTTGCCGGAACTTGGGGGATATTTTCCAGTCCCGGGGACTCTAAACTAACTCTTGATTGTCTTGGTTTTCAGTGAAATGGACACAGCGAAACTTTTTGAACTCTCACTCTCGAGCTTCTGGACCGAAATATAGCCCCACTTTACTTTAAGACTGAAAGAGTAGCCGAGACCGTCTTGCGCAAATCGTGATTTTGACCAACTTCGGGTCGGTTTCCCGGAACTTGGGGGATATATTCCATTTCCGCGGGCTCTAAACTAACTCCTGGTGGCCTTGGTTTTCAGTGAAATGGACAAAGGAAAGCTTTTTGAACACTCTCTTTGTAGCTTCTGGGCCGAAATAAAATCCCACTTCACTTTCAGACTGAAATAGTAGCCGACACCGCCTCACGCGCATCGTGAGTTAGACCAAGTTCAGCTCGATTTCACGCAACTTTTGGGATATTTTCCAGTCCGGGGGACTCTAAACTAACTCCGGATGGCCTTGGTTTGCACTGAAATGCGCACAGCATAAATTTTTGAACGCCCACTTTGGAGCTTCTGGGCCGAAATATAGCCCCACTTCACTTTAAGACTGAAAGAGTAGCCGAGATCGCCTCACGCGCATCGTGATTTTGACCATTTTCGGATCGATTTCTCGGAACTTGGGGGATATTTTCCAGTCCCGGGGATTCTAAACTAACTCCTGATCGCCTTGCTTTCATTGAAATGGACAGAGCAAAACTTTTTGAACGCTCGCTTTCGAGCTTGTGGCCCGAAATATAGCCACACTTTACTTTAAGACTAAAACAGTAGAACAGACCGCAATTCGCGCATCGTGATTTTGATGAACTTCGGCTTGCTTTCCCGGAAGTTGGGGAATATTTTCCAGTCCCGGGGACCCTAAACTTAGTCCTGATGGCCTTGTTTTGAAGTGAAATTGACACAGCAAAACTTTTTGAACGCTCACTTTCTAGCTTGTGGGGCGAAATATAGCCACACTTTACTTTAAGACTGAAGCGGTAGCCGAGACCGCATTTCGCGCATCGTGATTTTGATCAACTTCGGCTCGCTTTCCCGGAACTTGGGGAATATTTTCCAGTCCCAGGGACCCTAAACTTAGTCCTGATGGCCTTGTTTTGAAGTGAAATTGACACAGCAAAACTTTTTGAACGCTCACTTTCGAGCTTGTGGGCCGAAATATAGCCACACTTTACTTTAAGACTGAAACAGTAGCCGATACCGGATTTCGTGCATCGTGATTTTGCTCAACTTCGGTTCGATTCCCCGGAACTTGGGCAATATTTTTCAGTCCCGGGGACTCTAAACTAACCCCTGATGGCATTGGTTTGCAGTGAAATGGACACAGCAAAACTTTTTGAACGCTCACTTTCTAGCTTGTGGGCCGAAATATAGCCACACTTTAGTTTAAGACTGAAACAGTAGCCGATACCGCATTTCGTGCATCGTCATTTTGCTCAACTTCGGTTCGATTCCCCGGAACTTGGGCAATATTTTTCAGTCCCGGGGACTCTAAACTAACCCCTGATGGCATTGGTTTGCAGTGAAATGGACACAGCAAAAGTTTTTGAACGCTCACTTTCGGGCTTCTGGCCCGAAATATAGCCCCACTTCACTTTAAGACAGAAAGAGTAGCCGAGACTACTTTAGGGGCATCGTGATTTTGACCAACCTCGGCTCAATTTCCCGGACCTTGGCGCATATTGTCCCGGGGACGCTAAACTAACTCCTGATGGCCTTGGTTTGCAGTGAAATGAACACAGCAAAATTTTTTTGAACGCTCACTTTCGGGCTTCTCGCCCGGAATATAGCCCCACTTCACTCTAACACTGAAAGAGTAGCCGACACTACCTTACGCAAATCGTGATTTTGACCAACTTCGGCTCGATTTCCCGGAAGTTGGGGGATATTTTCAAGTCCCGGGGACTCTAAACTAGCTCCTGATGGCTTTGGTTTGCAGTCAAATAAACACAGGGAAACTTTCAAGCTCCTGGGCAGGAATAAAGCCTCACTTCACTTTAAGACTGAAACAGTAAGCGAGACCGCCTAACGCGCACCGTGATTTTGACCAACTTCGGCTAAATTTCCCTGAACTTGGGGGGATATTTTCCAGTCCCGAAGACTCTTAAGTAACCCCTGATGGCCTTCGTTTGCATTGAAATGGATACAGCAAAACTTTTTGAAGCTCACTTTTGAGCTTCTGGGCCGAAATATAGCCCCACTTCACTTTAAGACTGAAAGACTAGCCAAGACCGTCTTGCGCGCATCGTGATTTTGACCAACGTCTTCTCGATTTTCCGGAACTTGGGAAATATATTGCAGTCCCGGGCACTCTAAACTAACTCCTGATAGCCTTGGTTTGCAGTGAAATGGACACAGCAATTTTTTTGCAGCGCTCACTTTGGAGCTTCCTGGCCGAAATAGAGCCCCACTTCACTTTAAGACCCAAAGAGTAGCCGAGGCCGCCTTAGGCGCATCGTGATTTTGACCAACTTCGGCTTGAGTTGCCAGAACTTAAAAGATATTTTCCACTCCCGGGGACTCTAAACTAACTCATGATGGCCTTGGTTTTCAGTGAAATTGAGAGAGGATATCTTTTTGAACGCTCACTTTCGAGATTCTGGACCGAAATATAGCCCTACTTCACTTTCAGACTCAAAGAGTAGCCGAGACCGCCTTACGCGAATCGTTATTTTGACCAACTTCGTCTCGATTTGGCAGAACTTGGAGGATATTTTCCAGTTCCGGGGACTGTAAACTACTTCCTGAGGGCCTTGCTTTGCAGTGAAATGGGCACAGCATAACTTTTTGAACGCTCACTCTCGAGCTTCTGGGCCAAAATATACAGCCACGTCACTTTAAGACTAAAAGAGTAGCCGAGACTGCTTTACGCGCATCGTGATTTTCACAAACTTCGGCTCGATTTCCCGGAACTTGGGGGATATTTTGATGTCCCGGAGACTGTAAACTATCTCCTGATGTGGCTTGGTTCGCGGTGAAATGGACACAGCAAAACTTTTTGAACTTTGACTTTCGAGCTTCTGGGCCGAAATATAGCCCAAATTCACTTTAAGAATGAAAGAATAGCCGAGACCGCCTTACGCGCATCGTGATTTTGACCAACTTTCGCTCGATTTCCCAGGAAATGGGGAATATTTTCCGGTACCGCGGACTCTAAAGTAACTCCTGATTGCCTTGGTTTGCATTGAAATGGAGAGAGCAAAACTTTTTCAACGCTCCCCTTCGGGCTTCTGAGCCGAAATATAGCCCCACTTCAGTTTAAGACTGAAAGAGTAGCCGAGACCGTCTTACGCGCATCCTGATTTTGATCAACTTCGGCTCGATTTCCCGAAACTTCGGGGATATATTCAAGTTCCAAGGACCTAAACTAACCCCTGATGGCCTTGGTCTGCAGTGAAATGGACACAGGAAATATTTTTGAACGCTTACTTTCGAAATTCTGGGCCGAAATATAGCCCCACTTCACTTTAAGACTGAAATAGTAGCCGAGACCGCCTTAGACGCATTGTGATTTTGACCAACTTCGGCTTGGGTTGCCAGAACTTAAAAGATATTTTCCACTCCCGGGGACTCTAACCTAAATCGTGATGGCCTTGGTTTTCAGTTAAATTGAGAGAGCAAAACTTTTTGAACGCTCACTTTCGAGCTTCTGGGCCGAAATATACAGCCACGTCACTTTAAGACTAAAAGAGTAGCCGAGACTGCTTTACGCGCATCGTGATTTTGACAAACTTCGGCTCGATTTCCCAGGATTTGGGGGATATTTTGATGTCCTGGACACTGTAAACAATCTGCTGATGCGGGATTGTTTCCGGTGAAATGGACACAGCAAAACGTTTTGAAGTTTCACTTTCGAGCTTCTGGGCCGAAATATAGCCCCAGTTCACTTTAAGAATCAAAGAGTAGCCAAAACCGACTTACGCGCATCGTGATTTTGACAAAATTCGGCTCGATTTCCCCGAACTTGGGCGATATTTTCCAGTCCCGAGCAGTCTAAACTAACTCCTGATGGCCTTGGTTTGCAGTGAAATGAACAAGGTAACACTTTTTGAACGCTTATTTTCGAGCTTGTGGGATGAAATATAGCCCCACTTCACTTTAAGACTGAAAGAGGAGGCGAGACCGCCTTACGCGCTCTGTGATTTTGAGCGACTTTCGCTCGATTTTGTAGAATTTTGGCGATATTTTCAAGTCCCGGGGACTCTAAACTAACTCCTGATGGCCTTGGTTTGCAGTTAAATGTACAAAGCGTAACTTTTTAAAGGTTTAGTTTCGAGCTTCTCGGCCGAAATATAGCCCTACTTCACTTTAAGACTGAAAGAATAGCCGAGACCGCCTTACGCGCATCGTAATTTTGACCAACTTCGGCTCGATTTGCCGGAAGTAGGCGAATATTTTCAATTACCGGGGTGGCTAAACTAACTTCCCATGGCCTTAGTTTGCAGTTAAATGGACACGGCAACTTTTTGAACGCTCACTTTTGAGCTTATGGCTCGAAATATAGCCCCACTTAACTTGAAGACTGAAAGAGTAGCCGAGACCGCCCTACGCGCATCGTGATTTTGGGATACTTCGGCTCGATTTCCCGGAAATAGGGGGATATTTTCCAGGCCCGGGGACTCTAAACTAACTCCTGATGGCCTTGGTTTCCAGTGAAATGGACACAGGCACACTTTTTGAACGCGCACTTTCGAGCTTGCTGGCCGAAATATAGCCCTACTTCTTTTTAAGACTGAAAGAGTAGGCGGGAGTGCCTTACGCGCATTGTGATTTTGAGGATCTTCGGCTCGATCTGGCGAAACTTGGGAGATATTTTCCAGTCCCAAAGTCTCTAAACTCACTCCTGATTGTCTAAGATGTGAGTGAAATAGACACAAAAATTTTTGAACCGTTACTTTCGAGCTTCTGGAGTTAAATCTAAGCCCACTTTACCTTAAGACTGAAAGAGTAGCCGAGACCCCCTTAAGCGCATGGTGATTTTGAGTAACTTCGGGTGGATTTCCCGTAACTTGGGGGATATTTCCAGTTCCTTTGACGATAAACTAAGTCGATATGGCCTTGTTTTGCAGTGAAATGGAGACAGCAAAACTTTTTAAACACTCAGTTTCGAGCTTCTGGGCCGAAATATTGCCCCAATTCACTTTAAGACTGAAAGACTAGCCGAGACCGCCGTACGCGCGTCGTGATTTTGCGAAGTTCGGTTAAATTTCCCGGAACTTGGGGGATATTTTCCAGTCCCTTCGACATTAAACTAAATCCTGATGGCCTTGTTTTGATGTAAAATGGACACAACAAAACTTTTTGAACGCTCAATTTCTAGCTTGTGGGCCGAAATATAGCCACACTTTACTTTAGGACTGACACAGTAGCCGACACCACGTTACGCGCATCATGAATTTGATCAACTTCGGCTCGATTTCCCGGAACTTGGGGGATATTCTCTAGTCCCGGGGACTCTAAACTAACTTCTGATGGCCTTGGTTTGCACTGAAAGTGACAGAGCAAAACATTTTAAACACTGACTTCCGAGCTTCTGGGCCGAAATATAGCCCTACCTCACTTTAAGACTGAAAGAGTAGCCGAGACCACCTTACGCACATCGTGATTTTGACCAACTTCGGCTCGATTTAACGGAACTTGGGGGATATTTTCCAGTCCCGAGGACTCTTAAGTAACCCCTGATGGCCTTGGTTTGCATTAAAATGGATACAGCAAAACTTTTTGAACGCTCGCTTTTGAGCTTCTGGACCGAAATATAGCCCCACTTCACTTTAAGACTGAAAGAGTAGCCGAGACCGTTTTACGCGAATCGTGATTTTGACCAACGTCTTCTCGATTTTCCGGAACTTGGGAAA
Organism: Orbicella franksi; assembly: GCF_964199315.1. Classification (NCBI taxonomy): domain Eukaryota; kingdom Metazoa; phylum Cnidaria; class Anthozoa; order Scleractinia; family Merulinidae; genus Orbicella; species Orbicella franksi. The sequence continues at coordinate 1,702,172 of NC_138145.1, read as the reverse complement.
TACATTCCACTCCCGGGGACTCTAAACTAACTACTGATAGCCTTGGTTTGCAGTGAAATAGACAGTAATTTTTTTTGAGCTTTGAGCTTGTGGGCCGAAATAGAGCCCCACTTCACTTTAAGACTGAAGGAGTAGCCGACACCGCCTTAAGCGCACCGTGATTTTGACCAACTTCGGCTCGATTTGCCGGAACTTGGGGGATATTTTCCAGTCCCGGGGACTCTAAACTAACTCCTGATTGTCTTGGTTTTCAGCGAAATGGACACAGCGAAACTTTTTGAACGCTCACTCTCGAGCTTCTGGGCCGAAATATAGCCCCACTTTACTTTAAGACTGAAAGAGTGGCCAAGACCGTCTTGCGCAAATCGTGATTTTGACCAACCTCGGGTCGGTTTCCCGGAACTTGGGGGATATATTCCATTTTCGCGGGCTCTAAACTAACTCCTGGTGGCCTTGGTTTTCAGTGAAATGGACAAAGGAAAGCTTTTTGAACACTCTCTTTGTAGCTTCTGGGCCGAAATAAAATCCCACTTCACTTTCAGACTGAAACAGTAGCCGAAACCGCCTCACGCGCATCGTGAGTTAGACGAAGTTCAGCTCGATTTCACGCAACTTTTGGAATATTTTCCAGTCCGCGGGACCCTAAACTAACTCTGGATGGCCTTGGTTTGCACTGAAATGCGCACAGCATAAATTTTTGAACGCCCACTTTGGAGCTTCTGGGCCGAAATATAGCCCCACTTCACTTTAAGACTGAAAGAGTAGCCGAGATCGCCTTACGCGCATCGTGATTTTTACTATTTTCGGATCGATTTCTGGGAACTTGGGGGATATTTTCCAGTCCCGGGGACTCTAAACTAACTCCTGATCGTCTTGCTTTGCATTGAAATGGACAGAGCAAAACTTTTTGAACGCTCACTTTCGAGCTTATCGGCCGAAATATAGGCACACTTTACTTTAAGACTGAAACAGTAGCCGAGACCGCATTACGCGCATCGTGATTTTGATGAACTTCGGCTCGCTTTCCCGGAACTTGGGGAATATTTTCCAGTTCCGGGGATCCTAAACTAAGTCCTGATGGCCTTGTTTTGAAGTGAAACGGACACAGCAAAACTTTTTGAACGCTCACTGTCTAGCTTGTGGGCCGAAATATAGGCACCCTTGACTTTAAGACTGAAACAGTAGCCGAGACCACATTACGCCCATCATGAATTTGATCAACTTCGGCTCCAATTCCCGGGACTTGGGGGATATCTTCCAGTCCCGGCGACTCTAAACTAACGCCTGATGGCCTTGGTTAGCATTGAAATGGACACAGCACAATTTTTTGAACGCATACTTTCGAGATTCTGGGCCGAAATATAGCCCCACTTCACTTAAGACTGAAAGAGTAGCCGACACCGCCTTGCTCGCATCGTGAGTTTGACAAAATTCCAGTCGATATTCCGTAACTTGGGGGATATTTTCCAGTCCCAGGAGCTCTAAACTAACTCCTCATGGCCTTGGTTTGCAGTGAAATGGACAGAGCAAAACTTTTTGAACGCTCACCTTTGAGCTTCCTGGCCGAAATAAAGCCCAACTTTACTTTAAGACTTAAAGAGTAACCGAGACCACCTTACGGGCATTGTGATTTTGACAAACTTCGGGTGGATCTCCCGGAACTTGGGGAACATTTTCCAGTCCCTTGGACGCTAAACTATGTCCTGATGGCCTTGTTTTGCAGTGAAATGGACACAGCAAAACTTTTTGAACGCTCACTTTCGAGCTTATCGGCCGAAATATAGGCACACTTTACTTTAAGACTGAAACAGTAGCCGAGACCGCATTTCGCGCATCGTGATTTTGATGAACTTCGGCTCGCTTTCCCGGAACTTGGGGAATATTTTCCAGTCCCGGGGATCCTAAACTAAGTCCTGATGGCCTTGTTTTGAAGTGAAACGGACACAGCAAAACTTTTTGAACGCTCACTGTCTAGCTTGTGGGCCGAAATATAGGCACCCTTGACTTTAAGACTGAAACAGTAGCCGAGACCACATTACGCCCATCATGAATTTGATCAACTTCGGCTCCAATTCCCGGGACTTGGGGGATATCTTCCAGTCCCGGCGACTCTAAACTAACGCCTGATGGCCTTGGTTAGCATTGAAATGGACACAGCACAATTTTTTGAACGCATACTTTCGAGATTCTGGGCCGAAATATAGCCCCACTTCACTTAAGACTGAAAGAGTAGCCGACACCGCCTTGCTCGCATCGTGAGTTTGACAAAATTCCAGTCGATATTCCGTAACTTGGGGGATATTTTCCAGTCCCAGGAGCTCTAAACTAACTCCTCATGGCCTTGGTTTGCAGTGAAATGGACAGAGCAAAACTTTTTGAACGCTCACCTTTGAGCTTCCTGGCCGAAATAAAGCCCAACTTTACTTTAAGACTTAAAGAGTAACCGAGACCACCTTACGGGCATTGTGATTTTGACAAACTTCGGGTGGATCTCCCGGAACTTGGGGAACATTTTCCAGTCCCTTGGACGCTAAACTATGTCCTGATGGCCTTGTTTTGCAGTGAAATGGACACAGCAAAACTTTTTGAACGCTCACTTTCGAGCTTCTCGGCCGAAATATAGCCACACTTTACTTTAAGACTGAAACAGTAGCCGAGAGCGCATTTCGCGCATCGTGATTTTGATCAACTTCGGCTCGCTATCCCGGAACTTGGGGAATATTTTCCAGTCCCGGGGACCCTAAACTAACTTTTGATAGCTTTGGTTTGCAGTGAAATGCACACAGCAAAACTTTTTGAACGCTGACTTTCGAGCTTCTGGAAAGAAATATAGCCCCACTTCACTTTAAGACTGAAAGGGTAGCCGAGACCGCTTTGGGAGCATCGTGATTTTGACCAACTTCAGCTCCATTTACCGGAACTTGGGGAATATTTTCCAGTCCCAGGGACGCTAGACTATCTCTTGATGGACTTGTTTTTCAGTCAAAGAACACGGCAAAACTTTTTGAAGGCTCACTTTCGGGCTTCTGGGCCGAAATATAGCCCCACTTCACTTTAAGACTGAAACAGTAGCCGATACCGCATTTCGTGCATCGCGATTTTGCTCAACTTCGGTTCGATTCCCCGGAACTTGGGCAATATTTTTCAGTCCCGGGGACTCTAAACTAACCCCTGATGGCGTTGGTTTCCAGTGAAATGGACACAGCAAAACTTTTTGAACGCTCACTTTCGGGCTTCTGGCCCGAAATATAGCCCCACTTCACTTTAAGACAGAAAGAGTAGCCGAGACTACTTTAGGGGCATCGTGATTTTGACCAACCTCGGCTCAATTTCCCGGACTTTGGGGCATATTTTCTTGTCCCGGGGACGCTAAACTAACTCCTGATGGCCTTGGTTTGCAGTGAAATGAACACAGCAAAATTTTTTTGAACGCTCACTTTCAGGCTTCTCGCCCGGAATATAGCCCCACTTCACTCTAACACTGAAAGAGTAGCCGACACTACCTTACGAAAATCGTGATTTTGACCAACTTCGGCTCGATTTCCCGGAAGTTGGGGGATATTTTCCAGTCCCGGGGACTCTAAACTAGCTCCTGATGGCTTTGGTTTGCAGTCAAATAAACACAGGGAAACTTTTTGAACGCTCACTTTCAAGCTCCTGGGCAGGAATAAAGCCTCACTTCACTTTAAGACTGAAACAGTAAGCGAGACCGCCTAACGCGCACCGTGATTTTGACCAACTTCGGCTAAATTTCCCTGAACTTGGGGGGATATTTTCCAGTCCCGAAGACTCTTAAGTAACCCCTGATGGCCTTCGTTTGCATTGAAATGGATACAGCAAAACTTTTTGAAGCTCACTTTTGAGCTTCTGGGCCGAAATATAGCCCCACTTCACTTTAAGACTGAAAGACTAGCCAAGACCGTCTTGCGCGCATCGTGATTTTGACCGACGTCTTCTCGATTTTCCGAAACTTGGGAAATATATTGCAGTCCCGGGCACTCTAAACTAATTCCTGATGGCCTTGGTTTGCAGTGAAATGGACACCGCAAATTTTTTGCAGCGCTCACTTTGGAGCTTCTGGGCCGAAATAGAGCCCCAGTTCACTTTAAGACTGAAAGAGTAGCCCCGGCCGCCTTAGGCGCATCGTGATTTTGACCAACTTCGGCTTGAGTTGCCAGAACTTAAAAGATATTGTCAAGTCCCGGGGACTCTAAACTAACTCCGGATGGCCTTGGTTTGATGTGAAATGGACGCAGGAAAACTTTTTGAACGCTCAGTTTCGAGCTTCTGGGCCGAAATACAACCGTACTTCACTTTAAGACTGAAATAATAGCCGAGGCCTCCTTACGAGCATCGTGATTTTGACCCAGTTCAGCTCGATTTCCCGGAACTTGAGGGATATTTTCCAGTCTGGGGGACTTTAAACTAACTCCTGATGGCGTTGGTTTGCAGTTAAATGCACAAAGCGTAACTTTTTAAAGGTTCTCTTTCGAGCTTCTGGGCCGAAATATAGCCCCACTTTACTTTAAGACTGAAAGAGTAGCCGAGACCGTCTTACGCGCATCGTGATTTTGACCAACTTCCGTTGGATTTCCCGGAACTTCGGGGATATATTCCAGTCCCGGGGACTCTAAACTAACTGCTGATGGCCTTGGTTTGCAGTGAAATGGACACAGCACATTTTTTTTTAACGGTCACTTTCGAGCTTCTCGGCCGAAATATAGCCCTACTTCACTTTAAGACTGAAAGACTAGCCGAGACCGCTTTACGCGCATCGTGATTTTGGGATACTTCGGCTCGATTTCCCGGAAATAGGGGGATATTTTCCAGTCCCGGGGACTCTAAACTAACTCCTGATGGCCTTGGTTTCCAGTGAAATGGACACAGGCACACTTTTTGAACGCGCACTTTGGAGCTTGCTGGCCGAAATATAGCCCTACTTCTTTTTAAGACTGAAAGAGTAGGCGGGAGCGCCTTACGCGCATTGTGATTTTGAGGATCTTCGGCTCGATCTGGCGAAACTTGGGAGATATTTTCCAGTCCCAAAGTCTCTAAACTCACTCCTGATTGTCTAAGATGTGAGTGAAATAGACACAAAAATTTTTGAACCGTTACTTTCGAGCTTCTGGAGTTAAATCTAAGCCCACTTTACCTTAAGACTGAAAGAGTAGCCGAGACCCCCTTAACCGCATGGTGATTTTGAGTAACTTCGGGTGGATTTCCCGTAACTTGGGGGATATTTCCAGTTCCTTTGACGCTAAACTAAGTCGTGATGGCCTTGTTTTACAGTAAAATGGAGACAGCAAAACTTTTTAAACACTCAGTTTCGAGCTTCTGGGCCGAAATATTCCCCCACTTCACTTTAAGACTGAAAGAGTAGCCGAGACCGCCGTACGCGCGTCGTGATTTTGACCAAGTTCGGTTAAATTTCCCGGAACTTGGGGGATATTTTCCAGTCCCGGGGACTCTAAACTGGCCCCCGACGTCCTTGGTCTGCAGTAAAATGGACACAGCAAAACTTTTTGAACGCTCACTTTTGAGGTTCTGGGCCGAAATATAGCTCCACTTCACTTTAAGAGTGAAAGAGTAGCCGAGACCGCCTTACGCCCATCGTAGTTTTGACCAACTTCGGCTCGATTTCCCGGAACTTGGGGGATATTTTCCAGTCCCGCGGACTCTAAAGTAACTCCTGATGGCCTTGCTCTGGAGTGAAATGGACACAGCACAACTTTTTGAACGCTCACTTTCGAGCTTCTGGGGGGAAATATTGCCCCAGTTCACTTTAAGAATGAAAGAGTAACCGGGACCGCCTTACGCGCATCGTGATTTTGACCAACTTTGTCTCGATTTCCCGGGAAATGGGGGATATTTTCCGGTACCGGGGACTCTAAACTAACTCCTGATTTCCTCGTTTTGCAGTGAAATGGACACAGCACAACTTTTTGAACGCTCACTTTTGAGCTTCTGGGCCGAAGCATAGCCCTACTTCACTTTAAGACTGAAAGACTAGCGGAGACCGCCTTACGCGCATCGTGATTTTGGGCTACTTCGGCTCGATTTCCCGGAGCTTGGGAGATAATTCCCAGTCCCGAGCACTCTAAACTAATTCCTGATGGCCTTGGTTTTCAGTGAAATGGACACAGCCAAACTTTTTGAACGTTCACTTTCGAGCTTCTGGGCCGAAATATAGCCCCACTTCACTTTAAGACTGAAAGAGTAGCCGGGACCAAGTTACGCGCATGCTAATATTGTCGAACTTCGGCTTGATTTCCTGGGACTTGGGGGATATTTTCCAGTCCCGAAAGCTCTAACCTAACTCCTGAATGCCTTGGTTTTTAGTGAAATGGACACAGGTAAAAGGAGCGCACGCTCGGTTTCCAGGTTGTAGGCCGAAATATAGCCCCCCTTTATTTTAAGACTGAAAGTGTACACGAAAGCGCCTTAAGCGCATCGAAATTTTTAGCCACTATGGCTCGATATGCCAAAACTTGGGGGACATTTTCCAGTCCCGAGGACTCTACCCTAACTCTTGATGGCCTTAGTTTTCAGTAAAATGGTCACAGGTAACAGGAGTGCACGCTCGGTGTCGAGCTTCTAGGCCGAAATGTAGCCCCAGTTCATTTTAATGACTGAAAGAGTAAACGAAACTGCCGTACGCCTATCGTAATTTTAAGAAAGTATGGCTCAATTTGCCGAAACTTGGAGGATAGCTTCCAGTCTCGAGGATTCTAAACTATCTCCTGATGGACTTAGTTCTTAGTGAAATGGACACAGGTAAAAGGAGCGCACGCTCGGTGTCGAGCTTGTAGAACCGAAATATAGCCCCACTTCATTTTCGGAGTAAACGAGTAGCCGAGACCGCCTTACGCGCATCGTGATTTTGAGCATCTTTGGCTCGATTTGCCGGAATTCGGGCAATATTTTCCAGTCCCGAGGACTCTATGTTAACTCCTGATGAACTTAGTTTTCAGTGATATGTACACAGGCAAAAGGAGCGCACGCTCGGTGTTGAGCTTCTCGGCCGAAATATAGCCCCACTTCATTTTAAGACTCAAAGAGTAGCCGAGACCGCCTTACGCGCATCGTGATTTTGAGCAACTTTGGCTCGATCTGCCAGAATTTGGGAAATATTTTCCATTCCTAAGGACTCTAAACTAACTCCTGATGGCCTAAGATGTCAGTGAAATGGACACAGGTAAAATTAGCGGACGCCCGGTCTCGAGCTTCTAGGTCGAAGTATAGCCCCCCTTAATTTTAAGACTGAAAGAGTAGCCGAGACCGCCTTACGCGCATCGTGATTTTGGGCCACGTTTGCTCGATTTCCTGGAAGTTGGCGAATAATTTAAAGTCCCGGGGACGCTAAACTAACTCCCGATAACCTTGGTTTGCAGTTTAATGAACACAGCAAAACATTCTGAACGTTCACCTTTGAGCTTCAGTGCCGCAATATAGCCCTACTTGAATTTAAGACTGAAAGAATAACCGAGAGCCCGTTACGCGCATCGTAATTTTCATCAACTTTGGCCCCATTTCCTGGAACTTGGAGAATATATTCCAGTTCCGGGGACTCTAAACTAATTCCTGATTGCCTTGGTTTGCAGTCAAATGGACACAGCAAAACTTTTTGAACGCTCACTTTCGAGCTTGTGGGCCTAAATATAGCCACACTTCACTTTAAGACTGAAACAGTAGCCGAGACCGCGTTACGCGCATCGTGATTTTGAGCAACTTCTGCTCGCTTTCCTGGAACTTGGGGAATCTTTTCCAGTCCCGGGGACTCTAAACTAACTCCTGATGGCCATGGTTTGCAGTGAAATTCACACAGCACAAATTTTTGAACGAACACTTTCGAGCTTGTAGGCCGAAATATAGTCCCACATCACTTACGACTTAAAGAGTAGCCGAGACCGGCGTGCGCGCATCGTGATTTTCACCAACCTCGGGTCGATATTCCGGAACTTGGGGGATATTTTCCACTCTCAGGAACTTTAAACTAACTCTTGATGGCCTTTTTTTGCAGTGAAATAGAGACAGCAAAACTTTTTGAACGCGCAGTTTCAAGCTTCTGGGCCGAAATATAGCCCACTTTACTTTGATACTGAAAAAGTAGCCGAGACCGACTTACGCGCATCGTGATTTTGACAAACTTCGGATGGATTTCCCGGAACTTGGGGGATATTTCCCAGTCCCTTGGACGCTAAACTAGGTGCCGATGGCCTTGTTTTGCAGTGAAAGGGACACAGCAAAGCTTTTTGAACGCTCACTTTCGAGGTTGTGGGCCGAAATATAGCCATACTTCACTTTAAGACTGAAACAGTAGCCGAGACCACGTTTTGCGCATCGTGATTTTGATCAACTTCGGCTCGATTTCCCGGAAATTGCGAAACATTTTCAAGTCTCGAGGACTCTAAACTAACTCGTGCTGGTCTTGGTTTCCAGTGAAACGGAAACAGAAAAAGTTTTTGAACGCACGCTTTCGAGCTTCTGGACCGAAATGGAACCCCACTTCACTTGAAGACTGAAAGAGTAGCCGAGACCACCTTACGTGTATCGTGATTTTGAGCGACTTCGGCTCGATTTGCCAGAACTAAGGGGATATATTCCAGTTCTGAGGACTCTAAACTAATTCCTGATGGCCTTGGTTTGCAGTAAAATGGACCCAGCGAAACTTTTTGAACGCTCAATTTCGAGCTTCTGGGCCAAAATATAGCCCCCCATTACTTTAACACTGAAAGAGTAGCCGAGACCGCATTACGTGCATCGTGATTTTGACAAACTTCGGGTTGATTTCCCGGAACTTGGGGGATATTTTCCAGTGCCGGGGACTCTCAACTAACTCCTGCTTGTCTTGGTTTGCAGTGAAATGGACACAGCGAAAGTTTTTGAACGCTCACTCTCGAGCTTCTGGGTCGAAACAGAGCCCCATTTTACTTTAAGACTCAAAGAGTAGGCGAGACCGTCTTGAGCGAATCGTGATTTTGACCAATTTCGCGTTTATTTCCCGAAACTTAGGGAATGTATTCCAGTCAAAGGCACTCTACAGTAACTCCTGATGGCCTTGGTTTTCAGTGAAATGGACAGAGCACAACTTTGCAGCTTCTGGGCAGAAATATAGCCCCACTTTACTTTAAGACTGAAAGAGTAGATGAAACCGCCTTACGCGCATCGTAATTTTGACGAACTTCGAATGGATTTCCCGGAACTTGGGGGATATTTTGCAGTCCCTTGGACGCTAAACTAAGTCCTGATGGCCTTGTTTTGAAGTAAAATGGACACAACAAAACTTTTTGAACGCTCACTTTCTAGCTTGTGGGCCGAAATACAGCCACACTTCACTTTAGGACTGATACAGTAGCCGACACCACGTTACGCGCATCATGAATTTGATAAACTTCGGCTCGATTTCCCGGGACTTGGGGGATATTCTCCAGTCCCGGGGACTCTAAACTAACTTCTGATGGGCTTGGTTTGCACTGAAAGTGACAGAGCAAAACATTTTAAACACTCCCTTTCGAGCTACTGGGCCGAAATATAGCCCCACTTCACTTTAAGACTGAAAGAGTAGCCGAGACCACCTTACGCACATCGTGATTTTGACCAACTTCGGCTCGATTTACCGGAACTTGGGGGATACTTTCCAGTCCCGAGGACTCTTAAGTAACCCCTGATGGCCTTCGTTTGCATTGAAATGCATACAGCAAAACTTTTTGAACGCTCACTTTTGAGCTTCTGGGCCGAAATATAGCCCCACTTCACTTTAAGACTGAAAGAGTAGCCGAGACCACCTTACGCACATCGTGATTTTGACCAACTTCGGCTCGATTTACCAGAACTTGGGGGATATTTTCCAGTCCCGAGGACTCTTAAGTAACCCTTGATGGCCTTCGTTTGCATTGAAATGCATACAGGAAAACTTTTTGAACGCTCACTTTTGAGCTTCTGGGCCGAAATATAGCCCCACTTCACTTTAAGACTGAAAGAGTAGCCGAGACCGTCTTACGCGCATCGTGATTTTGACAAACGTCTTCTCGATTTTCCGGAACTTGGGAAATACATTCCACTCCCGGGGATTACTGGTAGCCTTGGTTTGCACTGAAATAGACACAGTAATTTTTTTTGAGCTTTGAGCTTGTGGGCCGAAATAGAGCCCCACTTCACTTTAAGACTGAAGGAGTAGCCGACACCGCCTTAAGCGCACCGTGATTTTGACCAACTTCGGCTCGATTTGCCGCAACTTGGGGGATATTTTCCAGTCCCGGGAACTCTAAACTAACTCCTGATTGTCTTGGTTTTCAGTGAAATGGACACAGCGAAACTTTTTGAACGCTCACTCTCGAGCTTCTGGACCGAAATATAGCTCCACTTCACTTTAAGACTGAAAGAGTAGCCGAGACCGTCTTGCGCAAATCGTGATTTTGACCAACTTCGGGTCGGTTTCCCCGAACTTGGGGGATATATTCCATTTCCGCGGGCTCTAAACTAACTCCTGATGGCCTTGGTTTTCAGTGAAATGGACAAAGGAAAGCTTTTTGAACACTCTCTTTGTAGCTTCTGGGCCGAAATATAGCTCCACTTCACTTTCAGACTGAAATAGTAGCCGAGACCGCCTCACGCGCATCGTGAGTTAGACCAAGTTCAGCTCGATTTCACCCAACTTTTGGGATATTTTTTAGTCCGGGGGACTCTAAACTAACTCCGGATGGCCTTGGTTTGCCTTGAAATGCGCAGAGCATAAATTTTTGAACGCCCACTTTGGAGCTTCGGCGCCGAAATATAGCCCCACTGCACTTTAAGACTGAAACAGTAGCCGAGATCGCCTTACGCGCATCGTGATTTTGACCATTTTCGGATCGCTTTCTCGGAACTTGGGGCATATTTTCCAGTCCCGGGGACTCTAAATTAACTCCTGATCGCCTTGCTTTGCATTGAAATGGACAGAGCAAAACTTTTTGAACGCTCACTTTCGAGCTTGTGGGCCGAAATATAGCCACACTTTACTTTAAGACTGAAACAGTAGCCGAGACCGCATCTCGCGAATCGTGATTTTGATCAACTTCGGCTCGATTCCCCGGAACTTGGGCAATATTTTTCAGTCCCGGGGACTCTAAACTAAGCCCTGATGGCCTTTGTTTGCAGTGAAATGGACACAGCAAAACTTTTTGAACGCTCACTTTCGGCCTTCTGGGCCGAAATATAGCCCCACTTCACTTTAAGACAGAAAGAGTAGCCGAGACTACTTTAGGGGCATCGTGATTTTCACCAACCTCGGCTCAATGTCCCGGACCTTGGGGCATATTTTCTTATCCCGGGGACGCTAAACTAACTGTTGATGGCCTTGGTTTGCAGTGAAATGAACACAGCAAAACTTTTTGAACGCTCACTTTCGGGCTTCCCGCCCGAAATATAGCTCCACTTCACTCTAAGACTGAAAGAGTAGCCGACACTACCTTACGCAAAAAGTGATTTTGACCAACTTCGGCTATATTTCCCGGAAGTTGGGGGATATTTTCCAGTCCCGGGGACTCTAAACTAGCTCCTGATGGCTTTGGTTTACAGTCAAATAAACACAGGGAAACTTTTTGAACGCTCACTTTCAAGCTCCTGGGCAGGAATAAAGCCTCACTTCACTTTAAGACTGAAACAGTAAGCGAGACCGCCTAACGCGCACCGTGATTTTGACCAACTTCGGCTAAATTTCCCTGAACTTGGGGGGATATTTTCCAGTCCCGAAGACTCTTAAGTAACCCCTGATGGCCTTCGTTTGCATTGAAATGGATACAGCAAAACTTTTTGAAGCTCACTTTTGAGCTTCTGGGCCGAAATATAGCCCCACTTCACTTTAAGACTGAAAGACTAGCCAAGACCGTCTTGCGCGCATCGTGATTTTGACCAACGTCTTCTCGATTTTCCGGAACTTGAGAAATATATTGCAGTCCCGGGCACTCTAAACTAATTCCTGATGGCCTTGGTTTGCAGTGAAATGGACACCGCAAATTTTTTGCAGCGCTCACTTTGGAGCTTCTGGGCCGAAATAGAGCCCCAGTTCACTTTAAGACTGAAAGAGTAGCCCCGGCCGCCTTAGGCGCATCGTGATTTTGACCAACTTCGGCTTGAGTTGCCAGAACTTAAAAGATATTTTCAAGTCCCGGGGACTCTAAACTAACTCCTGATGGCCTTGGTTTGATGTGAAATGGACGCAGGAAAACTTTTTGAACGCTCAGTTTCGAGCTTCTGGGCCGAAATACAACCGTACTTCACTTTAAGACTGAAATAATAGCCGAGGCCTCCTTACGAGCATCGTGATTTTGACCCAGTTCAGCTCGATTTCCCGGAACTTGAGGGATATTTTCCAGTCTGGGGGACTTTAAACTAACTCCTGATGGCGTTGGTTTGCAGTTAAATGCACAAAGCGTAACTTTTTAAAGGCTCTCTTTCGAGCTTCTGGGCCGAAATATAGCCCCACTTTACTTTAAGACTGAAAGAGTAGCCGAGACCGTCTTACGCGCATCGTGATTTTGACCAACTTCCGTTGGATTTCCCGGAACTTCGGGGATATATTCCAGTCCCGGGGACTCTAAACTAACTGCTGATGGCCTTGGTTTGCAGTGAAATGGACACAGCACATTTTTTTTTAACGGTCACTTTCGAGCTTCTCGGCCGAAATATAGCCCTACTTCACTTTAAGACTGAAAGACTAGCCGAGACCGCTTTACGCGCATCGTGATTTTGGGATACTTCGGCTCGATTTCCCGGAAATAGGGGGATATTTTCCAGTCCCGGGGACTCTAAACTAACTCCTGATGGCCTTGGTTTCCAGTGAAATGGACACAGGCACACTTTTTGAACGCGCACTTTCGAGCTTGCTGGCCGAAATATAGCCCTACTTCTTTTTAAGACTGAAAGAGTAGGCGGGAGCGCCTTACGCGCATTGTGATTTTGAGGATCTTCGGCTCGATCTGGCGAAACTTGGGAGATATTTTCCAGTCCCAAAGTCTCTAAACTCACTCCTGATTGTCTAAGATGTGAGTGAAATAGACACAAAAATTTTTGAACCCTTACTTTCGAGCTTCTGGAGTTAAATCTAAGCCCACTTTACCTTAAGACTGAAAGAGTAGCCGAGACCCCCTTAACCGCATGGTGATTTTGAGTAACTTCGGGTGGATTTCCCGTAACTTGGGGGATATTTCCAGTTCCTTTGACGCTAAACTAAGTCGTGATGGCCTTGTTTTACAGTGAAATGGAGACAGCAAAACTTTTTAAACACTCAGTTTCGAGCTTCTGGGCCGAAATATTCCCCCACTTCACTTTAAGACTGAAAGAGTAGCCGAGACCGCCGTACGCGCGTCGTGATTTTGACCAAGTTCGGTTAAATTTCCCGGAACTTGGGGGATATTTTCCAGTCCCGGGGACTCTAAACTGGCCCCCGACGTCCTTGGTCTGCAGTAAAATGGACACAGCAAAACTTTTTGAACGCTCACTTTTGAGGTTCTGGGCCAAAATATAGCTCCACTTCACTTTAAGAGTGAAAGAGTAGCCGAGACCGCCTTACGCCCATCGTAGTTTTGACCAACTTCGGCTCGATTTCCCGGAACTTGGGGGATATTTTCCAGTCCCGCGGACTCTAAAGTAACTCCTGATGGCCTTGCTCTGGAGTGAAATGGACACAGCACAACTTTTTGAACGCTCACTTTCGAGCTTCTGGGGGGAAATATTGCCCCAGTTCACTTTAAGAATGAAAGAGTAACCGGGACCGCCTTACGCGCATCGTGATTTTGACCAACTTTGTCTCGATTTCCCGGGAAATGGGGGATATTTTCCGGTACCGGGGACTCTAAACTAACTCCTGATTTCCTCGTTTTGCAGTGAAATGGACACAGCACAACTTTTTGAACGCTCACTTTTGAGCTTCTGGGCCGAAGCATAGCCCTACTTCACTTTAAGACTGAAAGACTAGCGGAGACCGCCTTACGCGCATCGTGATTTTGGGCTACTTCGGCTCGATTTCCCGGAGCTTGGGAGATAATTCCCAGTCCCGAGCACTCTAAACTAATTCCTGATGGCCTTGGTTTTCAGTGAAATGGACACAGCCAAACTTTTTGAACGTTCACTTTCGAGCTTCTGGGCCGAAATATAGCCCCACTTCACTTTAAGACTGAAAGAGTAGCCGGGACCAAGTTACGCGCATGCTAATATTGTCGAACTTCGGCTTGATTTCCTGGGACTTGGGGGATATTTTCCAGTCCCGAAAGCTCTAACCTAACTCCTGAATGCCTTGGTTTTTAGTGAAATGGACACAGGTAAAAGGAGCGCACGCTCGGTTTCCAGGTTGTAGGCCGAAATATAGCCCCCCTTTATTTTAAGACTGAAAGTGTACACGAAAGCGCCTTAAGCGCATCGAAATTTTTAGCCACTATGGCTCGATATGCCAAAACTTGGGGGATATTTTCCAGTCCCGAGGACTCTACCCTAACTCTTGATGGCCTTAGTTTTCAGTAAAATGGTCACAGGTAACAGGAGTGCACGCTCGGTGTCGAGCTTCTAGGCCGAAATGTAGCCCCAGTTCATTTTAATGACTGAAAGAGTAAACGAAACTGCCGTACGCCTATCGTAATTTTAAGAAAGTATGGCTCAATTTGCCGAAACTTGGAGGATAGCTTCCAGTCTCGAGGATTCTAAACTATCTCCTGATGGACTTAGTTCTTAGTGAAATGGACACAGGTAAAAGGAGAGCACGCTCGGTGTCGAGCTTGTAGAACCGAAATATAGCCCCACTTCATTTTCGGAGTAAACGAGTAGCCGAGACCGCCTTACGCGCATCGTGATTTTGAGCATCTTTGGCTCGATTTGCCGGAATTCGGGCAATATTTTCCAGTCCCGAGGACTCTATGTTAACTCCTGATGAACTTAGTTTTCAGTGATATGTACACAGGCAAAAGGAGCGCACGCTCGGTGTTGAGCTTCTCGGCCGAAATATAGCCCCACTTCATTTTAAGACTCAAAGAGTAGCCGAGACCGCCTTACGCGCATCGTGATTTTGAGCAACTTTGGCTCGATCTGCCAGAATTTGGGAAATATTTTCCATTCCTAAGGACTCTAAACTAACTCCTGATGGCCTAAGATGTCAGTGAAATGGACACAGGTAAAATTAGCGCACGCCCGGTCTCGAGCTTCTAGGTCGAAGTATAGCCCCCCTTAATTTTAAGACTGAAAGAGTAGCCGAGACCGCCTTACGCGCATCGTGATTTTGGGCCACGTTTGCTCGATTTCCTGGAAGTTGGCGAATAATTTAAAGTCCCGGGGACGCTAAACTAACTCCCGATAACCTTGGTTTGCAGTTTAATGAACACAGCAAAACATTCTGAACGTTCACCTTTGAGCTTCAGTGCCGCAATATAGCCCTACTTGAATTTAAGACTGAAAGAATAACCGAGAGCCCGTTACGCGCATCGTAATTTTCATCAACTTTGGCCCCATTTCCTGGAACTTGGAGAATATATTCCAGTTCCGGGGACTCTAAACTAATTCCTGATTGCCTTGGTTTGCAGTCAAATGGACACAGCAAAACTTTTTGAACGCTCACTTTCGAGCTTGTGGGCCTAAATATAGCCACACTTCACTTTAAGACTGAAACAGTAGCCGAGACCGCGTTACGCGCATCGTGATTTTGAGCAACTTCTGCTCGCTTTCCTGGAACTTGGGGAATCTTTTCCAGTCCCGGGGACTCTAAACTAACTCCTGATGGCCATGGTTTGCAGTGAAATTCACACAGCACAAATTTTTGAACGAACACTTTCGAGCTTGTAGGCCGAAATATAGTCCCACATCACTTACGACTTAAAGAGTAGCCGAGACCGGCGTGCGCGCATCGTGATTTTCACCAACCTCGGGTCGATATTCCGGAACTTGGGGGATATTTTCCACTCTCAGGAACTTTAAACTAACTCTTGATGGCCTTTTTTTGCAGTGAAATAGAGACAGCAAAACTTTTTGAACGCGCAGTTTCAAGCTTCTGGGCCGAAATATAGCCCACTTTACTTTGATACTGAAAAAGTAGCCGAGACCGACTTACGCGCATCGTGATTTTGACAAACTTCGGATGGATTTCCCGGAACTTGGGGGATATTTCCCAGTCCCTTGGACGCTAAACTAGGTGCCGATGGCCTTGTTTTGCAGTGAAAGGGACACAGCAAAGCTTTTTGAACGCTCACTTTCGAGGTTGTGGGCCGAAATATAGCCATACTTCACTTTAAGACTGAAACAGTAGCCGAGACCACGTTTTGCGCATCGTGATTTTGATCAACTTCGGCTCGATTTCCCGGAAATTGCGAAACATTTTCAAGTCTCGAGGACTCTAAACTAACTCGTGCTGGTCTTGGTTTCCAGTGAAACGGAAACAGAAAAAGTTTTTGAACGCACGCTTTCGAGCTTCTGGACCGAAATGGAACCCCACTTCACTTGAAGACTGAAAGAGTAGCCGAGACCACCTTACGTGTATCGTGATTTTGAGCGACTTCGGCTCGATTTGCCAGAACTAAGGGGATATATTCCAGTTCTGAGGACTCTAAACTAATTCCTGATGGCCTTGGTTTGCAGTAAAATGGACCCAGCGAAACTTTTTGAACGCTCAATTTCGAGCTTCTGGGCCAAAATATAGCCCCCCATTACTTTAACACTGAAAGAGTAGCCGAGACCGCATTACGTGCATCGTGATTTTGACAAACTTCGGGTTGATTTCCCGGAACTTGGGGGATATTTTCCAGTGCCGGGGACTCTCAACTAACTCCTGCTTGTCTTGGTTTGCAGTGAAATGGACACAGCGAAAGTTTTTGAACGCTCACTCTCGAGCTTCTGGGCCGAAACAGAGCCCCATTTTACTTTAAGACTCAAAGAGTAGGCGAGACCGTCTTGAGCGAATCGTGATTTTGACCAATTTCGCGTTTATTTCCCGAAACTTAGGGAATGTATTCCAGTCAAAGGGACTCTACAGTAACTCCTGATGGCCTTGGTTTTCAGTGAAATGGACAGAGCACAACTTTGCAGCTTCTGGGCAGAAATATAGCCCCACTTTACTTTAAGACTGAAAGAGTAGATGAAACCGCCTTACGCGCATCGTAATTTTGACGAACTTCGAATGGATTTCCCGGAACTTGGGAAATATTTTGCAGTCCCTTGGACGCTAAACTAAGTCCTGATGGCCTTGTTTTGAAGTAAAATGGACACAACAAAACTTTTTGAACGCTCACTTTCTAGCTTGTGGGCCGAAATACAGCCACACTTCACTTTAGGACTGATACAGTAGCCGACACCACGTTACGCGCATCATGAATTTGATAAACTTCGGCTCGATTTCCCGGGACTTGGGGGATATTCTCCAGTCCCGGGGACTCTAAACTAACTTCTGATGGGCTTGGTTTGCACTGAAAGTGACAGAGCAAAACATTTTAAACACTCCCTTTCGAGCTACTGGGCCGAAATATAGCCCCACTTCACTTTAAGACTGAAAGAGTAGCCGAGACCACCTTACGCACATCGTGATTTTGACCAACTTCGGCTCGATTTACCGGAACTTGGGGGATACTTTCCAGTCCCGAGGACTCTTAAGTAACCCCTGATGGCCTTCGTTTGCATTGAAATGCATACAGCAAAACTTTTTGAACGCTCACTTTTGAGCTTCTGGGCCGAAATATAGCCCCACTTCACTTTAAGACTGAAAGAGTAGCCGAGACCACCTTACGCACATCGTGATTTTGACCAACTTCGGCTCGATTTACCAGAACTTGGGGGATATTTTCCAGTCCCGAGGACTCTTAAGTAACCCTTGATGGCCTTCGTTTGCATTGAAATGCATACAGGAAAACTTTTTGAACGCTCACTTTTGAGCTTCTGGGCCGAAATATAGCCCCACTTCACTTTAAGACTGAAAGAGTAGCCGAGACCGTCTTACGCGCATCGTGATTTTGACAAACGTCTTCTCGATTTTCCGGAACTTGGGAAATACATTCCACTCCCGGGGATTACTGGTAGCCTTGGTTTGCACTGAAATAGACACAGTAATTTTTTTTGAGCTTTGAGCTTGTGGGCCGAAATAGAGCCCCACTTCACTTTAAGACTGAAGGAGTAGCCGACACCGCCTTAAGCGCACCGTGATTTTGACCAACTTCGGCTCGATTTGCCGCAACTTGGGGGATATTTTCCAGTCCCGGGAACTCTAAACTAACTCCTGATTGTCTTGGTTTTCAGTGAAATGGACACAGCGAAACTTTTTGAACGCTCACTCTCGAGCTTCTGGACCGAAATATAGCTCCACTTCACTTTAAGACTGAAAGAGTAGCCGAGACCGTCTTGCGCAAATCGTGATTTTGACCAACTTCGGGTCGGTTTCCCCGAACTTGGGGGATATATTCCATTTCCGCGGGCTCTAAACTAACTCCTGAAGGCCTTGGTTTTCAGTGAAATGGACAAAGGAAAGCTTTTTGAACACTCTCTTTGTAGCTTCTGGGCCGAAATATAGCTCCACTTCACTTTCAGACTGAAATAGTAGCCGAGACCGCCTCACGCGCATCGTGAGTTAGACCAAGTTCAGCTCGATTTCACCCAACTTTTGGGATATTTTTTAGTCCGGGGGACTCTAAACTAACTCCGGATGGCCTTGGTTTGCCTTGAAATGCGCAGAGCATAAATTTTTGAACGCCCACTTTGGAGCTTCGGCGCCGAAATATAGCCCCACTGCACTTTAAGACTGAAACAGTAGCCGAGATCGCCTTACGCGCATCGTGATTTTGACCATTTTCGGATCGCTTTCTCGGAACTTGGGGCATATTTTCCAGTCCCGGGGACTCTAAATTAACTCCTGATCGCCTTGCTTTGCATTGAAATGGACAGAGCAAAACTTTTTGAACGCTCACTTTCGAGCTTGTGGGCCGAAATATAGCCACACTTTACTTTAAGACTGAAACAGTAGCCGAGACCGCATCTCGCGAATCGTGATTTTGATCAACTTCGGCTCGATTCCCCGGAACTTGGGCAATATTTTTCAGTCCCGGGGACTCTAAACTAAGCCCTGATGGCCTTTGTTTGCAGTGAAATGGACACAGCAAAACTTTTTGAACGCTCACTTTCGGCCTTCTGGGCCGAAATATAGCCCCACTTCACTTTAAGACAGAAAGAGTAGCCGAGACTACTTTAGGGGCATCGTGATTTTCACCAACCTCGGCTCAATGTCCCGGACCTTGGGGCATATTTTCTTATCCCGGGGACGCTAAACTAACTGTTGATGGCCTTGGTTTGCAGTGAAATGAACACAGCAAAACTTTTTGAACGCTCACTTTCGGGCTTCCCGCCCGAAATATAGCTCCACTTCACTCTAAGACTGAAAGAGTAGCCGACACTACCTTACGCAAAAAGTGATTTTGACCAACTTCGGCTATATTTCCCGGAAGTTGGGGGATATTTTCCAGTCCCGGGGACTCTAAACTAGCTCCTGATGGCTTTGGTTTACAGTCAAATAAACACAGGGAAACTTTTTGAACGCTCACTTTCAAGCTCCTGGGCAGGAATAAAGCCTCACTTCACTTTAAGACTGAAACAGTAAGCGAGACCGCCTAACGCGCACCGTGATTTTGACCAACTTCGGCTAAATTTCCCTGAACTTGGGGGGATATTTTCCAGTCCCGAAGACTCTTAAGTAACCCCTGATGGCCTTCGTTTGCATTGAAATGGATACAGCAAAACTTTTTGAAGCTCACTTTTGAGCTTCTGGGCCGAAATATAGCCCCACTTCACTTTAAGACTGAAAGACTAGCCAAGACCGTCTTGCGCGCATCGTGATTTTGACCAACGTCTTCTCGATTTTCCGGAACTTGAGAAATATATTGCAGTCCCGGGGACTCTAAACTAACTCCTGATAGCCTTGGTTTGCAGTGAAATGGACACAGCAAATTTTTTGCAGCGCTCACTTTGGAGCTTCTGGGCCGAAATAGAGCCCCACTTCACTTTAAGACTGAAAGAGTAGCCGAGGCCGCCTTAGGCGCATCGTGATTTTGACCAACTTCGGCTTGAGTTGCCAGAACTTAAAAGATATTTTCCACTCCCGGGGACGCTAAACTAACTCATGATGGCCTTGGTTTTCAGTGAAATTGAGAGAGGAAAACTTTTTGAACGCTCACTTTCGAGCTTCTGGACCGAAATATAGCCCTACTTCACTTTGAGACTCAAAGAGTAGCCGAGACCGCCTTACGCGAATCGTTATTTTGACCAACTTCGTCTCGATTTCGCGGAACTTGGAGGATATTTTCCAGTTCCGGGGACTGTAAACTACTTCCTGAGGGCCTTGCTTTGCAGTGAAATGGTTACAGCATAACTTTTTGAACGCTCACTTTCGAGCTTCTGGGCCAAAATATACAGCCACGTCACTTTAAGACTAAAAGAGTAGCCGAGACTGCTTTACGCGCATCGTGATTTTCACAAACTTCGGCTCGATTTCCCGGAACTTGGGGGATATTTTGGTGTCCCGGAGACTGTAAACTATCTCCTGATGTGGCTTGGTTCGCGGTGAAATGGACACAGCAAAACTTTTTGAACTTTCACTTTCGAGCTTCTGGGCCGAAATATAGCCCGAGTTCACTTTAAGAATGAAAGAATAGCCGAGACCACCTTACGCGCATCGTGATTTTGACCAACTTTCACTCTATATCCCAGGAAATGGGGAATAGTTTCCGGTACCGGGGACTCTAAAGTAACTCCTGATTGCCTTGGTTTGCATTGAAATGGAGAGAGCAAAACTTTTTCAACGCTCCCCTTCGGGCTTCTGAGCCGAAATATAGCCCCACTTCAGTTTAAGACTGAAAGAGTAGCCGAGACCGTCTTACGCGCATCGTGATTTTGACCAACTTCGGCTCGATTTCCCGAAACTTCGGGGATATATTCAAGATCCAAGGACTCTAAACTAACCCCTGATGGCCTTGGTCTGCAGTGAAATGGACACAGCAAATTTTTTTGAACGCTTACTTTGGAAATTCTGGGCCGAAATATAGCCCCACTTTACTTTAAGACTAAAATAGTAGCCGAGACCGCCTTAGACGCATCGTGATTTTGACCAGCTTCGGCTTGAGTTGCCAGAACTTAAGGCATATTTCTTAGTCCTGCGGTCTCTAAACTAACTCCTGATGGCCTTGGTTTTCAGTTAAATTGAGAAAGCAAAACTTTTTGAACGCTCACTTTCGAGCTTCTGGGCCGAAATATACAGCCACGTCACTTTAAGACTAAAAGAGTAGCCGAGGCTGCTTTACGCGCATCGTGATTTTGACAAACTTCGGCTCGATTTTCCGGGACTTGGGGGATATTTTGATGTCCCGGACACTGTAAACAATCTGCTGATGTGGCTTGGTTTGCGGTGAAATGGACACAGCAAAACTTTTTGAACTTTCACTTTCGAACTTCTGGGCCGAAATATAGCCCCAGTTCACTTTAAGAATCAAAGAGTAGCCTAGACCGCCTTACGCGCATCGTGATTTTGACAAACTTCGGCTCGATTTCCCCGAACTTGGGCGATATTGTCCAGTCCCGAGGAGTCTAAACTAACTCCTGATTGCCTTGGTTTGCAGTGAAATGAACACAGCAAAACTTTTTGAACTTTCACTTTCTAGCTTCTCGGCCGAAATATAGCCCCAATTCACTTTAAGAATGAAAGAGTAGCCGAGACCGCCTTACGCGCATCGTGATTTTGACAAAACTCAGCTCGATTTCCCCGAACTTGGGCGATATTTTCCAGTCCCGAGCAGTCTAAACTAACTCCTGATGGCCTTGGTTTGATGTGAAATGGACGCAGGAAAACTTTTTGAACGCTCAGTTTCGAGCTTCTGGGCCGAAATACAACCCTACTTCACTTTAAGACTGAAATAGTACCCGAGACCTCCTTATGGGCATCGTGATTTTGACCCAGTTCAGCTCGATCTCCCGCAACTTGGGGGATATTTTCCAGTCCGGGGGACCTTAAACTAACTCATGATGGCCTTGGTTTCCAGTTAAATGCACAAAGCGTAACTTTTTAAAGGTTCTCTTTCGAGCTTCTGGGCCGAAATATAGCCCCACTTTACTTTAAGCCTGAAAGAGTAGCCGAGACCGTCTTACGCGCATCGTGATTTTGACCAACTTCCGTTGGATTTCCCGGAACTTCGGGGATATATTCCAGTCCCGGGGACTCTAAACTAACTGCTGATGGCCTTGGTTTGCAGTGAAATGGACACAGCACTTTTTTTAAACGCTCACTTTCGAGCTTCTCGGCCGAAATATAGCCCTACTTCACTTTAAGACTGAAAGAGTAGCCGAGACCGCCTTACGCGCATCGTAATTTTGACCAACTTCGGCTCGATTTCCCGGAAGTTGGCGAATATTTTCAATTCCCGTGGAAGCTAAACTAACTTCTGATGGCCTTAGTTTGCAGTTAAATGGACACGGCAAAACTTTTTGAACGCTCACTTTCGAGCTTATGGCTCGAAATATAGCCCCACTTAACTTTAAGACTGAAAGAGTAGCCGAGACCGCCTTACGCGCATCGTGATTTTGGGATACTTCAGCTCAATTTCCCGGAAATAGGGGGATATTTTCCAGTCCCGGGGACTCTAAACTAACTCCTGATGGCCTTGGTTTCCAGTGAAATGGACACAGGAACACTTTTTGAGCGCGGACTTTCGAGCTTGCTGGCCGAAATATAGCCCTACTTCTTTTTAAGACTGAAAGGGTAGGCGGGAGCGCCTTACGTGCATTGTGATTTTGAGGATCTTCGGCTTGATCTGGCGAAACTTGGGAGATATTTTCCAGTCCCAAAGTCTCTAAACTCACTCCTGATTGTTTAAGATGTGAGTGAAATAGACACAAAAATTTTTGAACCCTTACTTTCGAGCTTCTGGAGTTAAATCTAAGCCCACTTTACCTTAAGCCTGAAAGAGTAGCCGAGACCCCATTAAGCGCATGGTGATTTTGACTAACTTCGGGTGAATTTCCCGTAACTTGGGGGATATTTCCAGTTCCTTTGACGCTAAACTAAGTCGTGATGGCCTTGTTTTGCAGTGAAATGGAGACAGCAAAGGTTTTTAAACACTCAGTTTCGAGCTTCTGGGCCGAAATATTGCCCCAATTCACTTTAAGACTGAAAGAGTAGCCGAGACCGCCGTACGCGCGTCGTGATTTTGACCAACTTCGGTTAAATTTCCCGGAGCTTGGGGGATATTTTCCAGTCCTGGGGACTCTAAACTGACCCCCGACGTCCTTGGTCTGCAGTAAAATGGACACAGCAAAACTTTTTGAACGCTCACTTTTGAGGTTCTGGGCCGAAATATAGCTCCACTTCACTTTAAGAGTGAAAGAGTAGCCGAGACCGCCTTACGCCCATCGTAGTTTTGACCAACTTCGGCTCGATTTCCCGGAACTTCGGGGATATTTTCTAGTCCCGCGGACTCTAAAGTAACTCCTGATGGCCTTGCTCTGGAGTGAAATGGACACAGCACAACCTTTTGAACGCTCACTTTCGAGCTTCTGGGGGGAAATATTGCCCCAGTTGACTTTAAGAATGAAAGAGTAACCGGGACCGGCTTACGCGCATCGTGATTTTGACCAACTTTGGCTCGATTTCCCGGGAAATGGCGGATAGTTTCCGGTACCGGGGACTCTAAAGTAACTCCTGATTTCCTCGGTTTCCATTGAAATGGACACAGCACAACTTTTTGAACGCTCACTTTTGAGCTTCTGGGCCATAGCATAGCCCTACTTCACTTTAAGACTGAAAGACTACCCGAGACCGCCTTACGCGCATCGTAATTTTGGGCTACTTCGGCTCAATTTCCCGGAACTTGGGAGATAATTCCCAGTCCCGGGCACTCTAAACTAATTCCTGATGGCCTTGGTTTTCAGTGAAATGGACACAGCCAAACTTTTTGAACGTTCACTTTCGAGCTTCTGGGCCGAAATATAGCCCCACTTCACTTTAAGACTGAAAGAGTAGCTGGGATCGCGTTACGCGCATGCTAATTTTGTCGAACTTCGGCTTGATTTCCTGGGACTTGGGGGATATTTTCCAGTTCCGGAAGCTCTAAACTAACTCCTGAATGCCTTGGTTTTTAGTGAAATGGACACAGGTAAAAGGAGCGCACGCTCGGTTTCCAGGTTGTAGGCCGAAATATAGCCCCACTTTATTTTAAGACTGAAAGTGTACACGAAATCGCCTTAAGCGCATCGAAATTTTTAGCCACTATGGCTCGATATGCCAAAACTTGGGGGATATTTTCAGGTGGCGGGGACTCTACCCTAACTCTTGATGGCCTTAGTTTTCAGTAAAATGGTGACAGGTAACAGGAGTGCACGCTCGGTGTCGAGCTTCTAGGCCGAAATGTAGCCCCAGTTCATTTTAAGACTGAAAGAGTAAACGAAACTGCCGTACGCCTCTCGTAATTTTATGAAAGTATGGCTCAATTTGCCGCAACTTGGAGGATAGCTTCCAGTCTCGAGGATTCTAAACTATCTCCTGGTGGACTTAGTTCTTAGTGAAATGGACACAGGTAAAAGGAGAGCACGCTCAGTGTGGAGCTTGTAGAACCGAAATAAAGCCCCACTTCATTTTCGGAGTAAACGAGTAGCCGAGACCGCCTTACGCGCATCGTGATTTTCAGCATCTTTGGCTCGATTTGCCGGAATTCGCGCAATATTTTCCAGTCCCGAGGACTCTATGTTAACTCCTGATGAACTTAGTTTTCAGTGATATGTACACAGGCAAAAGGAGCGCACGCTCGGTGTTGACCTTCTCGGCCGAAATATAGCCCCACTTCATTTTAAGACTCAAAGAGTAGCCGAGACCGCCTTACGCGCATCGTGATTTTGAGCAACTTTGGCTCGATCTGCCAGAATTTGGGAAATATTTTCCAGTCCCAAGGACTCTAAAGTAACTCCTGATGGCCTAAGATGTCAGTGAAATGGACACAGGTAAAATTAGCGCACGCCCGGTCTCGAGCTTCTAGGTCGAAGTATAGCCCCCCTTAATTTTAAGACTGAAAGAGTAGCCGAGACCGCCTTACGCGCATCGTGATTGTGGGCCACTTTTGCTCGATTTCCCGCAAGTTGGCGAATAATTTAAAGTCCCGGGGACGCTAAACTAACTCCCGATGACCTTGCTTTGCAGTTTAATGAACACAGCAAAACATTCTGAACGTTCACCTTCGAGCTTCAGTGCCGCAATATAGCCCTACTTAAATTTAAGACTGAAAGAATAACCGAGAGCCCGTTAGGCGCATCGTAATTTTCATCAACTTCGGCGCCATTTCCTGGAACTTGGAGAATATTTTCCAGTTCCGGGGACTCTAAACTAACTCCTGATTGCCTTGGTTTGTAGTCAAATGGACACAGCAAAACTTTTTGAACGCTCACATTCGAGCTTGTGGGCCTAAATATAGCCACACTTCACTTTAAGACTGAAACAGTAGCCGAGACCGCGTTCCGCGCATCGTGATTTTGAGCAACTTCTGCTCGCTTTCCTGGAACTTGGGGAATCTTTCCCAGTCCCGGGAACTCTAAACTAACTCCTGTTGGCCATGGTTTGTAGTGAAATTCACACAGCACAAGTTTCTGAACGAACCCTTTCCAGCTTTTAGGCCGAAATATAGTCCCACATCACTTACGACTTAAAGAGTAGCCGAGACCGGCGTGCGCGCATCGTGATTTTGACCAACTTCGGGTCGATATTCCGGAACCTGGGGGATATTTTCCAGTCCCAGGGACTCTAAACTAACTCTTGATGGCCTTGGTTTGCAGTGAAATGGAGACAGCAAAACTTTTTGAACGCGCAGCTTCAAGCTTCTGGGCCGAAATATAGCCCACTTTACTTTAATACTGAAAAAGTAGCCGAGACCGCCTTACGCGCATCGTGATTTTGACAAACTTCGGGTGGATTTCCTGGCACTTGGGGGATATTTTCCAGTCCCTTGGACGCTGAACTAGGCGCCGATGGCCTTGTTTTACAGTGAAATAGACACAGCAAAGCTTTTTGCAGGCTCACTTTCGAGGTTGTGGGCCGAAATATAGCCATACTTCACTTTTAGAGTGAAACAGTAGCCGAGACCACGTTTCGCGCATCGTTATTTTGATCAACTTCGGCTCGATTTCCCGGAACTTGCGAAATATTTTCCAGTCTCGGGGACTCTAAAGTAACTCGTGCTGGTCTTGGTTTCCAGTGAAACGGAAACAGAAAAAGTTTTTGAACACATACTTTCGAGCTTCTGGACCGAAATAGAACCCCACTTCACTTGAAGACTGAAAGAGTAGGCGAGACCGCCTTACGTGCATCGTGATTTTCAGCAACTTCGGCTCGATTTGCCGGAATTAAGGGGATATATTCCAGTTCTGAGGACTCTAAACTAATTCCTGATGGCCTTGGTTTGCAGTAAAATGGACCCAGCAAAACTTTTTGAACGCTCAATTTCGAGCTTGTGGGCCAAAATATAGCCCCCCATTACTTTAACACTGAAAGAGTAGCCGTGACCGCCTTACGTGCATCGTGATTTTGACAAACTTCGGGTTGATTTCCCGGAACTTGGGGGATATTTTCCAGTCCCGGGGACTCTCAACTAACTCCTGCTTGTCTTGGTTTGCAGTGAAATGGACACAGCGAAAGTTTTTGAACGCTCACTCCCGAGCTTCTGGGCCGAAATAGAGCCCCATTTTACTTTAAGACTGAAAGAGTAGGCGAGACCGTCTTGAGCGAATCGTGATTTTGACCAATTTCGCGTTTATTTCCCGAAACTTGGGGGATATATTCCAGTCAAAGGGACTCTACAGTAACTCCTGATGGCCTTGGTTTTCAGTGAAATGGACAGAGCACAACTTTGGAGCACTGGGCAGAAATATAGCCCCACTTTACTTTAAGACTGAAAGAGTAGATGAGACCGCCTTACACGCATCGTAATTTTGACGAACTTTGAATGGATTTCCGGGAACTTGGGGGATATTTTGCAGTCCCTTGGACGCTAAACTAAGTCCTGATGGCCTTGTTTGAACGCTCACTTTCTAGCTTGTGGGCCGAAATATAGCCACACTTTACTTTACGACTGACACAGTAGCCAAGACCACGTTACGCGCATCATGAATTTGATCAACTTCGGCTCGATTTCCCGGGACTTGGGGGATATTCTCCAGTCCCGGGGACTCTAAACTAACTTTTGATAGCTTTGGTTTGCAGTGAAATCCACACAGCAAACCTTTTTGAACGCTCACTTTCGAGCTTCTGGAAAGAAATATAGCCCCACTTCACTTTAAGACTGAAAGGGTAGCCGAGACCGCTTTGGGAGCATCGTGATTTTGACCAACTTCAGCTCGATTTACCGGAACTTGGGACATATTTTCTTGTCCCGGGGACGTCAAACTAACTCCTGATGGCCTTGGTTTGCAGTGAAATGAACACAGCAAAACTTTTTGAACGCTCACTTTCGGGCTTCTCGCCCGAAATATAGCCCCACTTCATTCTAAGACTGAAAGAGTAGCGGACACTACCTTAGGCAAATCGTGATTTTGACCAACTTGGGCTCGATTTCCCGGAAGTTGGGGGATATTTTCCAGTCCCGGGGACTCTAAACTAGCTCCTGATGGCTTTGGTTTGCAGTCAAATAAACACAGGGAAACTTTTTGAACGCTTACTTTCAAGCTCCTGGGCAGGAATAAGGCCTCGCTTCACTTTAAGACTGAAACAGTAAGCGAGACCGCCTAACGCGCACCGTGATTTTGACCAACTTCGGCTCGATTTACCGGAACTTGGGGGGATATTTTCCAGTCCCGAAGACTCTTAAGTAACCTCTGATGGCCTTCGTTTGCATTGAAATGGATACAGCAAAACTTTTTGAAGCTCCTATTCAGAGGGATCCAAGAGTCACTTCTCAACTTTCTTAAGAGTTCAAATGAGAATCAATTCAATGAGAATAAAAATTATAAGGTCTGATTAACTAAGAAATTCTCAAGACATCTATGACACGCGCTGACTTGAAAATTAAGGCTTCAAAGCCTGATGGCATGTACAATAAAAGGCAAGTCTGGAGCTTTGATCATGCACCCCCGTCCCTATTAATTCACTTCTCAACTTTCTATGAAGAGTTCAAATGAGAATAAATTCACTGAGAATAAACTAAGATCCTATTCAGAGGGATCCAAGAGTCACTTCTCAACTTTCTTAAGAGTTCAAATGAGAATCAATTCAATGAGAATAAAAATTATAAGGTCTGATTAACTAAGAAATTCTCAAGACATCTATGACACGCGCTGACTTGAAAATTAAGGCTTCAAAGCCTGATGGCATGTACAATAAAAGGCAAGTCTGGAGCTTTGATCATGCACCCCCGTCCCTATTAATTCACTTCTCAACTTTCTATGAAGAGTTCAAATGAGAATAAATTCACTGAGAATAAACTAAGATCCTATTCAGAGGGATCCAAGAGTCACTTCTCAACTTTCTTAAGAGTTCAAAAGAGAATCAATTCAATGAGAATAAAAATTATAAGGTCTGATTAACTAAGAAATTCTCAAGACATCTATGACACGCGCTGACTTGAAAATTAAGGCTTCAAAGCCTGATGGCATGTACAATAAAAGGCAAGTCTGGAGCTTTGATCATGCACCCCCGTCCCTATTAATTCACTTCTCAACTTTCTATGAAGAGTTCAAATGAGAATAAATTCACTGAGAATAAACTAAGATCCTATTCAGAGGGATCCAAGAGTCACTTCTCAACTTTCTTAAGAGTTCAAATGAGAATCAATTCAATGAGAATAAAAATTATAAGGTCTGATTAACTAAGAAATTCTCAAGACATCTATGACACGCGCTGACTTGAAAATTAAGGCTTCAAAGCCTGATGGCATGTACAATAAAAGGCAAGTCTGGAGCTTTGATCATGCACCCCCGTCCCTATTAATTCACTTCTCAACTTTCTATGAAGAGTTCAAATGAGAATAAATTCACTGAGAATAAACTAAGATCCTATTCAGAGGGATCCAAGAGTCACTTCTCAACTTTCTTAAGAGTTCAAAAGAGAATCAATTCAATGAGAATAAAAATTATAAGGTCTGATTAACTAAGAAATTCTCAAGACATCTATGACACGCGCTGACTTGAAAATTAAGGCTTCAAAGCCTGATGGCATGTACAATAAAAGGCAAGTCTGGAGCTTTGATCATGCACCCCCGTCCCTATTAATTCACTTCTCAACTTTCTATGAAGAGTTCAAATGAGAATAAATTCACTGAGAATAAACTAAGATCCTATTCAGAGGGATCCAAGAGTCACTTCTCAACTTTCTTAAGAGTTCAAATGAGAATCAATTCAATGAGAATAAAAATTATAAGGTCTGATTAACTAAGAAATTCTCAAGACATCTATGACACGCGCTGACTTGAAAATTAAGGCTTCAAAGCCTGATGGCATGTACAATAAAAGGCAAGTCTGGAGCTTTGATCATGCACCCCCGTCCCTATTAATTCACTTCTCAACTTTCTATGAAGAGTTCAAATGAGAATAAATTCACTGAGAATAAACTAAGATCCTATTCAGAGGGATCCAAGAGTCACTTCTCAACTTTCTTAAGAGTTCAAATGAGAATCAATTCAATGAGAATAAAAATTATAAGGTCTGATTAACTAAGAAATTCTCAAGACATCTATGACACGCGCTGACTTGAAAATTAAGGCTTCAAAGCCTGATGGCATGTACAATAAAAGGCAAGTCTGGAGCTTTGATCATGCACCCCCGTCCCTATTAATTCACTTCTCAACTTTCTATGAAGAGTTCAAATGAGAATAAATTCACTGAGAATAAACTAAGATCCTATTCAGAGGGATCCAAGAGTCACTTCTCAACTTTCTTAAGAGTTCAAATGAGAATCAATTCAATGAGAATAAAAATTATAAGGTCTGATTAACTAAGAAATTCTCAAGACATCTATGACACGCGCTGACTTGAAAATTAAGGCTTCAAAGCCTGATGGCATGTACAATAAAAGGCAAGTCTGGAGCTTTGATCATGCACCCCCGTCCCTATTAATTCACTTCTCAACTTTCTATGAAGAGTTCAAATGAGAATAAATTCACTGAGAATAAACTAAGATCCTATTCAGAGGGATCCAAGAGTCACTTCTCAACTTTCTTAAGAGTTCAAATGAGAATCAATTCAATGAGAATAAAAATTATAAGGTCTGATTAACTAAGAAATTCTCAAGACATCTATGACACGCGCTGACTTGAAAATTAAGGCTTCAAAGCCTGATGGCATGTACAATAAAAGGCAAGTCTGGAGCTTTGATCATGCACCCCCGTCCCTATTAATTCACTTCTCAACTTTCTATGAAGAGTTCAAATGAGAATAAATTCACTGAGAATAAACTAAGATCCTATTCAGAGGGATCCAAGAGTCACTTCTCAACTTTCTTAAGAGTTCAAATGAGAATCAATTCAATGAGAATAAAAATTATAAGGTCTGATTAACTAAGAAATTCTCAAGACATCTATGACACGCGCTGACTTGAAAATTAAGGCTTCAAAGCCTGATGGCATGTACAATAAAAGGCAAGTCTGGAGCTTTGATCATGCACCCCCGTCCCTATTAATTCACTTCTCAACTTTCTATGAAGAGTTCAAATGAGAATAAATTCACTGAGAATAAACTAAGATCCTATTCAGAGGGATCCAAGAGTCACTTCTCAACTTTCTTAAGAGTTCAAAAGAGAATCAATTCAATGAGAATAAAAATTATAAGGTCTGATTAACTAAGAAATTCTCAAGACATCTATGACACGCGCTGACTTGAAAATCGTGATTTTGACCAACTTCGGCTCGATTTCCCGGAAGTTGGGGGGTATTTTCCAGTCCCGGGGACTCTAAACTAGCTCCTGATGGCTTTGGTTTGCAGTCAAATAAACACAGGGAAACTTTTTGAACGCTTACTTTCAAGCTCCTGGGCAGGAATAAGGCCCCACTTCACTTTAAGACTGAAAGACTAGCCAAGATCGTCTTGCGCGCATCGTGATTTTGACCAACGTCTTCTCGATTTTCCGGAACTTGGGAAATATAATGCAGTCCCAGGGACTCTAAACTAACTCCTGATAGCCTCGGTTTGCAGTGAAATGGACACAGCAAATTTTTTGCAGCGCTCACTTTGGAGCTTCTGGGCCGAAATAGAGCCCCACTTCACTTTAAGACTAAAAGAGTAGCCGAGGCCGCCTTAGGCGCATCGTGATTTTGACCAACTTCGGCTTGAGTTGCCAGAACTTAAAAGATATTTTCCACTCCCGGGGACTCTAAACTAACTCATGATGGCCTTGGTTTTCAGTGAAATTGAGAGAGGAAAACTTTTTGAACGCTCACTTTCGAGCTTCTGGACCGAAATATAGCCCTACTTCACTTTCAGACTCAAAGAGTAGCCGAGACCGCCTTACGCGAATCGTTATTTTGACCAAGTTCGTCTCGATTTCGCGGAACTTGGAGGATATTTTCCAGTTCCGGGGACTGTAAACTACTTCCTGAGGGCCTTGCTTTGTTGTGAAATGGGCACAGCATAACTTTTTGAACGCTCACTTTCGAGCTTCTGGGCCAAAATATACAGCCACGTCACTTTAAGACTAAAAGAGTAGACGAGACTGCTTTACGCGCATCGTGATTTTGACAAACTTCGGCTCGATTTCCCGGAACTTGGGGGATATTTTGATGTCCCGGAGACTGTAAACTATCTCCTGATGTGGCTTGGTTCGCGGTGAAATGGACACAGCAAAACTTTTTCAACTTTCACTTTCGAGCTTCTGGGCCGAAATATAGCCCGAGTTCACTTTAAGAATGAAAGAATAGCCGAGACCACCTTACGCGCATCGTGATTTTGACCATCTTTGCCTCGATTTCCCAGGAAATGGAAAATATTTTCCGGTACCGGGGACTCTAAAGTAACTCCTGATTGCCTTGGTTTGCATTGAAATGGAGAGAGCAAAACTTTTTCAACGCTCCCCTTCGGGCTTCTGAGCAGAAATATAGCCCCACTTCAGTTTAAGACTGAAAGAGTAGCCGAGACCGTCTTACGCGCATCGTGATTTTGACCAACTTCGGCTCGATTTCCCGCAACTTCGGGGATATATTCAAGTTCTAAGGACTCTAAACTAACCCCTGATGGCCTTGGTCTGCAGTGAAATGGACACAGCAAATTTTTTTGAACGCTTACTTTCGAAATTCTGGGCCGAAATATAGCCCCACTTCACTTTAAGACTGAAATAGTAGCCGAGACCGCCTTAGACGCATCGTGATTTTGACCAACTTCGGCTTGAGTTGCCAGAACTTAAGGGATATTTTTTAGTCCCGCAGACTCTAACCCAACTCATGATGGCCTTGGTTTTCAGTTAAATTGAGAGAGCAACACTTTTTGAACGCTCACTTTCGAGCTTCTTGGCCAAAATATAAAGCCACGTCACCTTAAGACTAAAAGAGTAGCCGAGACTGCTTTACGCGCATCGTGATTTTGACAAACTTCGGCTCGATTTCGCGGGACTTGGGGGATATTTTGATGTCCCGGACACTTTAAACAATCTGCTGATGTGGCTTGGTTTGCGGTGAAATGGACACAGCAAAACGTTTTGAACTTTCACTTTCTAGCTTCTCGGCCGAAATATAGCCGCAGTTCACTTTAAGAACCAAAGAGTAGCCGAGACCGCCTTACCCCCATCGTGATTTTGACAAAATTCGGCTCGATTTCCCCGAACTTGGCCGCTATTTTCCAGTCCCGAGCAGTCCAAACTAACTCCTCATGGCCTTGGTTTGCAGTGAAATGAACAAGGTAACACTTTTTGAACGCTTATTTTCGAGCTTCTGGGATGAAATATAGCCCCACTTTACTTTAAGACTGAAAGAGTAGGCGAGACCGCCTTACGCGCATCGTGGTTTTGAGCAACTTCCGCTCGATTTTCTAGAATTTTGGCGATATTTTCAAGTCCCGGGGACTCTAAACTAACTCCTGATGGCCTTGGTTTGATGTGAAATGGACGCAGGAAAGCTTTTTTAACGCTCCGTTTCGAGCTTCTGGGCCGAAATATAGCCCTACTTCACTTTAAGACTGAAAGAGTAGCCGAGACCGCCTTACGCGCATCGTAATTTTGACCAACTTCGGCTCGATTTCCCGGAAGTTGGCGAATATTTTCAATTCCCGGGGAAGCTAAACTAACTTCCGATGGCCTTACTTTGAGGTTAAATGGACACGGCAAAACTTTTTTAACGCTCACTTTCGAGCTTATGGCTCGAAATATAGCCCCACTTAACTTTAAGACTGAAAGAGTAGCCGAGACCGCCTTACGCGCATCGTAATTTTGGGATACTTCGGCTCGATTTCCCGGAAATAGGGGGATTTTTTTCAGTCCCGGGGACTCTAAACTAACTCCTGATGGCCTTGGTTTCCAGTGAAAGAGACACAGGCACAGTTTTTGAACGCGCACTTTCGAGCTTGCTAGCCGAAATATAGCCCTACTTCTTTTCAAGACTGAAAGAGTAGGCGGGAGCGCCTTACGCGCATTGTGATTTTGAGGATCTTCGGCTCGATCTGGCGAAACTTGGGAGATATTTTCCAGTCCCAAAGTCTCTAAACTCACTCCTGATTGTCTAAGATGTGAGTGAAATAGACACAAAAATTTTTGAACCCTTACTTTCGAGCTTCTGGAGTTAAATCTAAGCCCACTTTACCTTAAGACTGAAAGAGTAGCCCAGACCCCCTTAAGCGCATGGTGATTTTGACTAACTTCGGGTGAATTTCCCGTAACTTGGGGGATATTTCCAGTTCCTTTGACGCTAAACTAAGTCGTGATGGCCTTGTTTTGCAGTGAAATGGAGACAGCAAAGGTTTTTAAACACTCAGTTTCGAGCTTCTGGGCCGAAATATTGCCCCAATTCACTTAAAGATTGAAAGAGTAGCCGAGACCGCCGTACGCGCGTCGTGATTTTGACCAACTTCGGTTAAATTTCCCGGAACTTGGGGGATATTTTCCAGTCCCGCGGACTCTAAAGTAACTCCTGATGGCCTTGCTCTGGAGTGAAATGGACACAGCACAACTTTTTGGACGCTCACTTTCGAGCTTCTGTGGAGAAATATTGCCCCAGTTCACTTTAAGAATGAAAGAGTAACCGGGACCGGCTTACGCGCATCGTGATTTTGACCAACTTTGGCTCGATTTCCCGGGAAATGGGGGATATTTTCCGATACCGGGGACTCTAAACTAACTCCTGATTTCTTCGGTTTGCAGTGAAATGGACACAGCACAACTTTTTGAACGCTCACTTTTGAGCTTCTGGGCCGAAGCATAGCCCTACTTCACTTTAAGACTGAAAGACTAGCCGAGACCGCCTTAGGCGCATCGTGATTTTGGGCTACTTCGGCTCGATTTCCCGGAACTTGGGAGATAATTCCCAGTCCCGGGCACTCTAAACTAATTCCTGATGGCCTTGGTTTTCAGTGAAATGGACACAGTCAAACTTTTTGAACGTTCACTTTCGCACTTCTGGGCCGAAATATAACCCCACTTCACTTTAAGACTGAAAGAGTAGCCGGGACCGCCTTACGCGCATGGTAATTCTGTCGAACTTCGGCTTGATTTCCTGGGACTTGGGGGATATTTTCCAGTCCCGGAAGCTCTAAACTAACTCCTGAATGCCTTGGTTTTTAGTGAAATGGACACAGGTAAAAGGAGCGCACGCTCGGTTTCCAGGTTGTAGGCCCAAATATAGCCCCACTTTATTTTAAGACTGAAAGTGTACACGAAACCGCCTTAAGCGCATCGAAATTTTTAGCCACTATGGCTCGATATGCCAAAACTTGGTGGATATTTTCCAGTCCCGGGGACTCTACCCTAACTCTTGATGGCCTTAGTTTTCAGTAAAATGGTGACAGGTAACAGGAGCGCACGCTCGGTGTCGAGCTTCTAGGCCGAAATGTAGCCCCAGTTCATTTTAATGACTGAAAGAGTAAACGAAACTGCCGTACGCCTATCGTAATTTTAAGAAAGTATGGCGCAATTTGCCGAAACTTGGAGGATAGCTTCCAGTCTCGAGGATTCTAAACTCTCTCCTGATGGACTTAGTTCTTAGTGAAATGGACACAGGTAAAAGGAGAGCACGCTCGGTGTCGAGCTTGTAGAACCGAAATATAGCCCCACTTCATTTTCGGAGTAAACGAGTAGCCGAGACCGCCTTACGCGCATCGTGATTTTGAGCATCTTTGGCTCGATTTGCCGAAATTCGGGCAATATTTTCCAGTCCCGAGGACTCTATGTTAACTCGTGATGAACTTAGTATTCAGTGATATGTACACAGGCAAAAGGAGCGCACGCTCGGTGTTGAGCTTCTCGGCCGAAATATAGCCCCACTTCATTTTAAGACTGAAAGAGTAGCCGAGACTGCCTTACGCGCATCGTGATTTCGAGCAACTTTGGCTCGATCTGCCAGAATTTGGGAAATATTTTCCAGTCCCAAGGACTCTAAACTAACTCCTGATGGCCTAAGATGTCAGTGAAATGGACACAGGTAAAATTAGCGCACGCCCGGTCTCGAGCTTCTAGGTCGAAGTATAGCCCCCCTTAATTTTAAGACTGAAAGAGTAGCCGAGACCGCCTTACGCGCATCGTGATTTTGGGCCACTTTTGCTCGATTTCCCGCAAGTTGGCGAATAATTTAAAGTCCCGGGGACGCTAAACTAACTCCTCATTGCCTTGCTTTGTAGTCAAATGGACACAGCAAAACTTTTTGAACGCTCACTTTCGAGCTTGTGGGCCTAAATATAGCCACACTTCACTTTAAGACTAAAACAGTAGCAGACACCGCGTTCCGCGCATCGTGCTTTTGAGCAACTTCTGCTTGCTTTCCTGGAACTTGGGGAATATTTTCCAGTCCCGGGGACTCTAAACTAACTCCTGATGGCCATGGTTTGCAGTGAAATTCACACAGCACAAGTTTTTGAACGAACACTTTCGAGCTTTTAGGCCGAAATATAGTCCCACATCACTTACGACTTAAAGAGTAGCCGAGACCGGCGTGCGCGCATCGTGATTTTCACCAACTTCGGGTCGATATTCCGGAACTTGGGGGATATTTTCCAGTCCCAGGGACTCTAAACTAACTCTTGATGGCCTTGGTTTGCAGTGAAATGGAGACAGCAAAACTTTTTGAACGCGCAGCTTCAAGCTTCTGGGCCGAAATATAGCCCACTTTACTTTAATACTGAAAAAGTAGCCGAGACCGCCTTACGCGCATCGTGATTTTGACAAACTTCGGGTGGATTTCCCGGAACTTGGGGGATATTTTCCAGTCCCTTGAACGCTAAACTAGGTGCCGATGGCCCTGTTTTGCAGTGAAATGGACACAGCAAAGCTTTTTGAAGGCTCACTTTCGAGCTTGTGGGCCGAAATATAGCCATACTTCACTTTAAGACTGAAACAGTAGCCGAGACCACGTTTCGCGCATCGTGATTTTGATCAACTTCGGCTCGATTTCCCGGAACTTGCGAAATATTTTCCAGTCCCGGGGACTCTAAACTAACTCGTGCTGGTCTTGGTTTGCAGTGAAACGGAAAGAGAAAAAGGTTTTGAACGGATACTTTCGAGCTTCTGGACCGAAATAGAACCCCACTTCACTTGAAGACTGAAAGAGTAGGCGAGACCGCCTTACGTGCATCGTGATTTTGAGCAACTTCGGCTCGATTTGCCGGAACTAAGGGGATATATTCCAGTTCTGAGAACGCTAAACTAATTCCTGAGGACCTTGGTTTGCAGTAACATGGACCCAGCAAAGCTTTTTGAACGCTCAATTTCGAGCTTCTGGGCCAAAATATAGCCCCCCATTACTTTAACACAAAAAGAGTAGCCGAGACCGCCTTACGTGCATGGTGATTTTGACAAACTTCGGGTTGATTTCCCGGAACTTGGGGGATATTTTCCAGTCCCGGGGACTCTCAACTAACTCCTGCTTGTCTTGGTTTGCAGTGAAATGGACACAGCGAAAGTTTTTGAACGCTCACTCTCGAACTTCTGGGCCGAAATAGAGCCCCATTTTACTTTAAGACTGAAAGAGTAGGCCAGACCGTCTTGAGCGAATCGTGATTTTGACCAATTTCGCGTTTATTTCCCGAAACTTGGGGGATATATTCCAGTCAAAGGGACTCTACAGTAACTCCTGATGGCCTTGGCTTTCAGTGAAATGGACAGAGCACAACTTTGGAGCTTCTGGGCAGAAATATAGCCCCACTTTACTTTAAGACTGAAAGTGTAGATGAGACCGCCTTACGCGCATCGTAATTTTGACGACCTTCGAATGGATTTCCCGGAACTTGGGGCATATTTTGCAGTCCCTTGGACGCTAAACTAAGTCCTGATGGCCTTGTTTTGAAGTAAAATGGACACAACAAAACTTTTTGAACGCTCCCTTTCTAGCTTGTGGGCCGAAATATAGCCACACTTCACTTTAGGACTGACACAGTAGCCGAGACCACGTTACGCGCATCATGAATTTGATCAACTTCGGCTCGATTTCCCGGGACTTGGGGGATATTCTCCAGTCCCGGGGACTCTAAACTAACTTCTGATGGCCTTGGTTAGCACTGAAAGTGACAGAGCAAAACTTTTTAAACACTCACTTTCGAGCTTCTGGGCCGAAAGATAGCCCCACTTCACTTTAAGACTGAAAGAGTAGCCGAGACCACCTTACGCACATCGTGATTTTGAGCAACTTCGGCTCGATTTACCGGAACTTAGGGGATATTTTCCAGTCCCGAAGACTCTTAAGTAACCCCTGATGGCCTTGGTTTGCATTGCAATGGAGACAGCAAAACTTTTTGAACGCTCACTTTTGAGCTTCTGGGCCGAAATATAGCCCCACTTCACTTTAAGACTGAAAGAGTAGCCGAGACCGTCTTACGCGCATCGTGATTTTGACCAACGTCTTCTCGATTTTCCGGAACTTGGGAAATACATTCCACTCCCGGGGACTCTAAACTAACTCCTGATAGCCTTGGTTTGCAGTGAAATAGACACAGTAATTTTTTTGAGCTTTGGGCTTGTGGGCCGAAATAGATTCCCACTTCACTTTAGCCTGAAGGAGTAGCCCACACCGCCTTAAGCGCACCGTGATTTTGACCAACTTCGGCTCCATTTGCCGGAACTTGGGGGATATTTTCCAGTCCCGTGGACTCTAAACTAACTCCTGATTGTCTTGGTTTTCAGTGAAATGGACACAGCGAAACTTTTTGAACGCTCACTCTCGAGCTTCTGGACCGAAATATAGCCCCACTTCACTTTAAGACTGAAATAGTAGCCGAGACCGCCTTAGACGCATCGTAATTTTGAATAACTTCGGCTTGAGTTGCCAGAACGTAAGGGATATTTTTTTGTCCCGCGGACTCTAAACTAACTCATGATGGCCTTGGTTTTCAGTTAAATTGAGAGAGCAAAACTTTTTGAACGCTCACTTTCGAGCTTCTGGGCCGAAATATACAGCCACGTCACTTTAAGACTAAAAGAGTATAAGGTCGTAATACTAGCAATAATGATAAATATTGCATAAAACGTACAACAGTTTTTAAAGACATGTTTCGGCATGCTTATGCCATCTTCAGTTGAATAGAGTGACTAATGATACGTGACACAAGTTATATACTACAAAATATGAATAAATTATTTACAATATGCATTACAAAACAGTGGAAACGGAAATTACAGAGTTAAAAAGGTGTTGAAGTGATGTAACTGTTTGTTAAGGTCAGGTTTGTTCTTACTAATATAAAAGGCTTCTTTAAGTTTAAGATCAATAGAGCTATTCGCTGAGTCTAAGATGCGAAAACAAGAAGGTGTGTACATGCCCCTGCATGAAGAAAATTGAGAAAGATGTTTAAAAATATGCGAGTTTTTATCGCTTACTGTATGTTCTTTAATCCTGGTAGAAAAATGGCGACTGGTTTCACCAATATAACAGGAATTACATCCCGCACAAGTAAATTGATAAACTACCATGGATTTTAGAGCATCAGGAGTACGATCTTTAAAACTGAACATATTCTTGATTTTGAAAGAAGTAAAAACTAATTTGATATTAAGATCCGTTTCACAAAAACGTTTAAGTAATTGCCGTAGTTTGAGTTCCGTTATTCTAGAGTACTGGCCGATAAAAGGAAGCTTAAAATAGCGTATATTGTTTTCATCATTAACGTTGCGGCTTTTTTGACCAGAAGGCTTGTTAAGATACCGCTTGAAGGTTTTTTCAATGATGTGTGAAGGAAACGAGTTACGTTTTAGAGTGTCCGAAAGCTTGATCAGATCGTTTTCAAAACCGGAAGAAGTGTTGTTGATTTTATAAGTTCGGTCAATGAGAGTACGGACAAGGCCAAATTTATAGCGAAACGGAGTGAAACTAAAAAAAAATTGTTAAGAGACCAGTGTAGGTTTTTTTATGAAAAAGTGAAAAAACGCAGTCATGCGAAGAGTTGTCAATCAGAACATCCAAAAAGGAAAGTTTACCGTCGTTCTGTTTCTCGAAAGTAAATTTGATGTTGGGATGTTGAGAATTGATGAATTCAAAGAAAGACATGGCATCCCGCTCATTTTTAAAGACGCAAAAAGTATCGTCATCATAACGCCTATAGAGTAAGATGTCGGCCTTGTTAAAATTATTTAGCCATGTTTCTTCGTGAAATCCAAGAAAAAGATTAGCTAAAATAGGTGCTAAAGGGGAGCTCATAGCTACCCCATCGACTTGATCTTAAAATTTACCATTGAAAAGAAAATGAGTCTCGGATGTGGCAAAAGAAAACAATTTCTTAAGGTCGGGTTTTTTGATGGAAAATTTGGGATGATGTTTCAAAATAAGGTCAACGGCAATATCGATAGTTTCATTTAGCGGAATGTTTGTAAAAAGGCTTTCAACATCGAAGGAAATAAGGAACTTGTTGTTAAAATCGAAACTCCTGAGCTCTTCAACAAAAGAAAAGGAATCCTTAACCGAATATTTATCAGGCAAAAGCGGAACAAGAAGAGAACTTAAGTACTTAGCTAAATTATAATTGTAAACTCCAATTGAGGAGAAACCAGTCGCCATTTTTCTACCAGGATTAAAGAACATACAGTAAGCGATAAAAACTCGCATATTTTTAAACATCTTTCTCAATTTTCTTCATGCAGGGGCATGTACACACCTTCTTGTTTTCGCATCTTAGACTCAGCGAATAGCTCTATTGATCTTAAACTTAAAGAAGCCTTTTATATTAGTAAGAACAAACCTGACCTTAACAAACAGTTGCATCACTTCAA
The DNA here is from genome assembly GCF_964199315.1 of Orbicella franksi. NCBI lineage: Eukaryota > Metazoa > Cnidaria > Anthozoa > Scleractinia > Merulinidae > Orbicella > Orbicella franksi. Next base: position 1,661,839 of record NC_138145.1, on the reverse strand, counting down.
CACCTTTTTAACTCTGTAATTTCCGTTTCCACTGTTTTGTAATGCATATTGTAAATAATTTATTCATATTTTGTAGTATATAACTTGTGTCACGTATCATTAGTCACTCTATTCAACTGAAGATGGCATAAGCATGCCGAAACATGTCTTTAAAAACTGTTGTACGTTTTATGCAATACTAAAAGAGTAGCCGAGACTGCTTTACGCGCATCGTGATTTTGACAAACCTCGGCTCGATTTCCCGGGACTTGGGGGATATTTTGATGTCCCGGACACTGTAAACAACCTGCTGATGTGGCTTGGTTTGCGGTGAAATGGACACAGCAAAACTTTTTGAACTTTCACTTTCGAGCTTCTGGGCCGAAATATAGCCCCAGTTCACTTTAAGAATCAAAGAGTAGCCGAGACTGCTTTACGCGCATCGTGATTTTGACAAACTTCGGCTCGATTTCGCGGGACTTGGAGGATATTTTGATGTCCTGGACACTGTAAACAATCTGCTGATGTGGCTTGGTTTGCGGTGAAATGGACACAGCAAAACGTTTTGAACTTTGACTTTCGAGCTTCTGGGCCGAAATATAGCCCCAGTTCATTTTAAGAATCAAAGAGTAGCCGAGACCGCCTTACGCGCATCGTGATTTTGACAAAATTCGGCTCGATTTCCCCGAACTTGGGCCATATTTTCCAGTCCCGAGGAGTCTAAACTAACTGCTGATGGCCTTGGTTTCCAGTGAAATGAACACAGCAAAACTTTTTGAACTTTCACTTTCTAGCTTCTCGGCCGAAACATAGCCCCAGTTCACTTTAAGAATCAAAGAGTAGCCGAGACCGCCTTAGGCGCATCGTGATTTTGACAAAATTCGGCTCGATTTCCCCGAATTTGGGCGATATTTTCCAGTCCCGAGCAGTCTAAACTAACTCCTGATGTCCTTAGTTTGATGTGAAATGGACGCAGGAAAACTTTTTGAACGCTTAGTTTCGAGCTTCTGGGCCGAAATACAACCGTACTTCACTTTAAGACTGAAATAGTAGCTGAGACCTCCTTACGAGCATCGTGATTTTTACCCAGTTCAGCTCGATTTCCCGGAACTTGGGGGATATTTTCCAGTCCGGGGGACTTTAAACTAACTCCTGATGGCCTTGGTTTGCAGTTAAATGCATAAAGCGTAACTTTTTAAAGGTTCACTTTCGAGCTTCTGGCCCGAAATATAGCCCCACCTTAGTTAGGACTGAAAGAGTAGCCGAGACCGTCTTACGCGCATCGTGATTTTGACCAACTTCCGTTCGATTTCCCGGAACTTGCGGGATATATTCCAGTCGCGGGGACTCTAAACTAACTGCTGATGGCCTTGGTTTGCAGTGAAATGGACACAGCACATTTTTTTGAATGCTCACTTTCGAGCTTATGGCTCGAAATAAAGCCCCACTTAACTTTAAGACTGAAAGAGTAGCCGAGACCGCCTTAGGTGCATCGTGATTTTGGGATACTTCGGCTCGATTTCCGGGAAATAGGGGGATATTTTCCAGTCCCGGGGACTCTAAACTAACTCCTGATGGCCTTGGTTTCCAGTGAAATGGACATAGGCACACTTTTTGAACGTGCACTTTCGAGCTTGCTGGCCGAAATATAGCCCTACTTCTTTTTAAGACTGAAAGAGTAGGAGGGAGCGCCTTACGCGCATTGTGATTTTGAGGATCTTCGGCTCGATCTGGCGAAACTTGGGAGATATTTTCCAGTCCCAAAGTCTCTAAACTCACTCCTGATTGTCTAAGATGTGAGTGAAATAGACACAAAAATTTTTGAACCCTTACTTTCGAGCTTCTGGAGTTAAATCTAAGCCTACTTTACCTTAAGACTGAAAGAGTAGCCGAGACCCCCTTAAGCGCATGGTGATTTTGAGTAACTTCGGGTGGATTTCCCGTAACTTGGGGGATATTTCCAGTTCCTTTGACGCTAAACTAAGTCGTGATGGCCTTGTTTTCCAGTGAAATGGACACAGCAAAACTTTTTAAACACTCAGTTTTGAGCTTCTAGGCCGAAATATTGCCCCAATTCACTTTAAGACTGAAAGAGTAGCCGAGACCGCCGTACGCGCGTCGTGATTTTGACCAACTTCGGTTAAATTTCCCGGAACTTGGGGGATATTTTCCAGTCCCAGGGACTCTAAACTGACCCCCGACGTCCTTGGTCTGCAGTAAAATGGAGACAGCAAAACTTTTTCAACGCTCACTTTTGAGCTTCTGGGCCGAAATATAGCTCCACTTCACTTTAAGAGTGAAAGAGTAGCCGAGACCACCTTACGCCCATCGTAATTTTGACCAACTTCGGCTCGATTTCCCGGAACTTGGGGGATATTTTCCAGTCCCGCGGACTCTAAAGTAACTCCTGATGGCCTTGCTCTGGAGTGAAATGGACACGGCACAACTTTTTGGACGCTCACTTTCGAGCTTCTGGGGGGAAATATTGCCCCAGTTGACTTTAAGAATGAAAGAGTAACCGGGACCGGCTTACGCGCATCGTGATTTTGACCAACTTTGGCTCGATTTCCCGGGAAATGGGGGATATTTTCCGGTACTGGGGACTCTTAAGTAATTCCTGATTTCCTCGGTTTGCAGTGAAATGGACACAGCACAACTTTTTGAACGCTCACTTTTGAGCTTCTGGGCCGAAATATAGCCCCACTTCACTGTAAGACTGAAAGAGTAGCTGGGACCGCCTTACGCGCATGCAAATTTTGTCGAAATTCGGCTTGGTTTCCTGGGACTTGGGGGATATTTTCCAGTCCCGGAAGCTCTAAACTAACTCTTGAATGCCTTGGTTTTTAGTGAAATGGACACAGGTAAAAGGAGCGCACGCTCGGTTTCCAAGTTGTAGGCCGAAATATAGCCCCACTTTATTTTAAGACTGAAAGTGTACACGAAACCGCCTTAAGCGCATCGAAATTTTTAGCCACTATGGCTCGATATGCCAAAACTTGGTGGATATTTTCCAGTCCCGGGGACTCTACCCTAACTCTTGATGGCCTTAGTTTTCAGTAAAATGGTCACAGGTAACAGGAGCGCACGCTCGGTGTCGAGCTTCTAGGCCGAAATGTAGCCCCAGTTCATTTTAAGACTGAAAGAGTAAACGAAACTGTCGTACGCCTATCGTAATTTTAAAAAAGTATGGCTCAATTTGCCGAAACTAGGAGGATAGCTTCCAGTCTCGAGGATTCTAAACTATCTCCTGATGGACTTAGTTCTTAGTGAAATGGACACAGGTAAAAGGAGCGCACGCTCGGTGTCGAGCTTTTAGAACCGAAATATAGCCCCACTTCATTTTCGGAGTAAACGAGTAGCCGAGACCGCCTTACGCGCATCGTGATTTTCAGCATCTTTGGCTCGATTTGCCGGAATTCGGGGAATATTTTCCAGTCGAGAGGACTCTATGTTGACTCCTGATGAACTTAGTTTTCAGTGATATGTACACAGGCAAAAGGAGCGCACGCTCGGTTTTGAGTTTCTCGGCCGAAATATAGCCCCACTTCATTTTAAGACTGAAAGAGTAGCCGAGACCGCCTTACGAGCATCGCGATTTTGAGCAACTTTGGCTCGATCTGCCAGAATTTGGGAAATATTTTCCAGTCCCAAGGACTCTAAACTAACTCCTGATGGCCTAAGATGTCAGTGAAATGGACACAGGTAAAATTAGTGCAGATTCGGTCTCGAGCTTCTAGGTCGAAGTATAGCCTCCCTTAATTTTAAGACTGAAAGAGTAGCCGAGACCGCCTTACGCGCATCGTGATTTTGGGCCACTTTTGCTCGATTTCCCGCAAGTTGGCGAATAATTTAAAGTCCCGGGGACGCTAAACTAACTCCCGATGACCTTGGTTTGCAGTTTAATGAACACAGCAAAACATTCTGAACGCTCACCTTCGAGCTTCAGTGCCGCAATATAGCCCTACTTAAATTTAAGACTGAAAGAATAACTAAGAGCCCGTTACGCGCATCGTAATTTTCATCAACTTCGGCGCCATTTCCTGGAACTTGGAGAATATTTTCCAGTTTCGGGGACTCTAAACTAACTCCTGATTGCCTTGGTTTGCAGTCAAATGGACACAGCAAAACTTTTTGAAGGCTCACTTTCAAGCTTGTGGGCCGAAATATAGCCACACTTCACTTTAGGACTGACACAGTAGCCGAGACCACGTTACGCGCATCATGAATTCGATCAACTTCGGCTCGATTTCCCGGGACTTGGGGGATATTCTCCAGTCCCGGGGACTCTAAACTAACTTCTGATGGCCTTGGTTAGCACTGAAAGTGACAGAGCAAAACTTTTTAAACACTCACTTTCGAGCTTCTGGGCGGAAATATACCCCCACTTCGCTTTAAGACTGAAAGAGTAGCCGAGACCACCTTACGCACATCGTGATTTTGAGCAACTTCGGCTCGATTTACCGCAAATTGGGGGATATTTTCCAGTCCCGAGGACTCTTAAGTAACCCCTGATTGCCTTGGTTTGTATTGAAATGGATACAGCAAAACTTTTTGAACGCTCACTTTTGAGCTTCTGCGCCGAAATATAGCCCCACTTCACTTTAAGACTGAAAGAGTAGCCGAGACCGTCTTACGCGCATCGTGATTTTCACCAACGTCTTTTCGATTTTCCGGACCTTGGGAAATACATTCCACTCCCGGGGACTCTAAACTAACTACTGATAGTCTTGGTTTGCAGTGAAATAGACACAGTAATTTTTTTTGAGCTTTGAGCTTGTGGGCCGAAATAGAGCCCCACTTCACTTTAAGACTGAAGGAGTAGCCGACACCGCCTTAAGCGCACCATGATTTTGACCAACTTCGGCTCGATATGCCGGAACTTGGGGGATATTTTCCAGTCCCGGGGACTCCAAACTAGCTCCTGATTGTCTTGGTTTTCAGTGAAATGGACACAGCGAAACTTTTTGAACGCTCACTCTCGAGCTTCTGGACCGAAATATAGCCCCACTTCACTTTAAGACTGAAGGAGTAACCGACACCGCCTTAAGCGCACCATGATTTTGACCAACTTCGGCTCGATATGCCGGAACTTGGGGGATATTTTCCAGTCCCGGGGACTCCAAACTAGCTCCTGATTGTCTTGGTTTTCAGTGAAATGGACACAGCGAAACTTTTTGAACGCTCACTCTCGAGCTTCTGGACCGAAATATAGCCCCACTTCACTTTAAGACTGAAAGGGTAGCCGAGACCGCTTTGGGAGCATCGTGATTTTGACCAACTTCTGCTCGATTTACCAGAACTTGGGGAATATTTTCCAGTCCCGGGCACCCTAAACTAACTTTTGATAGCTTTGGTTTGCAGTGAAATGCACACAGCAAAACTTTTTGAACGCTCACTTTCGAGCTTCTGGAGAGAAATATAGCCCCACTTCACTTTAAGACTGAAAGGGTAGCCGAGACCACTTTGGGAGCATCGTGATTTTGACCAACTTCAGCTCGATTTACCAGAACATGGGGAATATTTTCCAGTCCCAGGGACGCTAAACTAACTCGTGATGGCCTTGTTTTCAGTCAAAGAACACAGGAAAACTCTTTGAACGGTCACTTTCGGGCTTCTGGCCCGAAATATAGCCCCACTTCACTTTAAGACAGAAAGAGTAGCCGAGACCACTTTAGGGGCATCGTGATTTTGACCAACCTCGGCTCAATTTCCCGGACCTTGGGGCATACTTTCTTGTCCCGGGGACGCTAAACTAACTCCTGATGGCCTTGGTTTGCAGTGAAATGAACACAGCAAAACTTTTTGAACGCTCACTTTCGGGCTTCTCGCCCGAAATATAGCCCCACTTCACTGTAAGACTGAAAGAGTAGCCGACACTACCTTAGGCAAATCGTGATTGTGACCAACTTCGGCTCGATTTCCGGGAAGTTGGGAGATATTTTCCAGTCCCGGGGACTCTAAAGTAGCTCCTGATGGCTTTGGTTTGCAGTCAAATAAACACAGGGAAACTTTTTGAACGCTCACTTTCAAGCTCCTGGGCAGGAATAAAGCCTCACTTCACTTTAAGACTGAAACAGTAAGCGAGACCGCCTAACGCGCACCGTGATTTTGACCAACTTCGGCTAAATTTCCCTGAACTTGGGGGGATATTTTCCAGTCACGAAGACTCGTAAGTAACCCCTGATGGCCTTCGTTTGCATTGAAATGGATACAGCAAAACTTTTTGAAGCTCACTTTTGAGCTTCTGGGCCGAAATATAGCCCCACTTCACTTTAAGACTAAAAGACTAGCCAAGACCGTCTTGCGCGCATCGTGATTTTGACCAACGTCTTCTCGATTTTCCGGAACTTGGGAAATATATTGCAGTCCCGGGGTCTCTAAACTAACTCCTGATGGCCTTGGTTTGCAGTGAAATGGACACAGCAAATTTTTTGCAGCGCTCACTTTGGAGCTTCTGGGCCGAAATAGAGCCCCACTTCACTTTAAGACTGAAAGAGTAGCCGAGGCCGCCTTAGGCGCATCGTGATTTTGACCAACTTCGGCTTGAGTTGCCAGAACTTAAAAGATATTTTCCACTCCCGGGGACTCTAAACTAACTCATGATGGCCTTGGTTTTCAGTGAAATTGAGAGAGTAAAACTTTTTGTACGCTCACTTTCGAGCTTCTGGACCGAAATATAGCCCTACTTCACTTTCAGACTCAAAGAGTAGCCGAGACCGCCTTACGCGAATCGTTATTTTGACCATTTTCGTCTCGATTTGGCGGAACTTGGAGGATATTTTCCAGTTCCAGGGACTGTAAACTACTTCCTGAGGGCCTTGCTTTGTTGTGAAATGGGCACAGCATAACTTTTTGAACGCTCACTTTCGAGCTTCTGGGCCAAAATATACAGCCACGTCACTTTAAGACTAAAAGAGTAGCCGAGACTGCTTTACGCACATCGTGATTTTCACAAACTTCGGCTCGATTTCCCGGAACTTGGGGGATATTTTGATGTCCCGGAGACTGTAAACTATCTCCTGATGTGGCTTGGTTCGCGGTGAAATGGACACAGCAAAACTTTTTCAACTTTCACTTTCGAGCTTCTGGGCCGAAATATAGCCCGAGTTCACTTTAAGAATGAAAGAATAGCCGAGACCACCTTACGCGCATCGTGATTTTGACCAACTTTCACTCTATATCCCAGGAAATGGGGAATAGTTTCCGGTACCGGGGACTCTAAAGTAACTCCTGATTGCCTTGGTTTGCATTGAAATGGAGAGAGCAAAACTTTTTCAACGCTCCCCTTCGGGCTTCTGAGCCGAAATATAGCCCCACTTCAGTTTAAGACTGAAAGAGTAGCCGAGACCGTCTTACGCGCATCGTGATTTTTAGCAACTTCCGCTGGATTTTCTAGAATTTTGGCGATATTTTCAAGTCCCAGGGACTCTAAACTAACTCCTGATGGCCTTGGTTTGATGTGAAATGGACGCAGGAAAACTTTTTGAACGCTCACTTTCGAGCTTCGGGGCCGAAATACAACCGTACATCACTTTAAGACTGAAGTAGTAGCCGAGACCTCCTTACGAGCATCGTGATTTTGACCCAGTTCAGCTCGATCTCCCGGAACTTGGGGCATATTTTCCTGTCCGGGGGACTTTGAACTAACTCCTGATAGCCTTGGTTTGCAGTTAAATGCACAAAGCGTAACTTTTTAAAGGTTCACTTTCGAGCTTCTGGGCCGAAATAAAGGCCTACTTTACTTTAAGACTGAAAGAGTAGCCGAGACCGTCTTACGCGCATCGTGATTTTGACCAACTTCCGTTGGATTTCCCGGAACTTCGGGCATACGTTCCAGTCGTGGGGACTCTAAACTAACTGCTGATGGCCTTCGTTTGCAGTAAAATGGACACAGCACATTTTTTTGAACGCTCACTTTCGAGCTTCTGGGCCGAAATATAGCCCTACTTCAGTTTAAGACTGAAAGAGTAGCCGAGACCGCCTTACGCGCATCGTGATTTTGACCAACTTTGGCTCGATTTCCTGAAATAGGGGGATTTTTTTCAGTCCCGGGGACTCTAAACTAACTCCTGATGGCCTTGGTTTCCAGGGAAATGGACACAGGAACACTTTCTGAACGCGCACTTTCGAGCTTGCTGGCCGAAATATAGCCCTACTTCTTTTTAAGACTGAAAGAGTAGGCGGGAGTGCCTTACGCGCATTGTGATTTTGAGGATCTTCGGCTCGATCTGGCGAAACTTGGGAGATATTTTCCAGTCCCAAAGTCTCTAAACTCACTCCTGATTGTCTAAGATGTAAGTGAAATAGACACAAAAATTTTTGAACCCTTACTTTCGAGCTTCTGGAGTTAAATCTAAGCCCACTTTACCTTAAGACCGAAACAGTAGCCGAGACCCCCTTAAGCGCATGGTGATTTTGAGTAACTTCGGGTGGATTTGCCGTAACTTGGGGGATATTTCCAGTTCCTTTGACGCTAAACTAAGTCGTGATGGCCTTGTTTTCCAGTGAAATGGACACAGCAAAACTTTTTAAACACTCAGTTTCGAGCTTCTGGGCCGAAATATTGCCCCAATTCACTTTAAGACTGAAAGAGTAGCCGAGACCGCCGTACGCGCGTCGTGATTTTGACCAACTTCGGTTAAATTTCCCGGAACTTGGGGGATATTTTCCAGTCCCGGGGACTCTAAACTGGCCCCCGACGTCCTTGGTCTGCAGTAAAATGGACACAGCAAAACTTTTTCAACGCTCACTTATGAGCTTCTGGGCTGAAATATAGCTCCACTTCACTTTAAGAGTGAAAGAGTAGCCCAGACCGCCTTACTCCAATCGTAATTTTGACCAACTTCGGCTCGATTTCCTGGAACTTGGGGGATATTTTCCAGTCCCGCGGACTCTAAAGTAACTCCTGATGGCCTTGCTCTGGAGTGAAATGGACACAGCACAACGTTTTGAACGCTCACTTTCGAGCTTCTGGGGGGAAATATTGCCCCAGTTGACTTTAAGAATGAAAGAGTAACCGGGACCGCCTTACGCGCATCGTGATTTTGACCAACTTTGGCTCGATTTCCCGGGAAATGGGGGATATTTTCCGGTACCGTGGACTCTAAACTAACTCCTGATTTCCTCGTTTTGCAGTGAAATGGACACAGCACAACTTTTTGAACGCTCACTTTTGAGCTTCTGGGCCGAACCATAGCCCTACTTCACTTTAAGACTGAAAGACTAGCCGAGACCGCCTTACGCGCATCGTGATTTTGGGCTACTTCGGCTCGATTTCCCGGAACTTGGGAGATAATTCCCAGTCCCGAGCACTCTAAACTAATTCCTGATGGCCTTGGTTTTCAGTGAAATGGACACAGCCAAACTTTTTGAACGTTCACTTTCGAGCTTCTGGGCCGAAATATAGCCCCACTTCACTTTAAGATTGAAAGAGTAGCCGGGACCGCGTTACGCGCATGCTAATATTGTCGAAATTCGGCTTGATTTCCTGGGACTTGGGGGATATTTTCCAGTCCCGGAAGCTCTAAACTAACTCTTGAATGCCTTGGTTTTTAGTGAAATGGACACAGGTAAAAGGAGCGCACGCTCGGTTTCCAGGTTGTAGGCCGAAATATAGCCCTACTTTATTTTAAGACTGAAAGTGTACACGAAACCGCCTTAAGCGCATCGAAATTTTTAGCCACTATGGCTCGATATGCCAAAACTTGGGGGATATTTTCCAGTCCCGGGGACTCTACCCTAACTCTTGATGGCCTTAGTTTTCAGTAAAATGGTCACAGGTAACAAAAGTGCACGCTCGGTGTCGAGCTTCTAGGCCGAAATGTAGCCCCAGTTCATTTTAATGACTGAAAGAGTAAACGAAACTGCCGTACGCCTATCGTAATTTTAAGAAAGTATGGCTCAATTTGCCGAAACTTGGAGGATAGCTTCCAGTCTCGAGGATTCTAAACTATCTCCTGATGGACTTAGTTCTTAGTGAAATGGACACAGGTAAAAGGAGAGCACGCTCGGTGTCGAGCTTGTAGAACCGAAATATAGCCCCACTTCATTTTCGGAGTAAACGAGTAGCCGAGACCGCCTTACGCGCATCGTGATTTTGAGCATCTTTGGCTCGATTTGCCGGAATTCGGGCAATATTTTCCAGTCCCGAGGACTCTATGTTAACTCCTGATGAACTTAGTTTTCAGTGATATGTACACAGGCAAAAGGAGCGCACGCTCGGTGTTGAGCTTCTCGGCCGAAATATAGCCCCACTTCATTTTAAGACTGAAAGAGTAGCCGAGACCGCCTTACGCGCATCGTGATTTTGAGGAATTTTGGCTCGATCTGCCAGAATTTGGGAAATATTTTCCATTCCTAAGGACTCTAAACTAACTCCTGATGGCCTAAGATGTCAGTGAAATGGACACAGGTAAAATTAGCGCACGCCCGGTCTCGAGCTTCTAGGTCGAAGTATAGCCCCCCTTAATTTTAAGACTGAAAGAGTAGCCGAGACCGCCTTACGCGCATCGTGATTTTGAACCACGTTTGCTCGATTTCCCGCAAGTTGGCGAATAATTTAAAGTCCCGGGGACGCTAAACTAACTCCCGATAACCTTGGTTTGCAGTTTAATGAACACAGCAAAACATTCTGAACGTTCACCTTCGAGCTTCAGTGCCGCAATATAGCCCTACTTCAATTTAAGACTGAAAGAATAACCGAGAGCCCGTTACGCGCATCGTAATTTTCATCAACTTTGGCGCCATTTCCTGGAGCTTGGAGAATATTTTCCAGTTCCGGGGACTCTAAACTAACTCCTGATTGCCTTGGTTTGCAGTCAAATGGACACAGCAAAACCTTTTGAACGCTCACATTCGAGCTTGTGGGCCTCAATATAGCCACACTTCACTTTAAGACTGAAACAGTAGCCGAGACCGCGTTACGCGCATCGTGATTTTGAGCAACTTCTGCTCGCTTTCCTGGAACTTGGGGAATCTTTTCCAGTCCCGGGGACTCTAAACTAACTCCTGATGGCCATGGTTTGCAGTCAAATTCACACAGCACAAGTTTTTGAACGAACACTTTCGAGCTTGTAGGCCGAAATATAGTCCCACATCACTTACGACTTAAAGAGTAGCCGAGACCGGCGTGCGCGCATCGTGATTTTGACCAACTTCGGGTCGATATCCCGGAGCTTCGGGGATATTTTCCACTCTCAGGAACTTTAAACTAACTCTTGATGGCCTTTTTTGCAGTGAAATAGAGACAGCAAAACTTTTTGAACGCGCAGTTTCAAGCTTCTGGGCCGAAATATAGCCCACTTTACTTTAATACTGAAAAAGTAGCCGAGACCGCCTTACGCGCATCGTGATTTTGACAAACTTCGGATGGATTTCCCGGAACTTGGGGGATATTTTCCAGTCCCTTGGACGCTAAACTAGGTGCCGATGGCCCTGTTTTGCAGTGAAAGGCACACAGCAAAGCTTTTTGAAGGCTCACTTTCGAGCTTGTGGGCCGAAATATAGCCATACTTCACTTTAAGACTGAAACAGTAGCCGAGACCACGTTTTGCGCATCGTGATTTTGATCAACTTCGGCTCGATTTCCCGGATCTTGCGAAACATTTTCCAGTCTCGGGGACTCTAAACTAACTCGTGCTGGGCTTGGTTTCCAGTGAAACGGAAACAGAAAAAGTTTTTGAACGCACGCTTTCGAGCTTCTGGACCGAAATAGAACCCCACTTCACTTGAAGACTGAAAGAGTAGCCGAGAACGCCTTACGTGCATCGTGATTTTAAGCGACTTCGGCTCGATTTGCCGGAACTAAGGGGATATATTCCAGTTCTGAGGATTCTAAACTAATTCCTGATGCCCTTGGTTTGCAGTAAAATGGACCCAGCGAAACGTTTTGAACGCTCAATTTCGAGCTTCTGGGCCAAAATATAGCCCCCCATTACTTTAACACTGAAAGAGTAGCCGAGACCGCATTACGTGCATCGTGATTTTGACAAAGTTCGGGTTGATTTCCCGGAACTTGGGGGATATTTTCCAGTCCCGCGGACTCTCAACTAACTCCTGCTTGTCTTGGTTTGCAGTGAAATGGACACAGCGAAAGTTTTTGAACGCTCACTCTCGAACTTCTGGGCCGAAATAGAGCCCCATTTTACTTTAAGACTGAAAGAGTAGGCGAGACCGTCTTGAGCGAATCGTGATTTTGACCAATTTCGCGTTTATTTCCCGAAACTTAGGGGATGTATTCCAGTCAAAGGCACTCTACAGTAACTCCTGATGGCCTTGGTTTTCAGCGAAATGGACAGAGCACAACTTTGCAGCTTCTGGGCAGAAATATAGCCCCACTTTACTTTAAGACTGAAAGAGTAGATGAAACCGCCTTACGCGCATCGTAATTTTGACGAACTTCGAATGGATTTCCCGAAACTTGGGGGATATTTTGCAGTCCCTTGGACGCTAAACTAAGTCCTGATTGCCTTGTTTTGAAGTAAAATGGACACAACAAAACTTTTTGAACGCTCACTTTCTAGCTTGTGGGCCGAAATACAGCCACACTTCACTTTAGGACTGACACAGTAGCCGACACCACGTTACGCGCATCATGAATTTGATAAACTTCGGCTCGATTTCCCGGGACTGGGGGGATATTCTCTAGTCCCGGGGACTCTAAACTAACTTCTGATGGCCTTGGTTTGCACTGAAAGTGACAGAGCAAAACATTTTAAACACTCACTTTCGAGCTTCTGGGCCGAAATATAGCCCCACTTCACTTTAAGACTGAAAGAGTAGCCGAGACCACCTTACGCACATCGTGATTTTGACCAACTTCGGCTCGATTTACCGGAACTTGGGGGATACCTTCCAGTCCCGCGGACTCTTAAGTAACCCCTGATGGCCTTCGTTTGCATTGAAATGGATACAGCAAAACTTTTTGAACGCTCACTTTTGAGCTTCTGGGCCGAAATATAGCCCCACTTCACTTTAAGACTGAAAGAGTAGCCGAGACCGTCTTACGCGCATCGTGATTTTGACCAACGTCTTCTCGATTTTCCGGAACTTGGGAAACACATTCCACTCCCGGGGACTACTGGTAGCCTTGGTTTGCAGTGAAATAGACACAGTATTTTTTTTTGAGCTTTGAGCTTGTGGGCCGAAATAGAGCCCCACTTCACTTTAAGACTGAAGGAGTAGCCGACACCGCCTTAAGCGCACCGTGATTTTGACCAACTTCGGCTCGATTTGCCGCAACTTGGGGGATATTTTCCAGTCCCGGGAACTCTAAACTAACTCCTGATTGTCTTGGTTTTCAGTGAAATGGACACAGCGAAACTTTTTGAACGCTCACTCTCGAGCTTCTGGACCGAAATATAGCCCCACTTCACTTTAAGACTGAAAGAGTAGCCAAGACCGTCTTGCGCAAATCGTGATTTTGACCAACTTCGGGTCGGTTTCTTGGAACTTTGGGGATATATTCCATTTCCGCGGGCTCTAAACTAACTCCTGATGGCCTTGGTTTTCAGTGAAATAGACAAAGGAAAGCTTTTTGAACACTCTCTTTGTAGCTTCTGGGCGGAAATAGAATCCCACTTCACTTTCAGACTGAAATAGTAGCCGAGACCGCCTCACGCGCATCGTGAGTTAGACCAAGTTCAGCTCGATTTCACGCAACTTTTGGCATATTTTCCAGTCCGGCGGACTCTAAACTAACTCCGGATGGCCTTGGTTTCCCTTGAAATGCGGAGAGCATAAATTTTTGAACGCCCACTTTGGAGCTTCTGCGCCGAAATATAGCCCCACTGCACTTTAAGACTGAAACAGTAGCCGAGATCGCCTTACGCGCATCGTGATTTTGACCATTTTCGGATCGCTTTCTCGGAACTTGGGGCATATTTTCCAGTCCCGGGGACTCTAAATTAACTCCTGATCGCCTTGCTTTGCATTGAAATGGACAGAGCAAAACTTTTTGAACGCTCACTTTCGAGCTTGTGGGCCGAAATATAGCCACACTTTACTTTAAGACTGAAACAGTAGCCGAGACCGCATCTCGCGCATCGTGATTTTGATCAACTTCGATTCGATTCCCCGGAACTTGGGCAATATTTTTCAGTCCCGGGGACTCTAAACTAAGCCCTGATGGCCTTTGTTTGCAGTGAAATGGACACAGCAAAACTTTTTGAACGCTCACTTTCGGCCTTCTGGCCCGAAATATAGCCCCACTTCACTTTAAGACAGAAAGAGTAGCCGAGACTACTTTAGGGGCATCGTGATTTTGACCAACCTCGGCTCAATTTCCCGGACCTTGGCGCATATTTTCTTGTCCCGGGGACGCTAAACTAACTGTTGATGGCCTTGGTTTGCAGTGAAATGAACACAGCAAAACTTTTTGAACGCTCACTTTCGGGCTTCCCGCCCGAAATATAGCTCCACTTCACTCTAAGACTGAAAGAGTAGCCGACACTACCTTACGCAAATCGTGATTTTGACCAACTTCGGCTCAATTTCCCGGAAGTTGGGGGATATTTTCCAGTCCCGGGGACTCTAAACTAGCTCCTGATGGCTTTGGTTTACAGTCAAATAAACACAGGGAAACTTTTTGAACGCTCACTTTCAAGCTCCTGGGCAGGAATAAAGCCTCACTTCACTTTAAGACTGAAACAGTAAGCGAGACCGCCTAACGCGCACCGTGATTTTGACCAACTTCGGCTAAATTTCCCTGAACTTGGGGGGATATTTTCCAGTCCCGAAGACTCTTAAGTAACCCCTGATGCCCTTCGTTTGCATTGAAATGGATACAGCAAAACTTTTTGAAGCTCACTTTTGAGCCTCTGGGCCGAAATATAGCCCCACTTCACTTTAAGACTGAAAGACTAGCCAAGATCGTGTTGCGCGCATCGTGATTTTGACCAACGTCTTCTCGATTTTCCGGAACTTGGGAAATATATTGCAGTCCCGGGGACTCTAAACTAACTCCTGATAGCCTTGGTTTGCAGTGAAATGGACACAGCAAATTTTTTGCAGCGCTCACTTTGGAGCTTCTGGGCCGAAATAAAGCCCCACTTCACTTTAAGACTGAAAGAGTAGCCGAGGCCGCCTTAGGCGCATCGTGATTTTGACCAACTTCGGCTTGAGTTGCCAGAACTTAAAAGATATTTTCCACTCCCGGGGACTCTAAACTAACTCATGATGGCCTTGGTTTTCAGTGAAATTGAGAGAGTAAAACTTTTTGAACGCTCACTTTCGAGCTTCTGGACCGAAATATAGCCCTACTTCACTTTCAGACTCAAAGAGTAGCCGAGACCGCCTTACGCGAATCGTTATTTTGACCAACTTCGTCTCGATTTGGCGGAACTTGGAGGATATTTTCCAGTTCCGGGGACTGTAAACTACTTTCTGAGGGCCTTGCTTTGCAGTGAAATGGGCACAGCATAACTTTTTGAACGCTCACTTTCCAGCTTCTGGGTCAAAATATACAGCCACGTTACTTTAAGACTAAAAGAGTAGCCGAGACTGCTTTACGCGCATCGTGATTTTGACAAACTTCGGCTCGATTTCCCGGAACTTGGGGGATATTTTGATATCCCGGAGACTGTAAACTATCTCCTGATGTGGCTTGGCTCGCGGTGAAATGGACACAGCAAAACTTTTTAAACTTTCACTTTCGAGCTTCTGGGCCGAAATATAGCCCGAGTTCACTTTAAGAATGAAAGAATAGCCGAGACCGCCTTACGCGCATCGTTATTTTGACCAACTTTGGCTCGAGTTCCCAGGAAACGGGGAATATTTTCCGGTACCGGGGACTCTAAAGTAACTACTGATTGCCTTGGTTTGCATTGAAATGGAGAGAGCGAAACTTTTTCAACGCTCCCCTTCGGGCTTCTGAGTCGAAATATAGCCCCACTTCAGTTTAAGACTAAAAGAGTAGCCGAGACTGCTTTACGCGCATCGTGATTTTCACAAACTTCGGCTCGATTTCCCGGAACTTGGGGGATATTTTGATGTCCCGGAGACTGTAAACTATCTCCTAATGTGGCTTGGTTCGCGGTGAAATGGACACAGCAAAGCTTTTTGAACTTTCACTTTCGAGCTTCTGGGCCGAAATATAGCCCGAGTTCACTTTAAGAATGAAAGAATAGCCGAGACCGCCTTACGCGCATCGTGATTTTGACCAACTTTCACTCGATTTCCTAGGAAATGGGGAATATTTTCCGTTACCGGGGACTCTAAAGTAACTCCTGATTGCCTTGGTTTGCATTGAAATGGAGAGAGCAAAACTTTTTCAACGCTCCCCTTCGGGCTTCTGAGCAGAAATATACCCCCACTTCAGTTTAAGACTAAAAGAGTAGCCGAGACTGCTTTACGCGCATCGTGATTTTCACAAACTTCGGCTCGATTTCCCGGAACTTGGGGGATATTTTGATGTCCCGGAGACTGTAAACTATCTCCTAATGTGGCTTGGTTCGCGGTGAAATGGACACAGCAAAGCTTTTTGAACTTTCACTTTCGAGCTTCTGGGCCGAAATATAGCCCGAGTTCACTTTAAGAATGAAAGAATAGCCGAGACCGCCTTACGCGCATCGTGATTTTGACCAACTTTCACTCGATTTCCTAGGAAATGGGGAATATTTTCCGTTACCGGGGACTCTAAAGTAACTCCTGATTGCCTTGGTTTGCATTGAAATGGAGAGAGCGAAACTTTTTCAACGCTCCCCTTCGGGCTTCTGAGTCGAAATATAGCCCCACTTCAGTTTAAGACTAAAAGAGTAGCCGAGACTGCTTTACGCGCATCGTGATTTTCACAAACTTCGGCTCGATTTCCCGGAACTTGGGGGATATTTTGATGTCCCGGAGACTGTAAACTATCTCCTAATGTGGCTTGGTTCGCGGTGAAATGGACACAGCAAAGCTTTTTGAACTTTCACTTTCGAGCTTCTGGGCCGAAATATAGCCCGAGTTCACTTTAAGAATGAAAGAATAGCCGAGACCGCCTTACGCGCATCGTGATTTTGACCAACTTTCACTCGATTTCCTAGGAAATGGGGAATATTTTCCGTTACCGGGGACTCTAAAGTAACTCCTGATTGCCTTGGTTTGCATTGAAATGGAGAGAGCAAAACTTTTTCAACGCTCCCCTTCGGGCTTCTGAGCAGAAATATACCCCCACTTCAGTTTAAGACTAAAAGAGTAGCCGAGACTGCTTTACGCGCATCGTGATTTTCACAAACTTCGGCTCGATTTCCCGGAACTTGGGGGATATTTTGATGTCCCGGAGACTGTAAACTATCTCCTAATGTGGCTTGGTTCGCGGTGAAATGGACACAGCAAAGCTTTTTGAACTTTCACTTTCGAGCTTCTGGGCCGAAATATAGCCCGAGTTCACTTTAAGAATGAAAGAATAGCCGAGACCGCCTTACGCGCATCGTGATTTTGACCAACTTTCACTCGATTTCCTAGGAAATGGGGAATATTTTCCGTTACCGGGGACTCTAAAGTAACTCCTGATTGCCTTGGTTTGCATTGAAATGGAGAGAGCAAAACTTTTTCAACGCTCCCCTTCGGGCTTCTGAGCAGAAATATACCCCCACTTCAGTTTAAGACTGAAAGAGTAGCCGAGACCGTCTTACGCGCATCGTGATTTTGACCAACTTCGGCTAGATTTCCCGAAACTTCGGGGATATATTCAAGATCCAAGGACTCTAAACTAACCCCTGATGGCCTTGGTCTGCAGTGAAATGGACACAGCAAATTTTTTTGAACGCTTACTTTGGAAATTCTGGGCCGAAATATAGCCCCACTTCACTTTAAGACTGAAATAGTAGCCGAGACCGCCTTAGACGCATCGTGATTTTGACCAACTTCGGCTTGAGTTGCCAGAACTTAAGGCATATTTCTTAGTCCCGCGGTCTCTAAACTAACTCATGATGGCCTTGGTTTTCAGTTAAATTGAGAAAGCAACACTTTTTGAACGCTCACTTTCGAGCTTCTGGGCCGAAATATACAGCCACGTCACTTTAAGACTAAAAGAGTAGCCGAGACTGCTTTACGCGCATCGTGATTTTGACAAACTTCGGCTCGATTTCCCGGGACTTGCGGGATATTTTGATGTCCCGGACACTGTAAACAATCTGCTGATGTGGCTTGGTTTGCGGTGAAATGGACACAGCAAAACTTTTTGAACTTTCACTTTCGAACTTCTGGGCCGAAATATAGCCCCAGTTCAGTTTAACAATCAAAGAGTGGCCTAGACCGCCTTACGCGCATCGTGATTTTGACAAACTTCGGCTCGATTTCCCCGAATGTGGGCGATATTGTCCAGTCCCGAGGAGTCTAAAGTAACTCCTGATGGCCTTGGTTTGCAGTGAAATGAACACAACAAAACTTTTTGAACTTTCACTTTCTAGCTTCTCGGCCGAAATATAGCCCCAGTTCACTTTAAGAATCAAAGAGTAGCCGAGACCGCCTTACGCACATCGTGATTTTGACAAAATTCGGCTCGATTTCTCCGAACTTGGGCGATATTTTCCAGTCCAAAGTAGCCTAAACTAACTCCTGATGGCCTTGGTTTGCAGTGAAATGAACAAGGTAACACTTTTTGAACGCTTATTTTCGAGCTTCTGGGATGAAATATAGCCCCACTTCACTTTAAGACTCAAAGAGTAGGCGAGACCGCCTTACGCGCATCGTGATTTTGAGCAACTTCCGCTCGATTTTGTAGAATTTTGGCGATATTTTCAAGTTCCGGGGACTCTAAACTAACTCCTGATGGCCTTGGTTTGATGTGAAATGGACGCAGGAAAACTTTTTGAACGCTCTGTTTCGAGCTTCTTGGCCGAAATACAACCGTACTTCACTTTAAGACTGAAATAGTAGCCGAGACCTCCTTACGAGCATCGTGATTTTGACCCAGTTCAGCTCGATTTCCCGGAACTTGGGGGATATTTTCCAGTCCGGGGGACTTTAAACTAACTCCTGATTGCCTTGGTTTGAAGTTAAATGCACAAAGTGTAACTTTTTAAAGGTTCACTTTCGAGCTTCTGGGCCGAAATATAGCCCCACTTTACTTTAAGACTGAAAGAGTAGCCGAGACCGTCTTACGCGCATCGTGATTTTGAACAACTTCCGTTGGATTTCCCGGAACTTCGGGAATATATTCCAGTCGCGGGGACTATAAACTAACTGCTGATAGCCTTGGTTTCCAGTGAAATGGACACAGCACATTTTTTTGGACGTTCACTTTCGAGCTTCTCGGCCGAAATATAGCCCTAGTTTACTTTAAGACTGAAAGAGTAGCCGAGACCGCCTTACGCGCATCGTGATTTTGGGATACTTCGGCTCGATTTCCCGGAAATAGGGGGATATTTTCCAGTCCCGGGGACTCTAAACTAACTCCTGATGGCCTTGGTTTCCAGTGAAATGGACACAGGAACACTTTTTGAACGCGCACTTTCGAGCTTGCTAGCCGAAATATAGTCCTACTTCTTTTCAAGACTGAAAGAGTAGGCGGGATCGCCTTAGGCGCATCGTGATTTTGGGGATCTTCGGCTTGATCTGGCGAAACTTGGGAGATATTTTCCAGTCCCAAAGTCTCTAAACTCACTCCTCCTACCTTAAGACTGAAAGAGTAGCCGAGACCCCCTTAAGCGCATGGTGATTTTGAGTAACTTCGGGTGGATTTCCCGTAACTTGGGGGATATTTCCAGTTCCTTTGACGCTAAACTAAGTCGTGATGGCCTTGTTTTGCAGTGAAATGGAGACAGCAAAACTTTTTAAACACTCAGTTTCGAGCTTCTAAGCCGAAATATTGCCTTAATTCACTTTAAGACTGAAAGAGTAGCCGAGACCGCCGTACGCGCGTCGTGATTTTGACCAACTTCGGTTAAATTTCCCGGAACTTGGGGGATATTTTCCAGTCCCAGGGACTCTAAAATGACCCCCGACGTCCTTGGTCTGCAGTAAAATGGACACAGCAAGAGTTTTTGAACGCTCACTTTTGAGGTTCTGGGCCGAAATATAGCTCCACTTCACTTTAAGAGTGAAAGAGTAGCCGAGACCGCCTTACGCCCATCGTAATTTTGACCAACTTCGGCTCGATTTCCCGGAACTTGGGGGATATTTTCCAGTCCCGCGGACTCTAAAGTAACTCCTGATGGCCTTGCTCTGGAGTGAAATGGACACAGCACAACGTTTTGAACGCTCACTTTCGAGCTTCTGGGGGAAAATATTGATCCAGTTGACTTTAAGAAAGAACCAGTAACCGGGACCGCCTTACGCGCATCGTGATGTTGACCAACTTTGGTTCGATTTCCCGGGAAATGGGGGATATTTTCCGGTACCGGGGACTCTAAACTAACTCCTGATTTCCTCGTTTTGCAGTGAAATGGACACAGCACAACTTTTTGAACGCTCACTTTTGAGCTTCTGGGCCGAAGCATAGCCCTACTTCACTTTAAGACTGAAAGACTAGCCAAGACCGCCTTACGCGCATCGTGATTTTGGGCTACTTCGGCTCGATTTCCCGGAACTTGGGAGATAATTCCCAGTCCCGGGCACTCTAAACTAATTCCTGATGGCCTTGGTTTTCAGTGAAATGGACACAGCCAAACTTTTTGAACGTTCACTTTCGAGCTTCTGGGCCAAAATATAGACCCACTTCACTTTAAGACTGAAAGAGTAGCCGGGACCGCTTTACGCGCATGCTAATTTTGTCGAACTTCGGCTTGATTTCCTGGGACTTGGGGGATATTTTCCAGTCCCGGAAGCTCTAAACTGACTCCTGAATGCCTTGCTTTTTAGTGAAACGGACACAGGTAAAAGGAGCGCACGCTCAGTTTCCAGGTTGTAGGCCGAAATATAGCCCCACTTTATTTTAAGACTGAAAGTGTACACGAAATCGCCTTAAGCGCATCGAAATTTTTAGCCACTATGGCTCGATATGCCAAAACTTGGGGGATATTTTCCAGTCACGGAGACTCTACTCTAACTCTTGATGGCCTTAGTTTTCGGTAAAATGGTCACAGGTAACAGGAGCGCACGCTCGGTGTCGAGCTTCTAGGCCGAAATGTAGCCCCAGTTCATTTTAAGACTGAAAGAGTAAACGAAACTGCCGTACGCCTATCGTAATTTTAAGAAAGTATGGCTCAACTTGCCGCAACTTGGAGGATAGCTTCCAGTCTCGAGGACTCTAAACTATCTTTTGGTGGACTTAGTTCCTAGTGAAATGGACACAGGTAAAAGGAGAGCACGCTCGGTGTCGAGCTTGTAGAACCGAAATATAGCCCCACTTCATTTTCGGAGTAAACGAGTAGCCGAGACCGCCTTACGCGCATCGTGATTTTGAGCATCTTTGGCTCGATTTGCCGGAATTCGGGCAATATTTTCCAGTCCCGAGGACTCTACGTTAACTCCTGATGAACTTAGTTTTCAGTGATATGTACACAGGCAAAAGGAGCGCACGCTCGGTGTTGAGCTTCTCGGCCGAAATATAGCCCCACTTCATTTTAAGACTGAACAAGTAGCCGAGACCGCCTTACGTGCATCGTGATTTTGAGTAAGTTTGGCTCGATCTGCCAGAATTTGGGAAATATTTTCCAGTCCCAAGGACTCTAAACTAACTCCTGATGGCCTAAGATGTCAGTGAAATGGACACAGGTAAAATTAGCGCACGCCCGGTCTCGAGCTTCTAGGTCGAAATATAGCCCCCCTTAATTTTAAGACTGAAAGAGTAGCCGAGACCGCCTTACGCGCATCGTGATTTTGGGCCACGTTTGCTCGATTTCCCGCAAGTTGGCGAATAATTTAAAGTCCCGGGGACGCTAAACTAACTCCCGATGACCTTGCTTTGCAGTTTAATGAACACAGCAAAACATTCTGAACGCTCACCTTCGAGCTTCAGTGCCGCAATATAGCCCTACTCAAATTTAAGACTGAAAGAATAACCGAGAGCCCGTTACGCGCATCGTAATTTTCATCAACTTCGGCGCCATTTCCTGGAACTTGGAGAATATTTTCCAGTTCCGGGGACTCTAAACTAACTCCTGATTGCCTTGGTTTGCAGTCAAATGGACACAGCAAAACTTTTCGAACGCTCACATTCGAGCTTGTGGGCCTAAATATAGCCACACTTCACTTTAAGACTGAAACAGTAGCCGAGACCGCGTTACGCGCATCGTGATTTTGAGCAACTTCTGCTCGCTTTTCTGGAACTTGGGGAATCTTTCCCAGTCCCGGGAACTCTAAACTAACTCTTGATGGCCATGGTTTGCAGTGAAATTCACACAGCACAAGTTTTTGAACGAACACTTTCCAGCTTTTAGGCCGAAATATAGTCCCACATCACTTACGACTTAAAGAGTAGCCGAGACCGGCGTGCGCGCATCGTGATTTTGACCAACTTCGGGTCGATATTCCGGAACTTGGGGGATATTTTCCAGTCCCAGGGACTCTAAACTAACTCTTGATGGCCTTGGTTTGCAGTGAAATGGAGACAGCAAAAGTTTTTGAACGCTCACCTTCAAGCTTCTGGGCCGAAATATAGCCCACTTTACTTTAATACTGAAAAAGTAGCCGAGACCGCCTTACGCGCATCGTGATTTTGACAAACTTCGGGTAGATTTCCCGGAACTTGCGGGATATTTTCAAGTCCCTTGGACGCTAAACTATGTACCGATGGCCTTGTTTTGCAGTAAAATAGACACAGCAAAGCTTTTTGAAGGCTCACTTTCGAGCTTGTGGGCCGAAATATAGCCATACTTCACTTTAAGACTGAAACAGTAGCCGAGACCACGTTTCGCGCATCGTGATTTTGATCAACTTCGGCTCGATTTCCCGGAACTTGCGAAATATTTTCCAGTCCCGGGGACTCTAAAGTAACTCGTGCTGGTCTTGGTTTGCAGTGAAACGGAAACAGAAAAAGTTTTTGAACGCATACTTTCGAGCTTCTGGACCGAAATAGAACCCAGCTTCACTTGAAGACTGAAAGAGTAGGTGAGACCGCTTTACGTGCATCGTGATTTTGAGCAACTTCGGCTCGATTTGCCGGAACTAAGGGGATATATTCCTGTTCTGAGGACTCTGAAATAATTCCTGAGGGCCTTGGTTTGCAGTAAAATGGATCCAGCAAAACTTTTTGAACGCTCAATTTCGAGCTTCTGGGCCAAAATATAGCCCCCCATTACTTTAACACTGCAAGAGTAGCCGTGACCGCCTTACGTGCATCGTGATTTTGACAAACTTCGGGTTGATTTCCCGGAACTTGGGGGATATTTTCCAGTCCCGGGGACTCTCAACTAACTCCTGCTTGTCTTGGTTTGCAGTGAAATGGACACAGCGAAAGTTTTTGAACGCTCACTCTCGAGCTTCTGGGCCGAAATAGAGCCCCATTTTACTTTAAGACTGAAAGAGTAGGCGAGACCGTCTTGAGCGAATCGTGATTTTGACCAATTTCGCGTTTATTTCCCGAAACTTGGGGGATATATTCCAGTCAAAGGGACTCTACAGTAACTCCTGATAGCCTTGGTTTTCAGTGAAATGGACAGAGCACAACTTTGGAGCTTCTGGGCAGAAATATAGCCCCACTTTACTTTAAGACTGAAAGAGTAGATGAGACCGCCTTACGCGCATCGTAATTTTGACGAACTTCGAATGGATTTCCCGGAACTTGGGGGATATTTTGCAGTCCCTTGGACGCTAAACTATGTCCTGATGGCCTTGTTTGAACGCTCACTTTCTAGCTTGTGGGCCGAAATATAGCCACACTTCACTTTAGGACTGACACAGTAGCCGAGACCAGGTTACGCGCATCATGAATTTGATCAACTTCGGCTCGATTTCCCGGGACTTGGGGGATATTCTCCAGTCCCGGGGACTCTAAACTAACTTCTGATGGCCTTGGTTTGCACTGAAAGTGACAGAGCAAAACTTTTTAAACACTCACTTTCGAGCTTCTGGGCCGAAATATAGCCCCACTTCACTTTAAGACTGAAAGAGTAGCCGAGACCACCTTACGCATATCGTGATTTTGACCAACTTCGGCTCGAATTACCGGAACTTGGGGGATATTTTCCAGTCCCGAGGACTCTTAAGTAACCCCTGATGGCCTTGGTTTGCATTGAAATGGATACAGCAAAACTTTTTGAACGCTCACTTTTGAGCTTCTGGGGCGAAATATAGCCCCACTTCACTTTAAGACTGAAAGAGTAGCCGAGACCACCTTACGCACATCGTGATTTTGACCAACTTCGGGTCGGTTTCCCGGAACTTGGGGGATATAGTCCATTTCGGCGGGCTCTAAACTAACTCCTGATGGCTTTGGTTGTCAGTAAAATGGACAAAGGAAAGCTTTTTGAACGCTCACTTTCGAGCTTGTGGGCCGAAATATAGCCACACTTTACTTTAAGACGGAAACAGTAGCCGAGACCGCATTTCGCGCATCGTGATTTTGATCAACTTCGGCTCGCTTTCCCGGAACTTGGGGAATATTTTCCAGTCCCGGGGACCCTAAACTAACTTTTGATAGCTTTGGTTTGCAGTGAAATCCACACAGCAAAACTTTTTGAACGCTCACTTTCGAGCTTCTGGAAAGAAATATAGCCCCACTTCACTTTAAGACTGAAAGGGTAGCCGAGACCGCTTTGGGAGCATCGTGATTTTGACCAACTTAAGCTCGATTTACCGGAACTTGGGGAATATTTTCCAGTGCCAGGGACGCTAAACTAAGTCGTGATGTCCTTGTTTTTCAGTCAAAGAACACAGCAAAACTTTTTGAAGGCTCACTTTCGGGCTTCTGGGCCGAAATATAGCCGCACTTCACTTTAAGACAGAAAGAGTAACCGAGACTACTTTAGGGGCATCGTGATTTTGACCAACCTCGGCTCAATTTCCCGGACCTTGCGGCATATTTTCTTGTCCCGGGGACGTCAAACTAACTCCTGATGGCCTTGGTTTGCAGTGAAATGAACACAGCAAAACTTTTTGAACGCTCACTTTCGGGCTTCTCGCCCGAAATATAGCCCCACTTCATTCTAAGACTGAAAGAGTAGCCGACACTACCTTAGGCAAATCGTGATTGTGACCAACTTCGGCTCGATTTCCCGGAAGTTGGGGGATATTTTCCACTCCCGCGGACTCTAAACTAGCTCCTGATGGCTTTGGTTTGCAGTCAAATAAACACAGGGAAACTTTTTGAACGCTTACTTTCAAGCTTCTGGGCAGGAATAAAGCCTCGCTTCACTTTAAGATTGAAACAGTAAGCGAGACCGCCTAACGCGCACCGTGATTTTGACCAACTTCGGCTCGATTTACCGGAACTTGGCGGGATATTTTCCAGTCCCGAAGACTCTTAAGTAACCCCTGATGGCCTTCGTTTGCATTGAAATGGATACAGCAAAACTTTTTGAAGCTCACTTTTGAGCTTCTGGGCCGAAATATAGCCCCACTTCACTTTAAGACTGAAAGACTAGCCAAGACCGTCTTGCGCGCATCGTGATTTTGACCAACGTCTTCTCGATTTTCCGGAACTTGGGAAATATAATGCAGTCCCAGGGACTCTAAACTAACTCCTGATAGCCTTGGTTTGCAGTGAAATGGACACAGCAAATTTTTTGCAGCGCTCACTTTGGAGCTTCTGGGCCGAAATAGAGCCCCACTTCACTTTAAGACTGAAAGAGTAGCCGAGGCCGCCTTAGGCGCATCGTGATTTTGACCAACTTCGGCTTGAGTTGCCAGAACTTAAAAGATATTTTCCACTCCCGGGGACTCTAAACTAACTCATGATGGCCTTGGTTTTCAGTGAAATTGAGAGAGTAAAACTTTTTGAACGCTCACTTTCGAGCTTCTGGACCGAAATATAGCCCTACTTCACTTTCAGACTCAAAGAGTAGCCGAGACCGCCTTACGCGAATCGTTATTTTGACCAACTTCGTCTCGATTTGGCGGAACTTGGAGGATATTTTCCAGTTCCGGGGACTGTAAACTACTTCCTGAGGGCCTTGCTTTGTTGTGAAAGGGGCACAGCATAACTTTTTGAACGCTCACTTTCGAGCTTCTGGGCCAAAATATACAGCCACGTCACTTTAAGACTAAAAGAGTAGCCGAGACTGCTTTACGCGCATCGTGATTTTCACAAACTTCGGCTCGATTTCCCGCAACTTGGGGGATATTTTGATGTCCCGGAGACTGTAAACTATCTCCTGATGTGGCTTGGTTCGCGGTGAAATGGACACAGCAAAACTTTTTGAACTTTCACTTTCGAGCTTCTGGGCCGAAATATTGCCAAGTTCACTTTAAGAATGAAAGAATAGCCGAGACCACTTTACGCGCATCGTGATTTTGACCATCTTTGGCTCGATTTCCCAGGAAATGGAAAATATTTTCCGGTACCGGGGACTCTAAAGTAACTCCTGATTGCCTTGGTTTGCATTGAAATGGAGAGAGCAAAACTTTTTCAACGCTCCCCTTCGGGCTTCTGAGCAGAAATATAGCCCCACTTCAGTTTAAGACTGAAAGAGTAGCCGAGACCGTCTTACGCGCATCGTGATTTTGACAAACTTCGGCTCGATTTCCCGCAACTTCGGGGATATATTCAAGTTCTTAGGACTCTAAACTAACCCCTGATGGCCTTGGTCTGCAGTGAAATGGACACAGCAAATTTTTTTGAACGCTTACTTTGGAAATTCTCGGCCGAAATATAGCCCCACTTCACTTTAAGACTGAAATAGTAGCCAAGACCGCCTTAGACGCATCGTGATTTTGAATAACTTCGGCTTGAGTTGCCAGAACTTAAGGGATATTTTTTAGTCCCGAAGACTCTAACCTAACTCATGATGGCCTTGGTTTCCAGTTAAATTGAGAGAGCAAAACTTTTTGAACGCTCACTTTCGAGCTTCTGGGCCAAAATATACAGCCACGTCACTTTAAGACTAAAAGAGTAGCCGAGACTGCTTTACGCGCATCGTGATTTTGACAAACTTCGGCTCGATTTCCCCGAACTTGGGGGATATTTTGATGTCCCGGACACTGTAAACAATCTGCTGATGTGGCTTGGTTTGCGGTGAAATGGACACAGCAAAACTTTTTGAACTTTCACTTTCTAGCTTCTGGGCCGAAATATAGCCGCAGTTCACTTTAAGAATCAAAGAGTAGCCGAGACCGCCTTACGCGCATCGTGATTTTGACAAAATTCGGCTCGATTTCCCCGAACTTGGGCGATATTTTCCAGTCCCGAGCAGTCTAAACTAACTTATGATGGCCTTGGTTTGCAGTGAAATGAACAAAGTAACACTTTTTGAACGCGTATTTTCGAGCTTTTGGGATAAAATATAACCCCACTTCACTTTAAGACTGAAAGAGTAGGCGAGACCGCCTTACGCGCATCGTGGTTTTGAGCAACTTCCGCTCGATTTTCTAGAATTTTGGCGATATTTTCAAGTCCCGGGGACTCTAAACTAACTCCTGATGGCCTTGGTTTGATGTGAAATGGACACAGCAAAACTTTTTGAACGCTCACTTTCGAGCTCGTGGGCCTTAATATAGCCACACTTCACTTTAAGACTAAAACAGTAACCGACACCGCGTTACGCGCATCGTGCTTTTGAGCAACTTGTGCTTGCTTTCCTGGAACTTGGGGAATATTTTCCAGTCCCGGGGACTCTAAACTAACTCCTGATGGCCATGGTTTGCAGTGAAATTCACACAGCACAAGTTTTTGAACGAACACTTTCGAGCTTTTAGGCCGAAATATAGTCCCACATCACTTACGACTTAAAGAGTAGCCGAGACCGGCGTGCGCGCATCGTGATTTTGACCAACTTCGGGTCGATATTCCGGAACTTAAGGGATATTTTCCAGTCCCAGGGACTCTAAACTAACTCTTGATGGCCTTGGTTTGCAGTGAAATGGAGACAGCAAAAGTTTTTGAACGCGCACCTTCAAGCTTCTGGGCCGAAATATAGCCCACTTTACTTTAATACTGAAAAAGTAGCCGAGACCGCCTTACGCGCATCGTGATTTTGACATACTTCGGGTAGATTTCCCGGAACTTGGGGGATATTTTCCAGTCCCTTGAACGCTAAACTAGGTGCCGATGGCCCTGTTTTGCAGTGAAATGGACACAGCAAAGCTTTTTGAAGGCTCACTTTCGAGGTTGGGGGCCGAAATATAGCCATACTTCACTTTAAGACTGAAACAGTAGCCGAGACCACGTTTCGCGCATCTTGATTTTGATCAACTTCGGCTCGATTTCCTGGAACTTGCGAAATATTTTCCAGTCCCGGGGACTCTAAAGTAACTCGTGCTGGTCTTGGTTTGCAGTGAAACGGAAACAGAAAAAGTTTTTGAACGCATACTTTCGAGCTTCTGGACCGAAATAAAACTCCACTTCACTTGAAGACTGAAAGAGTAGCCGAGACCGCCTTACGTGCATCGTGATTTTGAGCAACTTCGGCTCGATTTGCCGGAACAAAGGGGATATATTCCAGTTCTGAGAACGCTAAACTAATTCCTGAGGACCTTGGTTTGCAGTAAAATGGACCCAGCAAAGCTTTTTGAACGCTCAATTTCGAGCTTCTGGGTTAAAATATAGCCCCCCATTACTTTAACACTAAAAGAGTAGCCGAGACCGCCTTATGTGCATGGTGATTTTGACAAACTTCGGGTTGATTTCCCGGAACTTGGGGGATATTTTCCAGTCCCGGGGACTCTCAACTAACTCCTGCTTGTCTTGGTTTGCAGTGAAATGGACACAGCGAAAGTTTTTGAACGCTCACTCTCGAGCTTCTGGGCCGAAATAGAGTCCCATTTTACTTTAAGACTGGAAGAGTAGGCCAGACCGTCTTGAGCGAATGGTAATTTTGACCAATTTCGCGTTTATTTCCCGAAACTTGGGGGATATATTCCAGTCAAAGGGACTCTACAGTAACTCCTGATAGCATTGGCTTTCAGTGAAATGGACACAGCACAACTTTGGAGCTTCTGGGCAGAAATATAGCCCCACTTTACTTTAAGACTGAAAGAGTAGATGAGACCGCCTTACGCGCATCGTAATTTTGACGAACTTCGAATGGATTTCCCGGAACTTGGGGCATATTTTGCAGTCCCTTGGACGCTAAACTAAGTCCTGATGGCCTTGTTTTGAAGTAAAATGGACACAACAAAACTTTTTGAACGCTCCCTTTCTAGCTTGTGGGCCGAAATATAGCCACACTTCACTTTAGGACTGACACAGTAGCCGAGACCACGTTACGCGCATCATGAATTTGATCAACTTCGGCTCGATTTCCCGGGACTTGGGGGATATACTCCAGTCCCGGGGACTCTAAACTAACTTCTGATGGCCTTGGTTAGCACTGAAAGTGACAGAGCAAAACTTTTTAAACACTCACTTTCGAGCTTCTGGGCCGAAATATAGCCCCACTTCACTTTAAGACTGAAAGAGTAGCCGAGACCACCTTACGCACATCGTGATTTTGAGCAACTTCGGCTCGATTTACCGGAACTTAGGGGATATTTTCCAGTCCCGAAGACTCTTAAGTAACCCCTGATGGCCTTGGTTTGCATTGCAACGGAGACAGCAAAACTTTTTGAACGCTCAGTTTTGAGCTTCTGGGCCGAAATATAGCCCCACTTCACTTTAAGACTGAAAGAGTAGCCGAGACCGTCTTACGCGCATCGTGATTTTGACCAACGTCTTCTCGATTTTCCGGACCTTGGGAAATACATTCCACTCCCGGGGACTCTAAACTAACTCCTGATAACCTTGGTTTGCAGTGAAATAGACACAGTAATTTTTTTGAGCTTTGAGCTTGTGGGCCGAAATAGAGCCCCACTTCACTTTAGCCTGAAGGAGTAGCCGACACCGCCTTAAGCGCACCGTGATTTTGACCAACTTCGGCTCCATTTGCCGGAACTTGGGGGATATTTTCCAGTCCCGTGGACTCTAAACTAACTCCTGATTGTCTTGGTTTTCAGTGAAATGGACACAGCGAAACTTTTTGAACGCTCACTCTCGAGCTTGTGGATCGAAATATAGCCCCACTTCACTTTAAGACTGAAATAGTAGCCGAGACCGCCTTAGACGCATCGTAATTTTGAATAACTTCGGCTTGAGTTGCCAGAACGTAAGGGATATTTTTTTGTCCCGCGGACTCTAAACTAACTCATGATGGCCTTGGTTTTCAGTTAAATTGAGAGAGCAAAACTTTTTGAACGCTCACTTTCGAGCTTCTGGGCCGAAATATACAGCCACGTCACTTTAAGACTAAAAGAGTATAAGGTCGTAATACTAGCAATAATGATAAATATTGCATAAAACGTACAACAGTTTTTAAAGACATGTTTCGGCATGCTTATGCCATCTTCAGTTTAATAGAGTGACTAATGATACGTGACACAAGTTATATACTACAAAATATGAATAAATTATTTACAATATGCATTACAAAACAGTGGAAACGGAAATTACAGAGTTAAAAAGGTGTTGAAGTGATGTAACTGTTTGTTAAGGTCAGGTTTGTTCTTACTAATATAAAAGGCTTCTTTAAGTTTAAGATCAATAGAGCTATTCGCTGAGTCTAAGATGCGAAAACAAGAAGGTGTGTACATGCCCCTGCATGAAGAAAATTGAGAAAGATGTTTAAAAATATGCGAGTTTTTATCGCTTACTGTATGTTCTTTAATCCTGGTAGAAAAATGGCGACTGGTTTCACCAATATAACAGGAATTACATCCCGCACAAGTAAATTGATAAACTACCATGGATTTTAGAGCATCAGGAGTACGATCTTTAAAACTGAACATATTCTTGATTTTGAAAGAAGTAAAAACTAATTTGATATTAAGATCCGTTTCACAAAAACGTTTAAGTAATTGCCGTAGTTTGAGTTCCGTTATTCTAGAGTACTGGCCGATAAAAGGAAGCTTAAAATAGCGTATATTGTTTTCATCATTAACGTTGCGGCTTTTTTGACCAGAAGGCTTGTTAAGATACCGCTTGAAGGTTTTTTCAATGATGTGTGAAGGAAACGAGTTACGTTTTAGAGTGTCCGAAAGCTTGATCAGATCGTTTTCAAAACCGGAAGAAGTGTTGTTGATTTTATAAGTTCGGTCAATGAGAGTACGGACAAGGCCAATTTTATAGCGAAACGGAGTGAAACTAAAAAAAATTGTTAAGAGACCAGTGTAGGTTTTTTTATGAAAAAGTGAAAAAACGCAGTCATGCGAAGAGTTGTCAATCAGAACATCCAAAAAGGAAAGTTTACCGTCGTTCTGTTTCTCGAAAGTAAATTTGATGTTGGGATGTTGAGAATTGATGAATTCAAAGAAAGACATGGCATCCCGCTCATTTTTAAAGACGCAAAAAGTATCGTCAACATAACGCCTATAGAATAAGATGTCGGCCTTGTTAAAATTATTTAGCCATGTTTCTTCGTGAAATCCAAGAAAAAGATTAGCTAAAATAGGTGCTAAAGGGGAGCTCATAGCTACCCCATCGACTTGATCATAAAATTTACCATTGAAAAGAAAATGAGTCTCGGATGTGGCAAATGAAAACAATTTCTTAAGGTCGGGTTTTTTGATGGAAAATTTGGGATGATGTTTCAAAATAAGGTCAACGGCAATATCGATAGTTTCATTTAGCGGAATGTTTGTAAAAAGGCTTTCAACATCGAAGGAAATAAGGAACTTGTTGTTAAAGTCGAAACTCCTGAGCTCTTCAACAAAAGAAAAGGAATCCTTAACCGAATATTTATCAGGCAAAAGCGGAACAAGAAGAGAACTTAAGTACTTAGCTAAATTATAATTCTAAGCTCCAATTGAGGAGAAACCAGTCGCCATTTTTCTACCAGGATTAAAGAACATACAGTAAGCGATAAAAACTCGCATATTTTTAAACATCTTTCTCAATTTTCTTCATGCAGGGGCATGTACACACCTTGTTTTCGCATCTTAGACTCAGCGAATAGCTCTATTGATCTTAAACTTAAAGAAGTCTTTTATATTAGTAAGAACAAACCTGACCTTAACAAACAGTTACATCACTTCAACACCTTTTTAACTCTGTAATTTCCGTTTCCACTGTCTTGTAATGCATATTGTAAATAATTTATTCATATTTTGTAGTATATAACTTGTGTCACGTATCATTAGTCACTCTATTAAACTGAAGATGGCATAAGCATGCCGAAACATGTCTTTAAAAACTGTTGTACGTTTTATGCAATACTAAAAGAGTAGCCGAGACTGCTTTACGCGCATCGTGATTTTGACAAACCTCGGCTCGATTTCCCGGGACTTGGGGGATATTTTGATGTCCCGGACACTGTAAACAACCTGCTGATGTGGCTTGGTTTGCGGTGAAATGGACACAGCAAAACTTTTTGAACTTTCACTTTCGAGCTTCTGGGCCGAAATATAGCCCCAGTTCACTTTAAGAATCAAAGAGTAGCCGAGACTGCTTTACGCGCATCGTGATTTTGACAAACTTCGGCTCGATTTCGCGGGACTTGGAGGATATTTTGATGTCCAGGACACTGTAAACAATCTGCTGATGTGGCTTGGTTTGCGGTGAAATGGACACAGCTAAACGTTTTGAACTTTCACTTTCGAGCTTCTGGGCCGAAATATAGCCCCAGTTCACTTTAAGAATCAAAGAGTAGCCGAGACCGCCTTACGCGCATCGTGATTTTGACAAAATTCGGCTCGATTTCCCCGAACTTGGGCCATATTTTCCAGTCCCGAGCAGTCTAAACTAACTGCTGATGGCCTTGGTTTGCAGTGAAATGAACACAGATAAACTTTTTGAACTTTTACTTTCTAGCTTCTCGGCCGAAACATAGCCCCAGTTCACTTTAAGAATCAAAGAGTAGCCGAGACCGCCTTAGGCGCATCGTGATTTTGACAAAATTCGGCTCGATTTCCCCGAATTTGGGCGATATTTTCCAGTCCCGAGCAGTCTAAACTAACTTCTGATGGACTTAGTTTGATGTGAAATGGACGCAGGAAAACTTTTTGAACGCTTAGTTTCGAGCTTCTGGGCCGAAATACAACCGTACTTCACTTTAAGACTGAAATAGTAGCTGAGACCTCCTTACGAGCATCATGATTTTGACCCAGTTCAGCTCGATCTCCCGGAACTTGGGGGATATTCTCCAGTCCGGGGGACTTTAAACTATCTCCTGATGGCCTTGGTTTGCAGTTAAATGCATAAAGCGTAACTTTTTAAAGGTTCACTTTCGAGCTTCTGGCCCGAAATATAGCCCCACCTTAGTTAGGACTGAAAGAGTAGCCGAGACCGTCTTACGCGCATCGTGATTATGACCAACTTTCGTTCGATTTCCCGGAACTTCCGGGATATATTCCAGTCCCGGGGACTATAAACTAACTGCTGATGGCCTTGGTTTGCAGTGAAATGGACACAGCACATTTTTTTGAACGCTCACTTTCGAGCTTATGGCTCGAAATATAGCCCCACTTAACTTTAAGACTGAAAGAGTAGCCGAGACCGCCTTACGCGCATCGTGATTTTGGGATACTTCGGCTCGATTTCCCGGAAATAGGGGGATATTTTCCAGTCCCGGGGACTCTAAACTAACTCCTGATGGCCTTGGTTTCCAGTGAAATGGACATAGGCACACTTTTTGAACGCGCACTTTCGAGTTTGCTGGCCGAAATATAGCCCTACTTCTTTTTAAGACTGAAAGAGTGGGAGGGAGCGCCTTACGCGCATTGTGATTTTGAGGATCTTCGGCTCGATCTGGCGAAACTTGGGAGATATTTTCCAGTCCCAAAGTCTCTAAACTCACTCCTGATTGTCTAAGATGTGAGTGAAATAGACACAAAAATTTTTCAACCCTTACTTTCGAGCTTCTGGAGTTAAATCTAAGCCTACTTTACCTTAAGACTGAAAGAGTAGCCGAGACCCCCTTAAGCGCATGGTGATTTTGAGTAACTTCGGGTGGATTTCCCGTAACTTGGGGGATATTTCCAGTTCCTTTGACGCTAAACTAAGTCGTGATGGCCTTGTTTTGCAGTGAAATGGAGACAGCAAAACTTTTTAAACACTCAGTTTTGAGCTTCTGGGCCGAAATATTGCCCCAATTCACTTTAAGACTGAAAGAGTAGCCGAGACCGCCGTACGCGCGTCGTGATTTTGACCAACTTCGGTAAAATTTCCCGGAACTTGGGGGATATTTTCCAGTCCCGGGGACTCTAAACTGACCCCCGACGTCCTTGGTCTGCAGTAAAATGGACACAGCAAAACTTTTTCAACGCTCACTTTTGAGCTTCTGGGCCGAAATATAGCTCCACTTCACTTTAAGAGTGAAAGAGTAGCCGAGACCGCCTTACGCCCATCGTAATTTTGACCAACTTCGGCTCGATTTCCCGGAACTTGGGGGATATTTTCCAGTCCCGCGGACTCTAAAGTAACTCCTGATGGCCTTGCTCTGGAGTGAAATGGACACAGCACAACTTTTTGAACGCTCACTTTCGAGCTTCTGGGGGGAAATATTGCCCCAGTTGACTTTAAGAATGACAGAGTAACCGGGACCGGCTTACGCGCATCGTGATTTTGACCAACTTTGGCTCGATTTCCCGGGAAATGGGGGATATTTTCCGGTACTGGGGACTCTTAAGTAATTCTTGATTTCCTCGGTTTGCAGTGAAATGGACACAGCACAACTTTTTGAACGCTCACTTTTGAGCTTCTGGGCCGAAATATAGCCCCACTTCACTTTAAGACTGAAAGACTAGCCGGGACCGCCTTACGCGCATGCAAATTTTGTTGACCTTCGGCTTGATTTCCTGGGACTTGGGGGATATTTTCCAGTCCCGGAAGCTCTAAACTAACTCTTGAATGCCTTGGTTTTTAGTGAAATGGACACAGGTAAAAGGAGTGCACGCTCGGTTTCCAAGTTGTAGGCCGAAATATAGCCCCACTTTATTTTAAGACTGAAAGTGTACACGAAACCGCCTTAAGCGCATCGAAATTTTTAGCCACTATGGCTCGATATGCCAAAACTTGGGGGATATTTTCCAGTCCCGGGGACTCTACCCTATCTCTTGATGGCATTAGTTTTCAGTAAAATGGTCACAGGTAACAGGAGCGCACGCTCGGTGTCGAGCTTCTAGGCCGAAATGTAGCCCCAGTTCATTTTAAGACTGAAACAGTAAACGAAACTGCCGTACGCCTATCGTAATTTTAAAAAAGTATGGCTCAATTTGCCGAAACTTGGAGGATAGCTTCCAGTCTCGAGGATTCTAAATTCTCTCCTGATGGACTTAGTTCTTAGTGAAATGGACACAGGTAAAAGGAGCGCACGCTCGGTGTCGAGCTTTTAGAACCGAAATATAGCCCCACTTCATTTTCGGAGTAAACGAGTAGCCGAGACCGTCTTACGCGCATCGTGATTTTGACCAACTTCCGTTCGATTTCCCGGAACTTCGGGGATACATTCCAGTCCCGGGGACTCTAAACTAACTGCTGATGGCCTTCGTTTGCAGTGAAATGGACACAGCACATTTTTTTGAACGCTCACTTTGGAGCTTCTCGGCCGAAATATAGCTCTACTTTACTTTAAGACTGAAAGAGTAGCCGAGACCGCCTTACGTGCATCGTAATTTTGACCAACTTCGGGTGGATTTCCCCTAACTTGGGGGATATTTCCAGTTCCTTTGACGCTAAACTAAAACGTGATGGCCTTGTTTTGCATTGAAATGGACACAGCAAAGCTTTTTAAACACTTAGTTTCGAGCTTCTGGGCCGAAATATTCCCCCAATTCACTTTAAGACTGAAAGAGTAGCCGAGACCGCCGTACGCGCATCGTGATTTTGGGCCACTTTTGCTCGATTTCCCGCAAGTTGGCGAATAATTTAAAGTCCCGGGGACGCTAAACTAACTCCCGATGACCTTGGTTTGCAGTTTAATGAACACAGCAAAACATTCTGAACGCTCACCTTCGAGCTTCAGTGCCGCAATATAGCCCTACTTAAATTTAAGACTGAAAGAATAACCGAGAGCCCGTTACGCGCATCGTAATTTTCATCAACTTCGGCGCCATTTCCTGGAACTTGGAGAATATTTTCCAGTTTCGAGGACTCTAAACTAACTCCTGATTGCCTTGGTTTGCAGTCAAATGGACACAGCAAAACTTTTTGAACGCTCACTTTCGAGCTTGTGGGCCTAACATAGCCACACTTCACTTTAAGACTGAAACAGTAGCCGAGACCGCGTTACGCGCATCGTGATTTTGAGGAACTTCTGCTCGCTTTCCTGGAACTTGGGGAATATTTTGCAGTCCCTGGGACTCTAAACTAACTCCTGATGGCCATGGTTTGCAGTGAAATTCACACAGCACAAGTTTTTGAGCGAACACTTTCGAGCTTTTAGGCCGAAATATAGTCCCACATCACTTACGACTTAAAGAGTAGCCGAGACCGGCGTGCGCGCATCGTGATTTTGACCGACTTGGGGTCGATATTCCGGAACTTGGGGGATATTTTCCAGTCCCAGGGACTCTAAACTAACTCTTGATGGGCTTGGTTTTCAGTTAAATTGAGAGAGCAAAACTTTTTGAACGCTCACTTTCGAGCTTCTGGGCCGAAATATACAGCCACGTCACTTTAAGACTAAAAGAGTAGCCGAGACTGCTTTACGCGCATCGTGATTTTGACAAACTTCGGCTCGATTTCCCCGGACTTGGGGGATATTTTGATGTCCCGGACACCGCAAACAATCTGCTAATGTGGCTTGGTTTGCGGTGAAATGGACACAGCAAAACTTTTTGAACTTTCACTTTCGAGCTTCTGGGCCGAAATATAGCCGCAGTTCACTTTAAGAATCAAAAAGTAGCCGAGACCGCCTTACGCGCATCGTGATTTTGACAAAACTCGGCTCGATTTCCCCGAACTTGGGCGATATTTTCCAGTCCCGAGGAGTCTAAACTAACTCCTGATGGCCTTAGTTTGCAGTGAAATGAACACAGCAAAACTTTTTAAACTTTCACTTTCTAGCTTCTCGGCCGAAATATAGCCGCAGTTCACTTTAAGAATCAAAAAGTAGCCGAGACCGCCTTACGCGCATCGTGATTTTGACAAAATTCGGCTCGATTTCCCCAAACTTGGGCGATATTTTCCAGTCCCAAGCAGTCTAAACTAACTCCTGATGGCCTTGGTTTGCAGGGAAATGAACAAGGTAACACTTTTTGAACGCTTATTTTCGAGCTTCTGGGATGAAATATAGCCCCACTTCACTTTAAGACTGAAAGAGTAGGCGAGACCGCCTTACGCGCATCGTGATTTTGAGCAACTTCCGCTCGATTTTCTAGAATTTTGGCGATATTTTCAACTCCCGGGGACTCTAAACTAACTCCTGATGGCCTTGGTTTGCAGTTGCATGCACAAAGCGTAACTTTTTAAAGGTTCACTTTCGAGCTTCTGGGCCGAAATATAACAACACTTTACTTTAAGACTGAAAGAGTAGCCGAGACCGTCTTACGCGCATCGTGATTTTGACCAACTTCCGTTGGATTTTCCGGAACTTCGGGGATATATTCCAGTCCCGGGAACTCTAAACTAACGGCTGATTGCGTTGGTTTGCAGTGGAATGGACACAGCACATTTTTTTGAACGCTCACTTTGGAGCTTCTGGGCCGAAATATAGCCCTAATTCACTTTAAGACTGAAAGAGTAGCCGAGACGGCCTTATGCGCATCGTAATTTTCACCAACTTCGGCTCGATTTCCCAGAAGTTGGCGAATATTTTCAATTCCCGGGGAAGCTAAACTAACTTCCGATGGCCTTAGTTTGCAGTGAAATGGACACAGCAAGACTTTTTGAACGCTCACTTTCGAGCTTATGGCTCGAAATATAGCCCCACTTAACTTTAAGACTGAAAGAGTAGCCGAGACCGCCTTACGCGCATCGTGATTTTGGGATACTTCGGCTCGATTTCCCGGAAATAGGGGGATATTTTCCAGTCCCGGGGACTCTAAACTAACTCCTGATGGCCTTGGTTTCCAGTGAAATGGACACAGGAAACCTTTTTGAACGCGCACTTTCGAGCTTGCTGGCCGAAATATAGCCCTACTTCTTTTTAAGACTGAAAGAGTTGGCGGGAGCGCATTACGCGCATTGTCATTTTGAAGATCTTCGGCTCGATCTGGCGAAACTTGGGAGATATTTTCCAGTCCCAAAGTCTCTAAACTCACTCCTGATTGTCTAAGATGTGAGTGAAATAGACACAAAAGCTTTTGAACCCTTACTTTCGAGCTTCTGGAGTTAAATCTAAGCCTACTTTACCTTAAGACTGAAAGAGTAGCCGAGACCCCCTTAAGCGCATGGTGATTTTGACTAACTTCGGGTGGATTTCCCGTAACTTGGAGGATATTTCCAGTTCCTTTGACGCTAAACTAAGTCGTGATGGCTTTGTTTTCCAGTGAAATGGACACAGCAAAACTTTTTAAACACTCAGTTTCGAGCTTCTGGGCCGAAATATTGCCCCAATTCACTTTAAGACTGAAAGAGTAGCCGAGACCACCGTACGCGCGTCGTGATTTTGACCAACTTCGGTTAAATTTCCCGGAACTTGGGGGATATTTTCCAGTCCCGGGGACTCTAAACTGGCCCCCGACGTCCTTGGTCTGCAGTAAAATGGACATAGCAAAACTTTTTCAACGCTCACTTTTGAGCTTCTGGGCCGAAATATAGCTCCACTTCACTTTAAGAGTGAAAGAGTAGCCGAGACCGCCTTACGCGCATCGTGATTTTGACCAACTTCGGCTCGATTTCCCGGAACTTGGGGGATATTTTCTAGTCCCGCAGACTCTAAAGTAACTCCTGATGTCCTTGCTCTGGAGTGAAATGGACACAGCACAACTTTTTGAACGCTCACTTTCGAGCTTCTGGGTCGAAGAATAGCCCTATTTCACTTTAAGACTGAAAGACTAGCCGAGACCGCCTTACGCGCATCGTGATTTTGGGGTACTTCGGCTCGATTTCCCGGAACTTGGGAGATAATTTCCACTCCCGGGCACTCTAAACTAATTCCTGATGGCCTTGGTTTTCCGTGAAATGGACACAGCCAAACTTTTTGAACGTTCACTTTCGAGCTTCTGGGCCGAAATATAGCCCCACTTCACTTTAAGACTGAAAGAGTAGCCCGGACCGCCTTACGCGCATGCTAATTTTGTCGACCTTCGGCTTGATTTCCTGGGACTTGGGGGATATTTTTCAGTCCCGGAAGCTCTAAACTAACTCCTGAATGCCTTGCTTTTTAGTGAAATGGACACAGGTAGAAGGAGCGCACGCTCGGTTTCCAAGTTGTAGGCCGAAATATAGCCCTACTTTATTTTAAGAGTGAAAGTGTACACCAAACCGCCTTAAGTGCATTGAAATTTTTAGCCACTATGGCTCGATATGCCAAAACTTGGGGGATATTTTCCAGTCCCGGGGACTCTACCCTAACTCTTGCTGGCCTCAGTTTTCAGTAAAATGGTCACAGGTAACAGGAGCGCACGCTCGGTGTCGAGCTTCTAGGCCGAAATGTAGCCCCAGTTCATTTTAAGACTGAAAGAGTAAACGAAACTGCCGTACGCCTATCGTAATTTTAAGAAAGTATGGCGCAATTTGCCGAAACTTGGAGGATAGCTTCCAGTCTCGAGGATTCTAAACTCTCTCCTGATGGACTTAGTTCTTAGTGAAATGGACACAGGTAAAAGGAGCGCACGCTCGGTGTCGAGCTTGTAGAACCGAAATATAGCCCCACTTCATTTTCGGAGTAAACGAGTAGCCGAGACCGCCTTACGCGCATCGTGATTTTGAGCATCTTTGGCTCGATTTGCCGGAATTCGGGCAATATTTTCCAGTCCCGGGGACACTCAACTAACTCCTACTTGTCTTGGTTTGCAGTGAAATGGACACAGCGAAAGTTTTTGAACGCTCACTCTCGAGCTTCTGGGCCGAAATAGAGCCCCATTTTACTTTAAGACTGAAAGAGTAGGCGAGACCGTCTTGAGCGAATCGTGATTTTGACCCATTTCGCCTTTATTTCCCGAAACTTGGGGCATATATTCCAGTCAAAGGGACTCTACAGTAACTCCTGATAGCCTTGGTTTTCAGTGAAATGGACAGAGCACAACTTTGGAGCTTCTGGGCAGAAATATAGCCCCACTTTACTTTAAGACTGAAAGAGTAGATGAGACCGCCTTACGCGCATCGTAATTTTGACGAACTTCCAATGGATTTCCCGGAACTTGGGGGATATTTTGCAGTCCCTAGGACGCTAAACTAAGTCCTGATGGCCTTGTTTTGAAGTAAAATGGACACAACAAAACTTTTTGAACGCTCACTTTCCAGCTTGTGGGCCGAAATATAGCCACACTTCACTTTAGGACAGACACAGTAGCCGAGACTCACGTTACGCGCATCATGAATTTGATCAACTTCGGCTCGATTTCCCGGGGCTTGGGGGATATTCTCCAGTCCCGGGGCCTCTAAACTAACTTCTGATGGCCTTGGTTAGCACTGAAAGTGACAGAGCAAAACTTTTTAAACACTCACTTTCGAGCTTCTGGGGCGAAATATAGCCCCACTTCACTTTAAGACTGAAAGAGTAGCCGAGACCACCTTACGCACATCGTGATTTTGAGCAACTTTGGCTCGATTTG
Source organism: Orbicella franksi (assembly GCF_964199315.1). NCBI lineage: Eukaryota > Metazoa > Cnidaria > Anthozoa > Scleractinia > Merulinidae > Orbicella > Orbicella franksi. The sequence goes on along the minus strand of NC_138145.1, from coordinate 1,621,216 downwards.
CCGGAACTAAGGGGGTATATTCCAGTTCTGAGGACTCTAAACTAATTCCTGATGGCCTTGGTTTGCAGTAAAATGGACCCAGCAAAACTTTTTGAACGCTCAATTTCGAGCTTCTGGGCCAAAATATAGCCCCCCATTACTTTAACACTGAAAGAGTAGCCGAGACCGCCTTACGTGCATCGTGATTTTGACAAACTTCGGGTTGATTTCCCGGAACTTGGGGGATATTTTCCAGTCCCGGGGACTCTCAACTAACTCCTGCTTGTCTTGGTTTGCAGTGAAATGGACACAGCGAAAGTTTTTGAACGCTCACTCTCGAGCTTCTGGGCCGAAATAGAGCCCCATTTTACTTTAAGACTGAAAGAGTAGGCGAGACCGTCTTGAGCGAATCGTGATTTTGACCAATTTCGCCTTTATTTCCCGAAACTTGGGGGATATATTCCAGTCAAAGGGACTCTACAGTAACTCCTGATAGCCTTGGTTTTCAGTGAAATGGACAGAGCACAACTTTGGAGCTTCTGGGCAGAAATATAGCCCCACTTTACTTTAAGACTGAAAGAGTAGATGAGACCTCCTTACGCGCATCGTAATTTTGACGAACTTCGAATGGATTTCTCGGAACTTTTGGGATATTTTGGAGTCCCTTGGACGCTAAACTAAGTCCTGATGGCCTTGTTTTGAAGTAAAATGGACACAACAAAACTTTTTGAACGCTCCCTTTCTAGCTTGTGGGCCGAAATATAGCCACACTTCACTTTAGGACTGACACAGTAGCCGAGACCACGTTACGCGCATCATGAATTTGATCAACTTCGGCTCGATTTCCCGGGACTTGGGGGATATTCTCCAGTCCCGGGGCCTCTAAACTAACTTCTGATGGCCTTGGTTAGCACCGAAAGTGACAGAGCAAAACTTTTTAAACACTCACTTTCGAGCTTCTGGGCCGAAATATAGCCCCACTTCACTTTAAGACTGAAGGAGTAGCCGACACCGCCTTAAGCGCACCATGATTTTGACCAACTTCGGCTCGATATGCCGGAACTTGGGGGATATTCTCCACTCCCGGGGACTCTAAACTAACTCCTGATTGTCTTGGTTTTCAGTGAAATGGACACAGCGAAACTTTTTGAACGTTCACTCTCGAGCTTCTGGACCGAAATATAGCGCCACTTCACTTTAAGACTGAAAGGGTAGCCGAGAACCGCTTTGGGAGCATCCTGATTTTGACCAACTTCAGCTCGATTTACCAGAACTTGGGGAATATTTTCCAGTCCCGGGTACCCTAAACTAACTTTTGATAGCTTTGGTTTGCAGTGAAATGTACACAGCAAAACTTTTTTAACGCTCACTTTCGAGCTTCTGGAGAGAAATATAGCCCCACTTCACTTTAAGACTGAAAGGGTAGCCGAGACCACTTTGGGAGCATCGTGATTTTGACCCACTTCAGCTCGATTTACCAGAACATGGGGAATATTTTCCAGTCCCAGGGACGCTAAACTAACTCGTGATGGCCTTGTTTTTCAGTCAAAGAACACAGGAAAACTCTTTGAACGGTCATTTTCGGGCTTCTGGGCCGAAATATAGCCCCACTTCACTTTAAGTCTGAAACAGTAGCCGAGACCGCATTTCGCGCATCGTGATTTTGATCAACTTCGGCTCGATTTCCCGGAACTTGGGCAATATTTTTCAGTCCCGGGGACTCTAATATAACCCCTGATGGCCTTTGTTTGCAGTGAAATGGACACAGCAAAACTTTTTGAACGCTCACTTTCGGGCTTCTGGCACGAAATATAGCCCCACTTCACTTTAAGACAGAAAGAGTAGCCGAGACCACTTTAGGGGCATCGTGATTTTGACAAACCTCGGCTCAATTTCCCGGACCTTGGGGCATACCTTCTTGTCCCGGGGACGCTAAACTAACTCCTGATGGCCTTGGTTTGCAGTGAAATGAACACAGCAAAACTTTTTGAACGCTCACTTTCGGGCTTCCCGCCCGAAATATAGCCCCACTTCACTCTAAGACTGAAAGAGTAGCCGACACTACCTTACGCAAATCGTGATTTTGACCAACTTCGGCTCGATTTCCCGGAAGTTGGGGGATATTTTCCAGTCCCGGGGACTCTAAACTAGCTCCTGATGGCTTTGGTTTGCAGTCAAAAAAAACACGGGGAAACTTTTTGAACGCTCACTTTCAAGCTCCTGGGCAGGAATAAAGCCTCACTTCACTTTAAGACTGAAACAGTAAGCGAGACCGCGTAACGTGCACCGTGATTTTGACCAACTTCGGCTAAATTTCCCTGAATTTGGGGGGATATTTTCCAGTCCCGAAGACTCGTAAGTAACCCCTGATGGCCTTCGTTTGCATTGAAATGGCTACACCAAAACTTTTTGAAGCTCACTTTTGAGCTTCTGGGCCGAAATATAGCCCCACTTCACTTTAAGACTGAAAGACTAGCCAAGACCGTCTTGCGCACATCGGGATTTTGACCAACGTCTTCTCGATTTTCCGGAACTTGGGAAATATATTGCAGTCCCGGGGTCTCTAAACTAACTCCTGATGGCCTTGGTTTCCAGTGAAATGGACACAGCAAATTATTTGCACCGCTCACTTTGGAGCTTCATGGCCGAAATAGAGCCCAACTTCACTTTAAGACTGAAGGAGTAGCCGAGGCCGCCTTAGGCGCATCGTGATTTTGACCAACTTCGGCTTGAGTTGCCAGAACTTAAAAGATATTTTCCACTCCCGGGGACTCTAAACTAACTCATGATGGCCTTGGTTTGCAGTGAAATGGGCACAGCATAACTTTTTGAACGCTCACTTTCGAGCTTCTGGGCCAAAATATACAGCCACTACACTTTAAGACTGAAAGAGTAGCCGAGACCGCCTTACGCGCATCGTCATTTTGACCAACTTTGGCTCGAGTTCCCAGGAAACGGAGAATATTTTGCGGTACCGGGGACTCTAAAGTAACTCCTGATTGCCTTGGTTTGCATTGAAATGGAGAGAGCGAAACTTTTTCAACGCTCCCCTTCGGGCTTCTGAGCCGAAATATAGCCCCACTTCAGTTTAAGACTGAAAGAGTAGCCGAGACCGTCTTAGCGCATCGTGATTTTGACCAACTTCGGCTCGATTTCCCGAAACTTCGGGGATATATTCAAGTTGCAAGGACTCTAAACTAACCCCTGATGGCCTTGGTCTGCAGTGAAATGGACACAGCAAATTTTTTAGAACGGTTACTTTCGAAATTCGGGGCCGAAATATAGCCCCACTTCACTTTAAGACTGAAAGAGTAGCCGAGACCGCCTTAGACGCATCGTGATTTTGACCAACTTCGGCTTGAGTTGTCAGAACTTAAGGGATATTTTTTAGTCCCGCGGACTCTAAACTAACTCATGATGGCCTTGGTTTTCAGTTAAATTGAGGGAGCAAAACTTTTTGAACGCTCACTTTCGAGCTTCTGGGCCGAAATATACAGCCACGTCACTTTAAGACTAAAAGAGTAGCCGAGACTGCTTTACGAGCATCGTGATTTTTACAAACTTCGGCTCGATTTCCCGGGACTTGGGGGATATTTTGATGTCCCGGACACCGCAAACAATCTGCTAATGTGGCTTGGTTTGCGGTGAAATGGACACAGCAAAACTTTTTGAACTTTCACTTTCGAGCTTCTGGGCCGAAATATAGCCCCAGTTCACTTTAAGAATCAAAGAGTAGCCGAGACCGCCTCACGCGCATCGTGATTTTGACAAAACTCGGCTCGATTTCCCCGAACTTGCGCGATATTTTCCAGTCCCGAGGAGTCTAAACTAACTCCTGATGGCCTTGGTTTTCAGTGAAAGGAACACAGCAAAGCTTTTTGAACTTTCATTTTCTAGCTTCTCGGCCGAAATATAGCCCCAGTTCACTTTAAGAATCAAAGAGTAGCCGAGAACGCCTTACGCGCATCGTGATTTTGACAAAACTCGGCTCGATTTCCCCGAACTTGCGCGATATTTTCCAGTCCCGAGGAGTCTAAACTAACTCCTGATGGCCTTGGTTTTCAGTGAAAGGAACACAGCAAAGCTTTTTGAACTTTCATTTTCTAGCTTCTCGGCCGAAATATAGCCCCAGTTCACTTTAAGAATCAAAGAGTAGCCGAGACCGCCTTACGCGCATCGTGATTTTGACAAAACTCGGCTCGATTTCCCCGAACTTGGGCGATATTTTCCAGTCCCGAGGAGTCTAAACTAACTCCTGATGGCCTTGGTTTGCAGTGAAATGAAGACAGCAAAGCTTTTTGAACTTTCATTTTCTAGCTTCTCGGCCGAAATATAGCCCCAGTTCACTTTAAGAATCAAAGAGTAGCCGAGAACGCCTTACGCGCATCGTGATTTTGACAAAATTCGGCTCGATTTCCCCAAACTTGGGCGATATTTTCCAGTCCCAAGCAGTCTAAACTAACTCCTGATGGCCTTGGTTTGCGGGGAAATGAACAAGGTAACACTTTTTGAACGCTTATTTTCGAGCTTCTGGGATAAAATATAGCCCCACTTCACTTTAAGACTGAAAGAGTAGGCGAGACCGCCTTACGCGCATCGTGATTTTGAGCAACTTCCGCTCGATTTTCTAGAATTTTGGCGATATTTTCAAGTCCCGGGGACTCTAAACTAACTCCTGATAGCCTTGGTTTGATGTGAAATGGACGGAGGAAAACTTTTTGAACGCTCAGTTTCGAGCTTCTGGGCCGAAATACTACCGTACTTCACTTTAAGACTGAAATAGTAGCCGAGACCTCTTTACGAGCATCGTGATTTTGACCCAGTTCAGCTCGATCTCCCGTAACTTGGGGGATATTTTCCAGTCCGGGGGACTTTAAACTAACTCCTGATGGCCTTGGTTTGCAGTTACATGCACAAAGCGTAACTTTTTAAAGGTTCACTTTCGAGCTTCTGGGCCGAAATATAGCAACACTTTACTTTAAGACTGAAAGAGTAGCCGAGACCGTCTTACGCGCATCGTGACTTTGACCAACTTCCGTTCGATTTCCCTGAACTTCGGGGATATATTCCAGTCCCAGGGACTCTAAACTAACGGCTTATTGCGTTGGTTTGCAGTGAAATGGACACAGCACATTTTTTTGAACGCTCACTTTGGAGCTTCTGGGCCGAAATATAGCCCTACTTCACTTTAAGACTGAAAGAGTAGCCGAGACCGCCTTACGCGCATTGTAATTTTGACCAACTTCGGCTCGCTTTTCCAGAAGTTGGCGAATATTTTCAATTCCCGGGGAAGCTAAACTAACTTCCGATGGCCTTAGTTTGCAGTGAAATGGACACAGCAAGACTTTTTGAACGCTCACTTTCGAGCTTATGGCTCGAAATATAGCCCCACTTAACTTTAAGACTGAAAGAGTAGCCGAGACCGCCTTACGCGCATCGTGATTTTGGGATACTTCGGCTCGATTTCCCGGAAATAGGGGGATATTTTCCAGTCCCGGGGACTCTAAACTAACTCCTGATGGCCTTGGTTTCCAGTGAAATGGACACAGGAACACTTTTTGAACGCGCACTTTCGAGCTTGCTGGCCGAAATATAGCCCCACTTCACTTTAAGACTGAAAGAGTAGCCGGGACCGCCTTACGCGCATGGTAATTTTGTCGACCTTCGGCTTGATTTCCTGGGACTTGGGGGATATTTTCCAGTCCCGGAAGCTCTAACCTAACTCCTGAATGCCTTGGTTTTTAGTGAAATGGACACAGGTAAAAGGAGCGCACGCTCGGTTTCCAGGTTGTAGGCCGAAATATAGCCCTACTTTATTTTAAGACTGAAAGTGTACACGAAACCGCCTTAAGCGCATCGAAATTTTTAGCCACTATGGCTCGATATGCCAAAACTTGGGGGATATTTTCCAGTCCCGGGGACTCTAACCTTACTCTTGCTGGCCTTAGTTTTCAGTAAAATGGTCACAGGTAACAGGAGCGCACGCTCGGTGTCGAGCTTCTAGGCCGAAATGTAGCCCCAGTTCATTTTAAGACTGAAAGAGTAAACGAAACTGCCGTACGCCTATCGTAATTTTAAGAAAGTATGGCTATATTGCCGAAACTTGGAGGAGAGCTTCCAGTCTCCAGGATTCTAAACTATCTCCTGATGGACTTAGTTCTTAGTGAAATGGACACAGGTAAAAGGAGCGCACGCTCGGTGTCGAGCTTGTAGAACCGAAATATAGCCCCACTTCATTTTCGGAGTAAACGAGTAGCCGAGACCGCCTTACGCGCATCGTGATTTTGAGCATCTTTGGCTCGATTTGCCGGAATTCGGGCAATATTTTCCAGTCCCGAGGACTCTATGTTAACTCCTGATGAACTTACTTTTCAGTGATATGTACACAGGCAAAAGGAGCGCACGCTCGGTGTTGAGCTTCTCGGCCGAAATATAGCCCCACTTCATTTTAAGACTGAAAGAGTAGCCGAGACCGCCTTACGCGCATCGTGATTTTGAGCAACTTTGGCTCGATCTGCCAGAATTTGGGAAATATTTTCCAGTCCCAAGGACTCTAAACTAACTCCTGATGGCCTAAGATGTCAGTGAAATGGACACAGGTAAAATTAGCGCACGCCCGGTCTCGAGCTTCTAGGTCGAAATATAGCCCCCCTTAATTTTAAGACTGAAAGAGTAGCCGAGACCGCCTTACGCGCATCGTGATTTTGGGCCACTTTTGCTCGATTTCCCGCAAGTTGGCGAATAATTTAAAGTCCCGGGGACGCTAAACTAACTCCCGATGACCTTGGTTTGCAGTTTAATGAACACAGCAAAACATTCTGAACGCTCACCTTCGAGCTTCAGTGCCGCATTATAGTCCTACTTAAATTTAAGGCTGAAAGAATAACCGAGAGCCCGTTACGCGCATCGTAATTTTCGTCAACTTCGGCGCCATTTCCTGGAACTTGGAGAATATTTTCCAGTTTCGGGGACTCTAAACTAACTCCTGATTGCCTTGGTTTGCAGTCAAATGGACACAGCAAAACTTTTTGAACGCTCACATTCGAGCTTGTGGGCCTAAATATAGCCACACTTCACTTTAAGACTGAAACAGTAGCCGAGACCGCGTTACGCGCATCGCGATTTTGAGGAACTTCTGCTCGCTTTCCTGGAACTTGGGGAATATTTTCCAGTCCCGGGGACTCTAAACTAACTCCTGATGACCACGGTTTGCAGTCAAATTGACACAGCACAAGTTTTTGAACGAACACTTTCGAGCTTTTAGGCCGAAATATAGTCCCACATCACTTACGACTTAAAGAGTAGCCGAGACCGGCGTGCGCGCATCCTGATTTTGACCAACTTCGGGTCGATATTCCGGAACTTGGGGGATATTTTCCAGTCCCAGGGACTCTAAACTAACTCTTGATGGCCTTGGTTTGCAGTGAAATGGAGACAGCAAAACTTTTTGAACGCTCACCTTCAAGCTTCTGGGCCGAAATATAGCCCACTTTACTTTAATACTGAAAAAGTAGCCGAGACCGCCTTACGCGCATCGTGATTTTGACAAACTTCGGGTAGATTTCCCGGAACTTGCGGGATATTTTCAAGTCCCTTGGACGCTAAACTAGGTACCGATGGCCTTGTTTTCCAGTAAAATAGACACAGCAAAGCTTTTTGAAGGCTCATTTTCGAGCTTGTGGGCCGAAATATAGCCATACTTCACTTTAAGACTGAAACAGTAGCCGAGACCACGTTTCGCGCATCGTGATTTTGATCAACTTCGGCTCGATATCCTGGAACTTGCGAAATATTTTCCAGTCCCGGGGACTCTAAAGTAACTCGTGCTGGTCTTGGTTTGCAGTGAAACAGAAAGAGAAAAAGTTTTCGAACGCATACTTTCCAGCTTCTGGACCGAAATAGAACCCCACTTCACTTGAAGACTGAAAGAGTAGCCGAGACCGCCTTACATGCATGGTGATTTTGAGCAACTTCGGCTCGATTTGCCGGAACTAAGGGCATATATTCCAGTTCTGAGGACTCTAAACTAATTCCTGATGGCCTTGGTTTGCAGTAAAATGGAGCCAGCAAAACTCTTTGAACGCTCAATTTCGAGCTCTGGGCCAAAATATAGCCCCCATTATTTTAACACTGAAAGAGTAGCCGAGACCGCCTTACGTGCATCGTGATTTTGACAAATATCGGGTTGATTTCTCGGAACTTGGGGGATATTTTCCAGTCCCGGGCACTCCCAACTAACTCCTGCTTGTCTTGGTTTGCAGTGAAATGGACACAGCGAAAGTTTTTGAATGCTCACTCTCGAGCTTCTGGGCCGAAATAGAGCCCCATTTTACTTTAAGACTGAAAGAGTAGGCGAGACCGGCTTGAGCGAATCGTGATTTTGACCAATTTCGCGTTTATTTACGAAACTTGGGGGATATATTCCAGTCAAAGGGACTCTACAGTAACTCCTGATGGCCTTGGTTTTCAATGAAATAGACAGAGCACAACTTTGGAGCTCTGGGCAGAAATATAGCCCCACTTTACTTTAAGACTGAAAGGGTAGATGAAACCGCCTTACGCGCATCGTAATTTTGACGAACTTCCAATGGATTTCCCGGAACTTGGGGGATATTTTGCAGTCCCTTGGACGCTAAACTAAGTCCTGATGGCCTTGTTTTGAAGTAAAATGGACACAACAAAACTTTTTGAACGCTCACTTTCTAGCTTGTGGGCCGAAATATAGCCACACTTCACTTTAGGACTGACACAGTAGCCGAGACCACGTTACGCGCATCATGAATTTGATCAACTTCGGCTCGATTTCCCGGGACTTGGGGGATATTCTCCAGTCCCGGGGCCTCTAAACTAACTTCTGATGGGCTTGGTTTGTACTGAAAGTGACAGAGCAAAACTTTTTAAACACTCACTTTCGAGCTTCTGGGCCGAAATATAGCCCCACTTCACTTTAAGACTGAAAGAGTAGCCGAGACCACCTTACGCACATCGTGATTTTGACCAACTTCGGCTGGATTTACCGGAACTTGGGTGATATTTTCCAGTCCCGAGGACTCTTAAGTAACCCCTGATAGCCTTGGTTTGCATTGAATTGGATACAGCAAAACTTTTTGAACGCTCACTTTTGAGCTTCTGGGCCGAAATATAGCCCCACTTCACTTTAAGACTGAAAGAGTAGCCGAGACCGTCTTACGCGCATCGTGATTTTGACCAACGTCTTCTAGATTTTCCGGAACTTGGGAAATACATTCCACTCCCGGGGACTCTAAACTAACTACTGATAGCCTTGGTTTGCAGTGAAATAGACACAGTAATTTTTTTTGAGCTTTGAGCTTGTGGGCCGAAATAGAGCCCCACTACACTTTAAGACTGAAGGAGTAGCCGACACTGCCTTAAGCGCAGCCTGATTTTGACCAACTTCGGCTCGATTTGCCGGAACTTGGGGGATATTTTCCAGTCCCGGGGACTCTAAACTAACTCCTGATTGTCTTGGTTTTCAGTGAAATGGACACAGCGAAACTTTTTGAACGCTCACTCTCGAGCTTCTGGACCGAAATATAGCCCCACTTTACTTTAAGACTGAAAGAGTAGCCGAGACCGTCTTGCGGAAACCGTGATTTTGACCAACTTCGGGTCGGTTTCCCGGAACTTGGGGGATATATTCCATTTCCGCGGCCTCTAAACTAACTCCTGATGGCCTTGGTTTTCAGTGAAATGGACAAAGGAAAGCTTTTTGAACACTCTCTTTGTAGCTTCTGGGCCGAAATAGAATCCCACTTCACTTTCAGACTGAAACAGTAGCCGAGACCGCCTCACGCGCATCGTGAGTTAGACCAAGTTCAGCTCGATTTCACGCAACTTTTGGGATATTTTCCAGTCCGGGTGACTCTAAACTAACTCCGGTTGGCCTTGGTTTGCACTGAAATGCGCACAGCATAAATTTTTGAACGCCCACTTTGGAGCTTCTGGGCCGAAATATAGGCACACTTGACTTTAAGACTGAAACAGTAGCTGAGACCGCATTGCGCGCATCGTGATTTTGATCAACTTCGGCTCGCTTTCCCGGAACTTGGGGAATATTTTCCATTCCCGGGGACCCTAAACTAAGTCCTCATGGCCTTGTTTTGAAGTGAAACGTACACAGCAAAACTTTCTAGCTTGTGGGCCGAAATATACGCACACTTGACTTTAAGACTGAAACAGTAGCCGAGACCACGTTACGCGCATCATGAATTTGATCAACTTCGGCTCCAATTCCCGGGATTTTGGGGATATGTTCCAGTCCCGGGGACTCTAAACTAACTCCTGATGGCCTGCGTTTGCATTGAAATAGACACAGCACAATTTTTTGAACGCACACTTTCGAGATTCTGGGCCGAAATATAGCCCCACTTCACTTAAGACTGAAAGAGTAGCCGAGACCGCCTTGGTCGCATCGTGAGTTTGACAAACTTCCGGTCGATATTCCGGAACTTGGGCGATTTTTCCAGTCGCAGGAACTCTAAACTTACTCCTCATGGCCTTGGTTTGTAGTGAAAGGGACAGAGCAAAACTTTTTGAACGCTCACCTTCGATCTTCCTGGCCGAAAAAAAGCCCCACTTTACTTTAAGACTTAAAGAGTAACCGAGACCACGTTACGTGCATTGTGATTTTGACAAACTTCGGGTGGATCTCCCGGAACTTGGGGAACATTTTCCAGTCCCTTGGACGCTAAACTAAGTCCTGATGGCCTTGTTTTGCAGTGAAATGGACACAGCAAAACTTTTTGAACGCCCAGTTTCGAGCTTGTGGGCCGAAATATAGGCACACTTTACTTTAAGACAGAAAGAGTAGCCGAGATTACTTTAGGGGCATCGTGATTTTGACCAACCTCGGCTCAATTTCCCGGACTTAGGGGCATATTTTCTTTTCCCGGGGACGCTAAATTAACTCCTGATGGCCTTGGTTTGCAGTGAAATGAACACAGCAAAACTTTTTGAACGCTCACTTTCGGGCTTCTCGCCCGAAATATAGCCCCACTTCACTCAAAGACTGAAAGAGTAGCCGACACTACCTTACGCAAATCGTGATTTTGACCAACTTCGGCTCGATTTCCCGGAAGTTGAGGGGATATTTTCCAGTCCCGGGGACTCTAAACTAGCTCCTGATGGCTTTGGTTTGCAGTCAAATAAACACAGGGAAACTTTTTGAGCGCTCACTTTCAAGCTCCTGGCCAGGAATAAAGCCTCACTTCACTTTAAGACTGAAACAGTAAGCGAAACCACCTAACTCGCACCGTGATTTTGACCAACTTCGGCTAAATTTCCCTGAACTTGGGGGGATATTTTCCAGTCCCGAAGACTCTTAAGTAACCCCTGATGGCCTTGGTTTGCATTGAAATGGATACAGCAAAACGTTTTGAAGCTCACTTTTGAGTTTCTGGGCCGAAATATAGCCCCACTTCACTTTAAGACTGAAAGACTAGCCAAGACAATCTTGCGCGCATCGTGATTTTGACCAACGTCTTCTCGTTTTTCCGGAACTTGGGAAATATATTGCAGTCCCGGGGACTCCAAACTAACTCCTGATAGCCTTGGTTTGCAGTGAAATGGACACAGCAAATTTTTTGCAGCGCTCACTTTGGAGCTTCTGGGCCGAAATAGAGCCCCACTTCACTTTAAGACTGAAAGAGTAGCCGAGGCCGCCTTAGGCGCATCGTGATTTTGACCAACTTCGGCTTGAGTTGCCAGAACTTAAAAGATATTTTCCACTCCCGGGGACTCTAAACTAACTCATGATGGCCTTGGTTTTCAGTGAAATTGAGAGAGGAAAACTTTTTGAACGCTCACTTTCGAGCTTCTGGACCGAAATATAGCCCTGCTTCTCTTTCAGACTCAAAGAGTAGCCGGGACCGCCTTACGCGAATCGTTATTTTGACCAACTTCGTCTCGATTTCGCGGAACTTGGAGGATATTTTCAAGTTCCGGGGACTGTAAACTACTTCCTGAGGGCCTTGCTTTGCAGTGAAATGGGCAGAGCATAACTTTTTGAACGCTCACTATCGAGCTTCTGGGCCGAAATATACAGCCACGTCACTTTAAGACTAAAAGAGTAGCCGAGACTGCTTTAGGCGCATCGTGATTTTGACAAACTTCGGCTCAATTTCCCGGAACTTGGGGGATATTTTTGATGTCCCGGACACTGTAAACAATCTGCTGATGTGGCTTGGTTTGCGGTGAAATGGACACAGCAAAACTTTTTGAACTTTCACTTTCGAGCTTCTGGGCCGAAATATAGCCCCAGTTCACTTTAAGAATCAAAGAGTAGACGAGACCGCCTTACGCGCATCGTGATTTTGACAAACTTCGGCTCGATTTCCCCGAACTTTGGCGATATTTTCCAGTCCCGAGGAGTCTAAACTAACTCCTGATGGCCTTGGTTTGCAGTGAAATGAACAAGGTAACACTTTTTGAACGCTTATTTTCGAGCTTCTGGGATGAAATATAGCCCCACTTCACTTTAAGACTCAAAGAGTAGGCGAGACCGCCTTACGCGCATCGTGATTTTGAGAAACTTCCGCTCGATTTTCTAGAATTTTGGCGATATTTTCAACTCCCGGGGACTCTAAACTAACTCCTGATGGCCTTGGTTTGATGTGAAATGGACGCAGGAAAACTTTTTGAACGCTCAGTTTCGAGCTTCTGGGCCGAAATACAACCGTACTTCACTTTAAGACTGAAATAGTAGCCGAGACCTCCTTACGAGCATCGTGATTTTGACCCAGTTCAGCTCGATCTCCCGGAACTTGGGGGATATTTTCCAGTTCGGGGGACTTTAAACTAACTCCTGATCGCCTTGGTTTGCAGTTAAATGCACAAAGCGTAACTTTTTAGAGGTTCACTTTCGAGCTTCTGGGCCGAAATATAGCCCCACTATATTTTAAGACTGAAAGAGTAGCCGAGACCGTCTTACGAGCATCGTGATTTTGACATACTTCCGTTGGATTTCCCGGAACTTCGGGGATATATTCCAGTCCCGGGGACTCTAAACTAACTGCTGATGGCCTTGGTTTGCATTTAAATGGACACGGGAAAACTTTTTGAACGCTCATTTTCGAGCTTATGGCTCGAAATATAGCCCCACTTAACTTTAAGACTGAAAGAGTCGCCGAGACCGCATTACGCGCATCGTGATTTTGGGATACTTCGGCTCGAATTCCCGGAAATAGGGGGATATTTTCCAGTCCCGGGGACTCTAAACTAACTCCTGATGGCCTTGGTTTCCAGTGAAATGGACACAGGAACACTTTTTGAACGCGCACTTTCGAGCTGGCTGGCCGCAATATAGCCCTACCTCTTTTTAAGACTGAAAGAGTAGGCGGGAGCGCCTTACGCGCATTGTGATTTTGAGGATCCTCGGCTCGATCTGGCGAAACTTGGGAGATATTTTCCAGTCCCAAAGTCTCTAAACTCACTCCTGATTGTCTATGATGTGAGTGAAATAGACACAAAAATTTTTGAACCCTTACTTTCGAGCTTCTGGAGTTAAATCTAAGCCCACTTTACCTTAAGACTCAAAGAGTAGCCGAGACCCCCTTAAGCGCATGGTGATTTTGAGTAACTTCGGGTGGATTTCCCGTAACTTGGGGGATATTTCCAGTTCCTTTGACGCTAAACTAAGTCGTGATGGCCTTGTTTTCCAGTGAAATGGAGACAGCAAAACTTTTTAAACACTCAGTTTCCAGCTTCTAGGCCGAAATATTGCCCCAATTCACTTTAAGACTGAAAGAGTAGCCGAGACCGCCGTACGCGCGTCGTGATTTTGACTAACTTCGGTTAAATTTCCCGGAACTTGGGGGATATTTTCCAGTCCCGGGGACTCTAAACTGACCCCCGACGTCCTTGGTCTGCAGTAAAATGGACACAGCAAAACTTTTTGAACGCTCACTTTTGAGCTTTTGGGCCGAATATAGCTCCACTTCACTTTAAGAGTGAAAGAGTAGCCGAGACCGCCTTACGCCCATCGTAATTTTGACCAACTTCGGCTCGATTTCCCGGAACTTGGGGGATATTTTCCAGTCCCGCGGACTCTAAAGTAACTCCTGATGGCCTTGCTCTGGAGTGAAATGGACACAGCACAACTTTTTGAACGCTCACTTTCGAGCTTCTGGGGGGAAATATTGCCCCAGTTGACTTTAAGAATGAAAGAGTAACCGGGACCGCCTTACGCGCATCGTGATTTCGACCAACTTTGGCTCGATTTCCCGGAAAATGGGGGATATTTTCCGGTACCGGGGACTCTAAAGTAACTCCAGATTTCATCGGTTTGCAGTGAAATAGACACAGCACAACTTTTTGAACGCTCACTTTTGAGCTTCTGGGCCGAAGCATAGCCCTACTTCACTTTAAGACTGAAAGACTAGCCGTGACCGCCTTACGCGCATCGTGATTTTGGGCTACGTAGGCTCGATTTCCCGGAACATGGGAGATAATTCCCAGTCCCAGGCACTCTAAGCTAATTCCTGATGGCCTTGGTTTTCAGTGAAATGGACACAGCGAAACTTTTTGAACGTTCACTTTCGAGCGTCTGGGCCGAAATATAGCCCAACTTCACTTTAAGACTGAAAGAGTAGCCGGGACCGCCTTACGCGCATGCTAATTTTCGCGAACTTCGGCTTGATTTCCTGGGACTTGGGGGATATTTTCCAGTCCCGGAAGCTCTAAACTAACTCCTGAATGCCTTGGTTTTTAGCGAAATGGACACAGGTAAAAGGAGCGCACGCTCGGTTTCCAGGTTGTAGGCCGAAATATAGCCCCACTTTATTTTAAGACTGAAAGTGTACACGAAACCGCTTTAAGCGCATCGAAATTTTTAGCCACTATGGCTCGATATGCCAAAACTTGGTGGATAGTTTCCAGTCCCGGGCACTCTACCCTAACTCTTGATGGCCTTAGTTTTCAGTAAAATGGTGACAGGTAACAGGAGCGCACGCTCGGTGTCGAGCTTCTAGGCCGAAATGTAGCCCCAGTTCATTTTAAGACTGAAAGAGTAAACCAAACTGCCGTACACCTATCGTAATTTTAAGAAAGTATGGCTCAATTTGCCGAAACTTGGAGGTTAGCTTCCAGTCTCGAGGATTCTAAACTATCTCCTCATGGACTTAGTTCTTAGTGAAATGGACACAGGTAAAAGGAGACCACGCTCGGTGTGGAGCTTGTAGAACCGAAATATAGCCCCACTTCATTTTCGGAGTAAACGAGTAGCCGAGACCGCCTTACGCGCATCGTGATTTTGAGCATCTTTGGCTCGATTTGCCGGAATTCGGGCAATATTTTCCAGTCCCCAGGACTCTATGTTAACTCATGATCAACTTAGTTTTCAGTGATATGTACACAGGCAAAAGGAGCGCACGCTCGGTGTTGAGCTTCTCGGCCGAAATATAGCCCCACTTCATTTTAAGACTGAAAGAGTAGCCGAGACCGCCTTCCGCGCATCGTGATTTTGAGCAACTTTGGCTCGATCTGCCAGAATTTGGGAAATATTTTCCAGTCCCAAGGACTCTAAACTAACTCCTGATGGCCTAAGATGTCAGTGAAATGGACACAGGTAAAATTAGCGCACGCCCGGTCTCGAGCTTCTAGGTCGAAATATAGCCCCCCTTAATTTTAAGACTGAAAGAGTAGCCGAGACCGCCTTACGCGCATCGTGATTTTGGGCCACTTTTGCTCGATTTCCCGGAAGTTGGCGAATAATTTAAAGTCCCGGGGACGCTAAACTAACTCCCGATGACCTTGGTTTGCAGTTTAATGAACACAGCAAAACATTCTGAACGCTCACCTTCGAGCTTCAGTGCCGCAATATAGCCCTACTTAAATTTAAGACTGAAAGAATAATCGAGAGCCCGTTACGCGCATCGTAATTTTCATCAACTTCGGCGCCATTTCCTGGAACTTGGAGAATATTTTCCAGTTCCGGGGATTCTAAACTAACTCCTGATTGCCTTGGTTTGCAGTCAAATGGACACAGCAAAACTTTTTGAACGCTCACTTTCGAGCTTGTGGGCCTAAACATAGCCCCACTTCATTTTAAGACTGAAAGAGTAGCCGAGACCGCCTTACGAGCATCGCGATTTTGAGCAACTTTGGCTCGATCTGCCAGAATTTGGGAAATATTTTCCAGTCCCAAGGACTCTAAACTAACTCCTGATGGCCTAAGATGTCAGTGAAATGGACACAGGTAAAATTAGCGCACGCCCGGTCTCGAGCTTCTAGGTCGGAATATAGCCCCCCTTAATTTTAAGACTGAAAGAGTAGTCGAGACCGCCTCACGCGCATCGTGATTTTGGGCCAGTTTTGCTCGATTTCCCGCAAGTTGGCGAATAATTTAAAGTCCAGGGGACGCTAAACTAACTCCCGATGACCTTGGTTTGCAGTTTAATGAACACAGCAAAACATTCTGAACGCTCACCTTCGAGCTTCAGTGCCGCAATATAGCCCTACTTAAATTTAAGACTGAAAGAATAATCGAGAGCCCGTTACGCGCATCGTAATTTTCATCAACTTCGGCGCCATTTCCTGGAACTTGGAGAATATTTTCCAGTTCCGGGGATTCTAAACTAACTCCTGATTGCCTTGGTTTGCAGTCAAATGGACACAGCAAAACTTTTTGAACGCTCACTTTCGAGCTTGTGGGCCTAAACATAGCCACACTTCACTTTAAGACTGAAGCAGTAGCCGAGACCGCGTTACGCGCATCGTGATTTTGAGCAACTTCTGCTCGCTTTCCTGGAACTTGGGGAATATTTTGCAGTCCCTGGGACTCTAAACTAACTCCTGATGGCCATGGTTTGCAGTGAAATTCACACAGCACAAGTTTTTGAACGAACACTTTCGAGCTTTTAGGCCGAAATATAGTCCCACATCACTTACGACTTAAAGAGTAGCCGAGACCAGCGTGCGCGCATCGTGATTTTGACCAACTTCGGGTCGATATTCCGGAACTTGGGAGATATTTTCCAGTCCCAGGGACTCTAAACTAACTCTTGATTGCCTTGGTTTGCAGTGAAATGGAGACAGGAAAACGTTTTGAACGCTCACCTTCAAGCTTCTGGGCCGAAATATAGCCCACTTTACTTTAATACTGAAAAAGTAGCCGAGACCGCCTTACGCGCATCGTGATTTTGACAAACGTCGGGTGGATTTCCCGGAGCTTGGGGGATATTTTCCAGTCTCTTGGACGCTAAACTAGGTGCCGATGGCCTTGTTTTGCAGTGTAATGGACCCAGAAAAGCTTTTTGAAGGCTCACTTTTGAGGTTGTGGGCCAAAATATAGCCATTCTTCACTTTAAGACTGAAACAGTAGCCGAGACCACGTTTCGCGCATCGTGATTTTGATCAACTTCGGCTCGATTTCCCGGAACTTGCGAAATATTTTCCAGTCCCGGGGACTCTAAACTAGCTCGTGCTGGTCTTGGTTTGCAGTGAAACGGAAAGAGAAAAAGTTTTTGAACGCATACTTTCGAGCTTCTGGGCCGAAATATAGCCCCACTTCACTTTAAGACTGAAAGAGTAGCCGAGAACGCCTTACGTGCATCGTGATTTTGAGCAACTTCGGCTCGATTTGCCGGAACTAAGGGGATATATTCCAGTTCTGAGGACTCTAAACTAATTCCTGATGGCCTTGTTTTGCAGTAAAATGGAGCCAGCAAAACTTTTTGAACGCTCAATTGCGAGCTTCTGGGCCAAAATATAGCCCCCCATTACTTTAACACTAAAAGAGTAGCCGAGACCGCCTTACGTGCATCGTGATTTTGACAAACTTCGGGTTGATATCCCGGAACTTGGGGGATATTTTCCAGTCCCGGGGACTCTCAACTAACCCCTGCTTGTCTTGGTTTGCAGTGAAATGGACACAGCGAAAGTTTTTGAACGCTCACTCTCGAGCTTCTGGGCCGAAATAGAGCCCCATTTTACTTTAAGACTGAAAGAGTAGGAGAGCCGTCTTGAGCGAATCGTGATTTTGACCAATTTCGCGTTTATTTCCCGAAACTTGGGGGATATATTCCAGTCAAAGGGACTCTACAGTAACTCCTGATAGCCTTGGTTTTCATTGAAATGGACAGAGCACAACTTTGGAGCTCCTGGGCAGAAATATAGCCCCACTTTACTTTAAGACTGAAAGAGTAGATGAGACCGCCTTACGCGCATCGTAATTTTGACGACCTTCGAATGGATATCCCGGAACTTCGGGGATATTTTGCAGTCCTTTGGACGCCAAACTAAGTCCTGATGGCCTTGTTTTGAAGTAAAATGGACACAACAAAACTTTTTGAACGCTCACTTTCTAGCTTGTGGGCCGAAATATAGCCACACTTCACTTTAGGACTGCCACAGTAGCCGAGACCACGTTACGCGCATCATGAATTTGATCAACTTCGGCTCGATTTTCCGGGACTTGGGGGATATTCTCCAGTCCCGGAGCCTCTAAACTAACTTCTGATGGCCTTGGTTTGCACTGAAAGTGACAGAGCAAAACTTTTTAAACACTCACTTTCGAGCTTCTGGGCCGAAATATAGCCCCACTTCACTTTAAGACTAAAAGAGTAGCCGAGACCACCTTACGCACATCGTGATTTTGACCAACTTCGGCTGGATTTACCGTAACTTGGGGGATAGTTTCCAGTCCCGAGGACTCTTAAGTAACCCCTGATGGCCTTGGTTTGCATTGAAATGGATACAGCAAAACTTTTAGAACGCTCACTTTTGAGCTTCTGGGCCGAAATATAGCCCCACTTCACTTTAAGACTGAAAGAGTAGCCGAGACCGTCTTACGCGCATTGTGATTTTGACCAACGTCTTCTAGATTTTCCGGAAGTTGGGAAATATATTCCATTTCCGCGGGCTCTAAACTAACTCCTGATAGCCTTGGTTTTCAGTGAAATGGACAAAGGAAAGCTTTTTGAACACTCTCTTTGTAGCTTCTGGGCCGAAATAGAATCCCACTTCACTTTCAGACTGAAACAGTAGCCGAGACCGCCTCACGCGCATCGTGAGTTAGACCAAGTTCAGCTCGATTTCACGCAACTTTTGGGATATTTTCCAGGCCGGGGGACTCTAAACTAACTCCGGATGGCTTTGGTTTGCACTGAAATGCGCACAGCATAAATTTTTGAACGCCCACTTTGGAGCTTCTGGGCCGAAATATAGCCCCACTTCACGTTAAGACTGAAAGAGTAGCCGAGATCGCCTTACGCCCATCGTGATTTTGACCATTTTCGGATCGATTTCTCGGAACTTGGGGAACATTTTCCAGTCCCAGGGACTCTAAACTAACTCCTGATCGCCTTGCTTTGCATTGAAATGGACACAGCAAAACTTTTTGAACGCTCACTTTGGAGCTTGTGGGCCGAAATATAGCCACACTTTACTTTAAGACTGAAACAGTAGCCGAGACCGCATTGCGCGCATCGTGATTTTGATCAACTTCGGCTCGCTTTCCCGGAACTTGGGGAATATTTTCCAGTCCCGGGGACCCTAAACTAAGTCCTCATGGCCTTGTTTTGCAGTGAAACGTACACAGCAAAACTTTTTGAACGCTCACTTTCTAGCTTGTGGGCCGAAATATAGGCACACTTGACTTTAAGAGTGAAACAGTAGCCGAGACCACGTTACGCGCATCATGAATTTGATCAACTTCGGCTCCAATTCCCGGGACTTGGGGATATGTTTCAGTCCCGGGGACTCTAAACTAACTCCTGATGGCCTGTGTTTGCATTGAAATGGACACAGCACAATTTTGTGAACGCACACTTTCGAGATTCTGGGCCGAAATATAGCCCCACTTCACTTAAGACTGAAAGAGTAGCAAGACCACCTTGCTCTCATCGTGAGTTTGACAAACTTCCGGTCGATATTCCGGAACTTGGGCGATATTTTCCAGTCCCAGAAACTCTAAACTAACTCCTCATGGCCTTGGTTTGCAGTGAAATGGACAGAGCAAAACTTTTTGAACGCTCACCTTCGAGCTTCCTGGCCGAAATAAAGCCCCACTTTACTTTAAGACTTAAAGAGTAACCGAGACCACCTTACGCGCATTGCGATTTTGAAAAATTTCGGGTGGATCTCCCGGAACTTGGGGAATATTTTCCAGTCTCGGGGACCCTAAACTAACTTTTGATAGCTTTGGTTTGCAGTGAAATGCACACAGCAAAACTTTTTGAACGCTCAGTTTCGAGCTTCTGGACAGAAATATAGCCCCACTTCACTTTAAGACGGAAAGGGTAGCCGAGACCGCTTTGGGAGCATCGTGATTTTGACAAACTTCAGCTCGATTTACCGGAACCTGGGGAATATTTTCCAGTGCCAGGGACAGTAAACTAACTCGTGATGGCCTTGTTTTTCAGTCAAAGAACACAGCAAAACTTTTTGAACGCTCACTTTCGGGCTTCTGGGCCGAAATATAGCCCCACTTCACTTTAAGACTGAAACAGTAGCCGATACCCCATTTCGCGCATCGTGATTTTAATCAACTTCGGCTCGATTCCCCGGAACGTGGGCAATCTTTTTCAGTCCCGGGGACTCTAAACTAACCCCTGATGGCCTTGGTTTGCAGTGAAATGGACACAGCAAAACTTTGTGAACGCTCACTTTCGGGCTTCTGGCCCGAAATATAGCCCCACTTCACTTTAAGACAGAAAGAGTAGCCGAGACCACTTTAGGGGCATCGTGATTTTGACGAACCGCGGCTCAATTTCCCGGACCTTGGGGCATATTTTCTTGTCCCAGGGACGCTAAATTAACTCCTGATGGCCTTGGTTTGCAGTGAAATGAACACAGCAAGACTTTTTGAACGCTCACTTTCGGGCTTCTCGCCCGGAATATAGTCCCACTTCACTCTAAGACTGAAAGAGTAGCCGACACTACCTTACGCAAGTCGTGATTTTGACCAACTTCGGCTCGATTTCCCGGAAGTTGGGGGATATTTTCCAGTCCCGGGCACTCTAAACTAGCTCCTGATGGCTTTGGTTTGCAGTCAAATAAACACAGGGAAACTTTTTTAACGCTCACTTTCAAGCTCCTGGCCAGGAATAAAGCCTCACTTCACTTTAAGACTGAAACAGTAAGCGAGACCGCGTAACGCGCACCGTGATTTTGACTAACTTCGGCTAAATTTCCCTGAACTTGAGGGGATATTTTCCAGTCCCGAAGACTCTTAAGTAACCCCTGATGGCCTTCGTTTGCATTGAAATGGATACAGCAAAACTTTTTGAAGCTCACTTTTGAGCTTCTGGGCCGAAATATAGCCCCACCTCACTTTAAGACTGAAAGACTAGCCAAGATCGTCTTGCGCGCATCGTGATTTTGACCAACGTCTTCTCGATTTTCCGGAACTTGGGAAATATATTGCAGTCCCAGGGACTCTAAACTAACTCCTGATGGTCTTGGTTTGCAGTGAAATGGACACAGCAAATTTTCTGCAGCGCTCACTTTGGAGCTTCTGGGCCGAAATAGAGCCCCGCTTCACTTTAAGACTGAAAGAGTAGCCGAGGCCGCCTTAGGCGCATCGTGATTTTGACCAACTTCGGCTTGAGTTGCCAGAATTTAAAAGATATTTTCCAGTCCCGGGGACTCTAAACTAACTCATGATGGCCTTGGTTTTCAGTGAAATTGAGAGAGGAAAACTTTTTGAACGCTCACTTTGGAGCTTCTGGACCGAAATATAGCCCTACTTCACTTTCAGACTTAAAGAGTAGCCGAGACTGCCTTACGCGAATCGTTATTTTGACCAACTTCGTCTCGATTTCGCGGAACTTGGAGAATATTTTCCAGTTCTGGGGACTGTAAACTACTTCCTGAGGGCCTTGCTTTGCAGTGAAATGGGCACAGCATAACTTTTTGAACGCTCACTTTCGAGCTTCTGGGCCAAAATATACAGCCACGTCACTTTAAGACTAAAAGAGTAGCCGAGACTGCCTTACGCGCATCGTGATTTTCACAAACTTCGGCTCGATTTCCCGGAACTTGGGGGATATTTTGATGTCCCGGAGACTTTAAACTATCTCCTGATGTGGCTTGGTTCGCGGTGAAATGGACACAGAAAAACTTTTTGAATTTTCACTTTCGAGCTTCTGGGCCGAAATATAGCCCGAGTTCACTTTAAGAATGAAAGAATAGCGGAGACCGCCTTACGCGCATCGTGATTTTGATCAACTTTGGCTCGATTTCCCAGGAAATGGGGAATATTTTCCGGTACCGGGGACCCTAAAGTAACTCCTGATTCCCTTGGTTTGCACTAAAATGGAGAGAGCAAAACTTTTTCAACGCTTCCCTTTGGGCTTCTGAGCCGTAATATAGCCCTACTTCAGTTTAAGACTGAAAGAGTAGCCAAGACCGTCTTACGCGCATCGTGATTTTGACCAACTTCGGCTCGATTTCCCGAAACTTCGGGGATATATTGAAATTCCAAGGACTCTAAACTGATGGCCTTGGTCTGCAGTGAAATGGACACAGCAAATTTTTTTGAACGCTTACTTTCGAAATTCTGGGCCGAAATATGGCCCCACTTCACTTTAAGACTGAAATAGTTGCCGAGACCGCCTTAGACGCATCGTGATTTTGACCAACTTCGGCTTGAGTTGCCAGAACTTAAGGGATATTATTTAGTCCCGCGGACTCTAAACTAACTCATGATGGCCTTGGCTTTCAGTTATATTGAGAGAGCAAAACTTTTTGAACGCTCACTTTCGAGCTTCTGGGCCGAAATATACAGCCACGTCACTTTAAGACTAAAAGAGTAGCCGAGACTGCTTTACGCGCATCGTGATTTTGACAAACTTCGGCTCGATTTCCCGGAACTTGGGGGATATTTTGATGTGCCGGATACTGTAAACAATCTGCTGATGTGGCTTGGTTTACGGTGAAATGGACACAGCAAAACTTTTTGAACTTTCACTTTCGAGCTTCTGGGCCGAAATATAGCCCCAGTTCACTTTAAGAATCAAAGAGTAGCCGAGACCGCCTTACGCGCATCGTGATTTTGACAAAATTCGGCTCGATTTCCCCGAACTTGGGCGATATTTTCCAGTCCCGAGCAGTCTTAACTAACTTGTGATGGCCTTGGTTTGCAGTGAAATGAACAAGGTAACACTTTTTGAACGATTATTTTCGAGCTTCTGGGATAAAATATAACCCCACTTCACTTTAAGGCTGAAAGAGTAGGCGAGACCGCCTTACGCGCATTGTGATTTTGAGCAACTTCCGCTCGATTTTCTAGAATTTTGGCGATATTTTCAAGTTCCGGGGACTCTAAACTAACTCCTGATGGCCTTGGTTTGATGTGAAATGGACGCAGGAAAACTTTTTGAATGCTCAGTTTCGAGCTTCTGGGCCGAAATACAACCGTACTCCACTTTAAAACTGAAATAGTAGCCGAGACCTCATTACGAGCATCGTGATTTTGACCCAGTTCAGCTCGATTTCCCGGAACTTGGGGGATATTTTCCAGTCCGGGGGACTTTAAACTAACTCCTGATGGCCTTGGTTTGCAGTTAAATGCACAAAGCGTAACTTTTTAAAGGTTCACTTTCGAGCTTCTGGGCCGAAATATAGCCCCACTTTACTTTAAGACTGAAAGAGTAGCCGAGACCGTCTTAGGCGCATCGTGATTTTGACCAACTTCCGTTGGATTTCCCGGACCTTCGGGGATATATTCCAGTCCCGGGGACTCTAAACTAACTGCTGATGGCCTTGGTTTGCAGTGAAATGGACACAGCACATTTTTTTTGAACGCTCACTTTCGAGCTTCTGGGCCGAAATATAGCCCTACTTCACTTTAAGACTAAAAGAGTAGCCGAGACCGCCTTACGCGCATCGTAATTTTGACCAACTTCGGCTCGATTTCCCGGAAGTTGGCGAATATTTTCAATTCCCGCGGAAGCTAAACTAACTTCCGATGGCCTTAGTTTGCAGTTAAATGGACACGGCAAAACTTTTTGAACGCTCACTTTCGAGCTTATGGCTCGAAATATAGCCCCACTTAACTTTAAGACTGAAAGAGTAGCCGAGACCGCCTTACGCGCATCGTGATTTTGGGATACTTCGGCTCGATTTCCCGGAAATAGGGGGATATTTTCCAGTCCCGGGGACTCTAAACTAACTCCTGATGGCCTTGGTTTCCAGTGAAATGGACACAGGAACACTTTTTGAACGCGCACTTTCGAGCTTGCTGGCCGCAATATAGCCCTACTTCTTTTTAAGACTGAAAGAATAGGCGGGAGCGCCTTACGCGCATTGTGATTTTGAGGATCCTCGGCTCGATCTGGCGAAACTTGGGAGATATTTTCCAGTCCCAAAGTCTCTAAACTCACTCCTGATTGTCTAAGATGTGAGTGAAATAGACACAAAACTTATTGAACCCTTACTTTCGAGCTTCTGGAGTTAAATCTAAGCCCACTTTACCTTAAGACTGAAAGGGTAGCCGAGACCCCCTTAAGCGCATGGTGATTTTGACTAACATCGGGTGAATTTCCCGTAACTTGGGGGATATTTCCAGTTCCTTTGACGCTAAACTAAGTCGTGATGGCCTTGTTTTGCAGTGAAATGGAGACAGCAAAACTTTTTAAACACTCATTTTCGAGCTTCTGGGCCGAAATATTGCCCCTATTCACTTTAAGACTGAAAGAGTACCCAAGACCGCCGTACGCGCGTCGTGATTTTCACTAACTTCGGTTAAATTTCCCGGAACTTGGGGGATGTTTTCCAGTCCCGGGGACTCTAAACTGACCCCCGACGTCCTTGGTCTGCAGTAAAATGGACACAGCAAAACTTTTTGAACGCTCACTTTTGAGCTTCTGGGCCGAAATATAGCTCCACTTCACTTTAAGAGTGAAAGAGTAGCCGAGACCGCCTTACGCCCATCGTAATTTTGACCAACTTCGGCTCGATTTCCCGGAACTTGGGGGATATTTTCCAGTCCCGCGGACTCTAAAGTAACTCCTGATGGCCTTGCTCTCGAGTGAAATGGACACAGCACAACTTTTTGAACGCTCACTTTCGAGCTTCTGGGGGGAAATATTGCCCCAGTTGACTTTAAGAATGAAAGAGTAACCGGGACCGCCTTACGCGCATCGTGATTTTGACCAACTTTGGCTCGATTTCCCGGGAAATGGGGGATATTTCCCGGTGCCGGGGACTCTAAACTAACTCCTGATTTCATCGGTTTGCAGTGAAATGGACACAGCACAACTTTTTGAACGCTCACTTTTGAGCTTCTGGGCCGAAGCATAGCCCTACTTCACTTTAAGACTGAAAGACTAGCCGAGACCGCCTTACGCGCATCGTGATTTTGGGCTACGTAGGCTCGATTTCCCGGAACGTGGGAGATAATTCCCAGTCCCGGGCAGTCTAAACTAATTCCTGATGGCCTTGGTTTTCAGTGAAATGGACACAGCCAAACTTTTTGAACGTTCACTTTCAAACTTCGGGGCCGAAATATAGCCCCACTTCACTTTAAGACTGAAAGAGTAGCCGGGACCGCCTTACGCGCATGGTAATTTTGTCGAAATTCGGCTTGATTTCCTGGGACTTGGGGGATATTTTCCAGTCCCGGAAGCTCTAAACTAACTCCTGAATGCCTTGGTTTTTAGTGAAATGGACACAGGTAAAAGGAGCGCACGCTCGGTTTCCAGGTTGTAGGCCGAAATATAGCCCCTCTTTATTTTAAGACTGAAAGTGTACACGAAACCGCCTTAAGCGCATCGAAATTTTTAGCCACTATGGCTCGATATGCCAAAACTTGGGGGATAGTTTCCAGTCCCGAGGACTCTACCCTAACTCTTGATGGCCTTAGTTTTCAGTAAAATGGTGACAGGTAACAGGAGCGCACGCTCGGTGTCGAGCTTCTAGGCCGAAATGTAGCCCCAGTTCATTTTAATGACTGAAAGAGTAAACGAAACTGCCGTACGCCTATCGTAATTTTAAGAAAGTATGGCTCAATTTGCCGAAACTTGCAGGATAGCTTCTAGTCTCGAGGATTCTAAACTATCTCCTGATGGACTTAGCTCTTAGTGAAATGGACACAGGTAAAAGGAGAGCACGCTCGGTGTCGAGCTTGTAGAACCGAAATATAGCCCCACTTCATTTTCGGAGTAAACGAGTAGCCGAGACCGCCTTACGCGCATCGTGATTTTGAGCATCTTGGGCTCGATTTGGCGGAATTCGGGCAATATTTTCCAGTCCCGAGGACTTTATGTTAACTCCTGATGAACTTAGTTTCCAGTGATACGTACACAGTTAAAAGGAGCGCACGCTCGGTCTTCAGCTTCTCGGCCGAAATAAAGCCCCACTTCATTTTAAGACTGAAAGAGTAGCCGAGACCGCCTTACGCGCATCGTCATTTTGAGCAACTTTGGCTCGATCTGCCAGAACTTGGGAAATATTTTCCAGTCCCAAGGACTCAAACTAACTCCTGATGGCCTAAGATGTCAGTGAAATGGACACAGGTAAAATTAGCGCACGCCCGGTCTCGAGCTTCTAGGTCGAAATATAGCCCCCCTTAATTTTAAGACTGAAAGAGTAGTCGAGACCGCCTTACGCGCATCGTGATTTTGGGATCGTGATTTTGGGCCACTTTTGCTCGATTTCCCGCAAGCTGGCGAATAATTTAAAGTCCCGGGGACGCTAAACTAACTCCCGATGACCTTGGTTTGCAGTTTTATGAACACAGCAAAACATTCTGAACGCTCACCTTCGAGCTTCAGTGTCGCAATATAGCCCTACTTAAATTTAAGACTGAAAGAGTAATCGAGAGCCCGTTACGCGCATCGTAATTTTCATCAACTTCGGCGCCATTTCCTGGAACTTGGAGAATATTTTCCAGTTCCGGGGACTCTAAACTAACTCCTCATGGCCTTGGTTTGCAGTCAAATGGACACAGCAAAACTTTTTGAACGCTCACTTTCGAGCTTGTGGGCCTAAATATAGCCACACTTCACTTTAAGACTGAAACAGTAGCCGAGACCGCGTTACGCGCATCGTGATTTTGAGCAACTTCTGCTCGCTTTCCTGGAACTTGGGGAATATTTTCCAGTCCCGGAGACTCTAAACTAACTCCTGATGGCCATGGTTTGCAGTCAAATTCACACAGCACAAGTTTTTGAACGAACACTTTCCAGCTTTTAGGCCGAAATATAGTCCCACATCACTTACGACTTAACGAGTAGCCGAGACCGGCGTGCGCGCATCCTGATTTTGACCAACTTCGGGTCGATATTCCGGAACTTGGGGGATATTTTCCAGTCCCAGGGACTCTAAACTAACTCTTGATCGCCTTTTTTTGCAGTGAAATGGAGACCAAAACTTTTTGAACGCTCACCTTCAAGCTTCTGAGCCGAAATATAGCCCACTTTACTTTAATACTGAAAAAGTAGCCGAGACCGCCTTACGCGCATCGTGATTTTGACAAACTTCGAATGGATTTTCCGGAACTTGGGGGATATTTTCCAGTCCCTTGGACGCTAAACTAGGTGCCGATGGCCTTGTTTTGCAGTGAAATGGACACAGCAAAGCTTTTTGAAGGCTCACTTTCGAGCTTGTGGGCCGAAATATAGCCATACTTCACTTTAAGACTGAAACAGTAGCCGAGACCACGTTTCGCGCATCGTGATTTTGATCAACTTCGACTCGATTTCCCGGGACTTGGGGGATATTCTCCAGTCCCGGGGACTCTAAACTAACTTCTGATGGCCTTGGTTTGCACTGAAAGTGACAGAACAAAACTTTTCAAACACTCACTTTCGAGCTTCTGGACCGAAATATAGCCCCACTTCACTTTAAGACTGAAAGAGTAGCCGAGACCGCCTTACGTGCATCGTGATTTTGAGCAACTTCGGCTCGATTTGCCGGAATGAAGGGGATATATTCCAGTTCTGAGGACTCTAAACTAATTCCTGATGGCCTTGGTTTGCAGTAACATGGACCCAGAAAATCTTTTTGAACGCTCAATTTCGAGCTTCTGGGGCAAAATATAGCCCCCCATTACTTTAACACTGAAAGAGTAGCCGAGACCGCATTACGTGCATCGTGATTTTGACAAAGTTCGGGTTGATTTCCCGGAACTTGGGGGATATTTTCCAGTCCCGGGGACTCTCAACTAACTCCTGCTTGTCTTGGTTTGCAGTGAAATGGACACAGCGAAAGTTTTTGAACCCTCACTCTCGAGCTTCTGGGCCGAAATAGAGCCCCATTTTACTTTAAGACTGAAAGAGTAGGCGAGACCGTCTTGAGCGAATCGTGATTTTGACCAATTTCGCGTTTATTTCCCTAAACTTGGCGATATATTCCAGTCAAAGGGACTCTACAGTAACTCCTGATAGCCTTGGTTTTCAGTGAAATGGACAGAGCACAACTTTGGAGCTTCTGGGAAGAAATATAGCCCCACTTTACTTTAAGACTGAAAGAGTAGATGAGACTGCCTTACGCGCATCGTAATTTTGACGACCTTCGAATGGATTTCCCGGAACTTGGGGGATATTTTGCAGTCCCTTGGACGCTAAACTAAGTCCTGATGGCCTTTTTTTGAAGTAAAATGGACACAACAAAACTTTTTGAACGCTCACTTTCTAGCTTGTGGGCCGAAATATAGACACACTTCACTTTAGGACTGACACAGTAGCCGAGACCACGTTACGCGCATCATGAATTTGATCAACTTCGGCTCGATTTCCTGGGACTTGGGGGATATTCTCCAGTCCCGGGGACTCTAAACTAACTTTTGATGGCCTTGGTTTGTACTGAAAGTGACAGAGCAAAACATTTTAAACACTCACTTTCGAGCTTCTGGGCCGAAATATAGCCCCACTTCACTTTAAGACTGAAAGAGTAGCCGAGACCACCTTACGCATATCGTGATTTTGACCAACTTCGGCTTGATTTACCGGAACTTGGGTGATATTTTCCAGTCCCGAGGACTCTTAAGTAACCCCTGATGGCCTTGGTTTGTATTGAAATGGATACAGCAAAACTTTTAGAACGCTCACTTTTGAGCTTCTGGGCCGAAATATAGCCCCACTTCACTTTAAGACTCAAAGAGTAGCCGAGACCGTCTTGCGCAAATCGTGATTTTCACCAACTTCGGGTCGGTTTCCCGGAGCTTGGGGGATATATTCCATTTCCGCGGGCTCTAAACTAACTCCTGAGGCCTTGGTTTTCAGTGAAATGGACAAAGGAAAGCTTTTTGAACACTCTCTTTGTAGCTTCTGGGCCGAAATAGAATCCCACTTCACTTTCAGACAGAAATAGTAGCCGACACCGCCTCACGCGCATCGTGAGTTAGACCAAGTTCAGCTCGATTTCACGCAACTTTTGGGATATTTTGCAGTCCGGGGGACTCTAAACTAACTCCGGATGGCCTTGGTTTGCACTGAAATGCGCACAGCATAAATTTTTGAACGCTTACTTTGGAGCTTCTGGGCCGAAATATAGCCCCACTTCACTTTAAGACTCAAAGAGTAGCCGAGATCGCCTTACGCCCATCGTGATTTTGACCATTTTCGGATCGATTTCTCGAAACTTGGGGGATATTTTCCAGTCCCAGGGACTCTAAACTAACTCCTGATCGCCTTGCTTTGCATTGAAATGGACCCAGCAAAACTTTTTGAACGCTCACTTTCGAGCTTGTGGGCCGAAATATAGCCACACTTTACTTTAAGACTGAAACAGTAGCCGAGACCGCATTGCGCATCGTGATTTTGATCAACTTTAGCTTGCTTTCCCGGAACTTGGGGAATATTTTCCAGTCCCGGGGACCCTAAACTAAGTCCTGATGGCCTTATTTTGAAGTGAAATGGACACAGCAAAACTTTTTGAACGCTCACTTTCTAGCTTGTGGGCCGAAATATATGCACACTTGACTTTAAGACTGAAAGAGTGGCCGAGACCACGTTACGCGCATCATGAATTTGATTAACTTCGGCTCCAATTCCCGGGACTTGGGGGATATGGTCCAGTCCCGGGGACTCTAAACTAACTCCTGATGGCCTTGGTTTGCATTGAAATGGACACAGCACAATTTTGTGAACGCACACTTTCGAGATTCTGGGTCGAAATATAGCACCACTTCACTTAAGACTGAAAGAGTAGCCGAGACCGCCTTGCTCGCATCGTGAGTTTGACAAACTTCCGGTCGATATTCCGGAACTTGGGGGATATTTTCCAGTCCTAGAAGCTCTAAACTAACTCCTCATGGCCTTGGTTTGCAGTGAAATGCACAGAGCAAAACTTTTTGAACGCTCACCTTCGAGCTTCCTGGCCGAAATAAAGCCCCACTTTACTTTAAGACTTAAAGAGTAACTGAGGCCACGTTACGCGCATTGTCATTTTGACAAACTTCGGGTGGATCTCCCGGAACTTGGGGAACATTTTCCAGTCCCTTGGACGCTAAACTAAGTCCTGATGGCCTTGTTTTGCACTGAAAGGGACACAGCAAAACTTTTTGAACGCTCAGTTTCGAGCTTGTGGGCCGAAATATAGGCACACTTTACTTGAAGACTGAAACAGCAGCCGAGACCGCATTTCGCGCATCGTGATTTTGGTCAACTTCGGCTCGCTTTCCCGGAACTTGGGGAATATTTTCCAGTCCAGGGGACCCTAAACTAACTTTTGATAGCTTTGGTTTGCAGTGAAATGGACACAGCAAAACTTTTTGAACGCTCACTTTCGAGCTTCTGGACAGAAATATAGCCCCACTTGACTTTAAGACTGAAAGGGTAGCCGAGACCGCTTTGGGAGCATCGTGATTTTGACCAACTTCGGCTCGATTTCCCGGAAGTAGGCGAATATTTTCAATTCCCGCGGAAGCTTAACTAACTTCCGATGGCCTTAGTTTGCAGTTAAATGGACACGGCAAAACTTTTTGAACGCTCACTTTCGAGCTTATGGCTCGAAATATAGCCCCACTTCACTTTAAGACTGAAAGAGTAGCCGAGACCGCCTTACGCGCATCGTGATTTTGGGATACTTCGGCTCGATTTCCCGGAAATAGGGGGATATTTTCCAGTCCCGGGGACTCTAAACTAACTCCTGATGGCCTTGGTTTCCAGTGAAATGGACACAGGAACACTTTTTGAACGCGCACTTTCGAGCTTGCTGGCCCAAATATAGCCCTACTTCTTTTTAAGACTGAAAGAGTAGGCGGGAGCGCCTTACGCGCATTGTGATTTTGAGGATCTTCGGCTCGATCTGGCGAAACTTGGGAGATATTTTCCAGTCCCAAAGTCTCTAAACTCACTCCTGATTGTCTAAGATGTGAGTGGAATAGACACAAAACTTATTGAACCCTTACTTTCGAGCTTCTGCAGTTAAATCTAAGCCCACTTTACCTTAAGACTGAAAGAGTAGCCGAGACCCCCTTAAGCGCATGGTGATTTTGACTAACATCGGGTGAATTTCCCGTAACTTGGGGGATATTTCCAGTTCCTTTGACGCTAAACTAAGTCGTGATGGCCTTGTTTTGCAGTGAAATGGAGACAGCAAAACTTTTTAAACACTCAGTTTCGAGCTTCTGGGCCGAAATATTGCCCCTATTCACTTTAAGACTGAAAGAGTACCCAAGACCGCCGTACGCGCGTCGTGATTTTCACTAACTTCGGTTAAATTTCCCGGAACTTGGGGGATATTTTCCAGTCCCGGGGACTCTAAACTGACCCCCGACGTCCTTGGTCTGCAGTAAAATGGACACAGCAAAACTTTTTGAACGCTCACTTTTGAGCTTCTGGGCCGAAATATAGCTCCACTTCACTTTAAGAGTGAAAGAGTAGCCCAGACCGCCTTACGCCCATCGTAATTTTGACCAACTTCGGCTCGATTTCCCGGAACTTGGGGAATATTTTCCAGTCCTGCGGACTCTAAAGTAACTCCTGATGGCCTTGCTCTCGAGTGAAATGGACACAGCACAACTTTTTGAACGCTCACTTTCGAGCTTCTGGGGGGAAATATTGCCCCAGTTGACTTTAAGAATGAAAGAGTAACCGGGACCGCCTTACGCGCATCGTGATTTTGACCAACTTTGGCTCGATTTCCCGGAAAATGGGGGATATTTTCCGGTACCGGGGACTCTAAACTAACTCCTGATTTCCTCGGTTTGCAGTGAAATGGACACAGCACAACTTTTTGAACGCTCACTTTTGAGCTTCTGGGCCGAAGCATAGCCCTACTTCACTTTAAGACTGAAAGACTAGCCGAGACCGCCTTACGCGCATCGTGATTTTGGGCTACGTAGGCTCGATTTCCCGGAACGTGGGAGATAATTCCCAGTCCCGGGCAGTCTAAACTAATTCCTGATGGCCTTGGTTTTCAGTGAAATGGACACAGCCAAACTTTTTGAACGTTCACTTTCGAGCTTCGGGGCCGAAATATAGCCCCACTTCACTTTAAGACTGAAAGAGTAGCCGGGACCGCCTTACGCGCATGGTAATTTTGTCGAAATTCGGCTTGATTTCCTGGGACTTGGGGGATATTTTCCAGTCCCGGAAGCTCTAAACTAACTCCTGAATGCCTTGGTTTTTAGTGAAATGGACACAAGTAAAAGGAGCGCACGCTCGGTTTCCAGGTTGTAGGCCGAAATATAGCCCCTCTTTATTTTAAGACTGAAAGTGTACACGAAACCGCCTTAAGCGCATCGAAATTTTTAGCCACTATGGCTCGATATGCCAAAACTTGGGGGATAGTTTCCAGTCCCGAGGACTCTACCCTAACTCTTGATGGCCTTAGTTTTCAGTAAAATGGTGACAGGTAACAGGAGCGCACGCTCGGTGTCGAGCTTCTAGGCCGAAATGTAGCCCCAGTTCATTTTAATGACTGAAAGAGTAAACGAAACTGCCGTACGCCTATCGTAATTTTAAGAAAGTATGGCTCAATTTGCCGAAACTTGCAGGATAGCTTCCAGTCTCGAGGATTCTAAACTATCTCCTGATGGACTTAGTTCTTAGTGAAATGGACACAGGTAAAAGGAGAGCACGCTCGGTGTCGAGCCTGTAGAACCGAAATATAGTCCCACTTCATTTTCGGAGTAAACGAGTAGCCGAGACCGCCTTACGCGCATCGTGATTTTGAGCATCTTTGGCTCGATTTGGCGGAATTCGGGCAATATTTTCCAGTCCCGAGGACTTTATGTTAACTCCTGATGAACTTAGTTTCCAGTGATACGTACACAGTTAAAAGGAGCGCACGCTCGGTCTTCAGCTTCTCGGCCGAAATATAGCCCCACTTCATTTTAAGACTGAAAGAGTAGCCGAGACCGCCTTACGCGCATCGTCATTTTGAGCAACTTTGGCTCGATCTGCCAGAATTTGGGAAATATTTTCCAGTCCCCAGGACTCTAAACTAACTCCTGATGGCCTAAGATATCAGTGAAATGGACACAGGTAAAATTAGCGCACGCCCGGTCTCGAGCTTCTAGGTCGAAATATAGCCCCACTTCATTTTAAGACTGAAAGAGTAGCCGAGACCGCCTTACCCGCATCGTGAGTTTGAACAACTTTGGCTCGATCTGCCAGAATTTGGGAAATATTTTCCAGTCCCAAGGACTCAAACTAACTCCTGATGGCCTAAGATGTCAGTGAAATGGACACAGGTAAAATTAGCGCACGCCCGGTCTCGAGCCTCTAGGTCGAAATATAGCCCCCCTTAATTTTAAGACTGAAAGAGTAGTCGAGGCCGCCTTACGCGCATCGTGATTTTGGGATCGTGATTTTGGGCCACTTTTGCTCGATTTCCCGCAAGCTGGCGAATAATTTAAAGTCCCGGGGACGCTAAACTAACTCCCGATGACCTTGGTTTGCAGTTTAATGAACACAGCAAAACATTCTGAACGCTCACCTTCGAGCTTCAGTGTCGCAATATAGCCCTACTTAAATTTAAGACTGAAAGAGTAATCGAGAGCCCGTTACGCGCATCGTAATTTTCATCAACTTCGGCGCCATTTCCTGGAACTTGGAGAATATTTTCCAGTTCCGGGGACTCTAAACTAACTCCTGATTGCCTTGGTTTGCAGTCAAATGGACACAGCAAAACTTTTTGAACGCTCACTTTCGAGCTTGTGGGCCTAAATATAGCCACACTTCACTTTAAGACTGAAACAGTAGCCGAGACCGCGTTACGCGCATCGTGATTTTGAGCAACTTCTGCTCGCTTTCCTGGAACTTGGGGAATATTTTCCAGTCCCGGAGACTCTAAACTAACTCCTGATGGCCATGGTTTGCAGTCAAATTCACACAGCACAAGTTTTTGAACGAACACTTTCCAGCTTTTAGGCCGAAATATAGTCCCACATCCCTTACGACTTAAAGAGTAGCCGAGACCGGCGTGCGCGCATCCTGATTTTGACCAACTTCGGGTCGATATTCCGGAACTTGGGGGATATTTTCCAGTCCCAGGGACTCTAAACTAACTCTTGATCGCCTTTTTTTGCAGTGAAATGGAGACCAAAACTTTTTGAACGCTCATCTTCAAGCTTCTGAGCCGAAATATAGCCCACTTTACTTTAATACTGAAAAAGTAGCCGAGACCGCCTTACGCGCATCGTGATTTTGACAAACTTCGAATGGATTTTCCGGAACTTGGGGGAAATTTTCCAGTCCCTTGGACGCTAAACTAGGTGCCGATGGCCTTGTTTTGCAGTGAAATGGACACAGCAAAGCTTTTTGAAGGCTCACTTTCGAGGTTGTGGGCCGAAATATAGCCATACTTCACTTTAAGACTGAAACAGTAGCCGAGACCACGTTTCGCGCATCGTGATTTTGATCAACTTCGGCTCGATTTCCCGGGACTTGGGGGATATTCTCCAGTCCCGGGGACTGTAAACTAACTTCTGATGCCCTTGGTTTGCACTGAAAGTGACAGAACAAACCTTTTTAAACACTCACTTTCGAGCTTCTGGGCCGAAATATAGCCCCACTTCACTTTAAGACTGAAAGAGTAGCCGAGACCGCCTTACGTGCATCGTGATTTTGAGCAACTTCGGCTCGATTTGCCGGAATGAAGGGGATATATTCCAGTTCTGAGGACTCTAAACTAATTCCTGATGGCCTTGGTTTGCAGTAACATGGACCCAGAAAATCTTTTTGAACGCTCAATTTCGAGCTTCTGGGGCAAAATATAGCCCCCCATTACTTTAACACTGAAAGAGTAGCCGAGACCGCATTACGTGCATCGTGATTTTGACAAAGTTCGGGTTGATTTCCCGGAACTTGGGGGATATTTTCCAGTCCCGGGGACTCTCAACTAACTCCTGCTTGTCTTGGTTTGCAGTGAAATGGACACAGCGAAAGTTTTTGAACCCTCACTCTCGAGCTTCTGGGCCGAAATAGAGCCCCATTTTACTTTAAGACTGAAAGAGTAGGCGAGACCGTCTTGAGCGAATCGTGATTTTGACCAATTTCGCGTTTATTTCCCTAAACTTGGCGATATATTCCAGTCAAAGGGACTCTACAGTAACTCCTGATAGCCTTGGTTTTCAGTGAAATGGACAGAGCACAACTTTGGAGCTTCTGGGAAGAAATATAGCCCCACTTTACTTTAAGACTGAAAGAGTAGATGAGACTGCCTTACGCGCATCGTAATTTTGACGACCTTCGAATGGATTTCCCGGAACTTGGGGGATATTTTGCAGTCCCTTGGACGCTAAACTAAGTCCTGATGGCCTTGTTTTGAAGTAAAATGGACACAACAAAACTTTTTGAACGCTCACTTTCTAGCTTGTGGGCCGAAATATAGACACACTTCACTTTAGGACTGACACAGTAGCCGAGACCACGTTACGCGCATCATGAATTTGATCAACTTCGGCTCGATTTCCCGGGACTTGGGGGATATTCTCCAGTCCCGGGGACTCTAAACTAACTTTTGATGGCCTTGGTTTGTACTGAAAGTGACAGAGCAAAACATTTTAAACACTCACTTTCGAGCTTCTGGGCCGAAATATAGCCCCACTTCACTTTAAGACTGAAAGAGTAGCCGAGACCACCTTACGCATATCGTGATTTTGACCAACTTCGGCTTGATTTACCGGAACTTGGGGGATATTTTCCAGTGCCGAGAACTCTTAAGTAACCCCTGATGGCCTTAGTTTGTATTGAAATGGATACAGCAAAACTTTTAGAACGCTCACTTTTGAGCTTCTGGGCCGAAATATAGCCCCACTTCACTTTAAGACTCAAAGAGTAGCCGAGACCGTCTTGCGCAAATCGTGATTTTCACCAACTTCGGGTCGGTTTCCCGGAGCTTGGGGGATATATTCCATTTCCGCGGGCTCTAAACTAACTCCTGAGGCCTTGGTTTTCAGTGAAATGGACAAAGGAAAGCTTTTTGAACACTCTCTTTGTAGCTTCTGGGCCGAAATAGAATCCCACTTCACTTTCAGACAGAAATAGTAGCCGAGACCGCCTCACGCGCATCGTGAGTTAGACCAAGTTCAGCTCGATTTCACGCAACTTTTGGGATATTTTGCAGTCCGGGGGACTCTAAACTAACTCCGGATGGCCTTGGTTTGCACTGAAATGCGCACAGCATAAATTTTTGAACGCCCACTTTGGAGCTTCTGGGCCGAAATATAGCCCCACTTCACTTTAAGACTCAAAGAGTAGCCGAGATCGCCTTACGCCCATCGTGATTTTGACCATTTTCGGATCGATTTCTCGAAACTTGGGGGATATTTTCCAGTCCCGGGCACTCTAAACTGGCCCGCGACGTCCTTCGTCTGCAGTAAAATGGACACTAGAAAACTTTTTGAACGCTCACTTTTGAGCTTCTGGGCCGAAATATAGCTCCACTTCACTTTAAGAGTGAAAGAGTAGCCGAGACCGCCTTACGCCCATCGTAATTTTGACCAACTTCGGCTCGATTTCCCGGAACTTGGGGGATATTTTCCAGTGCCGCGGACTCTAAAGTAACTCCTGATGGCCTTGCTCTGGAGTGAAATGGACACAGCACAACTTGTTGAACGCTCACTTTCGAGCTTCTGGGGGGAAATATTGCCCCAGTTGACTTTAAGAATGAAAGAGTAACCGGGACCGCCTTACGCGCATCGTGATTTTGACCAACTTTGGCTCAATTTCCCGGGAAATGGGGGATATTTTCCGGTACCGGGGACTCTAAACTAACTCCTGATTTCCTCGGTTTGCAGTGAAATGGACACAGCACAACTTTTTGAACGCTCACTTTTGAGCTTCTGGGCCGAAGCATAGCCCTACTTCACTTTAAGACTGAAACACTAGCCGAGACCGCCTTACGCGCATCGTGATTTTGGGCTACGTAGGCTCGATTTCCCGGAACGTGGGAGATAATTCCCAGTCCCGGGCAGTCTAAACTAATTCCTGATGGCCTTGGTTTTCAGTGAAATGGACACAGCCAAACTTTTTGAACGTTCACTTTCGAGCTTCGGGGCCGAAATATAGCCCCACTTCACTTTAAGACTGAAAGAGTAGCCGAGACCACCTTACGCACATCGTGATTTTGACCAACTACGGCTCGATTTACCGGAACTTGGGGGATATTTTCCAGTGCCGAGGACTCTTAAGTAACCCCCGATGGCCTTGGTTTGCATTGAAATGGATACAGCAAAACTTTTTGAAGCTCACTTTTGAGCTTCTGGGCCGAAATATAGCCCCACTTCACTTTAAGACTCAAAGAGTAGCCGAGACCGTCTTAGGCGCATGGTGATTTTGTCGAACGTCTTCTCGATTTTCCGAAACTTGGGAAATATATTGCAGGCTCGGGGACTCTAAACTAACCCCTGATGGCCTTGGTTTGCAGTGAAATAGACACAGCAAATTTTTTGCAGCGCTCACTTTGGAGCTTCTGGGCCGAAATAGAGCCCCGCTTCACTTTAAGACTGAAAGAGTAGCCGAGGCCGCCTTAGGCGCATCGTGATTTTGACCAACTTCGGCTTGAGTTGCCAGAACTTAAAAGATATTTTCCACTCCCGGGGACTCTAAACTAACTCATGATGGCCTTGGTTTTCAGTGAAATTGAGAGAGCAAAACTTTTTGAACGCTCACTTTCGAGCTTCTGGACCGAAATATGGCCCTACTTCACTTTCAGACTCAAAGAGTAGCCGAGACCGCCTTACGCGAATCGTTATTTTGACCAACTTCGTCTCGATTTGGCGGAGCTTGGAGGATATTTTCCAGGTCCGGGGACTGTAAACTGCTTCCTGAGGGCCTTGCTTTGCAGTGAAATGGGCACAGCATAACTTTTTGAACGCTCACTTTCGAGCTTCTGGGCCGAAATATACAGCCACGTCACTTTAAGACTAAAAGATTAGCCGAGACTGCTTTTCGCGCATCGTGATTTTCACAAACTTCGGCTCGATTTCCCGGAACTTGGGGGATATTTTGATGTCCCGGAGACTTTAAACTATCTCCTGATGTGGCTTGGTTCGCGGTTAAATGGACACAGCAAAACTTTTTGAACTTTCACTTTCGAGCTTCTGGGCCGAAATATAGCCCGAGTTCACTTTAAGAATGAAAGAATAGCCGAGACCGCCTTACGCGCATCGTGATTTTGACCAACTTTGGCTCGATTTCCCAGGAAATGGGGAATATTTTCTGGTACCGGGGACTCTAAAGTAACTCGTGATTGCCTTGGTTTGCATTGAAATGGAGAGAGCAAAACTTTTTCAACGCTCCCCTTCTGGCTTCTGAGCCGAAGTATAGCCCCACTTCAGTTTAAGACTGAAGGAGTAGCCAAGACCGTCTTACGCGCATCGTGATTTTGACCAACTTCGGCTGGATTTCCCGAAACTTCGGGGATATATTCAAGGTCCAAGGACTCTAAACTAACTCCTGATGGCCTTGGTCTGCAGTGAAATGGACACAGCAAATTTTTTTGAACGCTTACTTTCGAAATTCTGGGCCGAAATATAGCCCCACTTCACTTTAAGACTGAAAGAGTAGCCGAGACCGCCTTAGACGCATCGTGATTTTGACCAACTTCGGCTTGAGTTGCCAGAACTTAAGGGATATTTTTTAGTCCCGCGGACTCTAAACTAACTCATGATGGCCTTGGTTTTCAGTTAAATTGAGAGAGCAAAACTTTTTGAACGCTCACTTTCGAGCTTCTGGGCCGAAATCTACAGCCACGTCACTTTGAGACTAAAAGAGTAGCCGAGACTGCTTTACGCGCATCGTGATTTTGACAAACTTCGGCTCGATTTCCCGGGACTTGGGGGATATTTTGATGTCTCGGACACTGTAAACAATCTGCTGATTTGGCTTGGTTTGGGGTGAAATGGACACAGCAAAACATTTTGAACTTTCACTTTCGAGCTTCTGGGCCGAAATATAGCCCCAGTTCACTTTAAGAATCAAAGAGTAGCCGAGACTGCTTTACGCGCATCGTGATTTTGACAAACTTCGGCTCGATATCCCGGGACTTGGGGGATATTTTGATGTCCTGGACACTGTAAACAATCTGCTGATGCGGGATGGTTTGCGGTGAAATGGACACAGCAAAACGTTTTGAACTTCTTCTTTCGAGCTTCTGGGCCGAAATATAGCCCCAGTTCACTTTAAGAGCCAGTGCCCATAATTATCTTCCAAACAACGGCACAAGTCGAAAAATCGATTTTGCTCATTTTTTGCCCATAGATTGGCCCTAGCTAGTAAACAAATGGACCATAGTTAGTTTCTGCTAATGCAGCTTTTTTGGGGAGAAATTTGCGAAAAATGATTTTTTTCCGATTAGGCTCAAAATCTACTTCCCGTTTTGCTGAATTTTCCGAATATTTGTTTGGTTCGCGCTCCGCAGAACAGCTACTTGAGAATCTTTCAATGGTCTTTACATTCAGCTCAGTTCTTCATGGTATGACTGAGCGAAAAATAAAATAAATCGAGGCTTCGTTTCAGCCTGAAACGAGATCGAACACGAACGGAAAATATTACGATGTGTTTCAAACGAATAATAGCACTAAAATATCGCCATATTTTTCTATGGGCTATAACTTTAAATGCCATAAAAACACTTTATACGGGTTAACTGTACACCCACCTGTTTGAAAATCAAAAAATATCTCTGGGCAAATGGTTTTAAGTCGCCCGCCTTGGCCTGTGCTTCTCATGAATTTTTCCCCGAACCGCCGTGAGAATGTAAACAATTGCGTGACTCTGGCGGTCACCCTGAATACATAATTCGTTTCCAACAAACCGCAGATGGCTATCTTAGAACATTTGGGTGAAAAAAGAAAAACATAATGGACCACTTTTAACTTTTATATTTTGAAAGTCATCGCTTTGGAAATTTCGTTAATTAAAAACGCCAATCAAAAGCAATTTACTCGGAGTTCGGGTGTTACTGCTATGTCGTTTTAGGCTGTCGTTCTTTTTCTGATCATTTTAATTACAAGAACGAGTTCTAGAAAGAAAATCGTTCTAAGTTCATTTGTTAAGCGTAATGAAAAGTTGATATTGTTGGTTTGTAGCCTTACGTGATCTGAAGGAACGCTACAGTGATTAAATTTGCATTTGTTGATTTCGACGGATCGTTTTTCGGTTAAACCTTTTTATTTGTGCCAGCACATTTAGTGCTTTTTCTCCTGCTAAAAAGTCGGAAAAAGTAAAGTAAACAAATCCTAAAAGTCATAAATAAGAGGCATCGACAGTGCGAGTGTCTCGGTAAGCTGTTAATTTGAACAATTACTGTGCTGGACGGATTGCTTTCCTGGTTACCCACGTACTATACATAGTTCATTGTGCGCGAATGTTTCTGTTTCAAACAACTGAAATGCTCAGTGCTTTTTCCTTTTTTTCTTCAGTCTTAAAACTTAAGGTTGAAGTTAGGCTAAACCCTAAACTGTTTTGGCGGCCAACCTATTTTTGGCTAATTGCTTAATCAAATTATATATATATTTCATTGAAATTCGCTCCTCTGTGACCGACTTCCGCGAACAAAACAAGATGGATGTTCGCTGTTCATTTAAGACTACAATCCTGGTCAAAAGTGTTGGGACAGTTACGGCAGATGACTTCACAGGCAGCCTCTCTTAAGACCAAAACCGCGCAAGCCCGCCTACCCCCTCCCCCTGTCAATGTTGATAAAAATCTTGAAGAAAAAAAATCCTTGACAATAGCCTCAGAATAGCCTCGTTTCAAGAGTTGTTCACCTCCTAGAACAGTATTCTCGAACTAAAGAGACGATAAGATAGATATTCACGTCTTATTCCAATAATAGCGATTTTTCAGCAATCGCGTTTGGTTCCAACACAACTGTCTAACCACTTTCTATTGTCCCTTTTTCCTTTTTTCCCACATCCAATCTAGTCTTCAGAATAGCTTCATTTTCATGCAACATTGCTAGGGGAGAGGGGGGGCTCAATTGTACTTGCTTCCATTCATCTTTTGTTCTAAAACGTTAAGGACGTAGTTGAAATCATGGGTTTCAGCGCGCAAAAATGGGAGGTGTTCCAACAACTTATGGCCAGGATTGCAGGTTTACACTAGAGGAAATTGTTCCGGATTCGTGATGAATCCAGAATGTTTTAGTGCCGGATTGATTTTGCCATTTACACAAAAGTGGACGAAACCGAAATAAAAACCCCCCGGTTTGGTCGTGTCTCCGGAGATTTTGAATCCGGAATTTAAAGTGAGAACTTTGAATCCGAAAACTTTTGAATCCGGAGAGTTTTGTCGTGTGAATGATTTTCTCTCGAATCCAGATATTTTTCCGCCTGTGATCTTTTGAGTTTGCGGTGGGACGAAAATGGCGGATTACATGATCCAGTCGTAGTCGAGTCGTAGGCGCATTGATGGCCATTTGATGGCGGTCGCTGGGTGATTACCTCGTGCTGTTTCAGGTGTAGGTAATCACTTTTATAATGGGTAATGCCATACTCCTCAGAAACCGTGCCCAATTTATACTTTACTGCGCAGATGACGACGATGGCACGATCGAAAACCTCGACGGTTTTCGACCCTAAACCCTAAGTAAATACCTGGAGGAACCTGGCATGATGGACAACAGTACCGTGGTCAGCGAGTTGAAAGAAAACTTCAGACTGTCTCAACCTACCCCTAGCCTTATTTTCGGAGGCATTTTGTTTCTCGTTGTCGAGGCAACAAACTGCTTGTTAACCATGCCATCATGAATGTTCCCGGAGTTATCGTCGTGTATAAACGATTAAGAATCCGAATATCCTTTCACTGTAAACCCCTACTAATCCGAATACTCTAAAATTGATGAATTCGGGAACTCCTTTATTGTAAACCTAGTCCTAGATCGACCACTGTAATGTTTATTTGTCTACCAGTGTTTTGATCTGCAAATTTCAGTTAATTGATCAAACAACCAAAGTAGAAAAGATGGATTTTTTTCCCAGTATGATTGAAACTTAAACGCAATTTCTTCCTCGGCTAATTCAATTCAAGAAATTCCGGGTTTTCTAGCTGAGTTTGAGCATATTGTGTAGGTACAAATTTTCTACACAGCTAGA
This sequence comes from Orbicella franksi, assembly GCF_964199315.1. Lineage (NCBI taxonomy): Eukaryota > Metazoa > Cnidaria > Anthozoa > Scleractinia > Merulinidae > Orbicella > Orbicella franksi. The sequence goes on along the minus strand of NC_138145.1, from coordinate 1,578,786 downwards.
AGAGCTGAGATGCCGTCACGCAGTTAGTAGTCTATAGAAATTATGGTATTTCCACTTGACTTTATTTGTCAGTCAATAAATCATAGAGGATTGGTTAAGTGTATCTCTGAAACTGCTACTGTGTTGTAAGTTATCAGTGAAATCAATAAAATAAACAAGTGTTAAAATCATTTCCCGGAGTACTGTAGTAACGTTCTTTATCATGGATGTCGTGGGTGTCGCAATGCAAATGAAAAAACATATATATTTATACTAAGTTAAACAAAGAAAACAAAAACAAAAAACAACAAAAAAACATTTTCCATTATTTTATCCACACAACGTTTCAAAAATTGCTTTCATCGGATTGCTGGAAACGAATATTTTACTCGAGAGTGGCTATCCGCGTCACGCAATTGCTTACATTCCAACGGCGGATTTTGGGCAAAATCTATGAGAAACACAGGCCAAGGCGGGCGACTTGAAGCCATTTGCCCAGAGATATTTTTTGATATCCTAACAGGTGGTTGTATATTTAACCCGTAGAAAGTGTTTTTATGGTATTTAAAGTTATAGCCCATAGAAAAATATGGCGATGTTTTTAAGCAATAATTCTCTTGCGACATACTGTAAAATTTTGCGTTTCAGTTTTACCTCTTTTCGGGCTCAAAACTAACTTTGATTTATTTTATTTTTCGCTCAGTCATACTACCAAGACCTGAACTGAATATAAAATCCATTGAAAGATTCTCAAGTAGTTGTTCTGCGGAGCGCGAAGCAATCAAATATTCGGAAAATTCAGCAAAACCGGAAGTAGATTTTGAGCCCAGTGGGGTCGGAATCGTTTTTGGCGTATTTCTACCAAAGAAAGCTGTATTAGCAGAAACTAACTATGGTCCGTTTCTATTCTTACTAGGACCTATCTATGGACAAAATACAAGCGAAATCAAATTTTCGACCTGTGCCATTGATAGGCGATTTAGGTCCTTTTTTATAGGCATTCACTCTTAAGAATCAAAGAGTAGCCGAGACCGCCTTACGCGCATCGTGATTTTGACAAACCTCGGCTCGATTTCCCCGAACTTGGGCGATATTTTCCAGTCCCGAGCAGTCTAAACTAACTCCTGATGGCCTTGGTTTGCAGTGAAATGAACACAGCAAAACTTTTTGAACTTTCACTTTCGAGCTTCTGGGCCGAAATATAGCCCCAGTTCACTTTAAGAATCAAAGAGTAGCCGAGACCGCCTTACGCGCATCGTGATTTTGACAAAATTCGGCTCGATTTCCCCGAACTTGGGCGATATTTTCCAGTCCCGAGCAGTCTAAACTAACTCCTGATGGCCTTGGTTTGCAGTGAAATGAACAAGGTTACACTTTTTGAACGCTTATTTTCGAGCTTCTGGAATGAAATATAGCCCCACTTCTCTTTAAGACTGAAAGAGTAGGCGAGACCGCCTTACGCGCATCGTAATTTTGAGAAACTTCCGCTCGATTTTCTAGAATTTTGGCGATATTTTCAAGTCCCGGGGACTCTAAACTAACTCCTAATGGCCTTGGTTTGATGTGAAATGGACGCAGGAAAACTTTTTGAACGCTCAGTTTCGAGCTTCTGGGCCGAAATATAGCCCCACTTTACTTTAAGACTGAAAGAGTAGCCGAGACCGTCTTACGCGCATCGTGATTTTGACCAACTTCCGTTCGATTTCCTGAAACTTCGGGGATATATTCCAGTCCCGGGGACTCTAAACTAACTCCTGATGGCCTTGGTTAGCAGTGAAATGGACACAGCACACTTTTTTGAACGCTCACTTTCGAGCTTCTCGCCCGAAATGTAGCCCTACCTCACTTTAAGACTGAAAGAGTAGCCGAGACCGCCTTACGCGCATCGTAATTTTGACAAACTTCGGCTCGATTTGCCGGAAGTAGGCGAATATTTTCAATTCCCGGGGAGACTAAACTAACTTCCGATGGCCTTAGTTTGCAGTTAAATGGACACGGCAAAACTTTTTGAACGCTCACTTTCGAGCTTATGGCTCGAAATATAGCCCCACTTAACTTTAAGACTGAAAGAGTAGCCGAGACCGCCTTACGCGCATCGTGATTTTGGGATACTTCGGCTCGATTTCCCGGAAATAGGGGGATATTTTCCAGTCCCGGGGACTCTAAACTAACTCCTGATGGCCTTGGTTTCCAGTGAAATGGACACAGGCACACTTTTTGAAGGCGCACTTTCGAGCTTGCTGGCCGCAATATAGCCCTACTTCTTTTTAAGACTGAAAGAGTAGGCGGGAGCGCCTTACGCGCATTGTAATTTTGAGGATCTTCGGCTCGATCTGGCGAAACTTGGGAGATATTTTCCAGTCCCAAAGTCTCTAAACTCACTCCTGATTGTCTAAGATGTGAGTGAAATAGACACAAAAGCTTTTGAACCCTTACTTTCGAGCTTCTGCAGTTAAATCTAAGCCCACTTTACCTTAAGACTGAAAGAGTAGCCGAGACCCCCTTAAGCGCATGGTGATTTTGAGTAACTTCGGGTGGATTTCCCGTAACTTGGGGCATATTTCCAGTTCCTTTGACGCTAAACTAAGTCGTGATGGCCTTGTTTTGCAGTGAAATGGAGACAGCAAAACTTTTTAAACACTCAGTTTCGAGCTTCTGGGCCGAAATATAGCCCCACTTTACTTTAAGACTGAAAGAGTAGCCGAGACCGTCTTACGCGCATCGTGATTTTGACCAACTTCCGTTCGATTTCCTGAAACTTCGGGGATATATTCCAGTCCCGGGGACTCTAAACTAACTCCTGATGGCCTTGGTTAGCAGTGAAATGGACACAGCACACTTTTTTGAACGCTCACTTTCGAGCTTCTCGCCCGAAATGTAGCCCTACTTCACTTTAAGACTGAAAGAGTAGCCGAGACCGCCTTACGCGCATCGTAATTTTGACAAACTTCGGCTCGATTTGCCGGAAGTAGGCGAATATTTTCAATTCCCGGGGAGACTAAACTAACTTCCGATGGCCTTAGTTTGCAGTTAAATGGACACGGCAAAACTTTTTGAACGCTCACTTTCGAGCTTATGGCTCGAAATATAGCCCCACTTAACTTTAAGACTGAAAGAGTAGCCGAGACCGCCTTACGCGCATCGTGATTTTGGGATACTTCGGCTCGATTTCCCGGAAATAGGGGGATATTTTCCAGTCCCGGGGACTCTAAACTAACTCCTGATGGCCTTGGTTTCCAGTGAAATGGACACAGGCACACTTTTTGAAGGCGCACTTTCGAGCTTGCTGGCCGCAATATAGCCCTACTTCTTTTTAAGACTGAAAGAGTAGGCGGGAGCGCCTTACGCGCATTGTAATTTTGAGGATCTTCGGCTCGATCTGGCGAAACTTGGGAGATATTTTCCAGTCCCAAAGTCTCTAAACTCACTCCTGATTGTCTAAGATGTGAGTGAAATAGACACAAAAGCTTTTGAACCCTTACTTTCGAGCTTCTGCAGTTAAATCTAAGCCCACTTTACCTTAAGACTGAAAGAGTAGCCGAGACCCCCTTAAGCGCATGGTGATTTTGAGTAACTTCGGGTGGATTTCCCGTAACTTGGGGCATATTTCCAGTTCCTTTGACGCTAAACTAAGTCGTGATGGCCTTGTTTTGCAGTGAAATGGACACAGCAAAACTTTTTAAACACTCAGTTTCGAGCTTCTGGGCCGAAATATTGCCCCAATTCACTTTAAGACTGAAAGAGTAGCCGAGACCGCCGTACGCGCGTCGTGATTTTGACCAACTTCGGTTATATTTCCCGGAACTTGGGGGATATTTTCCAGTCCCGGGGACTCTAAACTGACCCCCGACGTCCTTGGTCTGCAGTAAAATGGACACAGCAATACTTTTTGAACGCTCACTTTTGAGCTTCTGGGCCGAAATATAGCTCCACTTCACTTTAAGAGTGAAAGAGTAGCCGAGACCGCCTTACGCCCATCGTAATTTTGACCAACTTCGGCTCGATTTCCCTGAACTTGGGGGATATTTTCCGGTCCCGCGGACTCTAAAGTAACTCCTGATGGCCTTGCTCTGGAGTGAAATGGACACAGCACAACTTGTTGAACGCTCACTTTCGAGCTTCTGGGGGGAAATATTGCCCCAGTTGACTTTAAGAATGAAAGAGTAACCGGGACCGCCTTACGCGCATCGTGATTTTGACCAACTTTGGCTCGATTTTCCGGAAAATGGGGGATATTTTCCGGTACCGGGGACTCTAAAGTAACTCCTGATTTCCTCGGTTTGCAGTGAAATGGACACACCACAATTTTTTGAACGCTCACTTTCGAGCTTCTCGGCCGAAGCATAGCCCTACTTCACTTTAAGACTGAAAGACTAGCCGAGACCGCTTTACGCGCATCGTGATTTTGGGCTACTTCGGCTCGATTTCCCGGAACTTGGGAGATAATTCCCAGTCCCGGGCACTCTAAACTAACTCCTGATGGCCTTGGTTTTCAGTGAAATGGACACAGCCAAACTTTTTGAACGTTCACTTTCGAGCTTCTGGGCCGAAATATAGCCCCACTTCACTTTAAGACTGAAAGAGTAGCCGGGACCGCCTTACGCGCATGGTAATTTTGTCGAACTTCGGCTTGATTTCCTGGGACTTGGGGGATATTTTCCAGTCCCGGAAGCTCTAAACTAACTTCTGAACGCCTTGGTTTTTAGTGAAATGGACACAGGTAAAAGGAGCGCACGCTCGGTTTCCAGGTTGTAGGCAGAAACATAGCCCCACTTTATTTTAAGACTGAAAGTGTACACGAAACCGCCTTAAGCGTATCGAAATTTTTAGCCACTATGGCTCGATATGCCAAAACTTGGGGGATATTTTCCAGTCCCGGGGACTCTACCCTAACTCTTGATGGCCTTAGTTTTCAGTAAAATGGTCACAGGTAACAGGAGCGCACGCTCGGTGTAGAGCTTCTTGTAGGATAGCTTCCAGTCTCGAGGATTCTAAACTATCTCCTCATGGACTTAGTTCTTAGTGAAATGGACACAGGTAAAAGGAGACCACGCTCGGTGTGGAGCTTGTAGAACCGAAATATAGCCCCACTTCATTTTCGGAGTAAACGAGTAGCCGAGACCGCCTTACGCGCATCGTGATTTTGAGCATCTTTGGCTCGATTTGCCGGAATTCGGGCAATATTTTCCAGTCCCGAGGACTCTATGTTAACTCCTGATGCACTTAGTTTTTAGTGATATGTACACAGGCAAAAGGAGCGCACGCTCGGTGTTGAGCTTCTCGGCCGAAATATAGCCCCACTTCATTTTAAGACTGAAAGAGTAGCCGAGACTGGCTTACGCGCATCGTGATTTTGAGGAACTTTGGCTCGATCTGCCAGAATTTGGGAAATATTTTCCAGTCCCAAGGACTCTAAACTAACTCCTGATGGCCTAAGATGTCAGTGAAATGGACACAGGTAAAATTAGCGCACGCCCGGTCTCGAGCTTCTAGGTCGAAATATAGCCTCCCTTAATTTTAAGACTGAAAGAGTAGCCGAGACCGCCTTACGCGCATCGTGATTTTGGGCCACTTTTGATCGATTTCCCGGAAGTTAGCGAATAATTCAGAGTCCCGGGGACGCTAAACTAACTCCCGATGACCTTGGTTTGCAGTTTAATGAACACAGAAAAACATTCTGAACGCTCACCTTCGAGCTTCAGTGCCGCAATATAGCCCTACTTAAATTTAAGACTGAAAGAATAGCCGAGAGCCCGTTAGGCGCATCGTAATTTTCATCAACTTCGGCGCCATTTCCTGGAACTTGGAGAATATTTTCCAGTTCCGGGGACTCTATACTAACTCCTGATTGCCTTCGTTTGCAGTCAAATGGACGCAGCAAAACTTTTTGAACGCTCACTTTGGAGCTTGTGGGCCTAAATATAGCCACACTTCACTTTAAGACTGAAACAGTAGCCCAGACCGCGTTACGCGCATCGTGATTTTGATCAACTTCTGCTCGCTTTCCTGGAACTTGGGGAATATTTTCCAGTCTCGGGGACTCTAAACTAACTCCTGATGGCCATGGTTTGCAGTGAAATTCACACAGCACAAGTTTTTGAACGAACACTTTGGAGCTTTTAAGCCGAAATATAGTCCCACATCACTTACGACTTAAAGAGTAGCCGAGACCGGCGTGCGCGCATCGTGATTTTGACCAACTTCGGGTCGATATTCCGGAACTTGGGGGATATTCTCCAGTCCCAGGGACTCTAAACTAACTCTTGATGGCCTTGGTTTGCAGTGAAATGGAGACAGCAAAACTTTTTCAACGCTCACCTTTAAGCTTCTGGGCCGAAATATAGCCCACTTTACTTTAATACTGAAAAAGTAGCCGAGACCGCCTTACGCGCATCGTGATTTTGACCAACTTCGGGTGGATTTCCCGGAGCTTGGGGGATATTTTCCAGTCCCTTGGACGCTAAACTAGGTGTCGATGGCCTTGTTTTGCAGTGAAATGGACACAGCAAAGCTTTTTGAAGGCTCACTTTCGAGGTTGTGGGCCGAAATATAGCCTTGCCTCACTTTAAGACTGAAACAGTAGCCGAGACCACCTTTCGCGCATCGTGATTTTGATCAACTTCGGCTCGATTTCCCGGAACTTGCGAAATATTTTCCAGTCCCGGGGACTCTAAAGTAACTCGTGCTGGTCTTGGTTTGCAGTGAAACGGAAACAGAAAAAGTTTTTGAACGCATACTTTCGAGCTTCTGGACCGAAATAGAGCCCCACTTCACTTGAAGACTGAAAGAGTAGCCGAGACCGCCTTACGTGCATCGTGATTTTGAGCAACTTCGGCTCGATTTGCCGGAACTAAGGGCATATATTCCAGTTCTGAGGACTCTAAACTAATTCCTGATGGCCTTGGTTTGCAGTAAAATGGACCCAGCGAAACTTTTTGAACGCTCAAAAGCTTCTGGGCCAAAAATATAACCCCCATTACTTTAACACTGAAAGAGTAGCCGAGACCGCCTTACATGCATCGTGATTTTGACAAACTTCGGGTTGATTTACCGGAACTTGAGGGATATTTTCCAGTCCCGGGGACTCTCAACTAACTCCTGCTTGTCTTGGTTTGCAGTGAAATGGACACAGCGAAAGTTTTTGAACGCTCACTGTCGAGCTTCTGGGCCGAAATAGAGCCCCATTTTACTTTAAGACTGAAAGAGTAGGCGAGACCGTCTTGAGCGAATCGTGATTTTGACCAATTTCGCCTTTATTTCCCGAAACTTGGGGCATATATTCCAGTCAAAGGGACTCTACGCTAACTCCTGATGGCCTTGGTTTTCAGTGAAATGGACAGAGCACAACTTTGGAGCTTCTGGGCAGAAATATAGCCCCACTTTACTTTAAGACTGAAAGAGTAGATGAGACCGCCTGACGCGCGTCGTAATTTTGACGAACTTCGAATGGATTTCCCGGAACTTGGGGGATATTTTGCAGTGTCTTGGACGCTAAACTAAGTCCTGATGGCCTTGTTTTGAAGTAAAATGGACACAACAAAACTTTATGAACGCTCACTTTCTAGCTTGTGGGCCGAAATATAGCCACACTTCACTTTAGGACTGACACAGTAGCCTAGACCACGTTACGCGCATCATGAATTTGATCTACTTCGGCTGGATTTCCCGGGACTTGGGGGATACTCTCCAGTCCCGGGGACTCTAAACTAACTTCTGATGGCCTTGGTTTGCACTGAAAGTGACAGAGCAAAACTTTTTAAACACTCACTTTCGAGCTTCTGGGCAGAAATATAGCCCCACTTCACTTTAAGACTGAGAGAGTAGCCGAGACCACCTTACGCACATCGTGATTTTGACCAACTTCGGCTCGATTTACCGGAACTTGGGGGATAGTTTCCAGTGCCGAGGACTCTTAAGTAACCCCTGATGGCCTTGGTTTGCATTGAAATGGATACAGCAAAACTTTTTGAAGGCTCACTTTTGAGCTTCTGGGCCGAAATATAGCCCCACTTTACTTTAACACTGAAAGAGTAGCCGAGACCGTCTTACGCGCGTCGTGATTTTAACCAACGTCTTCTCGATTTTGCGGAACTTGAGAAATACATTCTACTGCCGGGGACTCTAAACTAACTACCGATAGCCTTGGTTTGCAGTGAAATGGACAGAGCAAAACTTTTTGAACGCTCACCTTCGAGCTTCCTGGCCGAAATAAAGCCCCACTTTACTTTAAGACTTAAAGAGTAACCGAGACCACCTTACGCGCATTGTGATTTTGAGAAACTTCGGGTGGATCTCCCGGAACTTGGGGAACATTTTCCAGTCCCTTGGACGCTAAACTAAGTCCTGATGGCCTTGTTTTCCAGTGAAATGGAGACAGCAAAACTTTTTGAACGCTCACCTTCAAGCTTCTGGGCCGAAATATAGCCCACTTTACTTTAATACTGAAAAAGTAGCCGAGACCGCCTTACGCGCATCGTGATTTTGACAAACTTCGGGTAGATTTCCCGGAACCTGGGGGGATATTTTCCAGTCCCTTGGACGCTAAACTAGGTGCCGATGGCCTTGTTTTGCAGTGAAATGGACACAGCAAAGCTTTTTGAAGGCTCACTTTCGAGGTTGTGGGCCGAAATATAGCCATACTTCACTTTAAGACTGAAACAGTAGCCGAGACCACGTTTCGCGCATCGTGATTTTGATCAACTTCGGCTCGATTTCCCGGAACTTGCGAAATAGTTTCCAGTCCCGGGGACTCTAAAGTAACTCGTGCTGGTCTTGGTTTGCAGTGAAACGGAAACAGAAAAAGTTTTTGAACGCATACTTTCGAGCTTGTGGACCCAAATAGAACCCCACTTCACTTGAAGACTGAAAGAGTAGCCGAGACCGCCTTACGTGCATCGTGATTTTGAGCAACTTCGGCTCGATTTGCCGGAACTAAGGAGATATATTCCAGTTCTGAGGACTCTAAACTACTTCCTGATGGCCTTGGTTTGCAGTAAAATGGAGCCAGCAAAACTTTTTGAACGCTCAATTTCGAGCTTCTGGGCCAAAATATAGCCCCCCATTACTTTAACACTGAAAGAGTAGCAGAGACTGCCTTACGTGCATCGTGATTTTGACAAACTTCGGGTTGATTTCCCGGAACTTGGGGGATATTCTCCAGTCCCGGGGACTCTCAACTAGCTCCTGCTTGTCTTGGTTTGCAGTGAAATGGACACAGCGAAAGTTTTTGAACGCTCACTGTCGAGCTTCTGGGCCGAAATAGAGCCCCATTTTACTTTAAGACTGAAAGAGTAGGCGAGACCGTCTTGAGCGAATCGTGATTTTGACCAATTTCGCCTTTATTTCCCGAAACTTGGGGCATATATTCCAGTCAAAGGGACTCTACGCTAACTCCTGATGGCCTTTGTTTTCAGTGAAATGGACAGAGCACAACTTTGGAGCTTCTGGGCAGAAATATAGCCCCACTTTACTTTAAGACTGAAAGAGTAGATGAGACCGCCTGACGCGCATCGTAATTTTGACGAACTTCGAATGGATTTCCCGGAACTTGGGGGATATTTTGCAGTCCCTTGGACGCTAAACTAAGTCCTGATGGCCTTGTTTTGAAGTAAAATGGACACAACCAAACTTTTTGAACGCTCACTTTCTAGCTTGTGGGCCGAAATATAGCCACACTTCACTTTAGGACTGACACAGTAGCCGAGACCACGTTACGCGCATCATGAATTTGATCAACTTCGGCTCGATTTCCCGGGACTTGGGGGATATTCTCCAGTCCCGGGGACTCTAAACTAACTTCTGATGGCCTTGGTTTGCACTGAAAGTGACAGCGCAAAACATTTTAAACACTCACTTTCGAGCTTCTGGGCCGAAATATAGCCCCACTTCACTTTAAGACTGAAAGAGTAGCCGAGACCACCTTACGCACATCGTGATTTTGACCAACTTCGGCTATATTTCCCTGAACTTGGGGGGATATTTTCCAGTCCCGAAGACTCTTAAGTAGCCCCTGATGGCTTTCGTTTGCATTGAAATGGATACAGCAAAACTTTTTGAAGCTCACTTTTGAGCTTCTGCGCCGAAATATAGCCCCACTTCACTTTAAGACTGAAAGACTAGCCAAGATCGTCTTGCGCGCATCGTGATTTTGACCAACGTCTTCTCGATTTTCCGGAACTTGGGAAATATATTGCAGTCGCGGGGACTCTAAACTAACTCCTGATAGCCTTGGTTTGCAGTGAAATGGACACAGCAAATTTTTTGCAGCGCTCACTTTGGAGCTTCTGGGCCGAAATAGAGCCCCACTTCACTTTAAGACTGAAAGAGTAGCCGAGGCCGCCTTAGGCGCATCGTGATTTTGACCAACTTCGGCTTGAGTTGCCAGAACTTAAAAGATATTTTCCACTCCCGGGGACTCTAAACTAACTCATGATGGCCTTGGTTTTCAGTGAAATTGAGAGAGGAAAACTTTTTGAACGCTCACTTTCGAGCTTCTGGACCGAAATATAGCCCTACGACACTTTGAGACTCAAAGAGTAGCCGAGACCGCCTTACGCGAATCGTTATTTTGACCAACTTCGTCTCGATTTGGCGGAGCTTGGAGGATATTTTCCAGTTCCGGGGACTGTAAACTACTTCCTTAGGGCCTTGCTTTGCAGTGAAATGGGCACAGCATAACTTTTTGAACGCTCACTTTCGAGCTTCTGGGCCAAAATATACAGCCACGTCACTTTAAGACTAAAAGAGTAGCCGAGACTGCCTTACGCGCATCGTCATTTTCACACACTTCGGCTCTATTTCCCTGGACTTGGGGGATATTTTGATGTCCCGGAGACTGTAAACTATCTCCTGATGTGGCTTGGTTCGCGGTGAAATGGACACAGCAAAACTTTTTGAACTTTCACTTTCGAGCTTCTGGGCCGAAATATAGCCCGAGTTCACTTTAAGAATGAAAGAATAGCCGAGACCGCCTTACGCGCATCGTGATTTTGACCAACTTTGGCTCGATTTCCCAGGAAATGGGGAATATTTTCCGGTACCGGGGACTCTAAAGTAACTCTTGATTGCCTTGGTTTGCATTGAAATGGAGAGAGCAAAACTTTTTCAACGCTCCCCTTCGGGCTTCTGAGCCGAAATATAGCCCCACTTCACTTTAAGACTGAAATAGTAGCCGAGACCGCCTTAGACGCATCGTGATTTTGACCAACTTCGGCTTGAGTTGCCAGAACTTAAGGGATATTTTTTAGTCCCCCGGACTCTAAACTAACTCCTGATGGCCTTGGTTTTCAGTTAAATTGAGAGAGCAGAACTTTTTGAATTTTCACTTTCTAGCTTCTCGGCCGAAATATAGCCCCAGTTCACTTTAAGAATCAAAGAGTAGCCGAGACCGCCTTACGCGGATCGTGATTTTGACAAAATTCGGCTCGATTTCCCCGAACTTGGGCGACATTTTCCAGTCTCGAGCAGTCTAAACTAACTCCTGATGGCCTTGGTTTGCAGTAAAATGAACAAGGTAACACTTTTTGAACGGTTATTTTCCAGCTTCTTGGATGAAATATAGCCCCTCTTCACTTTAAGACTGAAAGAGTAGGCGAGACCGCCTTACGCGCATCGTGATTTTGAGCAACTTCCGCTCGATTTTCTAGAATTTTGGCGATATTTTCAAGTCCCGGGGACTCTAAAATAACTCTTGATGGCCTTGGTTTGATGTGAAATGGACGCAGGAAAACTTTTTGAACGCTCAGTTTCGAGCTTCTGGGCCGAAATACAACCGTACTTCACTTTAAGACTGAAATAGTAGCCGAGACATCCTTACGAGCATCGTGATTTTGACCCAGTTCAGCTCGATTTCCCGGCAGTTGGGGGATATTTTCCAGTCCGGGGGACTTAAAAATAACTCCTGATGGCCTTGGTTTGCAGTTAAATGCACAAAGCGTAACTTTTTAAAGGTTCACTTTCAAGCTTCTGGGCCGAAATATAGCCCCACTTTACTTTAAGACTGAAAGAGTAGCCGAGACCGTCTTACGCGCAACGTGATTTTGACCAACTTCCGTTCGATTTCCCGGAACCTGGGGGATATATTCCAGTCCCAGGGACTCTAAACTAACTGCTGATGGCCTTGGTTTGCAGTGAAATGGACACAGCACATTTTTTTGAACGCTCACTTTCAAGCTTCTCGGCCGAAATATAGCCGTACTTCACTTTAAGACTGAAAGAGTACCCGAGACCGCCTTACGCGCATCGTAATTTTGACCAACTTCGGCTCGATTTGCCGGAAGTTGGCGAATATTTTCAATTCCCGGAAAAGCTAAACTAACTTCCGATGGCCTTAGTGTGCAGTTAAATGGACACGGGAAAACTTTTTGAACGCTCACTTTCAAGCTTATGGCTCGAAATATAGCCCCACTTAACTTTAAGACTGAAAGAGTAGCCGATTAAGCGCATGGTGATTTTGAGTAACTTCGGGTGGATTTCCCGTAACTTGGGGGATATTTCCAGTTCCTTTGACGCTAAACTAAGTCGTGATGGCCTTGTTTTGCAGTGAAATGGACACAGCAAAACTTTTTAAACACTCAGTTTCGAGCTTCTGGGCCGAAATATTGCCCCAATTCACTTTAAGACTGAAAGAGTAGCCGAGACCGCCGTACGCGCATCGTGATTTTGACCAACTTCGGTTAAATTTCCCGGAACTTGGGGGATATTTTCCAGTCCCGGGGTCTCTAAACTGACCCCCGACGTCCTTGGTCTGCAGTCAAATGGATACAGCAAAACTTTTTGAACGCTCACTTTTGAGCTTCTGGGCCGAAATATAGCTCCACTTCACTTTAAGAGTGAAAGAGTAGCCGAGACCGCCTCACGCCCATCCTAATTTTGACCAACTTCGGCTCGATTTCGCGGGACTTGGAGATATTTTCCAGTCCCGCCAACTCTAAAGTAACTCCTGATGGCCTTGCTCTGGAGTGAAATGGACAGAGCACAACTTTTTGAACGCTCACTTTCGAGCTACTGGGGGGAAATATTGCCCCAGTTGACTTTAAGAATGAAAGAGTAACCGGGACCACCTTACGCGCATCGTGATTTTGACCAACTTTGGCTCGATTTCCCGGGAACTGGGGGATATTTTTCGGTACCGGGGACTCTAAACTAACTCCTGATTTCCTCGGTTTGCAGTGAAATGGACACAGCACAACTTTTTGAACGCTCACTTTTGAGCTTCTGGGCCGAAGCATTGCCCTACTTCACTTTAAGACTGAAAGACTAGCCGAGACCGCCTTACGCGCATCGTGATTTTGAGCTACTTCGGCTCGATTTCCCAGAACTTGGGAGATATTTCCCAGTCCTGGGCACTCTAAACTAACTCCTGATGGCCTTGGTTTTCAGTGAAATGGACACAGCCAAACTTTTTGAACGTTCACTTTCGAGCTTCTGGGCCGAAATATAGCCCCACTTCACTTTAAGATTGAAAGAGTAGCCGGGACCGCGTTACGCGCATGGTAATTTTGTCGAACTTCGGCTTGATTTCCTGGGACTTGCGGGATGTTTTCCAGTCCCGGAAGCTCCAAACTAACTCCTGAATGCCTTGGTTTTTAGTGAAATAGACAGAAGTAAAAGGAGCGCACGCTCGGTTTCCAGGTTGTAGGCCGATATATAGCCCCACTTTATTTTAAGACTGAAAGTGTACACGAAACCGCCTTAAGCGCATCGAAATTTTTAGCCACTATGGCTCGATATGCCAAAACTTGGGGAATATTTTCCAGTCCCGGGGACTCTACCCTAACTCTTGATGGCCTTAGTTTTCAGTAAAATGGTCACAGGTAACAGGAGCGCACGCTCGGTGTCGAGCTTCTAGGCCGAAATGTAGCCCCAGTTCATTTTAAGACTGAAAGAGTAAACGAAACTGCCGTACGCCTATCGTAATTTTAAGAAAGTATGGCTCAATTTGCCGAAACTTGCAGGATAGCTTCCAGTCTCGAGGATTCTAAACTATCTCCTGATGGACTTAGTTCTTAGTGAAATGGACACAGGTAAAAGGAGAGCACGTTCGGTGTCGAGCTTGTAGAACCAAAATATAGCCCCACTTCATTTTCGGAGTAAACGAGTAGCCGAGACCGCCTTACGCGCATCGTGATTTTGAGCATCTTTGGCTCGATTTGCCGCAATTCGGGCAATATTTTCCAGTCCCGAGGACTCTATGTTAACTCCTGATGAACTTAGTTTTCAGTGATATGTACACAGGCAAAAGGAGCGCACGCTCGGTGTTGAGCTTCTCGGCCGAAATATAGCCCCACTTCATTTTAAGACTGAAAGAGTAGCCGAGACCGCCTTACGCGCATCGTGATTTTGAGCAACTTTGGCTCGATCTGCCAGAATTTGGGAAATATTTTCCTGTCTCAAGGACTCTAAACTATTTCCTGATGGCCTAAGATGTCAGTGAAATGGACACAGGTAAAATTAGCGCACGCCCGGTCTCGAGCTTCTAGGTCGAAATATAGCCCCCCTTAATGTTAACACTGAAAGAGTAGCCGAGACCGCCTTACGCGCATCGTGATTTTGGGCCACTTTTGCTCGATTTCCCGCAAGTTGGCGAATAATTTAAAGTCCCGGGGACGCTAAACTAACTCCCGATGACCTTAGTTTGCAGTTTAATGAACACAGCAAAACATTCTGAACGCTCACCTTCGAGCTTCAGTGCCGCAATATAGCTCTACTTAAATTTAAGACTGAAAGAATAACCGAGAGCCCGTTACGCGCATCGTAATTTTCATCAACTTCGGCGCCATTTCCTGGAACTTGGAGAATATTTTCCAGTTCCGGGGACACTAAACTAAATCCTGATTGCCTTGGTTTGCAGTGAAATGGACACAGCAAAACTTTTTGAACGCTCACTTTCGAGCTTGTGGGCCTCAATATAGCCACACTTCACTTTAAGACTGAAACAGTAGCCGAGACCGCGTTACGCGCATCGTGATTTTGAGCAACTTCTGCTCGCTTTCCTGGAACTTGGGGAATATTTTGCAGTCCCTGGGACTCTAAACTAACTCCTGATGGCCATGGTTTGCAGTGAAATTCACACAGCACAAGTTTTTGAACGAACACTTTCCAGCTTTTAGGCCGAAATATAGTCCCACATCACTTACGACTTAAAGAGTAGCCGACATAGGCGTGCGCGCATCGTGATTTTGACCAACTTCGGGTCGATATTCCGGAACTTGGGGGATATTTTCCAGTCCCAGGGACTCTAAACTAACTCTTGATGGCCTTGGTTTGCAGTGAAATGGAGACAGCAAAACTTTTTCAACGCTCACCTTCAAGCTTCTGGGCCGAAATATAGCCCACTTTACTTTAATACTGAAAAAGTAGCCGAGACCGCCTTACGCGCATCGTGATTTTGACAAACTTCGGGTGGATTTCCCGGAGCTTGGGGGATATTTTCCAGTCCCTTGGACGCTAAACTAGGTGCCCATGGCCTTGTTTTGCAGTGAAATGGACACAGCAAAGCTTTTTGAAGGCTCACTTTCGAGGTTGTGGGCCGAAATATAGCCATACTTCACTTTAAGACTGAAACAGTAGCCGAGACCACGTTTCGCGCATCGTGATTTTGATCAACTTCGGCTCGATTTCCCGGAACTTGCGAAATATTTTCCAGTCCCGGGGACTCTAAAGTAACTCGTGCTGGTCTTGGTTTGCAGTGAAACGGAAACAGAAAAAGTTTTTGAACGCATACTTTTGAGCTTCTGGACCGAAATAGAACCCCACTTCACTTGAAGACTGAAAGAGTAGCCGAGACCGCCTTACGTGCATGGTGATTTTGAGCAACTTCGGCTCGATTTGCCGGAACTAAGGGCATATATTCCAGTTCTGAGTGCTCTAAACTAATTCCTGATGGCCTTGGTTTGCAGTAAAATGGACCCAGCAAAACTTTTTGAACGCTCAATTTCCAGCTTCTGGGCCAAAATATAGCCCCCCATTACTTTAACACTGAAAGAGTAGCCGAGACCGCCTTACGTGCATCGTGATTTGGACAAACTTCGGGTTGATTTCCCGGAATTTGGGGGATATTTTCCAGTCCCGGGGACTCTCAACTAACTCCTGCTTGTCTTGGTTTGCAGTGAAATGGACACAGCGAAAGTTTTTGAACGCTCACTCTCGAGCTTCTGGGCCGAAATAGAGCCCCATTTTACTTTAAGACTGAAAGAGTAGGCGAGACCGTCTTGAGCGAATCGTGATTTTGACCAATTTTGCGTTTATTTCCCGAGACTTGGGGGATATATTCCAGTCAAAGGGACTCTACTGTAACTCCTGATCGCCTTGGTTTTCAGTGAAATGGACAGAGCACAACTTTGCAGCTTCTGGGCAGAAATATAGCCCCACTTTACTTTAAGACTGAAAGAGTAGATGAGACCGCTTTACGCGCATCGTAATTTTGACGAACTTCCAATGGATTTCCCGGAACTTGGGGGATATTTTGCAGTCCCTTGGACGCTAAACTAAGTCCTGATGGCCTTGTTTTGAAGTAAAATGGACACAACAAAACTTTTTGACCGCTCACTTTCGAGCTTGTGGGCCGAAATATAGCCACACTTCACTTTAGGACTGACACAGTAGCCGAGACCACGTTACATGCATCATGAATTTGATCAACTTCGGCTCGATTTCCCGGGACTTGGGGGATATTCTCCAGTCCCGGGGACTCTAAACTAACTTCTGATGGCCTTGGTTTGCACTGAAAGTAACAGAGCAAAACATTCTAAACACTCACTTTCGAGCTTCTGGGCCGAAATATAGCCCCATTTCACTTTAGGACTGACACAGTAGCCGAGACCACGTTACGCGCATCATGAATTTGATCAACTTCGGCTGGATTTCCCGGGACTTCGGGGATATTCTCCAGTGCCAGGGACTCTAAACTAACTTCTGATGGCCTTGGTTTGCACTGAAAGTGAGAGAGCAAAACATTTTAAACACTCACTTTCGAGCTTCTGGGGCGAAATACAGCCGCGCTTCACTTTAAGACTGAAAGAGTAGCCGAGACCACCTTACGCACATCGTGATTTTGACCAACTTCGGCTCGATTTACCGTAACTTGGGGGATATTTTAAAGTCCCGAGGACTCTTAAGTAACCCCTGATGGCCTTTGTTTGCATTGAAATGGATACAGCAAACCTTTTTGAACGCTCACTTTTGAGCTTCTGGGCCGAAATATAGCCCCACTTCACTTTAAGACTGAAAGAGTAGCCGAGACCGTCTTGCGCAAATCGTGATTTTCACCAACCTCGGGATATATTCCGTTTCCGTGGGCTGTAAACTAACTCCTGATGGCCTTGGTTTTCAGTGAAATGGACAAAGGAAAGCTTTTTGAACACTCTATTTGTAGCTTCTGGGCCGAAATAGAATCCCACTTCACTTTCAGACTGAAATAGTACCCGAGACCGCCTCATGCGCATCGTGAGTTAGACCAAGTTCAGCTCGATTTCACGCAACTTTTGGGATATTTTGCAGTCCGGGGGACTCTAAACTAACTCCGGATGGCCTTGGTTTGCACTGAAATGCGCACAGCATAAATTTTTGAACGCCCACTTTGGAGATTCTGGGCCGAAATATAGCCCCACTTCACTTTAAGACTGAAAGAGTAGCCGAGATCGCGTTACGCGCATCGTGATTTTGACTATTTTCGGATCGATTTCTCGGAACTTGGGGGATATTTTCCAGTCCCGGGGACTCTAAACTAACTCCTGATCGTCTTGCTTTGCATTGAAATGGACAGAGGAAAACTTTTTGAACGTTCACTTTCGAGCTTGTGGGCCGAAATATAGCCACACTTTACTTTAAGACTGAAACAGTAGCCGAGACTGCATTTCGTGCATCGTGATTTTGATCAACTTCGGCTCGCTTTCCCGGAACTTGGGGAACATTTTCCAGTCCCGAGGACCCTAAACTAAGTCCTGATGGCCTTGTTTTGAAGTGAAATGGACACAGCAAAAGTTTTTGAACGCTCACTTTCTAGCTTCGTGGCCGAAATATAGGCACACTTGACTTTAAGACTGAAACAGTAGCCGAGACCACGTTACGCGCATCATGAATTTGATCAACTTCGGCTCGCTTTCGCGGAATTTGGGGAATATTTTCCAGTCCCGGGGACCCTAAACTAGGTCCTGATGGCCTTGTTTTGAAGTGAAATGGACACAGCAAAACTTTTTGAACGCTCACTTTCTAGCTTGTGGGCCGAAATATAGGCACACTTGACTTTAAGACTGAAACAGTAGCCGGGAGCACGGGACGCGCATCATGAATTTGATCAACTTCGGCTCCAATTCCCGGGACTTGGGGGATATGTTCCAGTCCCGGGGACTCTAAACTAACTCCTGATGGCCTTGGTTTGCATTGAAATGGACACAGCACAATTTTTTGAACGCACACTTTTGAGCTTCTGGGCCGAAATATAGCCCCACTTCTCTTAAGACTGAAAGAGGAACCGAGACCGCCTTGCTCGCATCGTAAGTCTGACAAACTTCCTGTCGATATTCCAGAACTTGGGGGATATTTTCCAGTCGCAGGAACTCTAAACTAACTCCTCATGGCCTTGGTTTGCAGTGAAATGGACAGAGGAAAACTTTTTGAACGATCACCTTCGAGCTTCCTGGCCGAAATAAAGCCCCACTTTACTTTAAGACTTAAAGAGTAACCGAGACCACGTTACCCTAAACTAACTTTTGATAGCTTTGGTTTGCAGTGAAATGCACACAGCAAAACGTTTTGAACGCTCACTTTCGAGCTTCTGGACAGAAATATAGCCCCACTTGACTTTAAGACTGAAAGAATAGCCGAGACCGCTTTGGGAGCATCTTGATTTTGACCAACTTCAGCTCGATTTACCGGAACTTGGGGAATATTTTCCAGTCCCAGGGACGCTAAACTAACTCGTGATGGCCTTGTTTTTCAGTCAAAGAACACAGCAAAACTTTTTGAAGGCTCACTTTCGGGCTTCTGGGCCGAAATATAGCCCCACTTCACTTTAAGACTGAAACAGTAGCCGATACCGCATTTCGCGCATCGTGATTTTGATCAACTTCGGTTCGATTCCCCGGAACTTGGGGAATCTTTTTCAGTCCCGGCGACTCTAAACTAACCCCTGATGGCCTTGGTTTGCAGTGAAATGGACACAGCAAAACTTTTTGAACGCTCACTTTCGGGCTTCTGGCCCGATATATAGCCCCACTTCACTTTAAGACAGAAAGAGTAGTCGAGACCACTTTAGGGGCATCGTGATTTTGACAAACCTCGGCTCAATTTCCCGGACCTTGGGACATATTTTCTTGTCCCGGGGACGCTAAACTAACTCCTGATGGCCTTGGTTTGCAGTAAAATGAACACAGCAAAACTTTTTGAACACTCACTTTCGGGCTTCTCTCCCAAAATATAGCCCCACTTCACTCTGAGACTGAAAGAGTAGCCGACACTACCTTACGCAAATTGTGATTTTGACCAACTTCGACTCGATTTCCCGGAAGTTGGGGGATATTTTCCAGTCCCGGGGACTCTAAACTAGCTCCTGATGGCTTTGGTTTGCAGTCAAATAAACACAGAGAAACTTTTTGAACGCTCACTTTAGACCTCCTGGGCAGGAATAAAGCCTCACTTCACTTTAAGACAGAAACAGTAAGCGAGACCGCCTAACGCGCACCGTGATTTTGACCAACTTCGGCTAAATTTCCCTGAACTTGGGGGGATATTTTCCAGTCCCGAAGACTCTTAAGTAACCCCTGATGGCCTTCGTTTGCATTGAAATGGATACAGCAAAACTTTTCGAAGCTCACTTTTGAGCTTCTGGGCCAAAATATAGCCCCACTTCACTTTAAGACTGAAAGACTAGCCAAGACCGTCTTGCGCGCATCGTGATTTTGACCAACGTCTTCTCGATTTTCCGGAACTTGGGAAATATACTGCAGTCCCGAGGACTCTAAACTAACTCCTGATGGCCTTGGTTTGCAGTGAAATGGACACAGCAAATTTGTTGCAGCGCTCACTTTGGAGCTTCTGGGCCGAAATAGAGCCCCACTTCACTTTAAGACTGAAAGAGTAGCCGAGGCCGCCTTAGGCGCATCGTGATTTTGACCAACTTCGGCTTGAGTTGCCAGAACTTAAAAGATATTTTCCACTCCCGGGGACTCTAAACTAACTCATGATGGCCTTGGTTTTCAGTGAAATTGAGAGAGGAAAACTTTTTGAACGCTCACTTTAGAGCTTCTGGACCGAAATATACAGCCACGTCACTTTAAGACTAAAAGAGTAGCCGAGACTGCTTTACGCGCATCGTGATTTTGACAAACTTCGGCTCGATTTCCCAGGAATTGGGGGATATTTTGATCTCCCGGAGACTGTTAACAATCTGCTGATGTGGCTTGGTTCGCGGTGAAATGAACACAGCAAAACTTTTTGAACTTTCACTTTCTAGCTTCTCGGGCGAAATATAGCCCCAGTTCACTTTAAGACTAAAAGAGTAGCCGAGACCGCCTTACGCGCATCGTGATTGTGACAAAATTTGGCTCGATTTCCCCGAACTTGGGCCATATTTTCCAGTCTCGAGTAGTCTAAACTAACTCCTGATGCCTTGGTTTGCAGTGAAATGAACACAGCAAAACTTTTTGAACTTTCACTTTCTAGCTTCTCGGCCGAAATATAGCCCCACTTCACTTTAAGACTAAAAGAGTAGCCGAGACCGCCTTACGCGCATCGTGATTTTGACAAAATTCGGCTCGATTTCCCCGAACTTGGGCGATATTTTCCAGTCCCGGAAGCTCTAAACTAACTCCTGAATGCCTTGCTTTTTAGTGAAATGGACACAGGTAAAAGGAGCGCACGCTCGGCTTCCAGGTTGTAGGCCGAAATATAGCCCCACTTTATTTTAAGACTGAAAGTGTACACGAAACCGCCTTAAGCGCATCGAAATTTTTAGCCACTATGGCTCGATATGCCAAAACTTGGGGGATATTTTCCAGTCCCGGGGACTCTACCCTAACTCTTGATGGCCTTAATTTTCAGTAAAATGGTCACAGGTAACAGGAGCGCACGCTCGGTGTCGAGCTTCTAGGCCGAAATGTAGCCCCAGTTCATTTTAAGACTGAAAGAGTAAACGAAACTGCCGTACGCCTATCGTAATTTTAAGAAAGTATGGCTCAATTTGCCGAAACTTGGAGGATAGCTTCCAGTCTCGAGGATTCTAAACTATCTCCTGTTGGACTTAGTTCTTAGTGAAATGGACACAGGTAAAAGGAGAGCACGCTCGGTGTCGAGCTTGTAGAACCGAAATATAGCCCCACTTCATTTTCGGAGTAAACGAGTAGCCGAGACCGCCTTACGCGCATCGTGATTTTGAGCATCTTTGGCTCGATTTGCCGCAATTCGGGCAATATTTTCCAGTCCCGAGGACTCTATGTTAACTCCTGATGAACTTAGTTTTCAGTGATATGTACACAGGCAAAAGGAGCGCACGCTCGCTGTTGAGCTTCTCGGCCGAAATATAGCCCCACTTCATTTTAAGACTGAAAGAGTAGCCGAGACCGCCTTACGCGCATCGTGATTTTGAGCAACTTTGGCTCGATCTGCCAGAATTTGGGAAATATTTTCCAGTCCCAAGGACTCTAAACTAACTCCTAATGGCCTAAGATGTCAGTGAAATGGACACAGGTAAAATTAGCGCACCCCGCTCTCGAGCTTCTAGGTCGAAATATAGCCCCACTTAATTTTAAGACTGAAAGAGTAGCCAAGACCGCCTTACGCGCATCGTGATTTTGGGCCACTTTTGCTCGATTTCCCGCAAGTTGGCGAATAATTTAAAGTCCCGGGGACGCTAAACTAACTCCCAATGACCTTGGTTTGCAGTCTAATGAACACAGCAAAACATTCTGAACGCTCACCTTTGAGCTTCAGTGCCGCAATATAGCCCTACTTAAATTTAAGACTGAAAGAATAACCGAGAGCCCGTTACGCGCATCGTAATTTTCATCAACTTCGGCGCCATTTCCTGGAACTTGGAGAATATTTTCCAGTTCCGTGGACTCTAAACTAACTCCTGATTGCCTTGGTTTGCAGTCAAATAGACACAGCAAAACTTTTTGAACGCTCACTTTCGAGCTTGTGGGCCTAAATATAGCCACACTTCACTTTAAGACTGAAACAGTATCCGAGACCGCTTAGGCGCATCGTAACTTTGAGCAACTTCTGCTCGCTTTCCTGCAACTTGGGGAATATTTTCCAGTCCCGGGGACTCTAAACTAACTCATGATGGTCATGGTTTGCAGTGAAATTCACACAGCACAAGTTTTTGAACGAACACTTTCCAGCTTTTAGGCCGAAATATAGTCCCACATCACTTACGACTTAAAGAGTAGCCGACATAGGCGTGCGCCCATCGTGATTTTGACCAACTTCGGTCGATATTCCGGAACTTGGGGGATATTTTCCAGTCCCAGGGACTCTAAACTAACTCTTGATGGCCTTGGTTTGCAGTGAAATGGAGACAGCAAAACTTTTTCAACGCTCACCTTCAAGCTTCTGGGCCGAAATATAGCCCACTTTACTTTAATACTGAAAAAGTAGCCGAGACCGCCTTACGCGCATCGTGATTTTGACCAACTTCGGGTGGATTTCCCGGAGCTTGGGGGATATTTTCCAGTCTCTTGGACGCTAAACTAGGTGCCGATGGCCTTGTTTTGCAGTGAAATGGACACAGCAAAGCTTTTTGAAGGCTCACTTTCGAGGTTGTGGGCCAAAATATAGCCATACTTCACTTTAAGACTGAAACAGTAGCCGAGACCACGTTTCGCGCATCGTGATTTTGATCAACTTCGGCTCGATTTCCCGGAACTTGCGAAATATTTTCCAGTCCCGGGGAGTCTAAAGTAACTCTTGCTGGTCTTGGTTTGCAGTGAAACGGACACAGAAAAAGTTTTTGAACGCATACTTTCGAGCTTATGGACGGAAATAGAACCCCACTTCACTTGAAGACTAAAACAGTAGCCGAGGCCGCCTTACGTATATCGTGATTTTGAGCAACTTCGGCTCGATTTGCCGCAACTAAGGGGATATATTCCAGTTCTGAGGACTCTAAACTAATTCCTGATGGCCTTGGTTTGCAGTAAAATAGACCCAGGAAAACTTTTTGAACGCTCAATTTCCAGCTTCTGGGCCAAAATATAGCCCCCCATTACTTTAACACTGAAAGAGTAGCCGAGACCGCCTTACGTGCATCGTGATTTGGACAAACTTCGGGTTGATTTCCCGGAACTTGGGGGATATTTTCCAGTCCCGAAGACTCTCAACTAACTCCTGCTTGTCTTGGTTTGCAGTGAAATGGACACAGCGAAAGTTTTTGAACGCTCACTCTCGAGCTTCTGGGCCGAAATAGAGCCCCATTTTACTTTAAGACTGAAAGAGTAAGCGAGACCGTCTTGAGCGAATCGTGATTTTGACCAATTTCGCGTTTATTTCCCGAAACTTGGGGGATATATTCCAGTGAAAGGGACTCTACAGTAACTCCTGATGGCCTTGGTTTTCAGTGAAATGGACAGAGCACAACTTTGCAGCTTCTGGGCAGAAATATAGCCCCACTTTACTTTAAGACGGAAAGAGTAGATGAGACCGCCTTACGCGCATCGTAATTTTCACGAACTTCCAATGGATTTCCCGGAACTTGGGGGATATTTTGCAGTCCCTTGGACGCTAAACTAAGTCCTGATGACCTTGTTTTGAAGTAAAATGGACACAACAAAACTTTTTGAACGCTCACTTTCGAGCTTGTGGGCCGAAATATAACCACACTTCACTTTAGGACTGACACAGTAGCCGAGACCACGTTACGCGCATCATGAATTTGATCAACTTCGGCTCGATTTGCCGGGACTTGGGTGATATTCTCCGGTCCCGGGGACTCTAAACTAACTTCTGATGGCCTTGGTTTGCACTGAAAGTGACAGAGCAAAACTTTCTAAACACTCACTTTCGAGCTTCTGGGCCGAAATATAGCCCCATTTCACTTTAAGACTGAAAGAGTAGCCGAGACCACCTTACGCACATAGTTTGCAGTGAAATAGACACAGTAATTTTTTTTGAGCTGTGAGCTTGTGGGCCGAAATAGAACGCCACTTCACTTTAAGACTGAAGGAGAAGCCGACACCGCCTTAAGCGCACCGTGATTTTGACCAACTTCGGCTCGATTTGCCGGAACTTGGGGGATATTTTCCAGTCCCTGGGACTCTAAAGTAACTCCTGATCGCCTTGCTTTGCATTGAAATGGACAGAGCAAAACTTTTTGAACGCTCACTTTCGAGCTTGTGGGCCGAAATATAGCCACACGTTACTTTAAGACTGAAACAGTAGCCGAGACCGCATTTCGCGCATCGTGATTTTGATCAACTTCGGCTCGCTTTCCCAGAACTTGGGGAATATTTTCCAGTCCCGGGGTTCCTAAACTAAGTCCTGATAGCCTTGTTTTGAAGTGAAATGGACACAGCAGAAGTTTTTGAACGCTCACTTTCTAGTTTGTGGGCCGAAATATAGGCACACTTGACTTTAAGACTGAAACAGTAGCCGAGACCACGTTACGCGCATCATGAATTTGATCAACTTCGCCTCAAATTCCCGGGACTTGGGGGATATGTTCCAGTCCCGGGCACTCTAAACTAACTCCTAATGGCCTTGGTTTGCATTGAAATGGACACAGCACAATTTTTTGAACACACAATTTCGAGATTCTGGGCCGAAATATAGCCCCACTTCACTTAAGACTGAAAGAGTAGCCGAGACCGCCTTGCTCGCATCGTGAGTTTGACAAACTTCCGGTCGATATTCCGGAACTTGGGGGATATTTTCCAGTCCCAGGAGCTCTAAACTAACTCCTCATGGCCTTGGTTTGCAGTGAAATGGACAGAGCAAAACTTTTTGAACGCTCACCTTCGAGCTTCCTGGCCGAAATAAAGCCCCACTTTACTTTAAGACTTAAAGAGTAACCGAGACCACCTTACGCGCATTGTGATTTTGACAAACTTCGGGTGGATCTCCCGGAACTTGGGGAACATTTTCCAGTCCCTTGGACGCTAAACTAAGTCCTGATGGCCTTGTTTTCCAGTGAAATGGACACAGCAAAACTTTTTGACCGCTCTTTTTCGAGCTTGTGGGCCGAAATATAGCCACACTTTACTTGAAGACTGAAACAGTAGCGGAGAGCGCATTTCGCGCATCGTGGTTTTGATCAACTTGGGCTCGCTTTCCCGGAACTTGGGGAATATTTTCCAGTCCCGGTTACCCTAAACTAACTTTTGATATCTTTGGTTTGTAGTGAAATGCACACAGCAAAACTTTTTGAACGCTCACTTTCGAGTTTCTGGACAGAAATATAGCCCCACTTGACTTTAAGACTGAAAGGGTAGCCGAGACCGCTTTGGGAGCATCGTGATTTTGACCAACTTCAGCTCGACTTACCGGAACTTGGGGAATATTTTCCAGTGCCAGGGACGCTAAACTAACTCGTGATGGCCTTGTTTTTCAGCCAAAGAACACAGCAAAACTTTTTGAAGGCTCACTTTCGGGCTTCTGGGCCGAAATATAGCCCCACTTAACTTTAAGACTGAAACAGTAGCCGATACCGCATTTCGCGCATCGTGATTTTAATCAACTTTGGTTAGATTCCCCGGAACTTGGGCAATCTTTTTCAGTCCCGGGGACTCTAAACTAACCCCTGATGGCCTTGGTTTGCAGTGAAATGGACACAGCAAGACTTTTTGAACGCTCACTTTCGGGCTTCTGGCCCGAAATATAGCCCCACTTCACTTTAAGACAGAAAGAGTAGCCGACACTACCTTACGCAAATCGTGATTTTGACCAACTTCGACTCGATTTCCCGGAAGTTGGGGGATATTTTCCAGTCCCGGGGACTCTAAACTAGCTCCTGATGGCTTTGGTTTGCAGTCAAGTAAACACAGGGAAACTTTGTGAACGCTCACTTTCAAGCTCCTGGCCAAGAATAAAGCCTCACTTCACTTTAAGAGTGAAACAGTAAGCGAGACCGCCTAACGCGCACCGTGATTTTGACCAACTTCGGCTAAATTTCCCTGAACTTGGGGGGATATTTTCCAGTCCCGAAGACTCTTAAGTAACCCCTGATGGCCTTCGTTTGCATTGAAATGGCTACAGCAAAACTTTTTGAAGCTCACCTTTGAGCTTCTGGGCCGAAATATAGCCCCACTTCACTTTAAGACTGAAAGACTAGCCAAGACCGTCTTGCGCGCATCGTGATTTTGACCGTCTTCTCGATTTTCCGGAACTTGGGAAATATATTGCAGTCCCGGGGTCTCTAAACTAACTCCTGATGGCCTTGGTTTGCAGTGAAATGGACACAGCAAATTTGTTGCAGCCCACTTTACTTTAAGACTGAAAGAGTAGATGAGACCGCCTTACGCGCATCGTAATTTTGACGAACTTCGAATGGATTTACCGGAACTTGGGGGATATTTTGCAGTCCCTTGGACACTAAACTAAGTCCTGATGGCCTTGTTTTGAAGTCAAATGGACACAACAAAACTTTTTGAACGCTCACTTTCGAGCTTGTGGGCCGAAATATAGCCACACTTCACTTTAGGACTGACACAGTAGCCGAGACCACGTTACGCGCATCATGAATTTGATCAACTTCGGCTCGATTTCCCGGGACTTGGGGGATATTCTCCAGTCCCGGGGACTCTAAACTAACTTCTGATGGCCTTGGTTAGCACTGAAAGTGACAGAGCAAAACTTTTTAAACACTCACTTTCGAGCTTCTGGGCCGAAATATAGCCCCACTTCACTTTAAGACTGAAAGACTAGCCGAGACCACCTTACGCACATCGTGATTTTGAGCAACTTCGGCTCGATTTACCGCAACTTGGGGGATATTTTCCAGTCCCGAGGACTCTTAAGTAACCCCTGATTGCCTTGGTTTGTATTGAAATGGATACAGCAAAACTTTTTGAACGCTCACTTTTGAGCTTCTGGGCCGAAATATAGCCCCACTTCACTTTAAGACTGAAAGACTAGCCAAGACCGTCTTGCGCGCATCGTGATTTTGACCAACGTCTTCTCGATTTTCCAGAACTTGGGAAATACATTCCACTCCCGGGGAGTCTAAACTAACCACTGATAGCCTTGGTTTGCAGTGAAATAGACACAGTAATTTTTTTTGAGCTTTGAGCTTGTGGGCCGAAATAGAGCCCCACTTCACTTTAAGACTGAAGGAGTAGCCGACACCGCCTTAAGCGCACCATGATTTTGACCAACTTCGGCTCGATATGCCGGAACTTGGGGGATATTTTCCAGTCCCGGGGACTCTAAACTAGCTCCTGATTGTCTTGGTTTTCAGTGAAATGGACACAGCGAAACTTTTTGAACGCTCACTCTCGAGCTTCTGGACCGAAATATAGCCCCACTTCACTTTAAGACTGAAAGGGTAGCCGAGACCGCTTTGGGAGCATCGTGATTTTGACCAACTTCAGCTCGATTTACCAGAACTTGGGGAATATTTTCCAGTCCCGGGCACCCTAAACTAACTTTTGATAGCTTTGGTTTGCAGTGAAATGCACACAGCAAAACTTTTTGAACGCTCACTTTCGAGCTTCTGGACAGAAATATAGCCCCACTTCACTTTAAGACTGAAAGGCTAGCCGAGACCGCTTTGGGAGCATCGTGATTTTGACCAACTTCAGCTCGATTTACCAGAACATGGGGAATATTTTCCAGTCCCAGGGACGCTAAACTAACTCGTGATGGCCTTGTTTTTCAGTCAAAGAACACAGCAAAACTTTTTGAAGGCTCACTTTCGGGCTTCTGGGCCGAAATATAGCCCCACTTCACTTTAAGACTGAAACAGTAGCCGATACCGCATTTCGCGCATCGTGATTTTGATCAACTTCGGCTCGATTTCCCGGAAATTGGGCAATATTTTTCAGTCACGGGGACTCTAAACTAACCCCTGATGGCCTTTGTTTGCAGTGAAATGGACACAGCAAAACTTTTTGAACGCTCACTTTCGGGCTTCTGGCCCGAAATATAGCCCCAGTTCACTTTAAGACAGAAAGAGTAGCCGAGACCACTTTAGGGGCATCGTGATTTTGACCAACCTCGGATCAATTTCCCGGACCTTGGGGCATATTTTCTTGTCCCGGGGACGCTAAACTAACTCCTGATGGCCTTGGTTTGCAGTGAAATGAACACAGCAAGACTCTTTGAACGCTCACTTTCGGGCTTCTCGCCCGAGATATAGTCCCACTTCACTCTAAGACTGAAAGAGTAGCCGACACTACCTTACGCGCATCGTGATTTTGATCAACTTCAGTTCGATTCCCCGGAACTTGGGCAATATTTTTCAGTCACGGGGACTCTAAACTAACCCCTGATGGCCTTGGTTTGCAGTGAAATGGACACAGCAAAACTTTTTGAACGCTCACTTTCGGGCTTCTGGCCCGAAATATAGCCCCACTTCACTTTAAGACAGAAAGAGTAGCCGAGACCACTTTAGGGGCATCGTGATTTTGACCAACCTCGGCTCAATTTCCCGAACCTTGGGGCATATTTTCTTGTCCTGGGGACGCTTAACTAACTCCTGATGGCCTTGGTTTGCAGTGAAATGAACACAGCAAAACTTTTTGAACGCTCACTTTCGGGCTTCTCGCCCGAAATATAGCCCCACTTCACTCTAAGACTGAAAGAGTAGCCGACACTACCTTACGCAAATCGTGATTTTGACCAACTTCGACTCGATTTCCCGGAAGTTGGGGGATATTTTCCAGTCCCGGGGACTCTAAACTAGCTCCTGATGGCTTTGGTTTGCAGTCAAATAAACACAGGGAAACTTTTTGAACGCTCACTTTCAAGCTTCTGGCCAGGAATAAAGCCTCACTTCACTTTAAGACTGAAACAGTAAGCGAGACCGCCTAACGCGCACCGTGATTTTGACCAACTTCGGCTAAATTTCCCTGAACTTGGGGGATATTTTCCAGTCCCGAAGACTCCTAATTAACCCCTGCTGGCCTTCGTTTTCATTGAAATGGATACAACAAAACTTTTTGAAGCTCACTTTTAAGCTTCTGAGCCGAAATATAGCCCCACGTCACTTTAAGACTCAAAGAGTAGCCGAGACTGCTTTACGCGCATCGTGATTTTCACAAACTTCGGCTCGATTTCCCGGAACTTGGGGGATATTTTGATGTCCCGGAGACTGTAAACTATCTCCTGATGTGGCTTGGTTCGCGGTGAAATGGACACAGCAAAACTTTTTGAACTTTCACTTTCGAGCTTCTGGGCCGAAATATAGCCCGAGTTCACTTTAAGAATGAAAGAATACCCGAGACCGCCTTACGCGCATCGTGATTTTGACCAACTTCGGCTCGATTTCCCGAAACTTCGGGGATATATTCAAGATCCAAGGACTCTAAACTAACCCCTGATGGCCTTGGTCTGCAGTGAAATGAACACAGCAAATTTTTTTGAACGCTTACTTTCGAAATTCTGGGCCGCAATATAGCCCCACTTCACTTTAAGACTGAAATAGTAGCCGAGACCGCCTTAGACGCATCGTGATTTTGACCAACTTCGGCTTGAGTTGCCAGAACTTAAGGGATATTTTTTAGTCCCGCGGACTCTAAACTA
This sequence comes from Orbicella franksi, assembly GCF_964199315.1. Classification (NCBI taxonomy): domain Eukaryota; kingdom Metazoa; phylum Cnidaria; class Anthozoa; order Scleractinia; family Merulinidae; genus Orbicella; species Orbicella franksi. The sequence continues at coordinate 1,549,134 of NC_138145.1, read as the reverse complement.
ACTCATGATGGCCTTGGTTTTCAGTTAAATTGAGAGAGCAAAACTTTTTGAACGCTCACTTTCGAGCCTCTGGGCCGAAATACAACCGTACTTCACTTTAAGACTGAAATAGTAAGTAGCCGAGACCTCCTTACGAGCATCGTGATTTTGACCCAGTTCAGCTCGATCTCCCGGAACTTGGAGGATAATTTCCAGTCCGGGGGACTTTACACTAACTCCTGACGGCCTTGGTTTGCAGTTAAATGCACAAAGCGTAACTTTTTAAAAGTTCACTTTCGAGCTTCTGGGCCGAAATATAGCCTCACTTTACTTTAAGACTGAAAGAGTAGCCGAGACCGTCTTACACACTTCGTGATTTTGAACAACTTCCGTTCGATTTCCCGGAACTTCGGGGATATATTCCAGTCTCGGGAACTCTAAACTAACTGCTGATTGCGTTGGTTTGCAGTGGAATGGACACAGCACATTTTTTTGAACTTTCACTTTCGAGCTTCTCGCCCGAAATATAGCCCTACTTCACTTTAAGACTGAAAGAGTAGCCAAGACCGTCTTAGGCGCATCGTAATTTTGACCAGCTTCGGCTCGATTTGCCGGAAGTAGGCGAATATTTTCAATTCCCGGGGAAGCTAAACTAACTTCTGATGGCCTTAGTTTGCAGTTAAATGGACACAGCAAAACTTTTTGAACGCTCACTTTCGAACTTGTGGGCCTAAATATAGCCACACTTCACTTTAAGACTGAAACAGTAGACGAGACCGCGTTACGCGCATCGTGATTTTGAGGAACTTCTGCTCGCTTTCTTGGAACTTGGGGAATATTTTCCAGTCCCGGGCACGCTAAACTAACTCCTGATGGCCATGGTTTGCAGTGAAATTCACACAGCACAAGTTTTTGAACGAACACTTTCCAGCTTTTAGGCCGAAATATAGTCCCACATCACTTACGACTTAAAGAGTAGCCGAGACCGGCGTGCGCCCATCGTGATTTTGACCAACTTCGGTTCGATATTCCGGAACTTGGGGGATATTTTCCAGTCCCAGGGACTCTAAACTAACTCTTGATGGCCTTGGTTTGCAGTGAAATGGACACAGCAAAGCTTTTTGAAGGCTCACTTTCGAGCTTGTGGGCCGAAATATAGCCATACTTCACTTTAAGACTGAAACAGTAGCCGAGACCACGTTTCGCGCATCGTGATTTTGATCAACTTCGGCTCGATTTCCCGGAACTTGCGATATATTTTCCAGTCCCGGGGACTCTAAACTAAGCCCTGATGGCCTTGGTTTGCAGTGAAATGGACACAGCAAAACTTTTTGAACGCTCACTTTCGGGCTTCTGGCCCGAAATATAGCCCCAGTTCACTTTAAGACAGAAAGAGTAGCCGAGACCACTTTAGGGGCATCGTGATTTTGACCAACCTCGGCTCAATTTCCCGGACCTTGGGGCATACTTTCTTGTCCCGGGGACGCTAAACTAACTCCTGATGGCCTTGGTTTGCAGTGAAATGAACACAGCAAAACTTTTTGAACGCTCACTTTCGGGCTTCTCGCCCGAAATATAGCCCCACTTCACTCTAAGACTGAAAGAGTAGCCGACACTACCTTACGCAAATCGTGATTTTGACCAACTTCGGCTCGATTTCCCGAAAGTTGGGGGATATTTTTCAGTCCCGGGGACTCTAAACTAACTCCTGATGGCCTTGGTTTGCAATGAAATGAACACAGCAAGACTTTTTGAACGCTCACTTTCGGGCTTCTCGCCCGAAATATAGCCTCACTTCACTCTAAGACTGAAAGAGTAGCCGACACTACCTTACGCAAATCGTGATTTCGACCAACTTCGGCTCGATTTCCCGAAAGTTGGGGGATATTTTCCAGTCCCGGGGACTCTAAACTAGCTCCTGATGGCTTTGGTTTGCAGTCAAATAAACACAGGGAAACTTTTTGAACGCTCACTTTCAAGCTCCTGGCCAGGAATAAAGCCTCACTTCACTTTAAGACTGAAACAGTAAGCGAGACCGCCTAACGCGCACGGTGATTTTGACCAACTTCGGCTAAATTTCCCTGAACTTGGGGGGATATTTTCCAGTCCCGAAGACTCTTAAGTAACCCCTGATGGCCTTCGTTTGCATTGAAATGGATACAGCAAAACTTTTTGAAGCTCACTTTTGAGCTTCTGGACCGAAATATAGCCCCACTTCACTTTAAGACTGAAAGACTAGCCAAGACCGTCTTGTGCGCATCGTGATTTTGTGATTTTGTGATTTTCCTGAACTTGGGAAATATATTGCAGTCCCGGGGACTCAAAACTAACTCCTGATAGCCTTGGTTTGCAGTGAAATGGACACAGCAAATTTTTTGCAGCGCTCACTTTGGAGTTTCTGGGCCGAAATAGAGCCCCACTTCACTTTAAGAGTGAAAGAGTAGCCGAGGCCGCCTTAGGCGCATCGTGATTTTGAGCAACTTCGGCTTGAGTTGCCAGAACTTAAAAGATATTTTCCACTCCCGGGGACTCTAAACTAACTCATGATGGCCTTGGTTTTCAGTGAAATTGAGAGAGCAAAACTTTTTGAACGCTCACTTTCGAGCTTCTGGACCGAAATATAGCCCTACTTCACTTTCAGACTCAAAGAGTAGCCGAGACCGCCTTACGCGAATCGTTATTTTGACCAACTTCGTCTCGATTTGGCGGAACTTGGAAGATATTTTCCAGTTCCGGGGACTGTAAACTGCGTCCTGAGGGCCTTGCTTTGCAGTGAAATGGGCACAGCATAACTTTTTGAACGCTCACTTTCGAGCTTCTGGACCGAAATATAGCCCTACTTCACTTTCAGACTCAAAGAGTAGCCGAGACCGCCTTACGCGAATCGTTATTTTGACTAACTTCGTCTCGATTTCGCGGACCTTGGAAGATATTTTCCAGTTCCGGGGACTGTAAACTGCGTCCTGAGGGCCTTGCTTTGCAGTGAAATGGGCACAGCATAACTTTTTGAAGGCTCACTCTCAAGCTTCTGGGCCGAAATATACAGCCACGTCACTTTAAGACTCAAAGAGTAGCCGAGACTGCTTTACGCGCATCGTGATTTTCACAAACTTCGGCTCGATTTCCCGGAACTTGGGGGATATTTTCATGTCCCGGAGACTGTAAACTATCTCCTGATGTGGCTTGGTTTGCGGTGAAATGGACACAGCAAAACTTTTTGAACTTTCACTTTCGAGCTTCTGGGCCGAAATATAGCCCCAGTTCACTTTAAGAATCAAAGAGTAGCCGAGACCGCCTTACGCCCATCGTGATTTTGACAAACTTCGGCTCGATTTCCCCGAAGTTGGGCGATATTTTCCAGTCCCGAGGACTCTAAAGTAACCCCTGATGGCCTTGGTTTACAGTGAAATGAACACAGCAAAACTTTTTGAACTTTCACTTTCTAGCTTCTCGGCCGAAATATAGCCCCAGTTCACTTTAAGAATCAAAGAGTAGCCGAGACCGCCTTACGCGCATCGTGATTTTGACAAAATTCGGCTCGATTTCCCCAAACTTGGGCGATATTTTCCAGTCCCGAGCAGTCTAAACTAACTCCTGATGGCCTTGGTTTGCAGTGAAATGAAGAAGGTAACAGTTTTTGAACGCTTATTTTCGAGCTTCTGGGATGAAATATAGCCCCACTTCACTTTAAGACTGAAACAGTAGGCGAGACCGCCTTACGCGCATCGTGATTTTGAGCAACTTCCGCTCGATTTTCTAGAATTTTGAACACATTTTCAAGTCCAGGGGACTCTAAACTAACTCCTGATGGCCTTGGCTTGATGTGAAATGGACGCAGGAAAACTTTTTGAACGCTCAGTTTCGAGCTTCTGGGCCGAAATACAACCGTACTTCACTTTAAGACTGAAATAGTAGCCGAGACCTCCTTACGAGCATGGTGATTTTGACCCAGTTCAGCTCGATTTCCCGGAACTTGGGGGATATTTTCCAGTCCGGGGGACTTTAAACTAACTCCTGATGGCCTTGGTTTGCAGTTAAATGCACAAAGCGTAAGTTTTTAAAGGTTCACTTTCGAGCTTCTGGGCCGAAATATAGCCCCACTATATTTTAAGACTGAAAGAGTAGCCGAGACCGTTTTACGAGCATCGTGATTTTGACATACTTCCGTTGGATTTCCCGGAACTTCGGGAATATATTCCAGTCCCGGGGACTCTAAACTAACTGCTGATGGCCTTGGTTTGCAGTGAAATGGACACAGCACATTTCTTTGAACGCTCACTTTCGAGCTTCTCCGCCGAAATATAGCCCTACTTCACTTTAAGACTGAAAGAGTAGCCGAGGCCGCCTTGCGCGCATCGTAATTTTCACCAACTTCGGCTCGATTTCCCGGAAGTTGGCGAATATTTTCAATTCCCGGGGAAGCTAAACTAGCTTCCGATGGCCTTAGTTTGCATTTAAATGGACACGGCAACACTTTTTGAACGCTCACTTTCGAGCTTATGGCTCGAAATATAGCCCCACTTAACTTTAAGACTGAAAGAGTAGCGGAGACCGCCTTACGTGCATCGTGATTTTGGGATACTTCGGCTCGATTTCCCGGAAATAGGGGGATATTTTCCAGTCCCGGGGACTCTAAACTAACTCCTGATGGCCTTGGTTTCCAGTGAAATGGACACAGGAAAACTTTTTGAACGCGCACTTTCGAGCTTGCTGGCCCAAATATAGCCCTACTTCTTTTTAAGACTGAAAGAGTAGGCGGGAGCGCCTTACGCGCATTGTGATTTTGAGGATCTTCGGCTCGATCTGGCGAAACTTGGGAGATATTTTCCAGTCCCAAAGTCTCTAAACTCTCTCCTGATTGTCTATGATGTAAGTGAAATAGACACAAAAATTTTTGAACCCTTACTTTCGAGCTTCAGGAGTTAAATCTAAGCCCACTTTACCTTAAGACTGAAAGAGTAGCCGAGACCCCCTTAAGCGCATGGTGATTTTGACTAACTTCGGGTGGATTTCCCGTAACTTGGAGGATATTTCCAGTTCCTTTGACGCTAAACTAAGTCGTGATGGCCTTGTTTTGCAGTGAAATGGAGACAGCAAAACTTTTTAAACACTCAGTTTCGAGCTTCTGGGCCGAAATATTGCCCCAATTCACTTTAAGACTGAAAGAGTAGCCGAGACCGCCGTACGCGCGTCGTGATTTTGCGAAGTTCGGTTAAATTTCCCGGAACTTGGGGGATATTTTCCAGTCCCGGGGACTCTAAACTGACCCCCGACGTCCTTGGTCTGCAGTAAAATGGACACAGCAAAACTTTTTGAACGCTCACTTTTGAGCTTCTGGGCCGAAATATAGCTCCACTTCACTTTCAGAGTGAAAGAGTAACCGAGACCGCCTTACGCCCATCGTTATTTTGACCAACTTCGGCTCGATTTCCCGGAACTTGGGGGATATTTTCCAGTCCCGAGGACTCTAAAGTAACTCCTGATGGCCTTGCTCTGGAGTGAAATGGACACAGCACAACTTTTTGAACGCTCACTTTCGAGCTTCTGGGGGGAAATATTGCCCCAGTTGACTTTAAGAATGAAAGAGTAACCGGTACCGCCTTACGCGCATCGTGATTTTGACCAACTTTGGCTCGATTTCCCGGAAAATGGTGGATATTTTCCGGTACCGGGGACTCTAAAGTAACTCCAGATTTCATCGGTTTGCAGTGAAATAGACACAGCACAACTTTTTGAACGCTCACTTTTGAGCTTCTGGGCCGAAGCATAGCCCCACTTCACTTTAAGACTGAAAGAGTAGCCGGGACCGCCTTACGCGCATCGTGATTTTGGGCTACTTCGGCTCGATTTCCCGGAACTTGGGAGATAATTCCCAGTCCCAGGCACTCTAAGCTAATTCCTGATTGCCTTGGTTTTCAGTGAAATGGACACAGCCAAACTTTTTGAACGTTCACTTTCGAGCTTCTGGGCCGAAATATAGCCCCACTTCACTTTAAGACTGAAAGACTAGCCGAGACCGCCTTAGGCGCATCGTGATTTTGGGCTACGTAGGCTCGATTTCCCGGAACTTGGGAGATAATTCCCAGTCCCAGGCACTCTAAGCTAATTCCTGATTGCCTTGGTTTTCAGTGAAATGGACACAGCCAAACTTTTTGAACGTTCACTTTCGAGCTTCTGGGCCAAAATATAGCCCCACTTCACTTTAAGACTGAAAGAGTAGCCGGGACCGCCTTACGCGCATGCTAATTTTCGCGAATTTCGGCTTGATTTCCTGGGACTTGGGGGATATTTTCCAGTCCCGGAAGCTCTAAACTAACTCCTGAATGCCTTGGTTTTTAGTGAAATGGACACAGGTAAAAGGAGCGCACGCTCGGTTTCCAGCTTGTAGGCCGAAATATAGCCCCACTTTATTTTAAGACTGAAAGTGTACACGAAACCGCCTTAAGCGCATCGAAATTTTTAGCCACTATGGCTCGATATGCCAAAACTTGGTGGATAGTTTCCAGTCCCGGGCACTCTACCCTAACTCTTGATGGCCTTAGTTTTCAGTAAAATGGTCACAGGTAACAGGAGCGCACGCTCGGTGTCGAGCTTCCAGGCCGAAATGTAGCCCCAGTTCATTTTAAGACTGAAAGAGTAAACGAAACTGCCCTACGCCTATCGTAATTTTAAGAAAGTATGGCTCAATTTGCCGAAACTTGGAGGATAGCTTCCAGTCTCGAGGATTCTAAACTATCTCCTGATGGACTTAGTTCTTAGTGAAATGGACACAGGTAAAAGGAGCGCACGCTCGGTGTCGAGCTTGTAGAACCGAAATATAGCCCCACTTCATTTTCGGAGTAAACGAGTAGCCGAGACCGCCTTACGCGCATCGTGATTTTGAGCATCTTTGGCTCGATTTGCCGGAATTCGGGCAATATTTTCCAGTCCCCAGGACTCTATGTTAACTCCTGATGAACTTAGTTTTCAGTGATATGTACACAGGCAAAAGGAGCGCACGCTCGGTGTTGAGCTTCTCGGCCGAAATATAGCCCCACTTCATTTTAAGACTGAAAGAGTAGCCGAGACCGCCTTACGCGCATCGTGATTTTGAGCAACTTTGGCTCCATCTGCCAGAATTTGGGAAATATTTTCCAGTCCCAAGGACTCTAAACTAACTCCTGATGGCCTACGATGTCAGTGAAATGGACACAGGTAAAATTAGCGCACGCCCGGTCTCGAGCTTCTAGGTCGAAATATAGCCCCCCTTAATTTTAAGACTGAAAGAGTAGCCGAGACCGCCTTACGCGCATCGTGATTTTGGGCCACTTTTGCTCGATTTCCCGCAAGTTGGCGAATAATTTAAAGTCCCGGGGACGCTAAACTAACTCCCAATGACCTTGGTTTGTAGTTTAATGAACAAAGCAAAACATTCTGAACGCTCACCTTCGAGCTTCAGTGCCGCAATATAGCCCTACTTAAATTTAAGACTGAAAGAATAATCGAGAGCCCGTTACGCGCATCGTAATTTTCATCAACTTCGGCGCCATTTCCTGGAGCTTGGAGAATATTTTCCAGTTCCGGGGACTCAAAACTAACTCTTGATTGCCTTGGTTTGCACTCAAATGGACACAGCAAAACTTTTTGAACGCTCACTTTCGAGCTTCTGGGCCTAAATATAGCCACACTTCACTTTAAGACTGAAGCAGTAGCCGAGACCGCGTTACGCGCATCGTGATTTTGAGCGACTTCTGCTCGCTTTCCTCGAACTTGGGGAATATTTTCCAGTCCCGGGGACTCTAAACTAACTCCTGATGGCCATGGTTTGCAGTGAAATTCACACAGCACAAGTTTTTGAACGAACACTTTCCAGCTTTTAGGCCGAAATATAGTCCCACATCACTTACGACTTAAAGAGTAGCCGAGACCAGCGTGCGCGCATCGTGATTTTGACCAACTTCGGGTCGATATTCTGGAACTTGGGGGATATTTTGCAGTCCCAGGGACTCTAAACTAACTCTTGATGGCCTTGCTTTGCAGTGAAATGGAGACAGGAAAACGTTTTGAACGCTCACCTTCAACCTTCTGGGCCCAAATATAGCCCACTTTACTTTAATACTGAAAAAGTAGCCGAGACCGCCTTACGCGCATCGTGATTTTGACAACATTCGGGTGGATTTCCCGGAACTTGGGGGATATTTTCCAGTCCCTTGGACGCTAAACTAGGTGCCGATGGCCTTGTTTTGCAGTGAAATGGACCCAGTAAAGCTTTTTGAAGGCTCACTTTCGAGGTTGTGGGCCAAAATATAGCCATTCTTCACTTTAAGACTGAAACAGTAGCCGAGACCACGTTTCGCGCATCGTGATTTTGATCAACTTCGGCTCGATTTCCCGGAACTTGCGAAATATTTTCCAGTCCCGGGGACTCTAAAGTAACTCGTGCTGGTCTTGGTTTGCAGTGAAACGGAAACAGAAAAAGTTTTTGAACGCATACTTTCGAGCTTCTGGACCGAAATATAGCCCCACTTGACTTGAAGACTGAAAGAGTAGCCGAGACCGCCTTACGTGCATCGTGATTTTGAGCAACTTCGGCTCGATTTGCCGGAACTAAGGGGATATATTCCAGTTCTGAGGACTCTAAACTACTTTCTGATGGCCTTGGTTTGCAGTAAAATGGAGCCAGCAAAACTTTTTGAACGCTCAATTTCCAGCTTCTGGGCCAAAATATAGCCCCCCATTACTTTAACACTAAAAGAGTAGCCGAGACCGCCTTACGTGCATCGTGATTTTGGCAAATTTCGGGTTGATTTCCCGGAACTTGGGGGATATTTTCCAGTCCCGGGGACTCTCAACTAACCCCTGCTTGTCTTGGTTTGCAGTGAAATGGACACAGCGAAAGTTTTTGAACCCTCACTCTGGAGCTTCTGGGCCGAAATAGAGCCCCATTTTACTTTAAGACTGAAAGAGTAGGCGAGACCGCCTTGAGCGAATCGTGATTTTGACCAATTTCGCGTTTATTTCCCGAAACTTGGGGGATATATTCCAGTCAAAGGGACCCTACAGTAACTTCTGATGGCCTTGGTTTTCATTGAAATGGACAGAGCACAACTTTGGAGCTTCTGGGCAGAAATATAGCCCCACTTTACTTTAAGACTGAAAGAGTAGATGAGACCGCCTTACGCGCATCGTAATTTTGACGACCTTCGAATGGATTTCCCGGAACTTGGGGGATATTTTGCAGTCCTTTGGACGCTAAACTAAGTCCTGATGGCCTTGTTTTGAAGTAAAATGGACACAACAAAACTTTTTGAACGCTCACTTTCTAGCTTGTGGGCCGAAATATAGCCACACTTCACTTTAGGACTGACACAGTAGCCGAGACCACGTTACGCGCATCATGAATTTGATCAACTTCGGCTCGATTTCCCGGGACTTGGGGGATATTCTCCAGTCTCGGGGACTCTAAACTAACTTCTGATGGCCTTGGTTTGCACTTAAAGTGACAGAGCAAAACTTTTTAAACACTCACTTTCGAGCTTCTGGGCCGAAATATAGCACCACTTCACTTTAAGACTGAAAGAGTAGCCGAGACCACCTTACGCACATCGTGATTTTGACCAACTTCGGCTGGATTTACCGGAACTTGGGGGATAGTTTCCAGTCCCGAGGACTCTTAAGTAACCCTGATGGCCTTGGTTTGCATTGAAATGGATACAGGAAAACTTTTTGAACGCTCACTTTTGAGTTTCGGGGCCGAAATATAGCCCCACTTCACTTTAAGACTGAAAGAGTAGTTGAGACCGTCTTACGCGCATCGTGATTTTGACCAACGTCTTCTTGATTTTCCGGAACTTGGGAAATATATTCCATTTCCGCGGGCTCTAAACTAACTCCTGATGGCGTTGTTTTTCAGTGAAATGGACAAAGGAAAGCTTTTTGAACACTCACTTTGTAGCTTCTGGGCCGAAATAGAATCCCACTTCACTTTCAGACTGAAATGGTAGCCGAGACCGCCTCACGCGCACCGTGAGTTAGACCAAGTTCAGCTCGATTTCACGCAACTTTTGGGATATTGTGCAGTCCGGGGGACTCTAAACTAACTCCGGATAGCCTTGGTTTGCACTGAAATGCGCACAGCATAAATTTTTGAACGCCCACTTTGGAGCTTCTGGGCAGAAATATAGCCCCACTTCACGTTAAGACTGAAAGAGTAGCCGAGATCGCCTTACGCCCATCGTGATTTTGATCAACTTCGGCTCGCTTTCCCGGAACTTGGGGAATATTTTCCAGTCCCGGGGACACTAAACTAAGTCCTGATGGCCTTGTTTTGAAGTGAAACGTACACAGCAAAACTTTTTGAACGCTCACTTTCGAGCTTGTGGGCCGAAATATACGCACACTTGACTTTAAGACTGAAAGAGTAGCCGAGACCACGTTACGCCCATCATGAATTTGATCAACTTCGGCTCCAATTCCCGGGACTTGGGGGATATGGTCCAGTCCCGGGGTCTCTAAACTAACTCCTGATGGCCTTGGTTTGCATTGAAATAGACACACCACAATTTTTTGAACGCACACTTTCGAGATTCTGGGCCGAAATATAGCCCCACTTCACTTAAGACTGAAAGAGTATCAAGACCACCTTGCTCGCATCGTGAGTTTGACAAACTTCCGGTCGATATTCCGGAACTTGGGGGATATTTTCCAGTCCCAGCAGCTCTAAACTAACTCCTCATGGCCTTGGTTTGCAGTGAAATGGACAGAGCAAAACTTTTTGAACGCTCACCTTCGAGCTTCCTGGCCGAAATAAAGCCCCACTTCACTTTAAGACTTAAAGAGTAACCGAGACCACCTTACGCGCATTGCGATTTTGAAAAACTTCGGGTGGATCTCCCGGAACTTGGGGAATATTTTCCAGTCTCGGAGACCCTAAACTAACTTTTGATAGCTTTGGTTTGCAGTGAAATGCACACAGCAAAACTTTTTGAACGCTCACTTTCGAGCTTCTGGACAGAAATATGGCCCCACTTCACTTTAAGAATGAAAGGGTAGCCGAGACCGCTTTGGGAGCATCGTGATTTTGACCAACTTCAGCTCGATTTACCGGAACCTGGGGAATATTTTCCAGTGCCAGGGACGGTAAACTAACTCGTGATGGCCTTGTTTTTCAGTCAAAGAACACAGCAAAACTTTTTGAACGCTCACTTTCGGGCTTCTGGGCGGAAATATAGCCCCACTTCACTTTAAGACTGAAACAGTAGCCGATACCCCATTTCACGCATCGTGATTTTGATCAACTTCGGTTCGATTCCCCGGAACTTGGGCAATATTTTTCAGTCCCGGGGACTCTAAACTAACCCCTAATGGCCTTGGTTTGAAGTGAAATGGACACAGCAAAACTTTTTGAACGCGCACTTTCGGGCTTCTGGCCCGAAATTTAGCCCCACTTCACTTTAAGACAGAAAGAGTAGCCGAGACCACTTTAGGGGCATCGTGATTTTGACCAACCTCGGATCAATTTCCCGGACCTTGGGGCATATTTTCTTGTCCCGGGGACGCTAAACTAACTCCTGATGGCCTTGGTTTGCAGTGAAATGAACACAGCAAGACTTTTTGAACACTCACTTTCGGGCTTCTCGCCCGAGATATAGTCCCACTTCACTCTAAGACTGAAAGAGTAGCCGACACTACCTTACGCAAATCGTGATTTTGACCAACTTCGGCTCGATTTCCCGGAAGTTGGGGGATATTTTCCAGTCCCGGGGACTCTAAACTAGCTCCTGATGGCTTTGGTTTGCAGTCAAGTAAACACAGGGAAACTTTTTGAACGCTCACTTTCAAGCTCCTGGGCAGGAATAAAGCCTCACTTCACTTTAAGACTGAAACAGTAAGCGAGACCGCCTAACACGCACCGTGATTTTGACCAACTTCGGCTAAATTTCCCTGAACTTGGGGGGATATTTTCCAGTCCCGAAGACTCTTAAGTAACCCCTGATGAACTTCGTTTGCATTGGAATGGATACAGCAAAACTGTTTGAAGCTCACTTTTGAGCTTCTGGGCCGAAATATAGCCCCACTTCACTTTAAGACTGAAAGACTAGCCAAGACCGTCTTGCGCGCATCGTGATTTTGACCAACGTCTTCTCGATTTTCCGGAACTTGGGAAATATATTGCAGTCCCGGGGACTCCAAAGTAACTCCTGATGGTCTTGGTTTGCAGTGAAATGGACACAGCAAATTTTTTGCAGCGCTCTCTTTGGAGCTTCTGGGCCGAAATAGAGCCCCACTTCACTGTAAGACTGAAAGAGTAGCCGAGGCCGCCTTAGGCGCATCGTGATTTTGACCAACTTCGGCTTGAGTTGCCAGAACTTAAAAGATATTTTCCACTCCCGGGGACTCTAAACTAACTCATGATGGCCTTGGTTTTCAGTGAAATTGAGAGAGGAAAACTTTTTGAACGCTCACTTTCGAGCTTCTGGACCGAAATATAGCCCTACTTCACTTTCAGACTCAAAGAGTAGCCGAGACCGCCTTACGCGAATCGTTATTTTGACCAACTTCGTCTCGATTTGGCGGAACTTGGAAGATATTTTCCAGTTCCGGGGACTGTAAACTGCGTCCTGAGGGCCTTGCTTTGCAGTGAAATGGGCACAGCATAACTTTTTGAACGCTCACTTTCGAGCTTCTGGGCCAAAATATACAGCCACGTCACTTTAAGACTCAAAGAGTAGCCGAGACTGCTTTACGCGCATCGTGATTTTCACAAACTTCGGCTCGATTTCCCGGAACTTGGGGGATATTTTGATGTCCCGGAGACTGTAAACTATCTCCTGATGTGGCTTGGTTCGCGGTGAAATGGACACAGCAAAACTTTTTGAACTTTCACTTTCGAGCTTCTGGGCCGAAATATAGCCCGAGTTCACTTTAAGAATGAAAGAATACCCGAGACCGCCCTACGTGCATCGTGATTTTGACCAACTTTGGCTCGATTTCCCAGGAAACGGGGAATATTTTCCGGTACCGGGGACTCTAAAGTAACTCCTGATTGCCTTGGTTTGCATTGAAATGGAGAGAGCAAAACTTTTTCAACGCTCCCTTTTGGGCTTCTGAGCCGAAATATAGCCCCACTTCAGTTTAAGACTGAAAGAGTAGCCGAGACCGTCTTACGCGCATCGTGATTTTGACAAACTTCGGCTTGATTTCCCGAAACGTCGGGGATATATTTAAGTTCCAAGGACTCTAAACTAACCCCTGATGGCCTTGGTCTGCAGTGAAATGGACACAGCAAATTTTTTTGAACGCTTACTTTCGAAATTCTGGGCCGAAATATAGCCCCACTTTACTTTAAGACTGAAACAGTAGCCGAGACCGCCTTAGACGCATCGTGATTTTGACCAACTTCGGCTTGAGTTGCCAGAACTTAAGAGATATTTTTTAGTCCCGCGGACTCCAAACTAACTCATGATGGCCTTGGTTTTCAGTTAAGTTGAGAGAGATAAACTTTCTGAACTTTCACTTTCTAGCTTCTCGGCCGAAATATAGCCCCAGTTCACTTTAAGAATCAAAGAGTAGCCGAGACCGCCTTACGCGCATCATGGTTTTGACAAAATTCGGCTCGATTTCCCCGAACTTGGACGATATTTTCCAGTCCCGAGTAGTCTAAACTAACTCCTGATGGCCTTGGTTTGCAGTGAAATGAACAAGTTAACACTTTTTGAACGCTTATTTTCGAGCTTCTGGGATGAAATATAACCCCACTTCACTTTACGACCGAAGGAATAGGCGAGACCGTCTTACGCGCATCGTGATTTTGAGCAACTTCCGCTCGATTTTCTAGAATTTTTGCGATATTTTCAAGTCCCGGGGACTCTAAACTAACTCCTGATGGTCTAGGATTGATGTGAAATGGACGCAGGAAAACTTTTTGAACGCTCAGTTTCGAGCTTCTGGGCCGAAATACAACCGTACTTCACTTTAAGACTGAAATAGTAGCCGAGACCTCCTTACGAGCATGGTGATTTTGACCCAGTTCAGCTCGATTTCCCGGAACTTGCGGGATATTTTCCAGTCCGGGGGACTTTAAACTAACTCCTGATGGCCTTGGTTTGCAGTTAAATGCACAAAGCGTAACTTTTTAAAGGTTGACTTTCGAGCTTCCGGGCCGAAATATAGCCCTACTTTACTTTAAGACTGAAAGAGTAGCCGAGACCGTCTTAGGCGCATCGTGATTTTGACATACTTCCGTTGGATTTCCCGAAACTTCGGGGATATATTCCAGTCCCGGGGACTCTAAACTAACTGCTGATGGCCTTGGTTTGCAGTGAAATGGACACAGCACATTTTTTTGAACGCTCACTTTCGAGCTTCTCGGCCGAAATATAGCCCTACTTCACTTTAAGACTGAAAGAGTAGCCGAGACCGCCTTACGCGCATCGTAATTTTGACCAACTTCGGCTCGATTTGCCAGAAGTTGGCGAATATTTTCAATTCCCGGGGAAGCTAAACTAGCTTCCGATGGCCTTAGTTTGCAGTTAAATGGACACGGCAAAACTTTTTGAACGCTCACTTTCGAGCTTATGGCTCGAAATAAAGCCCCACTTAACTTTAAGACTGAAAGAGTAGCCGAGACCGCCTTACGCGCATCGTGATTTTGGGATACTTCGGCTCGATTTCCCGGAAATAGGGGGATATTTTCCAGTCCCGGGGACTCTAAACTAACTCCTGATGGCCTTGGTTTCCAGTGAAATGGACACAGGAACACTTTTTGAACGCGCACTTTCGAGCTTGCTGGCCCAAATATAGCCCTACTTCTTTTTAAGACTGAAAGAGTAGGCGGGAGCGCCTTACGCGCATTGTGATTTTGAGGATCTTCGGCTCGATCTGGCGAAACTTGGGAGATATTTTCCAGTCCCAAAGTCTCTAAACTCACTCCTGATTGTCTAAGATGTGAGTGAAATAGACACAAAAATTTTTGAACCCTTACTTTCGAGCTTCTGGAGTTAAATCTAAGCCCACTTTACCTTAAGACTGAAAGAGTAGCCGAGACCCCCTTAAGCGCATGGTGATTTTGAGTAACTTCGGGTGGATTTCCCGTAACTTGGGGATATTTCCAGTTCCTTTGACGCTAAACTAAGTCGTGATGGCCTTGTTTTGCAGTGAAATGGAGACAGCAAAACTTTTTAAACACTCAGTTTCGAGCTTCTGGGCCGAAATATTGCCCCAATTCACTTTAAGACTGAAAGAGTAGCCGAGACCGCCGTACGCGCGTCGTGATTTTGACCAACTTCGGTTAAATTTCCCGGAACTTGGGGGATATTTTCTAGTCCCGGGCACTCTAAACTAACTCGCGACGTCCTTGGTCTCCAGTAAAATGGACACAGGAAAACTTTTTGATAACTCACTTTTGAGCTTCTGGGCCGAAATATAGCTCCACTTCACTTTAATAGTGAAAGAGTAACCGAGACCGCCTTACGCCCATCGTAATTTTGACCAACTTTGGCTCGATTTCCCGGAACTTGGGGGATATTTTCCAGTCCCGCGGACTCTAAAGTAACTCCTGATGGCCTTGCTCTGGAGTGAAATGGACACAGCACAACTTTTTGAACGCTCACTTTCGAGCTTCTGGGGGGAAATATTGCGCCAGTTGACTTTAAGAATGAAAGAGTAACCGGTACCGCCTTACGCGCATCGTGATTTCGACCAACTTTGGCTCGATTTCCCGGGAAATGGGGGATATTTTCCGATACCGGGGACTCTAAAGTAACTCCTGATTTCCTCGGTTTGCAGTGAAATGGACACAGCACAACTTTTTGAACGCTCACTTTTGAGCTTCTGGGCCGAAGCATAGCCCTACTTCACTTTAAGACTGAAAGACTAGCCGAGACCGCCTTACGCGCATCGTGATTTTGGGCTACTTCGGCTCGATTTCCCGGAACTTGGGAGATAATTCCCAGTCCCGGGCACTCTAAACTAACTCCTGATGGCCTTGGTTTTCAGTGAAATGGACACAGCCAAACTCTTTGAATGTTCACTTTCGAGCTTCTGGGCCGAAATATAGCCCCACTTTATTTTAAGACTGAAAGTGTACACGAAACCGCCTTAAGCGCATCGAAATATTTAGCCACTATGGCTCGATATGCCAAAACTTGGGGGATATTTTCCAGTCCCGGGGACTCTACCCTAACTCTTGATGGCCTTAGTTTTCAGTAAAGTGGTCACAGGTAACAGGAGCGCACGCTCGGTGTCGAGCTTCTAGGCCGAAATGTAGCCCCAGTTCATTTTAAGACTGAAAGAGTAAACGAAACTGCCCTACGCCTATCGTAATTTTAAGAAAGTATGGCTCAATTTGCCGAAACTTGGAGGATAGCTTTCAGTCTCGAGGATTCTAAACTATCTCCTGTTGGACTTAGTTCTTAGTGAAATGGACACAGGTAAAAGGAGCGCACGCTCGGTGTCGAGCTTGTAGAACCGAAATATAGCCCCACTTCATTTTCGGAGTAAACGAGTAGCCGAGACCGCCTTACGCGCATCGTGATTTTGAGCATCTTTGGCTCGATTTGGCGGAATTCGGGCAATATTTTCCAGTCCCCAGGACTCTATGTTAACTCCTGATGAACTTAGTTTTCAGTGATATGTACACAGGCAAAAGGAGCGCACGTTCGGTGTTGAGCTTCTCTCTTTGAGCAACTCTGGCTCGATCTGCCAGAATTTGGGAAATATTTTCCAGTGCAAAGGACTCTAAACTAACTCGTGATGGCCTAAGATGTCAGTGAAATGGACACAGGTAAAATTAGCGCGCGCCTGGTCTTTAGCTTCTAGGTCGAAATATAGCCCCCCTTAATTTTAAGACTGAAAGAGTAGCCGAGACCGCCTTACGCGCATCGTGATTTTGGGCCACTTTTGCTCGATTTCCCGCAAGTTGGCGAATAATTTAAAGTCCCGGGGACGCTAAACTAACCCCCTTGACCTTGGTTTGCAGTTTAATGAACACAGCAAAACATTCTGAACGCTCACCTTTGAGCTTCAGTGCCGCAATATAGCCCTACTTAAATTTAAGACTGAAAGAGTAACCGAGAGCCCGTTACGCGCATCGTAATTTTCATCAACTTCGGCGCCATTTCCCGGAACTTGGAGAATATTTTCCAGTTCCGGGGACTCTAAACTAACTCCTGATTGCCTTCGTTTGCAGTGAAATGGACACAAGAAAACTTTTTGAACGCTCACTTTCGAGCTTGTGGGCCGAAATATAGCCACACTTCACTTTAGGACTGACACAGTAGCCGAGACCACCTTACGCGCATCATGAATTTGATCAGCTTCGGCTCGATTTCCCGGGACTTGGGGGATATTCTCCAGTCCCGGGGACTCTAAACTAACTTCTGATGGCCTTGGTTTGCACTGAAAGTGACAGAGCAAAACTTTTTAAACACTCACTTTCGAGCTTCTGGGCCGAAATATAGCTCCACTTTACTTTAAGACTGAAAGAGTAGCCGAGACCACCTTACGCACATCGTGATTTTGATCAACTACGGCTCGATTTGCCGGAACTTGGGGGATATTTTCCAGTCCCGAGGACTCTTAAGTAACCCCGGATGGCCTTGGTTTGCATTGAAATGGATACAGCAAAACTTTTTGAACGCTCACTTTTGAGCTTCTGGGCCGAAATATAGCCCCACTTCACTTTAAGACTGAAAGAGTAGCCGAGACCGTCTTACGCGCATCGTGATTTTGTCCAACGTCTTCTCGATTTTCCGGAACTTCGGAAATACATTCAACTCCCAGGGACTCTAAACTAACTACTGATAGCCTTGGTTTGCAATGAAATAGACACAGTAATTTTTTTGACCTTTGAGCTTGTGGGCCGAAATAGAGCCCCACTTCACTTCAAGACTGAAGGAGTAGCCGACACCGCCTTAAGCGCACCGTGATTTTGACCAACTTCGGCTCGATTTGGCGGAACTTGGGGGATATTTTCCAGTCCCGGGGACTCTAAACTAACTCCTGATTGTCTTGGTTTTCAGTGAAATGCACACAGCGAAACTTTCTGAACGCTCACTCTCGAGCTTCTGGACCGAAATATAGCCCCACTTTACTTTAAGACTGAAAGAGTAGCCGAGACCGTCTTGCGCAAATCGTGATTTTCACCAACTTCGGGTCGGTTTCCCGGAACTTGGGGGATATATTCCATTTCCGCGGGCTCTAAACTAATTCCTGATGGCCTTGGTTTTCAGTGAAATGGACAAAGGAAAGCTTTTTGAACACTCGCTTTGTAGCTTCTTGGCCGAAATAGAATCCCACTTCACTTTAAGACAGAAATAGTAGCCGAGACCGCCTCACGCGCATCGTGAGTTAGACCAAGTTCAGCTCGATTTCACGCAACTTTTGGGATATTTTCCAGTCCGGGGAACTCTAAACTAACTCCGTATTGCCTTGGTTTGCACTGAAATACGCACAGCATAAATTTTTGAACGCCCACTTTGGAGCTTCTGGGCCGAAATATAGCCCCACTTCACTTTAAGACTGAAAGAGTAGCCGAGATCGCCTTACGCGCATCGTGATTTTGACAATTTTCGGATCGATTTCTCGGAACTTGGCGGATATTTTCCAGTCCCAGGAGCTCTAAACTAACTCCTCATGGCTCTGGTTTGCAGTGAAATGGAGAGAGGAAAACTTTTTGAACGCTCACCTTCGAGCTTCCTGGCCGAAATAAAGCCCCATTTTACTTTAAGACTTAAAGAGTAACCGAGACCACCTTACGCGCATTGTTATTTTGACAAACTTCGGGTGGATCTCCCGGAACTTGGGGAAAATTTTCCAGTCCCTTGGACGCTAAACTAAGTCCTGATGGCCTTGTTTTGCAGTGAAATGGACACAGCAAATTTTTTTGAACGCTTACTTTCGAAATTCTGGGCCGAAATATAGCCCCACTTCACTTTAAGACTGAAAGAGTAGCCGAGACCGCCTTAGACGCATCGTGATTTTGACCAACTTCGGCTTGAGTTGCCAGAACTTAAGGGATATTTTTTAGTCCCGCGGACTCTAAACTAACTCATGATGGCCTTGGTTTTCAGTTAAATTGAGAGAGCAAAACTTTTTGAACGCTCACTTTCGAGCTTCTTGGCCGAAATCTACAGCCACGTCACTTTGAGACTAAAAGAGTAGCCGAGACTGCTTTACGCGCATCGTGATTTTCACAAACTTCGGCTCGATTTCCCGGGACTTGGGGGATATTTTGATGTCCCGGACACTGTAAACAATCTGCTGATTTGGCTTGGTTTGGGGTGAAATGGACACAGCAAAACATTTTGAACTTCTACTTTCGAGCTTCTGGGCCGAAATATAGCCCCAGTTCACTTTGAGAGCCAGTGCCCATAATTATGGACCAAACAACGGCACAAGTCGAAAAATCGATTTTGCTCATTTTTTGCCCATAGATTGGCCCTAGCTAGTAAACAAACGGACCATAGTTAGTTTCTGCTAATGCAGCTTTTTTGGGGAGAAATTTGCGAAAAATGATTTTTTTTCGATTAGGCTCAAAATCTACTTCCCGTTTTGCTGAATTTTCCGAATATTTGTTTGCTTCGCGCTCCGCAGAACAGCTACTTGAGAATCTTTCAATGGTCTTTACATTCAGCTCAGGTCTTCATGGTATGACTGAGCGAAAAATAAAATAAATCGAGGCTTCGTTTCAGCCTGAAACGAGATCGAACACGAACGGAAAATATTACGATGTGTTTCAAACGAATTATAGCACGAAAATATCGCCATATTTTTCTATGGGCTATAACTTTAAATGCCATAAAAACACTTTATACGGGTTAACTGTACACCCACCTGTTTGAAAATCAAAAAATATCTCTGGGCAAATGGTTTTAAGTCGCCCGCCTTGGCCTGTGCTTCTCATGAATTTTTCCCTGAACCGCCGTGAGAATGTAAACAATTGCGTGACTCTGGCGGTCACCCTGAATACATAATTCGTTTCCAACAAACCGCAGATGGCTATCTTAGAACATTTGCGTGAAAAAAGAAAAACATAATGGACCACTTTTAACTTTTATATTTTGAAAGTCATCGCTTTGGAAATTTCGTTAATTAAAAACGCCAATTAAAAGCAATTTACTCGGAGTTCTGGTGTTACTGCTATGTCGTTTTAGGCTGTCGTTCTTTCTCTGATCATTTTAATTACAAGAACGAGTTCTAGAAAGAAAATCGTTCTAAGTTCATTTGTTAAGCGTAATGAAAAGTTGATATTGTTGGTTTGTAGCCTTACGTGATCTGAAGGAATGCTATAGTGATTAAATTTGCATTTGTTGATTTCGACGGATCGATTTTCGGTTAAACCTTTTTATTTGTGCCAGCACATTTAGTGCTTTTTCTCCTGCTAAAAATTCGGAAAAAGTAAAGTAAACAAATCCTAAAAGTCATAATTAAGAGGCATCGACAGTGCGAGTGTCTCGGTAAGCTGTTAATTTGAACAATTACTGTGCTGGACGGATTGCTTTCCTGGTTACCCACGTACTATACATAGTTCATTGTGCGCGAATGTTTCTGTTTCAAACAACTGAAATGCTCAGTGCTTTTTCCTTTTTTTCTTCAGTCTTAAAACTTAAGGTTAAAGTTAGGCTAAACCCTAAACTGTTTTGGCGGCCAACCTATTTTTGGCTAATTGCTTAATCAAATTATATATATATTTCATTGAAATTCGCTCCTCTGTGACCGACTTCCGCGAACAAAACAAGATGGATGTTCGCTGTTCATTTAAGACTACAATCCTGGTCAAAAGTGTTGGGACAGTTACGGCAGATGACTTCACAGGCAGCCTCTCTTAAGACCAAAACCGCGCAAGCCCGCCTACCCCCTCCCCCTGTCAATGTTGATAAAAATCTTGAAGAAAAAAATCCTTGACAATAGCCTCAGAATAGCCTCGTTTCAAGAGTTGTTCACCTCCTAGAACAGTATTCTCGAACTAAAGAGACGATAAGATAGATATTCACGTCTTATTCCAATAATAGCGATTTTTCAGCAATCGCGTTTGGTTCCAACACAACTGTCTAACCACTTTCTATTGTCCCTTTTTCCTTTTTTCCCACATCCAATCTAGTCTTCAGAATAGCTTCATTTTCATGCAACATTGCTAGGGGAGAGGGGGGGTCAATTGTACTTGCTTCCATTCATCTTTTGTTCTAAAACGTTAAGGACGTAGTTGAAATCGTGGGTTTCAGCGCGCAAAAATGGGAGGTGTTTCAACAACTTATGGCCAGGATTGCAGGTTTACACTAGAGGAAATTGTTCCGGATTCGTGATGAATCCAGAATGTTTTAGTGCCGGATTGATTTTGCCATTTACACAAAAGTGGACGAAACCGAAATAAAAACCCCCCGGTTTGGTCGTGTCTCCGGAGATTTTGAATCCGGAATTTAAAGTGAGAACTTTGAATCCGAAAACTTTTGAATCCGGAGAGTTTTGTCGTGTGAACGATTTTCTCTCGAATCCAGATATTTTTCCGCCTGTGATCTTTTGAGTTTGCGGTGGGACGAAAATGGCGGATTACATGATCCAGTCGTAGTCGAGTCGTAGGCGCATTGATGGCCATTTGATGGCGGTCGCTGGGTGATTACCTCGTGCTGTTTCAGGTGTAGGTAATCACTTTTATAATGGGTAATGCCATACTCCTCAGAAACCGTGCCCAATTTATACTTTACTGCGCAGATGACGACGATGGCACGATCGAAAACCTCGACGGTTTTCGACCCTAAACCCTAAGTAAATACCTGGAGGAACCTGGCATGATGGACAACAGTACCGTGGTCAGCGAGTTGAAAGAAAACTTCAGACTGTCTCAACCTACCCCTAGCCTTATTTTCGGAGGCATTTTGTTTCTCGTTGTCGAGGCAACAAACTGCTTGTTAACCATGCCATCATGAATGTTCCCGGAGTTATCGTCGTGTATAAACGATTAAGAATCCGAATATCCTTTCACTGTAAACCCCTACTAATCCGAATACTCTAAAATTGATGAATTCGGGAACTCCTTTATTGTAAACCTAGTCCTAGATCGACCACTGTAATGTTTATTTGTCTACCAGTGTTTTGATCTGCAAATTTCAGTTAATTGATCAAACAACCAAAGTAGAAAAGATGGATTTTTTTCCCAGTATGATTGAAACTTAAACGCAATTTCTTCCTCGGCTAATTCAATTCAAGAAATTCCGGGTTTTCTAGCTGAGTTTGAGCATATTGTGTAGGTACAAATTTTCTACACAGCTAGAAGAGCTGAGATGCCGTCACGCAGTTAGTAGTCTATAGAAATTATGGTATTTCCACTTGACTTTATTTGTCAGTCAATAAATCATAGAGGATTGGTTAAGTGTATCTCTGAAACTGCTACTGTGTTGTAAGTTATCAGTGAAATCAATAAAATAAACAAGTGTTAAAATCATTTCCTGGAGTACTGTAGTAACGTTCTTTATCATGGATGTCGTGGGTGTCGCAATGCAAATGAAAAAAACATATATATTTATACTAAGTTAAACAAAGAAAACAAAAACAAAAAACAACAAAAAAACATTTTCCATTATTTTATCCACACAAAGTTTCAAAAATTGCTTTCATCGGATTGCTGGAAACGAATATTTTACTCGAGAGTGGCTATCCGCGTCACGCAATTGCTTACATTCCAACGGCGGATTTTGGGCAAAATCTATGAGAAACACAGGCCAAGGCGGGCGACTTGAAGCCATTTGCCCAGAGATATTTTTTGATATCCTAACAGGTGGTTGTATATTTAACCCGTAGAAAGTGTTTTTATGGTATTTAAAGTTATAGCCCATAGAAAAATATGGCGATGTTTTTAAGCAATAATTCTCTTGCGACATACTGTAAAATTTTGCGTTTCAGTTTTACCTCTTTTCGGGCTCAAAACTAACTTTGATTTATTTTATTTTTCGCTCAGTCATACTACCAAGACCTGAACTGAATATAAAATCCATTGAAAGATTCTCAAGTAGTTGTTCTGCGGAGCGCGAAGCAATCAAATATTCGGAAAATTCAGCAAAACCGGAAGTAGATTTTGAGCCCAGTCGGGTCGGAATCGTCTTTGGCGTATTTCTACCAAAGAAAGCTGTATTAGCAGAAAGTAACTATGGTCCGTTTCTATTCTTACTAGGACCTATCTATGGACAAAATACAAGCGAAATCAATTTTTCGACCTGTGCCATTCATAGGCGATCTAGGTCCTTTTTTATAGGCATTCACTCTTAAGAATCAAAGAGTAGCCGAGACCGCCTTACGCGCATCGTGATTTTGACAAACTTCGGCTCGATTTCCCCGAACTTGGGCGATATTTTCCAGTCCCGAGCAGTCTAAACTAACTCCTGATGGCCTTGGTTTGCAGTGAAATGAACACAGCAAAACTTTTTGAACTTTCACTTTCGAGCTTCTGGGCCGAAATATAGCCCCAGTTCACTTTAAGAATCAAATAGTAGCCGAGACCGCCTTACGCGCATCGTGATTTTGACAAAATTCGGCTCGATTTCCCCGAACTTGGGCGATATTTTCCAGTCCCAAGCAGTCTAAACTAACTCCTGATGGCCTTGGTTTGCAGTGAAATGAACAAGGTTACACTTTTTGAACGCTTATTTTCGAGCTTCTGGGATGAAATATAGCCCCACTTCACTTTAAGACTGAAAGAGTAGGCGAGACCGCCTTACGCGCATCGTGATTTTGAGCAACTTCCACTCGATTTTCTAGAATTTTGGCGATATTTTCAAGTCCCGGGGACTCTAAACTAACTCCTGATGGCCTTGGTTTGATGTGAAATGGACGCAGGAAAACTTTTTGAACGCTCAGTTTCGAGCTTCTGGGCCGAAATACAACCGTACTTCACTTTAAGACTGAAATAGTAGCCGAGACCTCCTTACGAGCATCGTGATTTTGACCCAGTTCAGCTCAATGTCCCGCAACTTGGGGGATATTTTCCAGTCCGGGGGACTTTAAACTAACTCCTGATGGCCTTGGTTTGCAGTTAAATGCACAAAGCGTAACTTTTTAAAGGTTCACTTTCGAGCTTCTTGGCCGAAATATAGCCCCACTTTACTTTAAGACTGAAAGAGTAGCCGAGACCGTCTTACGCGCATCGTGATTTTGACATACTTCCG
Organism: Orbicella franksi; assembly: GCF_964199315.1. Taxonomy (NCBI): domain Eukaryota; kingdom Metazoa; phylum Cnidaria; class Anthozoa; order Scleractinia; family Merulinidae; genus Orbicella; species Orbicella franksi. The sequence goes on along the minus strand of NC_138145.1, from coordinate 1,525,021 downwards.
TTGGATTTCCCGGAACTTCGGGGATATATTCTAGTCCCGGGGACTCTAAACTAACTGCTGATGGCCTTGGTTTGCAGTGAAATGGACACAGCACATTTTTTTGAACGCTCACTTTCGAGCTTCTCGGCCGAAATATAGCCCTACTTCACTTTAAGACTGAAAGAGTAGCCGAGACCGCCTTACGCGCATCGTAATTTTGACCAACTTCGGCTCGATTTGCCAGAAGTTGGCGAATATTTTCAATTCCCGGGGAAGCTAAACTAACTTCCGATGGCCTTAGTTTGCAGTTAAATGGACACGGCAAAACTTTTTGAACGCTCACTTTCGAGCTTATTGCTCGAAATAAAGCCCCACTTAACTTTAAGACTGAAAGAGTAGCCGAGACCGCCTTACGCGCATCGTGATTTTAGGATACTTCGGCTCGATTTCCCGGAAATAGTGGGATATTTTCCAGTCCCGGGGACTCTAAACTAACTCCTGATGGCCTTGGTTTCCAGTGAAATGGACACAGGAACACTTTTTTAACGCGCACTTTCGAGCTTGCTGGCCCAAATATAGCCCTACTTCTTTTTAAGACTGAAAGAGTAGGCGGGAGCGCCTTACGCGCATTGTGATTTTGAGGATCTTCGGCTCGATCTGGCGAAACTTGGGAGATATTTTCCAGTCCCAAAGTCTCTAAACTCACTCCTGATTGTCTAAGATGTGAGTGAAATAGACACAAAAATTTTTCAACCCTTACTTTCGAGCTTCTGGCGTTAAATCTAAGCCCACTTTACCTTAAGACTGAAAGAGTAGCCGAGACCCCCTTAAGCGCATGGTGATTTTGAGTAACTTCGGGTGGATTTCCCGTAACTTGGGGGATATTTCCAGTTCCTTTGACGCTAAACTAAGTCGTGATGGCCTTGTTTTGCAGTGAAATGGAGACAGCAAAACTTTTTAAACACTCAGTTTCGAGCTTCTGGGCCGAAATATTGCCCCAATTCACTTTAAGACTGAAAGAGTCGCCGAGACCGCCGTACGCGCGTCGTGATTTTGATCAACTTCGGTTAAATTTCCCGGAACTTGGGGGATATTTTCCAGTCCCGGGGACTCTAAACTGACCCCCGACGTCCTTGGTCTGCAGTAAAATGGACACAGCAAAACTTTTTGATAACTCACTTTTGAGCTTCTGGGCCGAAATATTGCTCCACTTCACTTTAAGAGTGAAAGAGTAACCGAGAACGCCTTACGCCCATCCTAATTTTGACCAACTTCGGATCGATTTCCCGGAATTTGGGGGATATTTTCCAGTCTCGCGGACTCTAAAGTAACTCCTGATGGCCTTGCTCTGGAGTGAAATGGACACAGCACAACTTTTTGAACGCTCACTTTCGAGCTTCTGGGGGGAAATATTGCCCCAGTTGACTTTAAGAATGAAAGAGTAACCGGGACCGCCTTACGCGCATCGTGATTTTGACCAACTCTGGCTCGATTTCCCGGGAAATGGGGGATATTTTCCGATACCGGGGACTCTAAAGTAACTCCTCATTTCCTCGGTTTGCAGTGAAATGGACACAGCACAACTTTTTGAACGCTCACTTTTGAGCTTCTGGGCCGAAGCATAGCCCTACTTCACTTTAAGACTGAAAGACTAGCCGAGACCGCTTTACGTGCATCGTGATTTTGGGCTACTTCGGCTCGATTTCCCGGAACTTGGGAGATAATTCCCAGTCCCGGGCACTCTAAACTAACTCCTGATGGCCTTGGTTTTCAGTGAAATGGACACAGCCAAACTTTTTGAACGTTCACTTTCGAGCTTCTGGCCCGAAATAAAGCCCCACTTAACTTTAAGACTGAAAGAGTAGCCGGGACCGCCTTACGCGCATGGTAATTTTGTCGAACTTCGGCTTGATTTCCTGGGACTTGGGGGATATTTTCCAGTCCCGGAAGCTCTAAACTAACTCCTGAATGCCTTGGTTTTTAGTGAAATGGACACAGGTAAAAGGAGCGCACGCTCGGTTTCCAGGTTGTAGGCCGAAATATAGCCCCACTTTATTTTAAGACTGAAAGTGTACACGAAACCGCCTTAAGCGCATCGAAAGTTTTAGCCACTATGGCTCGATATGCCAAAACTTGGGGGATATTTTCCAGTCCCTGGGACTCTACCCTAACTCTTGATGGCCTTAGTTTTCAGTAAAGTGGTCACAGGTAACAGGAGCGCACGCTCGGTGTCGAGCTTCTAGGCCGAAATGTAGCCCCAGTTCATTTTAAGACTGAAAGAGTAAACGAAACTCCCGTACGCCTATCGTAATTTTAAGAAAGTATGGCTCAATTTGCCGAAACTTGGAGGATAGCTTTCAGTCTCGAGGATTCTAAACTATCTCCTGATGGACTTAGTTCTTAGTGAAATGGACACAGGTAACAGGAGAGCACGCTCGGTGTCGAGCTTGTAGAACCGAAATATAGCCCCACTTCATTTTCGGAGTAAACGAGTAGCCGAGACCGCCTTACGCGCATCGTGATTTTGAGCATCTTTGGCTCGATTTACCGGAATTCGGGCAATATTTTCCAGTCCCGAGGACTCTATGTTAACTCCTGATGAACTTAGTTTTTAGTGATATGTACACAGGCAAAAGGAGCGCACGTTCGGTTTTGAGCTTCTAGGTCGAAATATAGCCCCCGTTAATTTTAAGACTGAAAGAGTACCCGAGACCGCCTTACGCGCATCGTGATTTTGGGCCACTTTTGCTCGATTTCCCGCAAGTTGGCGAATAATTTAAAGTCCCGGGGACGCTAAACTAACTCCCGATGACCTTGTTTTGCAGTTTAATGAACACAGCAAAACATTCTGAACGCTCACCTTCGAGCTTCAGTGCCGCAATATAGCCCTACTTAAATTTAAGACTGAAAGAGTAACCGAGAGCCCGTTACGCGCATCGTAATTTTCATCAACTTCGACGCCATTTCCTGGAACTTGGAGAATATTTTCCAGTTCCGGGGACTCTAAACTAACTCCTGATTGCCTTGGTTTGCAGTCAAATGGACACAGCAAAACTTTTTGAAGGCTCACTTTCAAGCTTGTGGGCCTAAATATAGCCACACTTCACTTTGAGACTGCAACAGTAGCCGAGACCGCGTTACGCGCATCGTGATTTTGAGCAACTTCTGCTCGCTTTCCTGGAACTTGGGGAATATTTTCCAGTCCCGGGGACTCTAAACTAACTCCTGATGGCCATGGTTTGCAGTCAAATTCACACAGCACAAGTTTTTGAACGAACGCTTTCGAGCTTTTAGGCCGAAATATAGTCCCACATCACTTACGACTTAAAGAGTAGCCGAGACCGGCGTGCGCGCATCGTGATTTTGACCAACTTCGGGTCGATATTCCGGAACTTGGGGGATATTTTCCAGTCCCAGGGACTCTAAACTAACTCTTGATGGCCTTGGTTTGCAGTGAAATGGATACAGCAAAACTTTTTGAACGCTCACTTTTGAGCTTCTGGGCCGAAATATAGCCCCACTTCACTTTGAGACTGAAAGAGTAGCCGAGACCGTCTTACGCGCGTCGTGATTTTGACCAACGTCTTCTCGATTTTCCGGAACTTGAGAAATACATTCCACTCCCGGGGACTCTAAACTAACTACTGATAGCCTTGGTTTGCATTGAAATAGACACAGTAATTTTTTTGAGCTTTGAGCTTGTGGGCCGAAATAGAGTCCCACTTCACTTTAAGACTGAAGGAGTAGCCGACACCTCCTTAAGCGCACCGTGATTTTGACCAACTTCGGCTCGATTTGCCGGACCTTGGGGGATATTTTCCAGTCCCGGGGACTCTAAACTAACTCCTGATTGTCTTGGTTTTCAGTGAAATGGACACAGCAAAACTTTTTGAACGCTCACTCTCGAGCTTCTGGACCGAAATATAGCCCCACTTCACTTTAAGACTGAAAGAGTAGCCGAGACCGTCTTGTGCAAATCGTCATTTTGACCAAATTCGGGTCGGTTTCCCGGAACTTGGGGGATATATTCCATTTCCGCGGGCTCAAAACTAACTCCTGATGGCCTTAGTTTTCAGTGAAATGGACAAAGGAAAGCTTTTTGAACACTCTCTTTGTAGCTTCTGGGCCGAAATAGAATCCCACTTCACTTTCAGACTGAAATAGTAGCCGAGACCGCCTCACGCGCATCGTGAGTTAGACCAAGTTCAGCTTGATTTCACGCAACTTTTGAGATATTTTCCAGTCCGGGGGACCCTAAACTAACTCTGGATGGCCTTGGTTTGCACTGAAATGAGCACAGCATAAATTTTTGAACGCCCACTTTGGAGCTTCTGGGCCGAAATATAGCTCCACTTCACTTTACGACTGAAAGAGTAGTCGAGATCGCCTCACGCGCATCGTGATTTTGACTATTTTCGGATCGATTTCTCGGAACTTGGGGGATATTTTCCAGTCCCGGGTACTCTAAACTAACTCCTGATCGCCTTGCTTTGCATTGAAATGGACAGAGCAAAACTTTTTGAACGCTCACTTTCGAGCTTGTGGGCCGAAATATAGCCACACTTTACTTTAAGACTGAAACAGAAGCCGAGACCGCATTTCGCGCATCGTGATTTTGATCAACTTGTGCTCGCTTTCCCGGAACTTGGGGAATATTTTCCAGTCCAGGGGACCCTAAACTAAGTCCTGATGGCCTTGTTTTGAAGTGAAACGGACACAGCAAGACTTTTTGAACGTTCACTTTCTAGCTTGTGGGCCGAAATATAGGCACACGACTTTAAGACTGAAACAGTAGCCGAGACCACGTTACCCGCATCATGAATTTTGATCAACTTCGGCTCCAATTCCCGGGACTTGGGGGATATGTTCCAGTTCCGGGGACTCTAAACTAACTCCTGATGGGCTTGGTTTGCATTGAAATGGACACAGCACAATTTTTTGAACGCACACTTTCGAGATTCTGGGCCGAAATATGGCCCCACTTCACTTAAGACTGAAAGAGTAGCCGAGACCGCCTTGCTCGCATCGTGAGTTTGACAAACTTCTGGTCGATATTCCGGAACTTGGGGGTTATTTTCCAGTCCGAGCAACTCTAAACTAACTCCTCATGGCCTTGGTTTGCAGTGAAATTGACAGAGCAAAACTTTTTGAACGCTCACCTTCGAGCTTCCTGGCCGAAATAAAGCCCCACTTTACTTTAAGACTTAAAGAGTAACCGAGAGCACCTTACGCGCATTGTGATTTTGACAAACTTCGGGTGGATCTCCCGGAACTTGGGGAACATTTTCCAGTCCCTTGGACGCTAAACGAAGTCCTGATGGCCTTGTTTTGCATTGAAATGGACAGAGCAAAACTTTTTGAACGCTCAGTTTCAAGCTTGTGGGCCGAAATATAGCCACACTTTACTTTAAGACTGAAACAGTAGCCGAGACCGCATTTCGCGCATCGTGATTTTGATCAACTTCGGCTCGCTTTCCCGGAACTTGGGGAATATTTTCCAGTCCCGGGGACCCTAAACTAACTTTTGATAGCTTTGGTTTGCAGTGAAATGCACACAGCAAAACTTTTTGAACGCTCACTTTCGAGCTTCTGGAGAGAAATATAGCCCTACTTCACTTTAAGACTGAAAGGGTAGCCGAGACCGTTTTGGGAGCATCGTTATTTTGACCAACTTCAGCTCGATTTACCGGAACTTGGGGAATATTTTCCAGTCCCAGGGACGCTAAACTAACTCGTGATGGCGTTGTGTTTCAGTCAAACAACACAGCAAAACTTTTTGAAGGCTCACTTTCGGGCTTCTGGGCCGAAATATAGCCCCAATTCACTTTAAGACTGAAAGAGTACCCAATACCGCATTTCGCGCATCGTGATTTTGATCAACTTCGGTTCGATTCCCCGGAACTTGGGCAATATTTTTCAGTCCCGGGGACTCTAAACTAACCCCTGATGGCCTTGGTTTGCAGTGAAATGGACACAGCAAATTTTTTGCAGCGCTCACTTTGGAGCTTCTAGGCGGAAATAGAGCCCCACTTCACTTTAAGACTGAAAGAGTAGCCGAGGCCGCCTTAGGCGCATCGTGATTTTGACCAACTTCGGCTTGAGTTGCCAGAACTTAAAAGATATTTTCCATTCCCGGGGACTCTAAACTAACTCATGATGGCCTTGCTTTGCAGTGAAATGGGCACAGCATAACTTTTTGAACGCTCACTTTCGAGCTTCTGGGCCAAAATATACACGTCACGTCACTTTAAGACTAAAAGAGTAGCCGAGACTGCTTTACGCGCATCGTGATTTTCACAAACTTCGGCTCGATTTCCCGGGACTTGGGGGATATTTTGATGTCCCGGAGACTGTAAACTATCTCTTGATGTGGCTTGGTTCGCGGTGAAATGGACACAGCAAAACTTTTTGAACTTTCACTTTCGAGCTTCTGGGCCGAAAGATAGCCCGAGTTCACTTTAAGAATAATAGAATAGCCGAGACCGCCTTAGCGCATCGTGATTTTGACCAACTTTGGCTCGATTTCCCAGGAAATGGGGAATATTTTCCGGTACCGGGGACTCTAAAGTAACTCCTGATTGCCTTGGTTTGCATTGAAATGGAGAGAGCAAAACTTTTTCAACGCTCCCCTTTGGGCTTCTGAACCGAAATATAGCCCCGCTTCAGTTTAAGACTGAAAGAGTAGCCGACACCGTCTTACGCGCATCGTGATTTTGACCAACTTCGGCTCGATTTCCCGAAACTCCGGGGATATATTCAAGTTCCAAGGACTCTAAACTAACCCCTGATGGCCTTGGTCTGCAGTGAAATGGACACAGCAAATTTTTTTGAACGCTTACTTTCGAAATTCTGGGCCGAAATATAGCCCCACTTCACTTTAAGACTGAAATAGTAGCCGAGACCGCCTTAGACGCATCGTGATTTTGACCAACTTCGGCTTGAGTTGCCAGAACTTAAGGGTTATATTTTAGTCCCGCGGACTCTAAACTAACTCATGATGGCCTTGGTTTTCAGTTAAATTGAGAGAGCAAAACTTTTTGAACGCTCACTTTCGACCTTCTTGGCCGAAATATACAGCCACGTCACTTTAAGACTAAAAGAGTAGCCGAGACTGCTTTACGCGCATCGTGATTTTGACAAACTTCGGCTCGATTTCCCGGGACTTGGGGGATATTTTGATGTCCCGGACACTATAAACAATCTGCTGATGTGGCTTGGTTTTCGGTGAAATGGACACAGCATAACTTTTTGAAGTTTTACTTTCGAGCTTCTGGGCCGAAATATAGCCCCAGTTCACTTTAAGAATCAAAGAGTAGCCGAGACTCCTTTACGCGCATCGTGATTTTGACAAACTTCGGCTCGATTTCCCGGGACTTGGGGGATATTGTGATGTCCTGGACCCTGTAAACAATCTGCTGATGTGTCATAGTTTGCGGTGAAATGGACACAGCAAAACGTTTTGAACTTTCACTTTCGAGCTTGTGGGCCGAAATATAGCCCCAGTTCACTTTAAGAATCAAAGAGTAGGCGAGACCGCCTTACGCGCATCGTGATTTTGACAAACTTCGGCTCGATTTCCCCGAACTTGGGCGATATTTTCCAGTCCCGAGCAGTCTAAACTAACTCCTGAAGGCCTTGGTTTGCAGTGAAATGAACACAGCAAAACTTTTTGAACTTTCAGCTTCTACCTTCTCGGCCGAAACATACCCCCAGTTCACTTTAAGAATCAAAGAGTAGCCGAGACCGCCTTACGCGCATCGTGATTTTGACAAAATTCGGCTCGATTTCCCCGAACTTGGGCGATATTTTCCAGTCCCGAGCAGTCTAAACTAACTCCTGATGGCCTTGGTTTGCAGTGAAATGAACAAGGTAACACTTTTTGAACGCTTATTTTCGAGCTTCTGGGATGAAATATAACCCCACTTCACTTTAAGACTCAAAGAGTAGGCGAGACCGCCTTACGCGCATCGTGATTTTGAGCAACTTCCACTCGATTTTCTAGAATTTTGGCGATATTTTCAACTCCTGAGGACTCTAAACTAACTCCTGATGGCCTTAGTTTGATGTGAAATGGACACAAGAAAACTTTTTGAACGCTCAGTTTCGAACTTCTGGGCCGAAATACAACCGTACTTCACTTTAAGACTGAAATAGTAGCCGAGACCTCCTTACGAGCATCGTAATTTTGAACCAGTTCAGCTCGATCTCCCGGAACTTGGGGGATATTTTCCAGTCCGGGGGACTTTAAACTAATTCCTGATGGCCTTGGTTTGCAGTTAAATGCTCAAAGGGTAACTTTTTAAAGGTTCACTTTCGAGCTTCTGGGGCGAAATATAGCCCCACTTTACTTTAAGACTGAAAGAGTAGCCGAGACCGTCTTACGCGCATCGTGGGTTTGACCAACCTCGGCTCGATTTCCCGGAACTTCGGGGATACATTCCAGTCCCGGGGACTCTAAACTAACTGCTGATGGCCTTGGTGTTCAGTGAAATGGACAAAGCACATTTTTTTGAACGCTCACTTTCGAGCTTCTCGGCCGAAATATACCCCTACTTCACTTTAAGACTGAAAGAGTAGCCGAGACCGCCTTACGCGTATCGTAATTTTGACCAACTTCGGCTCGATTTCCCGGAAATAGGGGGATTTTTTCCAGTCCCGGGGACTCTAAAATAACTCCTATTGGCCTTGGTTTCCAGTGAAATGGACACAGGAACACTTTTTGAACGCGCACTTTCGAGCTTGCTGGCCCAAATATAGCCCTACTTCTTTTTAAGACTGAAAGAGTAGGCGGGAGCGCCTTACGCGCATTGTGATTTTGAGGATCTTCGGCTCGATCTGGCGAAACTTGGGAGATATTTTCCAGTCCCAAAGTCTCTAAACTCACTCCTGATTGTCTAAGATGTGAGTGAAATAGACACAAAAATTTTTGAACCCTTACTTTCGAGCTTCTGGAGTTAAATCTAAGCCCACTTTACCTTAAGACTGAAAGAGTAGCCGAGACCCCCTTAAGCGCATGGTGATTTTGAGTAACTTCGGGTGGATTTCCCGTAACTTGGGGGATATTTCCAGTTCCTTTGACGCTAAACTAAGTCGTGATGGCCTTGTTTTGCAGTGAAATGGAGACAGCAAAACTTTTCAAACACTCAGTTTGGAGCTTCTGGGCCGAAATATTGCCCCATTTCACTTTAAGACTGAAAGAGTAACCGAGACCGCCGTACGCGCGTCGTGATTTTGATCAACTTCGGTTAAATTTCCCGGAACTTGGGGGATATTTTCCAGTCCCGGGGACTCTAAACTGACCCCCGACGTCCTTGGTCTGCAGTAAAATGGACACAGCAAAACTCTTTGAACGCTCACTTTTGAGCTTCTGGGCCGAAATATAGCTCCACTTCACTTTAAGAGTGAAAGAGTAACCGAGACCGCCTTACGCCCATCGTAATTTTGACCAACTTCGGCTAGATTTCCCGGAACTTGGGGGATATTTTCCAGTCTCGCGGACTCTAAAGTAACTCCTGATGGCCTTGCTCTGGAGTGAAATGGACACAGCACAACTTTTTGAACGCTCACTTTCGAGCTTCTGGGGGGAAATATTGCCCCAGTTGACTTTAAGAATGAAAGAGTAACCGGGACCGCCTTACGCGCATCGTGATTTTGACCTACTTTGGCTCGATTTCCCGGGTAATGGGGGATATTTTCCGGTACCAGGGACTCTAAAGTAACTCCAGATTTCCTCGGTTTGCAGTGAAATGGACACAGCACAACTTTTTGAACGCTCACTTTTGAGCTTCTGGGCCGAAGCATAGCCCTACTTCACTTTAAGACTGAAAGACTAGCCGAGACCGCCTTACGCGCATCGTGATTTTGGGCTACTTCGGCTCGATTTCCCGGAACTTGGGAGATAACTCCCAGTCCCGGGCACTCTAAACTAACTCCTGATGGCCTTGGTTTCCAGTGAAATGGACACAGCCAAACTTTTTGAACGTTCACTTTCGAGCTTCTGGGTCGAAATATATCCCCACTTCACCTTAAGACTGAAAGGGTAGCCGGGACCGCCCTACGCGCATGGTAATTTTGTCGAACTTCGGCTTGATTTCCTGGGACTTGGGGGATATTTTCCAGTCCCGGAAGCTCTAACCTAACTCCTGAATGCCTTGGTTTTTAGTGAAATGGACACAGGTAAAAGGAGCGCACGCTCGGTTTCCAGGTTGTAGGCCGAAATATAGCCCCACTTTATTTTAAGACTGAAAGTGTACACGAAACCGTCTTAAGCGCATCGAAAGTTTTAGCCACTATGGCTCGATATGCCAAAACTTGGGGGATATTTTCCAGTCCCGGGGACTCTACCCTAACTCTTGATGGCCTTAGTTTTCAGTAAAGTGGTCACAGGTAAAAGGAGCGCACGCTCGGTGTTAAGCTTCTAGGCCGAAGTGTAGCCCCAGTTCATTTTAAGACTGAAAGAGTAAACGAAACTGCCGTACGCCTATCGTAATTTTAAGAAAGTATGGCTCAATTTGCCGAAACTTGGAGGATAGCTTCCAGTCTCGAGGATTCTAAACTATCTCCTGATGGACTTAGTTCTTAGTGAAATGGACACAGGTAAAAGGAGAGCACGCTCGGTGTCGAGCTTGTAGAACCGAAATATAGCCCCACTTCATTTTCGGAGTAAACGAGTAGCCCAGACCGCCTTACGCGCATCGTGATTTTGAGCATCTTTGGCTCGATTTGCCGGAATTCGGGCAATATTTTCCTGTCCCGAGGACTCTATGTTAACTCCTGATGAACTTAGTTTTCAGTGATATGTACACAGGCAAAAGGGGGACACGCTCGGTGTTGAGCTTCTCGGCCGAAATATAGCCCCCACTTCATTTTAAGACTGAAAGAGTAGTCGAGACCGCCTAACGCGAATCGTGATTTTGAGCAACTTTGGCTCGATCTGCCAGAATTTGGGAAATATTTTCCAGTCCTATGGACTCTAAACTAACTCCTGATGGCCTAAGGTGTCAGTGAAATGGACAAAGGTAAAATTAGCGCACGCCCGGTCTCGAGCATCTAGGTCGAAATATAGCCCCCTTTAATTTTAAGACTGAAAGAGTACCCGAGACCGCCTTACGCGCATCGTGAATTTGGGCCACGTTTGCTCGATTTCCCGCAAGTTGGCGAATAATTTAAAGTCCCGGGGACGCTAAACTAACTCCCGATGACCTTGGTTTGCAGTTTAATGAACACAGCAAAACATTCTGAACGCTCACCTTCGAGCATCAGTGCCGCAATATAGCCCTACTTAAATTTAAGACTGAAAGAATAACCGAGAGCCCGTTACGCGCATCGTAATTTTCATCAACTTCGGCGCCATTTCCTGGAACTTGGAGAATATTTTCCAGTTCCGGGGACTCTAAACTAACTCCTGATTGCCTTGGTTTGCAGTCAAATGGACACAGCAAAACTTTTTGAACGCTCACTTTGGAGCTTGTGGGCCTAAATATAGCCACACTTCACTTTAAGACTGCAACAGTAGCCGAGACCGCGTTACGCGCATCGTGATTTTGAGCAACTTCTGCTCGCTTTCCTGGAACTTGGGGAATATTTTCCAGTCCCGGGGACTCTAAACTAACTCCTGATGGCCATGGTTTGCAGTCAAATTCACACAGCACAAGTTTTTGAACGAACACTTTCGAGCTTGTAGGCCGAAATATAGTCCCACATCACTTACGACTTAAAGAGTAGCCGAGACCGGCGTGCGCGCATCGTGATTTTGACCAACTTCGGGTCGATATTCCGGAACTTGGGGGATATTTTCCAGTCCCAGGGACTCTAAACTAACTCTTGATGGCCTTGTTTTGCAGTGAAATGGACACAGCAAAGCTTTTTGAAGGCTCACTTTCGAGGTTGTGGGCCGAAATATAGCCATACTTCACTTTAAGACTGAAACAGTAGCCGAGACCACGTTTCGCGCAACGTGATTTTGATCAACTTCGGCTCGATTTCCCGGAACTTGTGAAATATTTTCCAGTCTCGGGGAGTCTAAACTAACTCGTTCTGGTCTTGGTTTGCAGTGAAACGGAAACAGAAAAAGTTTTTGAACGCATACTTTCGACCTTCTGGACCCAAATAGAACCCCACTTCACTTGAAGACTGAAAGAGTAGCCGAGACCGCCTTACGTGCATGGTGATTTTGAGCAACTTCGGCTCGATTTGCCGGAACTAAGGGGATATATTCCAGTTCTGAGGACTCTAAACTACTTCCTGATGGCCTTGGTTTGCAGTAAAATGGACCCAGCGAAACTTTTTGAACGCTCAATTTCGAGCGTCTGGGCCAAAATATAGCCCCCGATTCCTTTAACACTGAAAGAGTAGCCGTGACCGCCTTACGTGCATCGTGATTTTGACGAACTTCGGGTTGATTTCCCGGAACTTGGGGGATATATTCCAGTCAAAGGGACTGTACAGTAACTCCTGATGGCCTTGGTTTTCAGTGAAATGGACAGAGCACAACTTTGGAGCTTCTGGGCAGAAATATAGCCCCACTTTACTTTAAGACTGAAAGAGTAGATAAGACCGCCTTACGCGCATCGTAATTTTGACGAACTTCGAATGGATTTCCCGGAACTTGGGGGATATTTTGCAGTCCCTTAGACGCTAAACTAAGTCCTGATTGCCTTCTTTTGAAGTAAAATGGACACAACAAAACTTTTTGAACGCTCCCTTTCTAGCTTCTGGGCCAAAATATAGCCCCCCATTACTTTAACACTGAAAGAGTAGCCGAGACCGCCTTACGTGTATCGTGATTTTGACAAACTTTGGGTTGATTTCCCGGAACTTGGGGGATATTCTCCAGTCCCGGGGACTCTAAACTAACTTCTGATGGACTTGGTTTGCACTGAAAGTGACAGAGCAAAACTTTTTAAACACTCACTTTCGAGCTTCTGGGCCGAAATACAGCCCCACTCCACTTTAAGACTGAAAGAGTAGCCGAGACCACCTTACGCACATCGTGATTTTGACCAACTTCGGCTCGATTTACCGGAACTTGGGGGATATTATCCAGTCCCGAGGACTCTTAAGTAACACCTGATGGCCTTGGTTTGCATGGAAATGGATACAGCAAAACTTTTTGAACGCTCACTTTTGAGCTTCTGGGCTGAAATATAGCCCCACTTCACTTTAAGACTGAAAGAGTAGCCGAGACCGTCTTACGCGCATCGTGATTTTGACCAACGTCTTCTCGATTTTCCGGAACTTGGGAAATACATTCCACTCCCGGGGACTCTAAACTAACTACTGATAGCCTTGGTTTGCAGTGAAATAGACACAGTTATGTTTTTTGAGCTTTGAGCTTGTGGGCCGAAATAGAGCCCCACTTCACTTTAAGACTGACGGAGTAGCCGACACCACCTTAAGCGCACCGTGATTTTGACCATCTTCGGCTCGATTTGCCGGACCTTGGGGGATATTTTCCAGTCCCGGGGACTCTAAACTAACTTCTGATTGTCCTGGTTTTCAGTGAAATGGACACAGCGAAACTTTTTGAACGCTGACTCTCGAGCTTCTGGACCGAAATATAGCCCCACTTCACTTTAAGACTGAAAGAGTAGCCGAGACCGTCTTGTGCAAATCGTCATTTTGACCAAATTCGGGTCGGTTTTCCGGAACTTGGGGGATATATTCCATTTCCGCGGGCTCTAAACTAACTCCTGATGGCCTTGGTTTTCAGTGAAATGGACAAAGGAAAGCTTTTTGAACACTCTCTTTGTAGCTTCTGGGCCGAAATAGAATCCCACTTCACTTTCAGACTGAAATAGTAGCCGAGACCGCCTTACGCGCATCGTGAGTTAGACCAAGTTGAGCTCGATTTCACGCAACTTTTGGGATATTTTCCAGTCCGGATGACTCTAAACTAACTCCGGATGGCCTTGGTTTGCGTTGAAATGCGCAGAGCATAAATTTTTGAACGCCCACTTTGGAGCTTCTGGGCCGAAATATAGCCCCACTTCACTTTAAGACTGAAAGAGTAGCCGAGATCGCCTTACGGGCATCGTGATTTTGACCATTTTCGGATCGATTTCTCGGAACTTGGGGGATATTTTCCAGTCCCGGGGACTCTAAACTAACTCCTGATCGCCTTGCTTTGCATTGAAATGGACAGAGCAAAACTTTTTGAACGCTCACTTTCGAGCTTGTCGACCGAAATATAGCCACACTTTACTTTAAGACTGAAACAGAAGCCGAGACCGCATTTCGCGCATCGTGATTTTGATCAACTTCGGCTCGCTTTCTCGGAATTTGGGGAATATTTTCCAGTCCTGGGGACCCTAAACTAAGTCCTGATGGCCTTGTTTTGAAGTGAAATGGACACAGCAAAACTCTTTGAGCGCTCACTTTCTAGCTTGTGGGCCGAAATATAGGCACCCTTGACTTTAAGACTGAAACAGTAGCCGAGACCACGTTACGCGCATCATGAATTTTGATCAACTTCGGCTCCAATTTCCGGGACTTGGGGGATATGTTCCAGTCCCGGGGACTCTAAACTAACTCCTGATTGGCTTGGTTTGCATTGAAATGGACACAGCACAATTTTTTGAACGCATACTTTCGAGATTCTGGGCCGAAATATAGCCCCACTTCACTTAAGACTGAAAGAGTAGCCGAGACCGCCTTGCTCGCACCGTGAGTTTGACAAACTTCTGGTCGATATTCCGGAACTTGGGGGTTATTTTCCAGTCCCAGCAACTCTAAACTAACTCCTCATGGTCTTGGTTTGCAGTGAAATGGACAGAGCAAAACTTTTTGAACGCTCACCTTCGAGCTTCCTGGCCGAGATAAAGCCCCACTTTACTTTAAGACTTAAAGAGTAACCGAGAAAACCTTACGCGCATTGTGATTTTGACAAACTTCGGGTGGATCTCCCGGAACTTGGGGAACATTTTCCAGTCCCTTGGACGCTAAACTATGTCCTGAATGCCTTGTTTTACAGTGAAATGGAGACAGCAAAACTTTTTGAACGCTCACTTTCGAGCTTGTGGGCCGAAATATAGCCACACTTTACTTTAAGACTGAAACAGTAGCCGAGACCGCATTTCGCGCATCGTGATTTTGATCAACTTCGGCTCGCTTTCCCGGAACTTGGGGAATATTTTCCAGTCCCGGGGACCCTAAACGAACTTTTGATAGCTTTGGTTTACAGTGAAATGCACACAGCAAAACTTTTTGAACGCTCACTTTCGAGCTTCTGGACAGAAATATAGCCCCACTTGACTTTACGACTGAAAGGGTAGCCGAGACCGCTTTGGGAGCATCGTGATTTTGACCAACTTCAGCTCGATTTACCGGAACTTGAGGAATATTTTCCAGTCCCACGGAGCCTAAACTAACTCGTGATGCCCTTGTTTTTCAGTCAAAGAACACAGCAAAACTTTTTGAAGGCTCACTTTCGGGCTTCTGGGCCGAAATATAGCCCAACTTCACTTTAAGACTGAAACAGTAGCCGATACCGCATTTCGCGCATCGTGATATTGATCAACTTCGGTTCGATTCCCCGGAACTTGGGCAATATTTTTCAGTCCCGGGGACTCTAAACTAACCCCTGATGGCCTTGGTTTGCAGTGAAATGGACACAGCAAAACTTTTTGAACGCTCACTTTCGGGCTTCTGGCCCGAAATTTAGCCCCACTTCACTTTAAGACAGAAAGAGTAGCCGATACCACTTTAGGGGCATCGTAATTTTGACCAACCTCGGCTCAATTTCTCGGACCTTGGGGCATATTTTCTTGCCCGGGGACGCTAAACTAACTCCTGATGGCCTTGGTTTGCAGTGAAATGCACACAGCAAAACTTTTTGAACGCTCACTTTCGAGCTTCTGGACAGAAATATAGCCCCACTTGACTTTACGACTGAAAGGGTAGCCGAGACCGCTTTGGGAGCATCGTGATTTTGACCAACTTCAGCTCGATTTACCGGAACTTGAGGAATATTTTCCAGTCCCACGGAGCCTAAACTAACTCGTGATGCCCTTGTTTTTCAGTCAAAGAACACAGCAAAACTTTTTGAAGGCTCACTTTCGGGCTTCTGGGCCGAAATATAGCCCAACTTCACTTTAAGACTGAAACAGTAGCCGATACCGCATTTCGCGCATCGTGATATTGATCAACTTCGGTTCGATTCCCCGGAACTTGGGCAATATTTTTCAGTCCCGGGGACTCTAAACTAACCCCTGATGGCCTTGGTTTGCAGTGAAATGGACACAGCAAAACTTTTTGAACGCTCACTTTCGGGCTTCTGGCCCGAAATTTAGCCCCACTTCACTTTAAGACAGAAAGAGTAGCCGATACCACTTTAGGGGCATCGTGATTTTGACCAACCTTGGCTCAATTTCCCGGACCTTGGGGCATATTTTCTTGTCCCGGGGACGCTAAACTAACTCCTGATGGCCTTGGTTTGCAGTGAAATGAACACAGCAAAACTTTTTGAACGCTCACTTTCGGGCTTCTCGCCCGAAATATAGCTCCACTTCACTCTAAGACTGAAAGAGTAGCTGACACTACCTTACGCAAATCGTGATTTTGACCAACTTCGGCTCGATTTCCCGGAAGTTGGGGGATATATTCCAGTCCCGGGGATTCTAAAGTAGCTCCTGATGGCTTTGGTTTGCAGTCAAATAAAGACAGGGAAAGTTTTTCAACGCTCACTTTCAAGCTCCTGGGAAGGAATAAAGCCTCGCTTCACTTTAAGACTGAAAGAGTAGCCGAGACCACCTTACGCACAGCGTGATTTTGAGCAACTTCGGCTAAATTCTCTTAACTTGGGGGGATATTTTCCAGTCCCGAAGACTCTTAAGTAACCCCTGATGGCTTTCGTTTGCATTGAAATGGATACAGCAAAACTTTTTGAAGCTCACTTTTGAGCTTCTGGGCCGAAATATAGCCCCACTTCACTTTAAGACTGAAAGACTAGCCAAGACCGTCTTGCCCGCATCGTGATTTTGACCAACGTCTTCTCGATTTTCCGGAACTTGGGAAATATATTGCAGTCCCGGGGACTCTAAACTAACTCCTGATAGCCTTGGTTTGCAGTGAAAGGG
Source organism: Orbicella franksi (assembly GCF_964199315.1). NCBI lineage: Eukaryota > Metazoa > Cnidaria > Anthozoa > Scleractinia > Merulinidae > Orbicella > Orbicella franksi. The sequence goes on along the minus strand of NC_138145.1, from coordinate 1,507,967 downwards.
ACACAGCAAATTTTTTGCAGCACTCACTTTCGAGCTTCTGGGCCGAAATAGAGCCCCACTTCACTTTAAGACTGAAAGAGTAGCCGAGACCGCCTTACGCGCATCGTAATTTTGAACAACTTCGGCTCGATTTCCCGGAAGTTGGCGAATATTTTCACTTCCTGGAAAAGCCAAACTAACTTCCGATGGCCTTAGTTTGCAGGTAAATGGACACGGCAAAACTTTTTGAACGCTCACTTTCGAGCTTATGGCTCGAAATATAGCCCCACTTAACTTTAAGACTGAAAGAGTAGCCGAGACCGCCTTACGCGCATCGTGATTTTTGGATACTTCGGCTCCACTTCCCGGAAATAGGGGGATATTTTCCAGTCCCGGGGACTCTAAACTAACTCCTGATGGCCTTTGTTTCCAGTGAAATGGACACAGGAACACTTTTTGAACGCGCACTTTCGAGCTTGCTGGCCGAAATATAGCTCTACTTCTTTTTAAGACTGAAAGAGTAGGCGGGAGCGCCTTACGCGCATTGTGATATTGAGGATCTTCGGCTCGATCTGGCGAAACTTGGGAGATATTTTCCAGTCCCAAAGTCTCTAAACTCACTCCTGATTGTCTAAGATGTGAGTGAAATAGACAAAAATTTTTGAACCCTTACTTTCGAGCTTCAGGAGTTAAATCTAAGCCCACTTTACCTTAAGACTGAAAGAGTAGCCGAGACCCCCTTAAGCGCATGGTGATTTTGAGAAACTTCGGGTGGATTTCCCGTAACTTGGGGGATATTTCCAGTTCCTTTGATGCTAAACTAAGTCGTGATGGCCTTGTTTTGCAGTGAAATGGACACAGCAAAACTTTTTAAACACTCATTTTCGAGCTTCTAAGCCGAAATATTGCCCCAATTCACTTTAAGACTGAAAGAGTAGCCGAGACCACCGTACGCGCGTCGTGATTTTGACCAACTTCGGTTACATTTCCTGGAACTTGGGGGATATTTTCCAGTCCCGGGGACTCTAAGCTGTCCCCCGACGTCCTTGGTCCGCAGTAAAATGGACACAGCACAACTTTTTGAACGCTCACTTTTGAGCTTCTGGGCCGAAATATAGCTCCACTTCACTTTAAGAGTGAAAGAGTAGCCGAGAACGCCTTACGCCCATCCTAATTTTGACCAACTTCGGCTCGATTTTCCGGAACTTGGGGGATATTTTCCAGTCCCGCGGACCCTAAAGTAACTCCTGATGGCCTTGCTCTGGAGTGAAATGGACACAGCACAACTTTTTGAACGCTCACTTTCGAGCTTCTGGGGGGAAATATTGCGCCAGTTGACTTTAAGAATGAAAGAGTAACCGGGACCGCCTTACGCGCATCGCGATTTTGACCAACTTTGGCTCGATTTCCTGGGAATTGGGGGATATTTTCCGGTACCAGGGACTCTAAACTAACTCCTGATTTCCTCGGTTTGCAGTGAAATGGACACAGCACAACTTTTTGAACGCTCACTTTTGAGCTTCTGGGCCGAAGCATAGCCCTACTTCACTTTAAGACTGAAAGACTAGCCGAGACCGCCTTACGCGCATCGTGATTTTGGGCTACTTCGGCATGATTTCCCGGAACTTGGGAGATAATTCCCAGTCCCGGGCACTCTAAACTAACTCCTGATGGCCTTGGTTTTCAGTGAAATGGACACAGCCAAACTTTTTGAACGTTCACTTTCGAGCTTCTGGGCCGAAATATAGCCCCACTTCACTTTAAGACTGAAAGAGTAGCCGGGACCGCCTTACGCGCATGGTAATTTTGTCGAACTTCGGCTTGATTTCCTGGGACTTGGGGGATATGTTCCAGTGCCGGAAGCTCTAAACTAACTCCTGAATGCCTTGGTTTTTAGTGAAATGGACACAGGTAAAAGGAGCGCACGCCCGGTTTCCAGGTTGTAGGCCGAAATATAGCCCCACTTTATTTTAAGACTGAAAGTGTACACGAAACCGCCTTAAGCGCATCGAAAGTTTTAGCCACTATGGCTCGATATGCCAAAACTTGGGGGATATTGTCCAGTCCCGGGGACTCTACCCTAACTCTTGATGGCCTTAGTTTTCAGTAAAATGGTCACAGGTAACAGGAGCGCACGCTCGGTGTCGAGCTTCTGGGCCGAAATGTAGCCCCAGTTCATTTTAAGACTGAAAGAGTAAACGAAACTGCCGTACGCCTATCGTAATTTTAAGAAAGTATGGCTCAATTTGCCGAAACTTGGAGGATAGCTTCCAGTCTCGCGGATTCTAAACTATCTCCTGGTGGACTTAGCTGTTAGTGAAATGGACACACGTAAAACTAGAGCACGCTCGGTGTCGAGCTTGTAGAACCGAAATATAGCCCCACTTCATTTTCGGAGTAAACGAGTAGCCCAGACCGCCTTACGCGCATCGTGATTTTGAGCATCTTTGGCTCGATTTGGCGGAATTCGGGCAATATTTTCCAGTCCCGAGGACTCTATGTTAACTCCTGATGAACTTAGTTTTCAGTGATATGTACACAGGCAAAAGGAGCGCACGCTCGGTGTTGAGCTTCTCGGCCGAAATATAGCCCCACTTTATTTTAAGACTGAAAGTGTACACGAAACCGCCTTAAGCGCATCGAAATTTTTAGCCACTATGGCTCGATATGCCAAAACTTGGGGGATATTGTCCAGTCCCGGGGACTCTACCCTAACTCTTGATGGCCTTAGTTTTCAGTAAAATGGTCACAGGTAACAGGAGCGCACGCTCGGTGTCGAGCTTCTGGGCCGAAATGTAGCCCCAGTTCATTTTAAGACTGAAAGAGTAAACGAAACTGCCGTACGCCTATCGTAATTTTAAGAAAGTATGGCTCAATTTGCCGAAACTTGGAGGATAGCTTCCAGTCTCGCGGATTCTAAACTATCTCCTGGTGGACTTAGCTGTTAGTGAAATGGACACACGTAAAACTAGAGCACGCTCGGTGTCGAGCTTGTAGAACCGAAATATAGCCCCACTTCATTTTCGGAGTAAACGAGTAGCCCAGACCGCCTTACGCGCATCGTGATTTTGAGCATCTTTGGCTCGATTTGGCGGAATTCGGGCAATATTTTCCAGTCCCGAGGACTCTATGTTAACTCCTGATGAACTTAGTTTTCAGTGATATGTACACAGGCAAAAGGAGCGCACGCTCGGTGTTGAGCTTCTCGGCCGAAATATAGCCCCACTTTATTTTAAGACTGAAAGAGTAGCCGAGACCGCCTTACGCACATCGTGATTTTGGGCCACTTTTGCTCGATTTCCCGCAGGTTGGCGGATAATTTAAAGTCCTGGGGACGCTAAACTAACTCCCGATGACCTTGGTTTGCAGTTTAATGAACACAGCAAAACATTCTGAACGCTCACCTTCGAGCTTCAGTGCCGCAATATAGCCCTACTTAAATTTAAGACTAAAAGAATAACCGAGAGCCCGTTACGCGCATCGTAATTTTCATCAACTTCGGCGCCATTTCCTGGAACTTGGAGAATATTTTCCAGTTCCGGGGACTCTAAACTAACTGCTGATTCCCTTGGTTTGCAGTCAAATGGACACAGCAAAACTTTTTGAACCCTCACTTTGGAGCTTGTGGGCCTAAATATAGCCACACTTCACTTTAAGACTGAAACAGTAGCCGAGACCGCGTTACGCGCATCGTGATTTTGAGAAACTTCTGCTCGTTTTCCTGGAACTTGGGGAATATTTTCCAGTCCTGGGAACTCTAAACTAACTCCTGATGGCCATGGTTTGCAGTAAAATTCACACAGCACAAGTTTTTGAACGAACACTTTCGAGCTTTTAGGCCTAAATGTAGTTCCACATCACTTACGACTTAAAGAGTAGCCGAGACCGGCGTGCGCGCATCGTGATTTTGACCAACTTCGGGTCGATATTCCGGAACTTGGGGGATATTTTCCAGTCCCAGGGACTCTAAACTAACTCTTGATGGCCTTCGTTTGCAGTGAAGTGGAGACAGCAAAACTTTTTCAACGCTCACCTTCAAGCTTCTGGGCCGAAATATAGCCCACTTTACTTTAATACTAAAAAAGTAGCCGAGACCGCCTTACGCGCATCGTGATTTTGACAAACTTCGGGTGGATTTCCCGGAGCTTGGGGGATATTTTCCAGTCCCTTGGACGCTAAACTAGGTGCCGATGGCCTTTTTTTGCAGTGAAATGAACACAGCAAAGCTTTTTGAACCCTCACTTTCGAGGTTGTGGGCCGAAATATAGCCATACTTCACTTTAAGACCGAAACAGTAGCCGAGACCACGTTTCGCGCATCGTGATTTTGATCAACTTCGGCTCGATTTCCCGGAACTTGCGAAATATTTTCCAGCCCCGGGGACTTTAAACTAACTCGTGCTAGTCTTGGTTTGCAGTGAAACGGAAACAGAAAAAGTTTTTGAACGCATACTTTCGAGCTTCTGGACCGAAATAGAACCCCACTTCACTTGAAGACTGAAAGAGTAGCCGAGACCGCCTTACGTGCATCGTGATTTTGAGCAATTTCGGCTCGATTTGCCGGAACTAAGGGGATATATTCCAGTTCTGAGGACTCTAAACTACTTCCTGATGGCCTTGGTTTGCAGTAAAATGGAGCCAGCAAAACTTTTTAAACGCTCAATTTCGAGCTTCTGGGCCAAAATATAGCCCCCCATTACTTTAACACTGAAAGAGTAGCCGAGACCGCCTTACGTGCATTCCGATTTTGACAAACATCGGGTTGATTTCCCGGAACTTGGGGGATATTTTCCAGTCCCGGGGACTCTCAACTAACTCCTACTTGTCTTGGTTTGCAGTGAAATGGACACAGCGAAAGTTTTTGAACGCTCACTCTCGAGCTTCTGGGCCGAAATAGAGCCCCATTTTACTTTAAGACTGAAAGAGTAGTTGAGACCGTCTTGAGCGAATCGTGATTTTGAGCAATTTCGCGTTTATTTCCCGAAACTTGGGGGATATATTCCAGTCAAAGGGACTCTACAGTAACTCCTGATGGCCTTGGTTTTCAGTGAAATGGACAGAGCACAACTTTGGAGCTTCTGGGCAGAAATATAGCCCCACTTTACTTTAAGACTGAAAGAGTAGATGAGACCGCCCTACGCGCAGGGTAATTTTGACGAACTTCGAATGGATTTCCCGGAACTTGGGGGATATTTTGCAGTCCCTTGGACGCTATACTAAGTCCTGATGGCCTTGTTTTGAAGTGAAATGGACACAACAAAACTTTTTGAACCTTCACTTTCTAGCTTGTGGGCCGAAATATAGCCACACTTCACTTTAGGACTGACACAGCAGCCGAGACCACGTTACGCGCATCATGAATTTGATCAACTTCGGCTGGATTTCCCGGGACTTGGGGGATATTGTCCAGTCCCGGGGACTCTAAACTAACTTCTGATGGCCTTGGTTTGCACTGAAAGTGACAGAGCAAAACATTTTAAACACTCACTTTCGAGCTTCTGGGCCGAAATATAGCCCCACTTCACTTTAAGACTGAAAGAGTAGCCGAGACCACCTTACGCACATCGTGATTTTGACCAACTTCGGCTCGATTTACCGGAACTTGGGGAATATTTTCCAGTCCCGAGGACTCTTAAGTAACCCCTGATGGCCTAGGTTTGCATTGAAATGGATACAGCAAAACTTTTTAAACGCTCACTTTTGAGCTTCTGGGCCGAAATATAGCCCCACTTTACTTTAAGACTGAAAGAGTAGCCGAGACCGTCTTACGCGCATCGAGATTTTGACCAACGTCTTCTCGATTTTCCGGAACTTGGGAAATACATTCCACTACCGGGGACTCTAAACTAGCTACTGATAGCCTTGGTTTGTAGTGAAATACACACAGTAATTTTTTTTGAGCTTTGAGCTTGTGAGCCGAAATAGAGCCCCACTTCACTTTAAGACTGAAGGAGTAGCCGACACCGCCTTAAGCGCACCGTGATTTTGATTAACTTCAGCTCGATTTGCCGGAACTTGGGGGATATTTTCCAGTCCCGGGGACTCTAAACTAACTCCTGATTGTCTTGGTTTTCAGTGAAATAGACACCGCGAAACTTTTTGAACGCTCACTCTCGAGCTTCTTGACCGAAATATAGCCCCACTTTACTTTAAGACTGAAAGAGTAGCCGAGACCGTCTTGCGCAAATCGTGATTTTCACCAACTTCGGGTCGGTTTCCCGGAACTTGGGGGATATATTCCATTTCTGCGGGCTCTAAACTAACTCCTGAATGCCTTGGTTTTCAGTGAAATGGACAAAGGAAAGCTTTTTGAACACTCTCTTTGTAGCTTCTGGGCCGAAATAGAATCCCACTTCACTTTCAGACTGAAATAGTAGCCGAGACCGCCTCACGCGCATCGTGAGTTAGGCCAAGTTCAGCTCGATTTCACGCAACTTTTGGGATATTTTCCAGTCCGGGGGACTCTAAACTAACTCCGGATGGCCTTGGTTTGCACTGAAATGCGCACAGCATAAGTTTTTGAACGCCCACTTTGGAGCTTCTGGGCCGAAATATAGCCCCACTTCACTTTAAGACTGAAAGAGAAGCCGAGATCGCCTTACGCGCATCGTGATTTTGACCATTTTCGGATCGATTTCTCGGAACTTGGGGGATATTTTCCAGTCCCGGGGACTCTAAACTAACTCCTGATCGCCTTGCTTTGCATTGAAATGGACAGAGCAAAACTTTTTGAACGCTCACTTTCGAGCTTGTGGGCCGAAATATAGCCACACTTTACTTTAAGACTGAAACAGTAGCCGAGACCGCATTTTGCGCATCGTGATTTTGATCAACTTGGGCTCGCTTTCCCGGAACTTGGGGGATATTTTCCAGTCCCGGGGACTCTAAACTAACTCCTGATGGTCTCGGCTTGCATTGAAATGGACACAGCACAATTTTTTGAACGCACACTTTCCAGATTCTGGGCCGAAATATAGCCCCACTTCACTTAAGACTGAAAGAGTAGCCAGACCGCCTTGCTCGCATCGTTAGTTTAACAAACTTTCGGTCGATATTCCGGAACTTGAGGGATATTTTCCAGTCCCAGGAACTCTAAACTAACTCCTCATGGCCTTGTTTTGCAGTGATATGGACAGAGCAAAACTTTTTGAACGCTCACCTTCGAGCTTGCTGGCCGAAATAAAGCCCCACTTTACTTTAAGACTTAAAGAGTAACCAAGAGCACCTTACGCGCATTGTGATTTTGACAAACTTCGGGTGGATCTCCCGGAACTTGGGGAACATTTTCCAGTCCCTTGCACGCTAAACTAAGTCCTGATGGCCTTGTTTTGCAGTGAAATGGACACAGTTAAACTTTTTGAACGCTCACCCTCGAGCTTGTGGGCCGAAATATAGCCACACTTTACTTTAAGACTGAAACAGTAGCCGAGACCGCATTTCGCGCATCGTGATTTTGATCCACTTCGGCCCGCTTTCCCGGAACTTGGGGAATATTTTCCAGTCCCGGGGACTCTAAACTAACTTTTGCTAGCTTTGGTTTGCAGTGAAATGCACACAGCAAAACTTTTTGAACGCGCACTTTCGGGCTTCTGGGCCGAAATATAGCCCCACTTCACTTTAAGACTGAAACAGTAGCCGATACCGCATTTCGCGCATCGTGATTTTGGTCAACTTCGGTTCGATTCCCCGGAACTTGGGCAATCTTTTTAAGTCCCGCGGACTCTAAACTAATCCCTGATGGCCTTGGTTTCCAGTGAAATGCACAGAGCAAAACTTTTTGAACGCTCACTTTTTGGCTTCTGGCCCGAAATATAGCCCCAGTTCACTTTAAGACAGAAAGAGTAGCCGGGACCACTTTAGGGGCATCGTGATTTTGACCAACCTTGGCTCAATTTCCCGGACCTTGGGGCATATTTTCTTGTCCCGGGGACGCTAAACTAACTCCTGATGGCCTTGGTTTGCAGTTAAATGAACACAGCAAAACTTTTTGAACGCTCACTTTCGGGCTTCTCGCCCGAAATATAGCTCCACTTCACTCTAAGGCTGAAAGAGTAGCCGACACTACCTTACGCAAATCGTGATTTTGATCAACTTCGGCTCCATTTCCCGGAAGTTGGGGGATATTTTCCAGTCCCGGGGACTCTAAACTAGCTCTTGATGGCCTTGGTTTGCAGTCAAATAAACACAGGGAAACTTTTTGAACGCTCACTTTCAAGCTCCTGGCCAGCAATAAAGCCTCACTTCACTTTAAGACTGAAACAGTAAGCGAGACCGCCTAACGCGCACCGTGATTTTGACCAACTTCGGCTAAATTTCCCTGAACTTGGGGTGATATTTTCCAGTCTCGAAGACTCTTAAGTAATCCCTGATGGCCTTGTTTGCATTGAAATGGATACAGCAAAACTTTTTGAAGCTCACTTTTGAGCTTCTGGGCCGAAATATAGCCCCACTTCACTTTAAGACTGAAAGACTAGCCAAGACCGTCTTGCGCGCATCGTGATTTTGACCAACGTCTTCTCGATTCTCCGGAACTTGGGAAATATATTGCAGTCCCGGGGACTCTAAACTAACTCCTGATAACCTTGGTTTGCAGTGAAATGGACACAGCAAATTTTTTTACAGCACTCACTTTGGAGCTTCTGGGCCGAAATAGAGCCCCACTTCACTTTAAGACTGAAAGAGTAGCCGAGGCCGCCTTAGGCGCATCGTGATTTTGAGCAACTTCGGCTTGAGTTGCCAGAACTTAAAAGATATTTTCCACTCCCGGGGACTCTAAACTAACTCATGATGGCCTTGGTTTTCAGTGAAATGGACAGAGCACAACTTTGGAGCTTCTGGGCAGAAATATAGCCCCACTTTACTTTAAGACTGAAAGAGTAGATGAGACCGCCCTACGCGCAGGGTAATTTTGACGAACTTCGAATGGATTTCCCGGAACTTGGGGGATATTTTGCAGTCCCTTGGACGCTATACTAAGTCCTGATGGCCTTGTTTTGAAGTGAAATGGACACAACAAAACTTTTTGAACCTTCACTTTCTAGCTTGTGGGCCGAAATATAGCCACACTTCACTTTAGGACTGACACAGCAGCCGAGACCACGTTACGCGCATCATGAATTTGATCAACTTCGGCTGGATTTCCCGGGACTTGGGGGATATTGTCCAGTCCCGGGGACTCTAAACTAACTTCTGATGGCCTTGGTTTGCACTGAAAGTGACAGAGCAAAACATTTTAAACACTCACTTTCGAGCTTCTGGGCCGAAATATAGCCCCACTTCACTTTAAGACTGAAAGAGTAGCCGAGACCACCTTACGCACATCGTGATTTTGACCAACTTCGGCTCGATTTACCGGAACTTGGGGAATATTTTCCAGTCCCGAGGACTCTTAAGTAACCCCTGATGGCCTAGGTTTGCATTGAAATGGATACAGCAAAACTTTTTAAACGCTCACTTTTGAGCTTCTGGGCCGAAATATAGCCCCACTTTACTTTAAGACTGAAAGAGTAGCCGAGACCGTCTTACGCGCATCGAGATTTTGACCAACGTCTTCTCGATTTTCCGGAACTTGGGAAATACATTCCACTACCGGGGACTCTAAACTAGCTACTGATAGCCTTGGTTTGTAGTGAAATACACACAGTAATTTTTTTTGAGCTTTGAGCTTGTGAGCCGAAATAGAGCCCCACTTCACTTTAAGACTGAAGGAGTAGCCGACACCGCCTTAAGCGCACCGTGATTTTGATTAACTTCAGCTCGATTTGCCGGAACTTGGGGGATATTTTCCAGTCCCGGGGACTCTAAACTAACTCCTGATTGTCTTGGTTTTCAGTGAAATAGACACAGCGAAACTTTTTGAACGCTCACTCTCGAGCTTCTTGACCGAAATATAGCCCCACTTTACTTTAAGACTGAAAGAGTAGCCGAGACCGTCTTGCGCAAATCGTGATTTTCACCAACTTCGGGTCGGTTTCCCGGAACTTGGGGGATATATTCCATTTCTGCGGGCTCTAAACTAACTCCTGAATGCCTTGGTTTTCAGTGAAATGGACAAAGGAAAGCTTTTTGAACACTCTCTTTGTAGCTTCTGGGCCGAAATAGAATCCCACTTCACTTTCAGACTGAAATAGTAGCCGAGACCGCCTCACGCGCATCGTGAGTTAGGCCAAGTTCAGCTCGATTTCACGCAACTTTTGGGATATTTTCCAGTCCGGGGGACTCTAAACTAACTCCGGATGGCCTTGGTTTGCACTGAAATGCGCACAGCATAAATTTTTGAACGCCCACTTTGGAGCTTCTGGGCCGAAATATAGCCCCACTTCACTTTAAGACTGAAAGAGAAGCCGAGATCGCCTTACGCGCATCGTGATTTTGACCATTTTCGGATCGATTTCTCGGAACTTGGGGGATATTTTCCAGTCCCGGGGACTCTAAACTAACTCCTGATCGCCTTGCTTTGCATTGAAATGGACAGAGCAAAACTTTTTGAACGCTCACTTTCGAGCTTGTGGGCCGAAATATAGCCACACTTTACTTTAAGACTGAAACAGTAGCCGAGACCGCATTTTGCGCATCGTGATTTTGATCAACTTGGGCTCGCTTTCCCGGAACTTGGGGGATATTTTCCAGTCCCGGGGACTCTAAACTAACTCCTGATGGTCTCGGCTTGCATTGAAATGGACACAGCACAATTTTTTGAACGCACACTTTCCAGATTCTGGGCCGAAATATAGCCCCACTTCACTTAAGACTGAAAGAGTAGCCAGACCGCCTTGCTCGCATCGTTAGTTTAACAAACTTTCGGTCGATATTCCGGAACTTGAGGGATATTTTCCAGTCCCAGGAACTCTAAACTAACTCCTCATGGCCTTGTTTTGCAGTGATATGGACAGAGCAAAACTTTTTGAACGCTCACCTTCGAGCTTGCTGGCCGAAATAAAGCCCCACTTTACTTTAAGACTTAAAGAGTAACCAAGAGCACCTTACGCGCATTGTGATTTTGACAAACTTCGGGTGGATCTCCCGGAACTTGGGGAACATTTTCCAGTCCCTTGCACGCTAAACTAAGTCCTGATGGCCTTGTTTTGCAGTGAAATGGACACAGTTAAACTTTTTGAACGCTCACCCTCGAGCTTGTGGGCCGAAATATAGCCACACTTTACTTTAAGACTGAAACAGTAGCCGAGACCGCATTTCGCGCATCGTGATTTTGATCCACTTCGGCCCGCTTTCCCGGAACTTGGGGAATATTTTCCAGTCCCGGGGACTCTAAACTAACTTTTGCTAGCTTTGGTTTGCAGTGAAATGCACACAGCAAAACTTTTTGAACGCTCACTTTTGAGCTTCTGGACAGAAATATAGCCCCACTTGACTTTAAGACTGAAAGGCTAGCCGAGACCGCTTTGGAAGCATCGTGATTTTGACCAACTTCAGCTCGACTTACCGGAACTTGGGGAATATTTTCCAGTCCCAGGGACGCTAAACTAACTCGTGATGGCCTTGTTTTTCAGTCAAAGAACACAGCAAAACTTTTTGAACGCGCACTTTCGGGCTTCTGGGCCGAAATATAGCCCCACTTCACTTTAAGACTGAAACAGTAGCCGATACCGCATTTCGCGCATCGTGATTTTGGTCAACTTCGGTTCGATTCCCCGGAACTTGGGCAATCTTTTTAAGTCCCGCGGACTCTAAACTAATCCCTGATGGCCTTGGTTTCCAGTGAAATGCACAGAGCAAAACTTTTTGAACGCTCACTTTTTGGCTTCTGGCCCGAAATATAGCCCCACTTCACTTTAAGACAGAAAGAGTAGCCGGGACCACTTTAGGGGCATCGTGATTTTGACCAACCTTGGCTCAATTTCCCGGACCTTGGGGCATATTTTCTTGTCCCGGGGACGCTAAACTAACTCCTGATGGCCTTGGTTTGCAGTTAAATGAACACAGCAAAACTTTTTGAACGCTCACTTTCGGGCTTCTCGCCCGAAATATAGCTCCACTTCACTCTAAGGCTGAAAGAGTAGCCGACACTACCTTACGCAAATCGTGATTTTGATCAACTTCGGCTCCATTTCCCGGAAGTTGGGGGATATTTTCCAGTCCCGGGGACTCTAAACTAGCTCTTGATGGCCTTGGTTTGCAGTCAAATAAACACAGGGAAACTTTTTGAACGCTCACTTTCAAGCTCCTGGCCAGCAATAAAGCCTCACTTCACTTTAAGACTGAAACAGTAAGCGAGACCGCCTAACGCGCACCGTGATTTTGACCAACTTCGGCTAAATTTCCCTGAACTTGGGGTGATATTTTCCAGTCTCGAAGACTCTTAAGTAATCCCTGATGGCCTTGTTTGCATTGAAATGGATACAGCAAAACTTTTTGAAGCTCACTTTTGAGCTTCTGGGCCGAAATATAGCCCCACTTCACTTTAAGACTGAAAGACTAGCCAAGACCGTCTTGCGCGCATCGTGATTTTGACCAACGTCTTCTCGATTCTCCGGAACTTGGGAAATATATTGCAGTCCCGGGGACTCTAAACTAACTCCTGATAACCTTGGTTTGCAGTGAAATGGACACAGCAAATTTTTTTACAGCACTCACTTTGGAGCTTCTGGGCCGAAATAGAGCCCCACTTCACTTTAAGACTGAAAGAGTAGCCGAGGCCGCCTTAGGCGCATCGTGATTTTGAGCAACTTCGGCTTGAGTTGCCAGAACTTAAAAGATATTTTCCACTCCCGGGGACTCTAAACTAACTCATGATGGCCTTGGTTTTCAGTGAAATGGACAGAGCACAACTTTGGAGCTTCTGGGCAGAAATATAGCCCCACTTTACTTTAAGACTGAAAGAGTAGATGAGACCGCCCTACGCGCAGGGTAATTTTGACGAACTTCGAATGGATTTCCCGGAACTTGGGGGATATTTTGCAGTCCCTTGGACGCTATACTAAGTCCTGATGGCCTTGTTTTGAAGTGAAATGGACACAACAAAACTTTTTGAACCTTCACTTTCTAGCTTGTGGGCCGAAATATAGCCACACTTCACTTTAGGACTGACACAGCAGCCGAGACCACGTTACGCGCATCATGAATTTGATCAACTTCGGCTGGATTTCCCGGGACTTGGGGGATATTGTCCAGTCCCGGGGACTCTAAACTAACTTCTGATGGCCTTGGTTTGCACTGAAAGTGACAGAGCAAAACATTTTAAACACTCACTTTCGAGCTTCTGGGCCGAAATATAGCCCCACTTCACTTTAAGACTGAAAGAGTAGCCGAGACCACCTTACGCACATCGTGATTTTGACCAACTTCGGCTCGATTTACCGGAACTTGGGGAATATTTTCCAGTCCCGAGGACTCTTAAGTAACCCCTGATGGCCTAGGTTTGCATTGAAATGGATACAGCAAAACTTTTTAAACGCTCACTTTTGAGCTTCTGGGCCGAAATATAGCCCCACTTTACTTTAAGACTGAAAGAGTAGCCGAGACCGTCTTACGCGCATCGAGATTTTGACCAACGTCTTCTCGATTTTCCGGAACTTGGGAAATACATTCCACTACCGGGGACTCTAAACTAGCTACTGATAGCCTTGGTTTGTAGTGAAATACACACAGTAATTTTTTTTGAGCTTTGAGCTTGTGAGCCGAAATAGAGCCCCACTTCACTTTAAGACTGAAGGAGTAGCCGACACCGCCTTAAGCGCACCGTGATTTTGATTAACTTCAGCTCGATTTGCCGGAACTTGGGGGATATTTTCCAGTCCCGGGGACTCTAAACTAACTCCTGATTGTCTTGGTTTTCAGTGAAATAGACACAGCGAAACTTTTTGAACGCTCACTCTCGAGCTTCTTGACCGAAATATAGCCCCACTTTACTTTAAGACTGAAAGAGTAGCCGAGACCGTCTTGCGCAAATCGTGATTTTCACCAACTTCGGGTCGGTTTCCCGGAACTTGGGGGATATATTCCATTTCTGCGGGCTCTAAACTAACTCCTGAATGCCTTGGTTTTCAGTGAAATGGACAAAGGAAAGCTTTTTGAACACTCTCTTTGTAGCTTCTGGGCCGAAATAGAATCCCACTTCACTTTCAGACTGAAATAGTAGCCGAGACCGCCTCACGCGCATCGTGAGTTAGGCCAAGTTCAGCTCGATTTCACGCAACTTTTGGGATATTTTCCAGTCCGGGGGACTCTAAACTAACTCCGGATGGCCTTGGTTTGCACTGAAATGCGCACAGCATAAATTTTTGAACGCCCACTTTGGAGCTTCTGGGCCGAAATATAGCCCCACTTCACTTTAAGACTGAAAGAGAAGCCGAGATCGCCTTACGCGCATCGTGATTTTGACCATTTTCGGATCGATTTCTCGGAACTTGGGGGATATTTTCCAGTCCCGGGGACTCTAAACTAACTCCTGATCGCCTTGCTTTGCATTGAAATGGACAGAGCAAAACTTTTTGAACGCTCACTTTCGAGCTTGTGGGCCGAAATATAGCCACACTTTACTTTAAGACTGAAACAGTAGCCGAGACCGCATTTTGCGCATCGTGATTTTGATCAACTTGGGCTCGCTTTCCCGGAACTTGGGGGATATTTTCCAGTCCCGGGGACTCTAAACTAACTCCTGATGGTCTCGGCTTGCATTGAAATGGACACAGCACAATTTTTTGAACGCACACTTTCCAGATTCTGGGCCGAAATATAGCCCCACTTCACTTAAGACTGAAAGAGTAGCCAGACCGCCTTGCTCGCATCGTTAGTTTAACAAACTTTCGGTGGATATTCCGGAACTTGAGGGATATTTTCCAGTCCCAGGAACTCTAAACTAACTCCTCATGGCCTTGTTTTGCAGTGATATGGACAGAGCAAAACTTTTTGAACGCTCACCTTCGAGCTTGCTGGCCGAAATAAAGCCCCACTTTACTTTAAGACTTAAAGAGTAACCAAGAGCACCTTACGCGCATTGTGATTTTGACAAACTTCGGGTGGATCTCCCGGAACTTGGGGAACATTTTCCAGTCCCTTGCACGCTAAACTAAGTCCTGATGGCCTTGTTTTGCAGTGAAATGGACACAGTTAAACTTTTTGAACGCTCACCCTCGAGCTTGTGGGCCGAAATATAGCCACACTTTACTTTAAGACTGAAACAGTAGCCGAGACCGCATTTCGCGCATCGTGATTTTGATCCACTTCGGCCCGCTTTCCCGGAACTTGGGGAATATTTTCCAGTCCCGGGGACTCTAAACTAACTTTTGCTAGCTTTGGTTTGCAGTGAAATGCACACAGCAAAACTTTTTGAACGCTCACTTTTGAGCTTCTGGACAGAAATATAGCCCCACTTGACTTTAAGACTGAAAGGCTAGCCGAGACCGCTTTGGAAGCATCGTGATTTTGACCAACTTCAGCTCGACTTACCGGAACTTGGGGAATATTTTCCAGTCCCAGGGACGCTAAACTAACTCGTGATGGCCTTGTTTTTCAGTCAAAGAACACAGCAAAACTTTTTGAACGCGCACTTTCGGGCTTCTGGGCCGAAATATAGCCCCACTTCACTTTAAGACTGAAACAGTAGCCGATACCGCATTTCGCGCATCGTGATTTTGGTCAACTTCGGTTCGATTCCCCGGAACTTGGGCAATCTTTTTAAGTCCCGCGGACTCTAAACTAATCCCTGATGGCCTTGGTTTCCAGTGAAATGCACAGAGCAAAACTTTTTGAACGCTCACTTTTTGGCTTCTGGCCCGAAATATAGCCCCACTTCACTTTAAGACAGAAAGAGTAGCCGGGACCACTTTAGGGGCATCGTGATTTTGACCAACCTTGGCTCAATTTCCCGGACCTTGGGGCATATTTTCTTGTCCCGGGGACGCTAAACTAACTCCTGATGGCCTTGGTTTGCAGTGAAATGAACACAGCAAAACTTTTTGAACGCTCACTTTCGGGCTTCTCGCCCGAAATATAGCTCCACTTCACTCTAAGGCTGAAAGAGTAGCCGACACTACCTTACGCAAATCGTGATTTTGACCAACTTCGGCTCCATTTCCCGGAAGTTGGGGGATATTTTCCAGTCCCGGGGACTCTAAACTAGCTCTTGATGGCCTTGGTTTGCAGTCAAATAAACACAGGGAAACTTTTTGAACGCTCACTTTCAAGCTCCTGGCCAGCAATAAAGCCTCACTTCACTTTAAGACTGAAACAGTAAGCGAGACCGCCTAACGCGCACCGTGATTTTGACCAACTTCGGCTAAATTTCCCTGAACTTGGGGTGATATTTTCCAGTCTCGAAGACTCTTAAGTAATCCCTGATGGCCTTGTTTGCATTGAAATGGATACAGCAAAACTTTTTGAAGCTCACTTTTGAGCTTCTGGGCCGAAATATAGCCCCACTTCACTTTAAGACTGAAAGACTAGCCAAGACCGTCTTGCGCGCATCGTGATTTTGACCAACGTCTTCTCGATTCTCCGGAACTTGGGAAATATATTGCAGTCCCGGGGACTCTAAACTAACTCCTGATAACCTTGGTTTGCAGTGAAATGGACACAGCAAATTTTTTTACAGCACTCACTTTGGAGCTTCTGGGCCGAAATAGAGCCCCACTTCACTTTAAGACTGAAAGAGTAGCCGAGGCCGCCTTAGGCGCATCGTGATTTTGAGCAACTTCGGCTTGAGTTGCCAGAACTTAAAAGATATTTTCCACTCCCGGGGACTCTAAACTAACTCATGATGGCCTTGGTTTTTAGTGAAATTGAGACAGACAAACTTTTTGAACGCTCACTTTCGAACTTCTGGACCGTAATATAACCCTACTTCACCTTCAGACTCAAAGAGTAGCCGAGACCGCCTTACGCGAATCGTTATTTTGACCAACTTCGTCTCGATTTGGCGGAGCTTGGAGGATATTTTCCAGTTCCGGGGACTGTAAACTACTTCCTTAGGGCCTTGCTTTGCAGTGAAATGGGCACAGCATAACTTTTTGAAGGCTCACTTTCGAGCTTCTGGGCCAAAATATACACGTCACGTCACTTTAAGACTAAAAGAGTAGCCGAGACTGCTTTACGCGCATCGTGATTTTCACAAACCTCGGCTCGATTTCCCGGAACTTGGGGGATATTTTGACGTCCCGGAGGCTGTACACTATCTGCTGATGTGGCTTGGTTCGCGGTGAAATGGACACAGCAAAACTTTTTGAACTTTCACTTTCGAGCTTCTGGGCCGAAATATAGCCCCAGCTCACTTTGAGAATCAAAGAGTAGCCGACACCGCCTCACGCGCTTCGTGATTTTGACAAACTTCGGCTCGATTTCCCCGAACTTGGGCCATATTTTCCAGTCCCGAGCAGTCTAAACTAACTCCTGATGGCCTTGGTTTGCAGTGAAATGAACACAGCAAAACTTTTTGAACTTTCACTTTCTAGCTTCTCGGCCGAAATATAGCCCCAGTTCACTTTAAGAATCAAAGAGTAGCCGAGACCGCCTTACACGCATCGTGATTTTGACAAACTTCGGCTCGATTTCCCCGAACTTGGGCGATATTTTCCAGTCCCGAGGAGTCTAAACTAACTGCTGATGGCCTTGGTTCGCAGTGAAATGAACAAGGTAACACTTTTTGAACGCTTATTTTCGACCTTCTGGAATGAAATATAGCCCCAGTTCACTTTAAGACTGAAAGAGTAGGCGACACTGGGTTACGCGCATCGTGATTTTGAGCAACTTCCGCTCGATTTTCTAGAAATTTGGCGATATTTCCAGGTCCGGGGGACTCTAAACTAACTCCTGATGGCCTTGGTTTGATGTGAAATGGACGCAGGAAAACTTTTTGAACGCTCAGTTTCGAGCTTCTGGGCCGAAATACAACCGTACTTCACTTTAAGACTGAAATAGTAGCCGAGACTTCCTTACGAGCATCGTGATTTAGACCCAGTTCAGCTCGATTTCGCGGAACTTGGGGGATATTTTCCATTCCGGGGGACTTTAAACTAACTCCTGATGGCCTTGGTTTGCAGTTAAATGCACAAAGCGTAACTTTTTAAAGGTTCACTTTCGAGCTTCTGGGCCGAAATATAGCCCCACTTTACTTTAAGACTGAAAGAGTAGCCGAGACCGTCTTACGGGCATCGTGCTTTTGACCAACTTCCGTTGGATTTCCCGGAACTTCGGGGATATATTCCAGTCCCGGGGACTCTAAACTAACTGCTGATGGCCTTGGTTTGCAGTGAAATGGACACAGCACATGTTTTGAACGGTCACTTTCGAGCTGCTCGGCCGAAATATAGCCCTACTGCACTTTAAGACTGAAAGAGTAGCCGAGACCACCTTACGCGCATCGTAATTTTGACCAACTTCGGCTCGATTTACCGGAAGTTGGCGAATATTTTCAATTCCCGGGGAAGCTAAACTAAGTTCCGATGGCCTTAGGTTGCAGTTAAGTGGACACAGCAAAACTTTTTGAACGCTCACTTTCGAGCTTATGGCTCGAAATATAGCCCCACTTAACTTTAAGACTGAAAGAGTAGCCGAGACCGCCTTACGCGCATTGTGATTTTGAGGATCTTCGGCTCGATCGGGCGAAACTTGGGAGATATTTTCCAGTCCGAAAGTCTCTAAACTCACTCCTGATTGTCTAAGATGTGAGTGAAATAGACGCAAAAATTTTTGAACCCTTACTTTCGAGCTTCTGGAGTTAAATCTAAGCCCACTTTACCTTAAGATTGAAAGAGTAGCCGAGACCCCCTTAAGCGCATAGTGATTTTGACTAACTTCGGGTGGATTTCCCGGAACTTGGGGGATATTTCCAGTTCCTTTGACGCTAAACTAAGTCGTGATGGCCTTGTTTTGCAGTGAAACGGACACAGCAAAACTTTTTAAACACTCAGTTTCGAGCTTCTGGGCCGAAATATTGCCCCAATTCACTTTAAGACTGAAAGAGTAGCCGAGACCGCCGTACGCGCATCGTAATTGTGGCCAACTTCGGTTAAATTTCCCGGAACTTGGGGAATATTTTCCAGTCCCGGGGACCCTAACCTGACCCCCGACGTCCTAGGTGTGCAGTAAAATGGATACAGCAAAACTTTTTGAACGCTCACTTTTGAGCTTCTGGGCCGAAATATAGCTCCACTTCACTTTAAGAGTGAAAGAGTAGCCGAGACCGCCTTACGCCCATCGTAATTTTGACCAACTTCGGCTAGATTTCCCGGAACTTGGGGGATATTTTCCAGTCCCGTGAATTCTAAAGTAACTCCTGATGGCCTTGCTCTGGAGTGAAATGGACACAGCACAACTTTTTGAACGCTCACTTTCGAGCTTCTGGTGGGAAATATTGCCCCAGTTCACTTTAAGAATGAAAGAGTTACCGGGACCACCTTACGCGCATCGTGATTTTGACCAACTTTGGCTCGATTTCCCGGGAAATGGGGGATATTTTCCGGTACTGGGGACTCTAAACTAACTCCTGATTTCCTCGGTTTGCAGTGAAATGGACACAGCACAACTTTTTGAACGCTTACTTTTGAGCTTCTGGGCCGAAGCATAGCCCTACTTCACTTTAAGACTGAAAGACTAGCCGAGACCGCCTTACGCGCATCGTGATTTTGAGCTACTTCGGCTCGATTTCCCAGAACTTGGGAGATATTTCCCAGTGCCGGGCACTCTAAACTAACTCCTAATGGCCTTGGTTTTCAGTGAAATGGACACAGCCAAACTTTTTGAACGTTCACTTTCGAGCTTCTGGGCCGAAATATAGCCCCACTTCACTTTAAGACTGAAAGAGTAGCCGGCCCGCCCTACGCGCATGGTAATTTTGTCGAACTTCGGCTTGATTTCCTGGGACTTGGGGGATATTTTTCAGTCCCCTAAGCTCTAAACTAACTCCTGAATGCCTTGGTTTTTAGTGAAATGGACACAGGTAAAAGGAGCGCACGCTCGGTTTCCAGGTTGTAGGCCGAAATATAGCCCCACTTTATTTTAAGACTGAAAGTGTACACGAAACCCCCTTAAGCGCATCGAAAGTTTTAGCCACTATGGCTCGATATGCCAAAACTTGGGGGATATTGTCCAGTCCCGGGGACTCTACCCTAACTCTTGATGGCCTTAGTTTTAAGTAAAATGGTCACAGGTAACAGGAGGGCACGCTCGGTGTCGAGTTTCTAGGCCGAAATGTAGCCCCAGTTCATTTTAAGACTGAAAGAGTAAACGAAACTGCCCTACGCCTATCGTAATTTTAAGAAAGTATGGCTCAATTTGCCGAAACTTGGAGGATAGCTTCCAGTCTCGAGGATTCTAAACTATCTCCTGATGGACTTAGTTCTTAGTGAAATGGACACAGGTAAAAGGAGAGCACGCTCGGTGTCGAGCTTGTAGAACCGAAATATAGCCCCACTTCATTTTCGGAGTAAACGAGTAGCCGAGACCGCCTTACCCGCGTCGTGATTTTGAGCATCTTTGGCTCGATTTGCCGGAATTTGGGCAATATTTTCCAGTCCCGAGGACTCTATGTTAACTCCTGATGAACTTAGCTTTCAGTGATATGTACACAGGGAAAAGGAGCGCACGCTCGTTGTTGAGCTTCTCGGCCGAAATATAGCCCCACTTCATTTTAAGACTGAAAGAGTAGCCGAGACCGCCTTACGCGCATCGTGATTTTGAGCAACTTTGGCTCGATCTGCCAGAATTTGGGAAATATTTTCCAGTCCCAAGGACTCTAAACTATTTCCTGATGGCCTAAGATGTCAGTGAAATGGACACAGGTAAAATTAGCGCACGCCCGGTCTCGAGCTTCTAGGTCGAAATATAGCCCCCCTTAATTTTAAGACTGAAAGAGTAGCCGAGACCGCCTAACGCGCATCGTGATTTTGGGCCACTTTTGCTCGATTTCCCGCAAGTTGGCGAATAATTTAAAGTCCCGGGGACGGTAAACTAACTCCCAATGACCTTGGTTTGCAGTTTAATGAACACAGCAAAGTATTCTGAACGCTCACCTTCGAGCTTCAGTGCCGCAATATAGCCCTACTTAAATTTAAGACTGAAAGAATAACCGAGAGCCCGTTACGCGCATCGTAATTTTCATCAACTTCGGCGTCATTTCCTGGAACTTGGAGAATATTTTCCAGTTCCGGGGACTCTGAACTAACTCCTGATTGCCTTGGTTTGCAGTGAAATGGACACAGCAAAACTTTTTGAACGCTCACTTTCGAGCTTGTGGGCCTAAATATAGCCACACTTCACTTTAAGACTGAAACAGTAGCCGAGACCGCGTTACGCGCATCGTGATTTTGAGCAACTTCTGCTCGCTTTCCTGGAACTTGGGGCCGAAATTTAGTCCCACATCACTTACGACTTAAAGAGTAGCCGAGACCGGCGTGCGCGCATCGTGATTTTCACCAACTTCGGGTCGATATTCCGGAACTTGGGGGATATTTTCCAGTACCAGGGACTCTACACTAACTCTTGACGGCCTTGGTTTGCAGTGAACTGCAGACAGCAAAACTTTTTCAACGCTCACCTTCAAGCTTCTGGGCCGAAATATAGCCCACTTTACTTTAATACTGAAAAAGTAGCCGAGACCGCCTTACGCGCATCGTGATTTTGACAAACTTCGGGTGGATTTCCCGGAGCTTGGGGGATATTTTCCAGTCCCTTGGACGCTAAACTAGGTGCCGATGGCCTTTTTTTGCAGTGAAATGAACACAGCAAAGCTTTTTGAACCCTCACTTTCGAGGTTGTGGGCCGAAATATAGCCATACTTCACTTTAAGACTGAAACAGTAGCCGAGACCACGTTTCGCGCATCGTGATTTTGATCAACTTCGGCTCGATTTCCCGGAACTTGCGAAATATTTTCCAGTCCCGGGGAGTCTAAACTAACTCGTGCTAGTCTTGGTTTGCAGTGAAACGGAAACAGAAAAAGTTTTTGAACGCATACTTTCGAGCTTATGGAGGGAAATAGAACCCCACTTCACTTGAAGACTGAAAGAGTAGCCGAGACCGCTTTACGTGCATCGTGATTTTGAGCAACTTCGGCTCGATTTCCCGCAACTAAGGGGATATATTCCAGTTCTGAGGACTCTAAACTAAATCCTGATGGCCTTGGTTTGCAGTAAAATGGAGCCAGCAAAACTTTTTAAACGCTCAATTTCCAGCTTCTGGGCCAAAATATAGCCCCCCATTACTTTAACACTGAAAGAGTAGCCGAGACCGCCTTACGTGCATCGTGATTTTGACAAACTTCGGGTTGATTTCCCGGAACTTGGGGGATATTTTCCAGTCCCGGGGACTCTCAACTAGCTCCTGCTTGTCTTGGTTTGCAGTGAAATGGACACAGCGAAAGTTTTTGAACGCTCACTCTCGAGCTTCTGGGCCGAAATAGAGCCCCTTTTTACTTTAAGACTGAAAGAGTAGGCGAGACCGTCTTGACCGAATCGTGATTTTGACCCATTTCGCGTTTATTTCCCGAAACTTGGGGGATATATTCCAGTCAAAGGGACTCTACAGTAACTCCTGATAGCCTTGGTTTTCAGCGAAAGGGACAGAGCACAACTTTTGAGCTTCTGGGCAGAAATATAGCCCCACTTTACTGTAAGACTGAAAGAGTAGATGAGACCGCCTTACGCAGATCTTAATTTTGACGAACTTCGAATAAATTTCCCGGAACTTGGGGGATATTTTGCAGTCCCTTGGACGCTAAACTAAGTCCTGATGGCCTTGTTTTGAAGTAAAATGGACACAGCAAAACTTTTTGAAAGCTCACTTTCGAGCTTGTGGGCCGAAATATAGCCACACTTCACTTTAGGACTGACACAGTAGCCGAGACCACCTTACGCGCATCATGATTTTGATCAACTTCGGCTCGATTTCCCGGGACTTGGGGTATATTGTCCAGTCCCGGAAACTCTAAACTAACTTCTGATGGCCTTGGTTTGCACTGAAAGTGACAGAGCAAAACTTTTTAAACACTCACTTTCGAGCTTCTGGGCCGAAATATAGCCCCACTTCACTTTAAGACTGAAAGAGTAGCCGAGACCACCTTACGCACATCGTGATTTTGACCAACCTCGGCTCGATTTACCGGAACTTGGAGGATATTTTCCAGTCCCGAGGACTCATAAGTAACCCCTGATGGCCTTGGTTTGCATTGAAATGGATACAGCAAAACTTTTCGAACGCTCATTTTTGAGCTTCTGGGCCGAAATATAACCCCACTTCACTTTAAGACTGAAAGAGTAGCCGAGATTGTCTTACGCGCATCGTGATTTTGACCAACGTCTTCTCGATTTTCCGGAACTTGGGAAATACTTTCCACTCCTGGGGACTTTAACCTAACTACTGATAGCCTTGGTTTGCAGTGAAATAGACACAGCAATTTTTTTTGAGCTTTGAGCTTGTGGGCCAAAATAGAGCCCCACTTCACTTTAAGAATGACGGAGTAGCCGACACCGCCTTAAGCGCACCGTGATTTTGACCAACTTCGGCTCGATTTGCCGGAACTTGGGGGATATTTTCCAGTCCCGGGGACTCTAAACTAACTCCTGATTGTCCTGGTTTTCAGTGAAATGCACACAGCGAAACTTTTTGAACGCTCACTCTCGAGCTTCTGGACCGAAATATAGCCCCACTTCACTTTAAGACTGAAAGAGTAGCCGAGACCGTCTTGCGCAAATCGTGATTTTGACCAACTTCGCGTCGGTTTCCCCGAACTTGGGGGATATATTCCATTTCCGCGGACTCTAAACTAACTCCTGATGGCCTTGGTTTTCAGTGAAATGGACAAAGGAAAGCTTTTTGAACACTCTCTTTGTAGCTTCTGGGCCGAAATAGAATGCCACTTCATTTTCAGACTGATATAGTAGCCGAGACCGCCTCACGCGCATCGTGAGGTAAACCAAGTTCAGCTCGATTTCACGCCACTTTTGGGATATTTTCCAGTCCGGGGGACTCTAAACTAACTCCGGATGGCCTTGGTTTGCACTGAAATGCGCGCAGCATAAATTTTTGAACGCCCACTTTGGAGCTTCTGGGCCGAAATATAGCCCCACTTCACTTTAAGACTGAAAGAGTAGCCGAGATCGCCTTACGCGCATCGTGATTTTGACCATTTTCGGATCGATTTCTCGGAACTTGGGGGATATTTTCCAGTCCCGAGGACTCTAAACTAACTCCTGATGGCCTTGCTTTCCATTGCAATGGAAAAAGGAAAACTTTTTGAACGCTCACTTTCGAGCTTGTGGGCCGAAATATAGCCACACTTTACTTTAAGACTGAAACAGTAGCCGAGACCGCATTTCGCGCATCGTGATTTTGATCAACTTCGGCTCGCTTTCCCGGAACTTGGGCAATATTTTCCCTTCCCAGGAACCCTAAACTAACTTTTGATAGCTTTGGCTTGCAGTGAAATGCACACAGCAAAACTTTTTGAACGCTCACTTTCGAGCTTCTCGACAGAAATATAGCCCCACTTCACTTTAAGACTGAAAGGGTAGCCGAAACCGCTTTGGGAGCATCCTGATTTTGACCAACTTTAGCTCGATATTCCGGAACTTGGGGCATATTATCTTCTCCCGGGGACGCTAAACTAACTCCTGATGGCCTTGGTTTGCAGTGAAATGAACACAGCAAAACTTTTTGAACGCTCACTTTCGGGCTTCTTGCCCGAAATATAGCCCCACTTCACTCTAAGACTGAAAGAGTAGCCGACACTACCTTACGCAAATCGTGATTTTGAACAACTTCGGCTCGATTTCCCGGAAGTTGGGGGATATTTTCCAGTCCCGGGGACTCTAAACTAGCTCCTGATGGCTTTGGTTTGCAGTCAAATAAGCACAGGGAAACTTTTTGAACGCTCACTTTCAAGCTCCTGGCCAGGAATAAAGCCTCTCTTCACTTTAAGACTGAAACAGTAAGCGAGACCGCCTAACGCGCACCGTGATTTTGACCAACTTCGGCTAAATTTCCCTGAACTTGGGGGGATATTTTCCAGTCCCGAAGACTCTTAAGTAACCCCTGATGGCCTTGGTTTGCATTGAAATGGATACAGCAAAACTTTTTGAAACTCACTTTTGAGCTTCTGGGCCGAAATATAGCCCCACTTCACTTTAAGACTGAAAGACTAGCCAAGACCGTCTTGCGCGCATCGTGATTTTGACCAACGTCTTCTCGATTTTCCGGAACTTGGGAAATATATTGCAGTCCCGGGGACTCTAAACTTACTCCTGATAGCCTTGGTTTGCAGTGAAATGGACACAGCAAATTTTTTGCAGCGCTCACTTTGGAGCTTGTGGGCCGAAATAGAGCCCCACTTCACTTTAAGACTGAAAGAGTAGCCGAGGCCGCCTTAGGCGCATCGTGATTTTGACCAACTTCGGCTTGAGTTGCCAGAACTTAAAAGATATTTTCCACTCCCGGGGACTCGAAACTAACTCATGACGGCCTTGGTTTTCAGTGAAATTGAAAGAGGAAAACTTCTTGAACGCTCACTTTCGAACTTCTTGACCGAAATATAACCCTACTTCACCTTCAGACTCAAAGAGTAGCCGAGACCGCCTTACGCGAATCGTTATTTTGACCAACTTCGTCTCGATTTGGCGGAACTTGGAGGATATTTTCCAGTTCCGGGGACTGTAAACTACTTCCTGAGGGCCTTCCTTTGCAGTGAAATGGGCACAGCATAACTTTTTGAACGCTCACTTTCGAGCTTCTGGGCCAAAATATACACGTCACGTAACTTTAAGACTAAAAGAGTAGCCGAGACTGCTTTACGCGCATCGTGATTTTCACAAACTTCTGCTCGATTTCCCGGAACTTGGGGGATATTTTGACGTCCCGGAGACTGTAAACTATCTCCTGATGTGGCTTGGTTCGCGGTGAAATGGACACAGCAAAACTTTTTGAACTTTCACTTTCGAGCTTCTGGGCCGAAATATAGCCCGACTTCACTTTAAGAATGAAAGAATAGCCGAGACCGCCTTACGCGCATCGTGATTTTGACCAACTTTGGCTCGATTTCCCAGGAAATGAGTAACATTTTCCGGTACCAGGGACTCTAAAGTAACTCCTGATATCCTTGGTTTGCATTGAAATGGAGAGAGCAAAACTTTTTCAACGCTCCCCTTCGGGCTTCTGAGCCGAAATATAGCCCCACTTCAGTTTAAGACTGAAAGAGTAGCCGAGACCGTCTTACGCGCATCGTGATTTTGACCAACTTCGGCTCGATTTCCCGAAACTTCGGTGATATATTCAAGTTCCAAGGACTCTAAACTAACCCCTGATGGCCTTGGTCTGCAGTGAAATGGACACAGCAAATTTTTTTGAACGCTTACTTTCGAAATTCTGGGCCGAAATATAGCCCCACTTCACTTTAAGACTGAAAGACTAGCCAAGACCGTCTTGCGCGCATCGTGATTTTGACCAACTTCGGCTTGAGTTGCCAGCACTTAAGGGATACTTTTTAGTCCCGCGGACTCTAAACTAACTCATGATGGCCTTGGTTTTCAGTTAAATGGAGAGAGCAACACTTTTTGAACGCTAACTTTCGAGCTTCCGGGCCGAAATATACAGCCACGTCACTTTAAGACTAAAAGAGTAGCCGAGACTGCTCTACGCGCATCGTGATTTTGACAAACTTCGGCTCGATTTCCCGCGACTTGGGGGATATTTTAATGTCCCGCACACTGTAAACAATCTGCTGATTTGGCTTGGTTTGCGGTGAAATGGACACAGCAAAACTTTTTGAACTTTCACTTTCGAGCTTCTGGGCCGAAATATAGCCCCAGTTCACTTTAAGAATCAAAGAGTAGCCGAGACCGCCTTACGAGCATCGTGATTTTGACAAAATTCGGCTCGATTTCCCCGAACTTGGGCGATATTTTCCAGTCCCGAGCAGTCTAAACTAACTCCTGATGGCCTTGGTTTGCAGTGAAATGAACACAGCAAAACGTTTTGAACTTTCACTTTCTAGCTTCTCGGCCGAAATATAGCCCCAGTTCACTTTAAGAATCAAAGAGTAGCCGAGACCACCTTACGCACATCGTGATTTTGACAAAATTCGGCTCGATTTCCCCGAACTTGGGCGATGTTTTCCAGTCCCGAGCAGTCTAAACTAACTCCTGATGGCCTTGGTTTGATGTGAAATGGACGCAGGAAAACTTTTTGAACGTTCAGTTTCGAGCTTCTGGGCCGAAATATAGCCCCACTTTACTTTAAGACTGAAAGAGTAGCCGAGACCGTCTTACGCGCATCGTGATTTTGACATACTTCCGTTGGATTTCCCGGAACTTCGGGGATATATTCCAGTCCCGGGGACTCTAAACTAACTGCTGATGGCCTTGATTTGCAGTGACATAGACACAGCACATTTTTTTGAACGCTCACTTTCGAGCTTCTCGGCCGAAATATAGCCCTACTTCACTTTAAGACTGAAAGAGTAGCCGAGACCGCCTTACGCGCATCGTAATTTTGACCAACTTCGGCTCGATTTCCCGCAAGTTGGCGATTATTTTCAATTCCCGGGGAAGTTAAACTAACTTCCGATGGCCTTAGTTTGCAGTTAAGTGGAGACAGCAAAACTTTTTGAACGCTCACTTTCGAGCTTATGGCTCGAAATATAGCCCCACTTAACTTTAAGACTGAAAGAGTAACCCAGACCGCCTTACGCGCATCGTGATTTTGGGATACTTCGGCTCGATTTCCCGGAAATGGGGGGATTTTTTCCAGTCCCGGAGACTCTAAACTAACTCCTGATGGCCTTGGTTTCCACTGAAATGGACACAGGAACACTTTCTGAACGCGCACTTTCGAGCTTGCTGGCCGAAATATAGCCCTACTTCTTTTTAAGACTGAAAGAGTAGGCGGGAGCACCTTACGCGCATTGTCATTTTGACGATCTTCGGCTCGATCTGGCGAAACTTGGGAGATATTTTCCAGTCCCAAAGTCTCTAAACTCACTCCTGATTGTCTAAGACGTGAGTGAAATAGACACAAAAATTTTTGAACCCTTACTTTCGAGCTTCTGGAGTTAAATCTAAGCCCACTTTACAGCCCACACCTTAAGACTGAAAGAGTAGCCGAGACCCCCTTAAGCGCATGGTGATTTTGAGTAACTTCGGGTGGATTTCCCGTAACTTGGGGCATATTTCCAGTTCCTTTGACGCTAAACTAACTCGTGATGGCCTTGTTTTGCAGTGAAATGGACACAGCAAAACTTTTTAAACACTCAGTTTCGAGCTTCTGGGCCGAAATATTGCCCCAATTCACTTTAAGACTTAAAGAGTAGCCGAGACCGCCGTACGCGCGTCGTGATTTTGACCAACTTCGGTTAAATTTCCCGGAACTTGGGGGATATTTTCCAGTCCCGGGGACTCTAAACTGACCCCCGACGTCCTTGGTCTGCAGTAAAATGGACACAGCAAAACTTTTTGAACGCTCACTTTTGAGCTTCTGGGCCGAAATATAGCTCCACTTCACTTTAAGAGTGAAAGAGTAGGCGAGACCGCCTCACGCCCATCCTAATTTTGACCAACTTCGGCTCGATTTCCCGGGACTTGGGGGATATTTTCCAGTCCCGCGAACTCTAAAGTAACTCCTGATGGCCTTGCTCTGGAGTGAAATGGACACAGCACGACTTTTTGAACGGTCACTTTCGAGCTTCTGGGGGGAAATATTGCCCCAGTTCACTTTAAGAATGAAAGAGTAACCGGGACCGCCTTACGCGCATCGTGATTTTGACCAACTTTGGCTCGATTTCCCGGGAAATGGGGGATATTTTCCGGTACCGGGGACTCTAATCTAACTCCTGATTTCCTCGGTTTGCAGTGAAATGGACACAGCACAACTTTTTGAACGCTCACTTTTGAGCTTCTGGGCCGAAGCATAGCCCTACTTCACTTTAAGACTGAAAGACTAGCCGAGACCGCCTTACGCTCATCGTGGTTTTGAGCTACTTCGCCTCGATTTCCCAGAACTTGGGAGATATTTCCCAGTCCCGGGCACTCTAAACTAACTCCTGATGGCCTTGGTTTTCAGTGAAACGGACACAGCCAAACTTTTTGAACGTTCACTTTCGAGCTTCGGGGCCGAAATATAGCCCCACTTCACTTTAAGACTGAAAGAGTAGCCGACACCGCCTTACGCGCATGGTAATTTTGTCGAACTTCGGCTTGATTTCCTGGGACTTGGGGGATATGTTCCAGTGCCGGAAGCTCTAAACTAACTCCTGAATGCCTTGGTTTTTAGTGAAATAGACACAGGTAAAAGGAGCGCACGCTTGGTTTCCAGCTTGTAGGCCGAAATATAGCCCCACTTTATTTTAAGACTGAAAGTGTACACGAAACCGCCTTAAGCGCATCGAAATTTTTAGCCACTATGGCTCGATATGCCAAAACTTGGTGGATAGTTTCCAGTCCCGGGCACTCTACCCTAACTCTTGATGGCCTTAGTTTTCAGTAAAATGGTCACAGGTAACAGGAGCGCACGCTCGGTGTCGAGCTTCTAGGCCGAAATGTAGCCCCAGT
The DNA here is from genome assembly GCF_964199315.1 of Orbicella franksi. Taxonomy (NCBI): domain Eukaryota; kingdom Metazoa; phylum Cnidaria; class Anthozoa; order Scleractinia; family Merulinidae; genus Orbicella; species Orbicella franksi. The sequence continues at coordinate 1,478,501 of NC_138145.1, read as the reverse complement.
TCATTTTAAGACTGAAAGAGTAAACGAAACTGCCGTACGCCTATCGTAATTTTAAGAAAGTATGGCTCAATTTGCCGAAACTTGGAGGATAGCTTCCAGTCTCGAGGATTCTAAACTATCTCCTGATGGACTTAGTTCTTAGTGAAATGGACACAGGTAAAAGGAGAGCACGCTCGGTGTCGAGCTTGTAGAACCGAAATATAGCCCCACTTCATTTTCGGAGTAAACGAGTAGCCGAGACCGCCTTACGCGCATCGTGATTTTGAGCATCTTTGGCTCGATTTGCCGGAATTCGGGCAATATTTTCCAGTCCCGAGGACTCTATGTTAACTCCTGATGAACTTAGTTTTCAGTGATATTTACACAGGCAAAGGGAGCGCACGCTCGGTGTTGAGCTTCTCGGCCGAAATATAGCCCCACTTCATTTTAAGACTGAAAGAGTAGCCGAGACCGCCTTACGCGCATCGTGATTTTGAGCAACTTTGGCTCGATCTGCCAGAATTTGGGAAATATTTTCCAGTCCCAAGGACTCTAAACTAACTCCTGATGGCCTAAGATGTCAGTGAAATGGACACAGGTAAAATTAGCGCACGCCCGGTCTCGAGCTTCTAGGTCGAAATAAAGCCCCCCTTAATTTTAAGACTGAAAGAGTAGCCGAGACCGCCTTACGCGCATCGTGATTTTGGGCCACTTTTGCTCGATTTCCCGCAAGTTGGCGAATAATTTAAAGTCCCGGGGACGCTAAACTAACTCCCGATGACCTTGGTTTGCAGTTTAATGAACACAGCAAAACATTCTGAACGCTCACCTTCGAGCTTCAGTGCCGCAATATAGCCCTACTTAAATTTAAGACTGAAAGAATAACCGAGAGCCCGTTACGCGCATCGTAATTTTCATCAACTTCGGCGCCATTTCCTGGAACTTGGAGAATATTTTCCAGTTCCGGGGACTCTGAACTAACTCCTGATTGCCTTGGTTTGCAGTGAAATGGACACAGCAAAACTTTATGAACGCTCACTTTCGAGCTTGTGGGCCTAAATATAGCCACACTTCACTTTAAGACTGAAACAGTAGCCTAGACCACGTTACGAGCATCATGAATTTGATCAACTTCGGCTCGATTTTCCGGGACTTGGGGGATATTCTCCACTCCCGACGACTCTAAACTAACTCCTGATTGCCTTGGTTTGCAGTGAAATGGACACAGCAAAACTTTATGAACGCTCACTTTCGAACTTGTGGGCCTAAATATAGCCACACTTCACTTTAAGACTGAAACAGTAGCCGAGACCGCGTTACGCGCATCGTGATTTTGAGCAACTTCTGCTCGCTTTCCTGGAACTTGGGGAATCTTTTCCAGTCCCAGGGACTCTAAACTAACCCCTGATGGCCATGGTTTGCACTGAAATTCACACAGCACAAGTTTTTGAACGAACACTTTCGAGCTTTTAGGCCGAAATATAGTCCCACATCACTTACGACTTAAAGAGTAGCCGAGACCGGCGTGCGCGAATCGTGATTTTCACCAACTTCGGGTCGATATTCCGGAACTTGGGGGATATTTTCCAGTCCCAGGGACTCTAAACTAACTCTTGATGGCCTTGGTTTGCAGTGAAGTGGAGACAGCAAAACTTTTTCAACGCTCACCTGCAAGCTTCTGGGCCGAAATATAGCCCACTTTACTTTAATACTGAAAAAGTAGCCGAGACCGCCTTACGCGCATCGTGATTTTGACAAACTTCGGGTGGATTTCCCGGAGCTTGGGGGATATTTTCCAGTCCCTTGGACGCTAAACTAGGTGCCGATGGCCTTGTTTTGCAGTGAAATGGACACAGCAAAGCTTTTTGAACCCTCACTTTCGAGGTTGTGGGCCGAAATATAGCCATACTTCACTTTAAGACTGAAACAGTAGCCGAGACCACGTTTCGCGCATCGTGATTTTGATCAACTTCGGCTCGATTTCGCGGAACTTGCGAAATATTTTCCAGTCCCGGGGAGTCTAAAGTAACTCGTGCTGGTCTTGGTTTGCAGTGAAACGGAAACAGAAAAAGTTTTTGAACGCATACTTTCGAGCTTCTGGACCGAAATAGAACCCCACTTCAATTGAAGACTGAAAGAGTAGCCGAGACCGCCTTACGTCAATGGTGATTTTGAGCAACTTCGGCTTGATTTGCCGGAACTAAGGGGATATATTCCAGTTCTGAGGACTCTAAACTAATTCCCGATGGCCTTGGTTTGCAGTAAAATGGAGCCAGCAAAACTTTTTGAACGCTCAATTTCCAGCTTCTGGGCCAAAATATAGCCCCCCATTACTTTAACATTGAAAGAGTAGCCGAGACCGCCTTACGTGCATCGTGATTTTGACAAACTACGGGTTGATTTCCCGGAACTTGGGGGATATTTTCCAGTCCCGGGGACTCTCAACTAACTCCTACTTGTCTTGGTTTGCAGTGAAATGGACACAGCGAAAGTTTTTGAACGCTCACTCTCGAGCTTCTGGGCCGAAATAGAGCCCCATTTTACTTTAAGACTGAAAGAGTAGGCGAGACCGTCTTGAGCGAATCGTGATTTTGACGAATTTCGCCTTTATTTCCCGAAACTTGGGCGATATATTCCAGTCAAAGGGACTCTACAGTAACTCCTGATGGCCTTGGTTCTCAATGAAATAGACAGAGCATAACTTTGGAGCTTCTGGGCAGAAATATAGCCCGACTTTACTTTAAGACTGAAAGAGTAGATGAGACCGCCTTACGCGCATCGTAATTTTGACGAACTTCGAATGGATTTCCCGGAACTTGGGGGATATTTTGCAGTCCCTTGGACGCTAAACTAAGTCCTGATGACCTTGTTTTGAAGTAAAATGGACACAACAAAACTTTTTGAACGCTCACTTTCGAGCTTGTGGGCCGAAATATAGCCACACTTCACTTTAAGAATGAAAGAGTAGCCGAGACCGTCTTACGCGCATCGTAATTTTGACCAACGTGTTCTCGATTTTCCGGAACTTGGGAAATACATTCCACTCCCGGGGACTCTAAACTAACTACTGATAGCCTTGGTTTGCAGTGAAATAGACACAGTAATTTTTTTTGAGCTTTGAGCTTGTGAGCCGAAATAGAGCCCCACTTCACTTTAAGACTGAACGAGTAGCCGACACCGCCTTAAGCGCACCGTGATTTTGACCAACTTCGGCTCGATTTTCCGGAACTTGGGGAATATTTTCCAGTCCCGGGGACTCTAAACTAACGCCTGATTGTCTTGGTTTTTAGTGAAATGGACACAGCGAAACTTTTTGAACGCTCACTCTCGAGCTTCTGGACCGAAATATAGCCCCACTTTACTTTAAGACTGAAAGAGTAGCCGAGACCGTCTTGCGCAAATCGTGATTTTGAGCAACTTCGGGTCGGTTTCCCGGAACTTGGGGGATATATTCCATTTCCGCGGGCTGTAAACTAAATCCTGAAGGCCTTGGTTTTCAGTGAAATGGACAAAGGAAAGCTTTTTGAACACTCTCTTTGTAGCTTCTGGGCCGAAATAGAATCCCACTTCACTTTCAGACTGAAATAGTAGCCGAGACCGCCTCATGCGCATCGTGAGTTAGACCAAGTTCAGCTCGATTTCACGAACTTTTGGGATATTTTCCAGTCCGGGGGACTCTAAACTAACTCCGGATGGCCTTGGTTTGCACTGAAATGCGCACAGCATAAATTTTTGAACGCCCACTTTGGAGCGTCTGGATCGAAATATAGCCCCACTTCACTTTAAGACTGAAAGAGAAGCCGAGATCGCCTTACGCGCATCGTGATTTTGACCATTTTCGGATCGATTTCTCGGAACTTGGGGGATATTTTCCAGTCCCGGGGACTCTAAACTAACTCCTGATCGCCTTGCTTTGCATTGAAATGGACAGAGCAAAACTTTTTGAACGCTCACTTTCGAGCTTGTGGGCCGAAATATAGCCACACTTTACTTGAAGACTGAAACAGTAGCCGAGACCGCATTTCGCGCATCGTGATTTTGATCAACTTCGGCTCGCTTTCCCAGAACTTGGGGAATATTTTCCAGTCGCGGGGACCCTAAACTAAGTCCTGATAGCCTTGTTTTGAAGTGAAATGGACACAGCAAAACTTTTTGAACGCTCACTTTCTAGCTTGTGGGCCGAAATATAGGCACACTTGACTTTAAGACTGAAACAGTAGCCGAGACCACGTTACGCGCATCATGAATTTGATCAACTTCGGCTCAAATTCCCGGGACTTGGCGGATATGTTCCAGTCCCGGGGACTCTAAACTAACTCGTGATGGCCTTGGTTTGCATTGAAATGGACACAGCACAATTTTTTGAATGCACACTTTCGAGATTCTGGGCCGAAATATAGCGCCACTTCACTTAAGACTGAAAGAGTAGCCGAGACCGCCTTGCTCGCATCGTGAGTTTGACAAACTTCCGGTCGATATTCCGGAACTTGGGGGATATTTTCCAGTCCCAGGAGCTCTAAACTAACTCCTCATGGCCTTGGTTTGCAGTGAAATGGACAGAGCAAAACTTTTTGAACGCTCACCTTCGAGCTTCCTGGCCGAAATAAAGCCCCACTTTACTTTAAGACTTAAAGAGTAACCGAGACAACCTTACGCGCATTGTGATTTTGACAAACTTCGGGTGGATCTCCCGGAACTTGGGAAATACTTTCCAGTCCCTTGGACGCTAAACTAAGTCCTGATGGCCTTGTTTTGCAGTGAAATGGACACAGCAAAACTTTTTGAACGCTCAGTTTCGAGCTTGTGGGCCGAAATATAGCCACACTTCACTTTAAGACTGAAACAGTAGCCGAGACCGCATTTCGCGCATCGTGACTTTGATCAACTTCGGCTCGCTTTCCCGGACCTTGGGGCATATTTTCTTGTCCCGGGGACGCTAAACTAACTCCTGATGGCTTTGGTTTGCAGTGAAATGCACACAGCAAAACTTTTTGATCGCCCACTTTCGGGCTTCTCGCCCGAAATATAGCCCCACTTCACTCTAAGACTGAAAGAGTAGCCGACACTACCTTACGCAAATCGTGATTTTGACCAACTTCGACTCGATTTCCCGGAAGTTAAGGGGATATTTTCCAGTCCCGGGGACTCTAAACTAGCTCCTGATGGCTTTGGTTTGGAGTCAAATAAACACAGCGAAACTTTTTGAACGCTCACTTTCAAGCTCCTGGCCAGGAATAAAGCCTCACTTCACTTTAAGACTGAAACAGTAAGCGAGACCGCCTAACGCGCACCGTGATTTTGACCAACTTCGGCTTGAGTTGCCAGAACTTAAAAGATATTTTCCACTCCCGGGGACTCTAAACTAACTCATGATGGCCTTGGTTTTCAGTGAAATTGAGAGAGGAAAACTTTTTGAACGCTTACTTTCGAGCTTCTGGACCAAAATATAACCCTACTTCACTTTAAGACTGAAAGACTAGCCAAGACCGTCTTGCGCGCATCGTGATTTTGACCAACGTCTTCTCGATTTTCCGGAACTTGGGAAATATATTGCAGTCCCGAGGACTCTAAACTACCTCCTGATGGCCTTGGTTTGCAGTGAAATGGACACAGCAAATTTTTTTGAACGCTCACTTTGGAGCTTCTGGGCCGAAATATAGCCCCACTTCACTTTAAGACTGAAATAGTAGCCGAGACCGCCTTAGACGCATCGTGATTTTGACCAACTTCGGCTTGAGTTGCCAGAACTTAAGAGATATTTTTAGTCCCGCGGACTCTAAACTAACTCATGATGGCCTTGGTTTTCAGTTAAATTGAGAGAGCAAAACTTTTTGAACGCTCACTTTCGAGCTTCTGGGCCGAAATATACAGCCACGTCACTTTAAGACTAAAAGAGTAGCCGAGACCGTCTTACGCGCATCGTGATTTTGACAAACTTCGGCTCGATTTCCCGGGACTTGGGGGATATTTTGATTTCCCGGACACTGCAAACAATCTGCTGATTTGGCTTGGTTTGCGGTGAAATGGACCCAGCAAAAGTTTTTGAACTTTCACTTTCGAGCTTCTGGGCCGAAATATAGCCCCAGTTCACTTTAAGAATCAAAGAGTAGCCGAGACCGCCTTACGGGCATAGTGATTTTGACAAACTTCGGCTCGATTTCCCCGAACTTGGGCCATATTTTCCAGTCCCGAGGAGTCTAAACTAACTGCTGATGGCCTTGGTTTGCAGTGAAATGAACACAGCAAAACTTTTTGAACTTTCACTTTCTAGCTTCTCGGCCGAAATATAGCCCCAGTTCACTTTAAGACTGAAAGAGTAGCCGAGACCGCCTTACGCGCATCGTGATTTTGAGCTACTTCGGCTCGATTTCCCAGAACTTGGGAGATATTTCCCAGTCCCGGGCACTCTAAACTAACTCCTGATGGCCTTGGTTTTCAGTGAAACGGACACAGCCAAACTTTTTGAACGTTCACTTTCGAGCTTCTGGGCCGAAATATAGCCCCACTTCACTTTAAGACTGAAAGAGTAGCCGGGACTGCCTTACGCGCATGGTAATTTTGTCGAACTTCGGCTTGATTTCCTGGGACTTGCGGGATGTTTTCCAGTGCCGGAAGCTCTAAACTAACTCCTGAATGCCTTGGTTTTTAGTGAAATAGACACAAGTAAAAGGAGCGCACGCTCGGTTTCCAGGTTGTAGGCCGAAATATAGCCCCACTTTATTTTAAGACTGAAAGTGTACACGAAACCGCCTTAAGCGCATCGAAAGTTTTAGCCACTATGGCTCGATATGCCAAAACTTGGGGGATATTTTCCAGTCCCGGGGACTCTACCCTAACTCTTGATGGCCTTAGTTTTCAGTAAAATGGTCACAGGTAACAGGAGCGCACGCTCGGTGTCGAGCTTCTAGGCCGAAATGTAGCCCCAGTTCATTTTAAGACTGAAAGAGTAAACGAAACTGCCATACGCCTATGGTAATTTTAAGAAAGTATGCCTCAATTTGCCGAAACTTGGAGGATAGCTTCCAGTCTCGAGGATTCTAAACTATCTCCTGATGGACTTAGTTCTTAGTGAAATGGACACAGGTAAAAGGAGAGCACGCTCGGTGTCGAGCTTGTAGAACCGAAGTATAGCCCCACTTCATTTTCGGAGTAAACGAGTAGCCGAGACCGCCTTACGCGCATCGTGATTTTGAGCATCTTTGGCTCGATTTGCCGGAATTCGGGCAATATTTTCCAGTCCCGACGACTCTATGTTAACTCCTGATGAACTTAGTTTTCAGTGATATGTACACAGGCAAAGGGAGCGCACGCTCGGTGTTGAGCTTCTCGGCCGAAATATAGCCCCACTTCATTTTAAGACTGAAAGAGTAGCCGAGACCGCCTTACGCGCATCGTGATTTTGAGCAACTTTGGCTCGATCTGCCAGAATTTGGGAAATATTTTCCAGTCCCAAGGACTCTAAACTAACTCCTGATGGCCTAAGATGTCAGTGAAATGGACACAGGTAAAATTAGCGCACGCCCGGTCTCGAGCTTCTAGGTCGAAATATAGCCCCCCTTAATTTTAAGACTGAAAGAGTAGCCGAGACCGCCTTACGCGCATCGTGATTTTGGGCCACTTTTGCTCGATTTCCCGCAAGTTGGCGAATAATTTAAAGTCCCGGGGACGCTAAACTAACTCCCGATGACCTTGGTTTGCAGTCTAATGAACACAGCAAAACATTCTGAACGCTCACCTTCGAGCTTCAGTGCCGTAATATAGCTCTACTTAAATTTAAGACTGAAAGAATAACCGAGAGCCCGTTACGCGCATCGTAATTTTCATCAACTTCGGCGCCATTTCCTGGAACTTGGAGAATATTTTCCAGTTCCGGGGACACTAAACTAAATCCTGATTGCCTTGGTTTGCAGTCAAATGGACACAGCAAAACTTTTTGAAGGCTCACTTTCGAGCTTGTGGGCCTCAATATAGCCACACTTCACTTTAAGACTGAAACAGTAGTCGACACCGCGTTACGCGCATCGTGATTTTGACCATTTTCGGATCGATTTCTCGGAACTTGGGGGATATTTTCCAGTCCCGGGGACTCTAAACTAACTCCTGATCGCCTTGCTTTGCATTGAAATGGACAGAGGAAAACCTTTTGAACGCTAAGTTTGGAGCTTCTGGGCCGAAATATAGCCACACTTTACTTTAAGACTGAAACAGTAGCCGAGACCGCATTTGGTCCATCGTGATTTTGATCAACTTAGGCTCGCTTTCCCGGAACTTGGGGAATATTTTCCAGTCCCGAGGACCCTAAACTAAGTCCTGATGGCCTTGTTTTGAAGTGAAATGGACACAGCAAAAGTTTTTGAACGCTCACTTTCTAGCTTGTGGGCCAAAATATAGGCACACTTGACTTTACGACTGAAACAGTAGCCGAGACCACGTTACGCGCATCATGAATTTGATCAACTTCGGCTCGCTTCCCCGGAATTTGGGGAATATTTTCCAGTCCCGGGGACCCTAAACTAGGTCCTGATGGCCTTGTTTTGAAGTGAAATGGACACAGCAAAAGTTTTTGAACGCTCACTTTCTAGCTTGTGGGCCGAAATATAGGCACACTTGACTTTAAGACTGAAACAGTAGCCGGGACCACGTTACGCGCATCATGAATTTGATCAACTTCGGTTCCAATTCCCGGGACTTGGGGGATATGTTCCAGTCCCGGGGACTCTAAACTAACTCCTGATGGGCTTGGTTTGCATTGAAATGGACACAGCACAATTTTTTGAACGCACACTTTTGAGCTTCTGGGCCGAAATATAGCCCCACTTCACTTAAGACTGAAAGAGGAACCGAGACCGCTTTGCTCGTAGCGTAAGTTTGACAAACTTCCGGTCGATATTCCAGAACTTGGGGGATATTTTCCAGTCGCAGGAACTCTAAACTAACTCCTCATGGCCTTGGTTTGCAGTGAAATGGACAGAGGAAAACTTTTTGAACGCTCACCTTCGAGCTTCCTGGCCGAAATAAAGCCCCACTTTACTTTAAGACTTAAAGAGTAACCGAGACCACGTTACCCTAAACTAACTTTTGATAGCTTTGGTTTGCAGTGAAATGCACACAGCAAAACTTTTTGAACGCTCACTTTCGGGCTTCTGGCCCGAAATATAGCCCCACTTCACTTTAAGACAGAAAGAGTAGCCGAGACTACTTTAGGGGCATCGTGATTTTGACCAACCTCGGCTCAATTTCCCGGACCTTGGGGCATATTTTCTTGTCCCGGGGACACTAAGCTAACTCCTGATGGCCTTGGTTTGCAGCGAAATGAACACAGCAAAACTTTTTGAACGCTCACTTTCGGGCTTCTCTCCCAAAATATAGCCCCACTTCACTCTAAGACTGAAAGAGTAGCCGACACTACCTTACGCAAATCGTGATTTTGACCAACTTCGACTCGATTTCCCGGAAGTTGGGGGATATTTTCCAGTCCCGGGGACTCTAAACTAGCTCCTGATGGCTTTGGTTTGGAGTCAAATAAACACAGCGAAACTTTTTGAACGCTCACTTTCAAGCTCCTGGCCAGGAATAAAGCCTCACTTCACTTTAAGACTGAAACAGTAAGCGAGACCGCCTAACGCGCACCGTGATTTTGACCAACTTCGGCTAAATTTCCCTGAACTTGGGGGGATATTTTCCAGTCCCGAAGACTCTTAAGTAACCCCTGATGGCCTTGGTTTGCATTGAAATGGCTACAGCAAAACTTTTTGAAGCTCACTTTTGAGCTTCTGGGCCGAAATATAGCCCCACTTCACTTTAAGACTGAAAGAGTAGCCGAGGCCGCCTTAGGCGCATCGTGATTTTGACCAACGTCTTCTCGATTTTCCGGAACTTGGGAAATATATTGCAGTCCCGGGGACTCTAAACTAACTCCTGATGGCCTTGGTTTGCAGTGAAATGGACACAGCAAATTTTTTGCAGCGCTCAGTTTGGAGCTTGTGGGCCGATATAGAGCCCCACTTCACTTTAGGACTGAAAGAGTAGCCGAGGCCGCCTTAGGCGCATCGTGATTTTGACCAACTTCGGCTTGAGTTGCCAGAACTTAAAAGATATTTTCCACTCCCGGGGACTCTAAACTAACTCCTGATGGCCTTGGTTTGCAGTGAAATGAACAAGGTAACACTTTTTGAACGCTTATTTTCGAGCTTCTGGGATGGAATATAGCCCCACTTCACTTTAAGACTGAAAGAGTAGGCGAGACCACCTTACGCGCATCGTGATTTTGAGCAACTTCCGCTCGATTTTCTAATATTTTGGCGATATTTCAAGTTTCGGGGACTCTAAACTAACTCTTGATGGCCTTGGTTTGATGTGAAATGAACGCAGGAAAACTTTTTGAACGCTCAGTTTCGAGCTTCTGGACCGAAATACAACCGTACTTCACTTTACGACTGAAATAGTAGCCGAGACCTCCTTACGAGCATCGTGATTTTGACCCAGTTCAGCTCGATCTCCCGGAACTTGGGGGATATTTTCCAGTCCGGGGGACTTTAAACTAACTCCTGATGGCCTTGGTTTGCAGTTAAATGCACAAAGCGTAACTTTTTAAAGGTTCACTTTCGAGCTTCTGGGCCGAAATATAGCCCCACTTTACTTTAAGACTGAAAGAGTAGCCGAGACCGTCTTACGCGCATCGTGATTTTGACCAACTTCCGTTGGATTTCCCGGAACTTCGGGGATATATTCCAGTCCCGGGGACTCTAAACTAACTGCTGATGGCCCTGGTTTGCAGTGAAATGGACACAGCACATTTTTTTGAACGCTCACTTTCGAGCTTCTCGGCCGAAATATAGCCCCACTTAACTTTAAGACTGAAAGAGTAACCCAGACCGCCTTACGCGCATCGTGATTTTGGGATACTTCGGCTCGATTCCCTGGAAATAGGGGTATTTTTTCCAGTCCCGGAGACTCTAAACTAACTCCTGATGGCCTTGGTTTCCAGTGAAATGGACACAGGAACACTTTTTGAACGCGCACTTTCGAGCTTGCTGGCCGAAATATAGCCCTACTTCTTTTTAAGACTGAAAGAGTAGGCGGGAGCACCTTACGCGCATTGTGATTTTGAGGATCTTCGGCTCGATCTGGCGAAACTTGGGAGATATTTTCCAGTCCCAAAGTCTCTAAACTCACTCCTGATTGTCTAAGATGTGAGTGAAATAGACACAAAAATTTTTGAACCCTTACTTTCGAGCTTCTGGAGTTAAATCTAAGCCCACTTTACCGTAAGACTGAAAGAGTAGCCGAGACCCCCTTAAGCGCATGGTGATTTTGAGTAACTTCGGGTGGATTTCCCGTAACTTGGGGGATATTTCCAGTTCCTTTGACGCTAAACTAACTCCCGATGACCTTGGTTTGCAGTCTAATGAACACAGCAAAACATTCTGAACGCTCACCTTCGAGCTTCAGTGCCGCAATATAGCTCTACTTAAATTTAAGACTGAAAGAATAACGGAGAGCCCGTTACGCGCATCGTAATTTTCATCAACTTCGGCGCCATTTCCTGGAACTTGGAGAATATTTTCCAGTTCCGGGGACACTAAACTAAATCCTGATTGCCTTGGTTTGCAGTCAAATGGACACAGCAAAACGTTTTGAACGCTCACTTTCGAGCTTGTGGGCCTCAATATAGCCACACTTCACTTTAAGACTGAAACAGTAGTCGACACCGCGTTACGCGCATCGTGATTTTGACCATTTTCGGATCGATTTCTCGGAACTTGGGGGATATTTTCCAGTCCCGCGGACTCTAAACTAACCCCTGATCGCCTTGCTTTGCATTGAAATGGACAGCGGAAAACCTTTTGAACGCTAAGTTTGGAGCTTCTGGGCCGAAATATAGCCACACTTTACTTTAAGACTGAAACAGTAGCCGAGACCGCATTTGGTGTATCGTGATTTTGATCAACTTCGGTTCGATTCCCCGGAACTTGGGCAATCTTTTTCAGTCCCGGGGACTCTAAACTAAGCCCTGATGGCCTTGGTTTGCAGTGAAATGGACACAGCAAAACTTTTTGAACGCTCACTTTCGGGCTTCTGGCCCGAAATATATAGCCCCACTTAACTTTAAGACAGAAAGAGTAGCCGAGACCACTTTAGGGGCATCGTGATTTTGACCAACCTCGGCTCAATTTCCCGGACCTTGGGGCATATTTTCTTGTCCCGGGGACACTAAACTAACTCCTGATGGCCTTGGTTTGCAGTGAAATGAACACAGCAAAACTTTTTGAACCCTCACTTTCGGGCTTCTCTCCCAAAATATAGCCCCACTTCACTCTAAGACTGAAAGAGTAGCCGACACTATCTTACGCAAATCGTGATTTTGACCAACTTCGACTCGATTTCCCGGAAGTTGGGGGATATTTTCCAGTCCCGGGGACTCTAAACTAGCTCCTGATGGCTTTGGTTTGGAGTCAAATAAACACAGCGAAACTTTTTGAACGCTCACTTTCAAGCTCCTGGCCAGGAATAAAGCCTCACTTCACTTTAAGACTGAAACAGTAAGCGAGACCGCCTAACGCGCACCGTGATTTTGACCAACTTCGGCTAAATTTCCCTGAACTTGGGGGGATATTTTCCAGTCCCGAAGACTCTTAAGTAACCCCTGATGGCCTTGGTTTGCATTGAAATGGCTACAGCAAAACTTTTTGAAGCTCACTTTTGAGCTTCTGGGCCGAAATATAGCCCCACTTCACTTTAAGACTGAAAGAGTAGCCGAGGCCGCCTTAGGCGCGTCGTGATTTTGACCAACGTCTTCTCGATTTTCCGGAACTTGGGAAATATATTGCAGTCCCTGGGACTCTAAACTAACTCCTGATAGCCTTGGTTTGCAGTGAAATGGACACAGCAAATTTTTTGCAGCGCTCACTTTGGAGCTTGTGGGCCGAAATAGAGCCCCACTTCACTTTAAGACTGAAAGAGTAGCCGAGGCCGCCTTAGGCGCATCGTGATTTTGACAAACTTCGGGTGGATTTCGCGGAGCTTGGGGGATATTTTCCAGTCCTTTGGACGCTAAACTAGGTGCCGATGGCCTTGTTTTGCAGTGAAATGGACACAGCAAAGCTTTTTGAAGGCTCACTTTCAAGGTTGTGGGCCGAAATATAGCCATACTTCACTTTAAGACTGAAACAGTAGCCGAGAACACGTTTCGCGCATCGTGATTTTGATCAACTTCGGCTCGATTTCCCGGAACTTGCGAAATATTTTCCAGTCCCGGGGAGTCTAAAGTAACTCGTGCTGGTCTTGGTTTGCAGTGAAACGGAAACAGAAAAAGTTTTTGAACCCATACTTTCGAGCTTATGGACGGAAATAGAACCCCACTTCACTTGAAGACTAAAACAGTAGCCGAGGCCGCTTTACGTGCATCGTGATTTTGAGCAACTTCGGCTCGATTTGCCGGAACTAAGGGGATATATTCCAGTTCTGAGGACTCTAAACTAACTCCTGATGGCCTTGGTTTGCAGTAAAATGGAGCCAGCAAAACTTTTTGAACGCTCAATTTCCAGCTTCTGGGCCAAAATATAGCCCCCCATTACTTGAACACTGAAAGAGTAGCCGACACCGCCTTCCGTGCATCGTGATTTTGACAAACTTCGGGTTGATTTCCCGGAACTTGGGGGATATTTTCCAGTCCCGGGGACTCTCAACTAACTCCTGCTTGTCTTGGTTTGCAGTGAAATGGACACAGCGAAAGTTTTTGAACGCTCACTCTCGAGCTTCTGGGCCGAAATAGAGCCCCATTTTACTTTAAGACTGAAAGAGTAGGCGAGACCGTCTTGAGCGAATCGTGATTTTGACGTATTTTGCGTTTATTTCCTGAGACTTGGGGGATATACTCCAGTCAAAGGGACTCTACGGTAACTCCTGTTGGCCTTGGTTTTCAGTGAAAAGGACAGAGCACAACTTTGGAGCTTCTGGGCAGAAATATAGCCCCACTTTACTTTAAGACTGAAAGAGTAGATGAGACCGCCTCACGCGCATCGTAATTTTGACGAACTTCGAATGGATTTCCCGGAACTTGGGGGATATTTTGCAGTCCCTTGGACGCTAAACTAAGTCCTGATGGCCTTGTTTTGAAGTAAAATGGACACAACAAAACTTTTTGAACGCTCACTTTCGAGCTTGTGGGCCGAAATATAACCACACTTCACTTTAGGACTGACACAGTAGCCGAGACCACGTTACATGCATCATGAATTTGATCAACTTCGGCTCGATTTCCCGGGACTTGGGGGATATTCTCCAGTCCCGGGGACTCTAAACTAACTTCTGATGGCCTTGGTTTGCACTGAAAGTAACAGAGCAAAACTTTCTAAACACTCACTTTCGAGCTTCTGGGCCGAAATATAGCCCCATTTCACTTTAAGACTGAAAGAGTAGCCGAGACAACCTTACGCACATGGTTTGCTGTGAAATAGACACAGTAATTTTTTTTGAGCTGTGAGCTTGTGGGCCGAAATAGAACGCCACTTCACTTTAAGACTGAAGGAGTAGCCGACACCGCCTTAAGCGCACCGTGACTTTGACCAACTTCGCCTCGATTTGCCGGAACTTGGGGGATATTTTCCAGTCCCGGGGACTCTAAACTAACGCCTGATTGTCTTGGTTTTCAGTGAAATGCACACAGCGAAACTTTCTGAACGCTCACTCTCGAGCTTCTGGACCGAAATATAGCCCCACTTTACTTTAAGACTGAAAGAGTAGCCGAGACCGTCTTGCGCAAATCGTGATTTTCACCAACTTCGGTTCGGTTTCCCGGAACTCTGGAGATATATTCCATTTCCGCGGGCTGTAAACTAACTCCTGAATGCCTTGGTTTTCAGTGAAATGGACAAAGGAAAGCTTTTTGAACACTCTCTTTGTAGCTTCTGGGCCGAAATAGAATCCCACTTCACTTTCAGACTGAAATAGTAGCCGAGACCGCCTCACGCGCATCGTGACTTAGACCAAGTTCAGCTCGATTTTACGCAACTTTTGGGATATTTTCCAGTCCGGGGGACTCTAAACTAACTCCGGATGGCCTTGGTTTGCACTGAAATGCGCACAGCATAAATGTTTGAACGCCCACTTTGGAGCTTCTGGGCCGAAATATAGCCCCACTTCACTTTAAGACTGAAAGAGTAGGCGAGATCGCGTTACGCGCATCGTGATTTTGACCATTTTCGGATCGATTTCTCGGAACTTGGGGGATATTTTCCAGTCCCGGGGACTCTAAACTAACTCCTGATCGCCTTGCTTTGCATTGAAATGGACAGAGCAAAACTTTTTGAACGCTCACTTTCGAGCTTGTGGGCCGAAATATAGCCACACTTTACTTTAAGACTGAAACAGTAGCCGAGACCGCATTTCGCGCATCGTGATTTTGATATACTTCGGCTCGCTTTCCCAGAACTTGGGGAATATTTTCCAGTCCCGGGGTTCCTAAACTAAGTCCTGATGGCCTTGTTTTGAAGTGAAATGGACACAGCAAAACTTTTTGAACGCTCACTTTCTAGCTTGTGGGCCGAAATATAGGCACACTTGACTTTAAGACTGAAACAGTAGCCGAGACCACGTTACGCGCATCATGAATTTGATCAACTTCGGCTCAAATTCCCGGGACTTGGCGGATATGTTCCAGTCCCGGGGACTCTAAACTAACTCCTGATGGCCTTGGTTTGCATTGAAATGGACACAGCACAATTTTTTGAACGCACACTTTCGAGATTCTGGGTCGAAATATAGCCCCACTTCACTTAAGACTGAAAGAGTAGCCGAGACCGCCTTGCTCGCATCGTGAGTTTGACAAACTTCCGGTCGATATTCCGGAACTTGGGGGATATTTTCCAGTCCCATGGGCTCGAAACTAACTCCTCATGGCCTTGGTTTGCAGTGAAATGGACAGAGCAAAACTTTTTGAACGCTCACCTTCGAGCTTCCTGGCCGAAATAAAGCCCCACTTTACTTTAAGACTTAAAGAGTAACCGAGACCACCTTACGCGCATTGTGATTTTGACAAACTTCGGGTGGATCTCCCGGACCTTGGGGAACATTTTCCAGTCCCTTGGATGCTACACTAAGTCCTGATGGCCTTGTTTTGCAGTGAAATGGACACAGTTAAACTTTTTGAACGCTCAGTTTCGAGCTTCTGGACAGAAATATAGCCACACTTTACTTTAAGACTGAAACAGTAGCGGAGAGCGCATTTCGCGCATCGTGGTTTTGATCAACTTGGGCTCGCTTTCCCGGAACTTGGGGAATATTTTCCTGTCCCGGAAACCCTAAACTAACTTTTGATATCTTTGGTTTGCAGTGAAATGCACACAGCAAAACTTTTTGAACGCTCACTTTCGAGCTTCTGGACAGAAATATAGCCCCACTTCACTTTAAGACTGCAAGGGTAGCCGAGACCGCTTTGGGAGCATCGTGATTTTGACCAACTTCAGCTCGATTTACCGGAACTTGGGCGATCTTTTTCAGTCCCGGGGACTCTAAACTGACCCCTGATGGCCTTGGTTTGCAGTGAAATGGACACAGCAAAACTTTTTGAACGCTCACTTTCAGACTTCTGGCCCGAAATATAGCCCCACTTCACTTTAAGACAGAAAGAGTAGCCGAGACCACTTTAGGGGCATCGTGATTTGACTAACCTCGGCTCAATTTCCCGGACCTTGGGGCATATTTTCTTGTCCTGGGGACGCTTAACTAACTCCTGATGGCCTTGGTTTGCAGTGAAATGAACACAGCAAAACTTTTTGAACGCTCACTTTCGAGCTTCTCGCTCCAAATATAGCCCCACTTCACTCTGAGACTGAAAGAGTAGCCGACACTACCTTACGCAAATCGTGATTTTGACCAACTTCGACTCGATTTCCCGGAAGTTGGGGGATATTTTCCAGTCCCGGGGACTCTAAACTAGCTCCTGATGGCTTTGGTTTGCAATCAAAGAAACACAGGGAAACGTTTTGAACCTCACTTTCAAGCTCCTGGCCAGGAATAAAGCCTCATTTCACTTTAAGACTGAAACAGTAAGCGAGACCGCCTAACGCGCACCGTGATTTTGACCAACTTCGGCTAAGTTTGCCTGAACTTGGGGGGATATTTTCCAGTCCCGAAGACTCTTAAGTAACACCTGATGGCCTTCGTTTGCATTGAAATGGATACAGCAAAACGTTTTGAAGCTCACTTTTGAGCTTCTGGGCCGAAATATAGCCCCACTTCACTTTAAGACTGAAAGACTAGCCAAGACCGTCTTGCGCGCATCGTGATTTTGACCAACGTCTTCTCGATTTTCCGGAACTTGGGAAATATATTGCAGTGCCGGGGAGTCTAAACCAACTCCTGATGGCCTTGGTTTGCAGTGAAATGGACACAGCAAATTTTTTGCAGCGCTCACTTTGGAGCTTCTGGGCCGAAATAGAGCCCCACTTCACTTTAAGACTGAAAGAGTAGCCGAGGCCGCCTTAGGCGCATCGTGATTTTGACCAACTTCGGCTTGAGTTGCCAGAACTTAAAAGATATTTTCCACTCCCGGGGACTCCAAACTAACTCATGATGGCCTTGGTTTTCAGTGAAATTGAGAGAGGAAAAGTTTTTGAACGCTCACTTTCGAGCTTCTGGACCGAAATATAGCCCTACTTGACTTTCAGACTCAAAGAGTAGCCGAGACCGCCTTACGCGAATCGTTATTTTGACCAACTTCGTCTCGATTTGGCGGAACTTGGAGGATATTTTCCAGTTCCGGGGACTGTAAACTACTTCCTGAGGGCCTTGCTTTGCAGTGAAATGGGCACAGCATAACTTTTTGAACGCTCACTTTCCAGCTTCTGGGCCAAAATATACAGCCACGTCACTTTAAGACTAAAAGAGTAGCCGAGACTGCTTTACGCGCATCGTGATTTTGACAAACTTCGGCTCGATTTCCCAGAACTTGGGGGATATTTTGATCTCCCGGACACTGTAAACTATCTCCTGATGTGGCTTGGATCGCGGTGAAATGGACACAGCAAAACTTTTTGAACTTTCACTTTCGAGCTTTTGGGCCGAAATATAGCCCGAGTTCACTTTAAGAATGAAAGAATAGCCGAGACCGCCTTACGCGCATCGTGATTTTGACCAACTTTGGCTCGATTTCCCAGGAAATGGGGAATATTTTCCGGTACCGGGGTCTCTAAAGTAACTCCTGATTGCCTTGGTTTGCATTGAAACGGAGAGAGCAAAACTTTTTCAACGCTCCCCTTCGGGCTTCTGAGCCGAAATATAGCCCCACTTCAGTTTAAGATTGAAAGAGTAGCCGAGACCGTCTTAGGCGCATCGTGATTTTGACCAACTTCGGCTCGATTTCCCGTAACTTCGGTGATATATTCAAGTTCCAAGGACTCTAAACTAACCCCTGATGGCCTTGGTCTGCAGTGAAATGGGCACAGCAAATTTTTTTGAACGCTTACTTTCGAAATTCTGGGCCGAAATATAGCCCCACTTCACTTTAAGACTGAACTAGTAGCCGAGAGCGTCTTAGACGCATCGTGATTTTGACCAAGTTCGCCTTGAGTTGCCAGAACTTAAGGGATATTTTTTAGTCCCGCAGACTCTAAACTAACACATGATGGCCTTGGTTTTCAGTTAAATTGAGAGAGCAAAACTTTTTGAACGCTCACTTTCGAGCTTCTGGGCCGAAATATACAGCCACGTCACTTTAAGACTAAAAGAGTAGCCGAGACTGCTTTACGCGCATCGTGATTTTGACAAACTTCGGCTCGATTTCCCGGGACTTGGGGGATATTTTGATGTCCCGGACACTGTAAACAATCTGCTGATGTGGCTTGGATCGCGGTGAAATGGACACAGCAAAAGTTTTTGAACTTTCACTTTCGAGCTTCTGGGCCGAAATATAGCCCCAGTCCACTTTAAGAATCAAAGAGTAGCCGAGACCGCCTTACGCGCATCGTAGTTTTGACAAACTTCGGCTCGATTTCCCCGAACTTGGGCCATATTTTCCAGTCCCGAGCAGTCTAAACTAACTGCTGATGGCCTTGGTTTGCAGTGAAATGAACACAGCAAAACTTTTTGAACTTGCACTTTCTAGCTTCTCGGCCGAAATATAGCCCCAGTTCACCTTAAGAATCAAAGAGTAGCCGAGACCGCCTTACGCGCATCGTGATTTTGACAAACTTCGGCTCGATTTCCCCGAACTTGGGCGATATTTTCCAGTCCCGAGCAGTCTAAACTAACTCCTGATGGCCTTGGTTTGCAGTGAAATGAACAAGGTAACACTCTTTGAACGCTTATTTTCGAGCTTCTTGGATGAAATATAGCCCCACTTTACTTTAAGACTGAAAAAGTAGGCGAGACCGCCTTACGCGCATCGTGATTTTGAGCAACTTCCGCTCGATTTTCTAGAATTTTGGCGATATTTTCAAGTCCCGGGGATTCTAAACTAACTCCTGATGGCCTTGGTTTTATGTGAAATGGACGTAGGAAAACGTTTTGAACGCTCAATTTCGAGCTTCTGCGCCGAAATACAACCGTACTTCACTTTAAGACTGAAATAGTAGCCGAGACCTCCTAACGAGCATCGTGATTTTGACCCAGTTCAGCTCGATTTCCCGGAACTTGGGGGATCTTTTCCAGTCCGGGGGACTTTAAACTAACTCCTGATGGCCTTGGTTTGCAGTGAAATGCACAAAGCGTAACTTTTTAAAGGTTCACTTTCGAGCTTCTGTGCCGAAATATAGCCCCACTTTACTTTAAGACTGAAAGAGTAGCCGAGACCGTCTTACGCGCATCGTTATTTTGACCAACTTCCGTTGGATTTCCCGGAACTTCGGGGATATATTCCAGTCCCGGGGACCCTAAACTAACTGCTGATGGCCTTGGTTTGCACTAAAATGCACATAGCAAATTTTTTTGAACGCTCACTTTCGAGCCTATGGCTCGAAATATAGCCCCACTTAACTTTAAGACTGAAAGAGAAGCCGAGACCGCCTTACGCGCATCGTGATTTTGGGATACTTCGGCTCGATTTCCCGGAAATAGGGGGATATTTTCCATCCCGGGGACTCTAAACTAACTCCTGATGGCCTTGGTTTCCAGTGAAATGGACACAGGAATACTTTTTGAACGCGCACTTTCGAGCTCTCTGGCCCAAATATAGCCCTACTTCTTTTTAAGACTGAAAGAGTAGGCGGGAGCGCCTTACGCGCATTGTGATTTTGAGGATCTTCGGCTCGATCTGGCGAAACTTGGGAGATATTTTCCAGTCCCAAAGTCTCTAATCTCACTCCTGATTGTCTAAGATGTGAGTGAAATAGACGCAAAAATTTTTGAACCCTTACTTTGGAGCTTCTGGAGTTAAATCTAAGCCTACTTTACCTTAAGACTGAAAGAGTAGCCGAGACCCCGTTAAGCGCATGGTGATTTTGACTAACTTCGGGTGGATTTCCCGTAACTGGGGGGGTATTTCCAGTTCCTTTGACGCTAAACTAAGTGGTGATCGCCTTGTTTTGCAGTGAAATTGACACAGCAAAACTTTTTAAACACTCAGTTTCGAGCTTCTGGGTTGAAATATTGCCCCAATTCACTTTAAGACTGAAAGAGTAGCCGAGACCGCCGTAAGCGCGTCGTGATTTTGACCAACTTCGGTTAAATTTCCCGGAACTTGGGGGATATTTTCCAGTCGCGGGGACTCTAAACTGACCCCCGAGGTCCTTTGTTTGCAGTAAAATGGACGCAGCAAAACTTTTTGAACGCTCACTTTTGAGCTTCTGGGCCGAAATATTGCCCCAGTTCACTTTAAGAATGAAAGAGTAACCGGAACCGCCTTACGCGCATCGTGATTTTGACCAACTTCGGCTCGATTCCCCGGAACTTGGGCAATATTTTTCAGTCCCAGGGACTCTAAACTAACCCCTGATGGCCTTGGTTTGCAGTGAAATGGACACAGCAAAACTTTTTGAACGCTCACTTTCGGGCTTCTGGCCCGAAATATAGCCCCACTTCACTTTAAGACAGAAAGAGTAGCCGAGACCACTTTAGGGGCATCGTGATTTTGACCAACCTCGGCTCAATTTCCCGGACCTTGGGGCATATTTTCTTGTCCCGGGGACGCTAAACTAACTCCTGATGGCCTTGGTTTGCAGTGAAATGAAAACAGCAAAACTTTTTGATCGCTCACTTTCGGGCTTCTCGCCCGAAATATAGCCCCACTTCACTCTAAGACTCAAAGAGTAGCCGACACTACCTTACGCAAGCCGTGATTTTGACCAACTTCGGCTCGATTTCCCGGAAGTTGGGGGATATTTTTACAGTCCCGGGGACTCTAAACTAGCTCCTGATGGCTTTGGTTTGCAGTCCAATAAACACAGGGAAACTTTGTGAACGCTCACTTTCAAGCTCTTGGCCAGGAATAAAGCCTCATTTCACTTTAAGACTGAAACAGTAAGCGAGACCGCCTAACGCGCACCGTGATTTTGACCAACTTCGGCTAAGTTTCCCTAAACTTGGGACAATATTTTCCAGTCCCGAAGACTCTTAAGGAACCCCTGATGACCTTTGTTTGCATTGAAATGGCCACAGCAAAACTTTTTGAAGCTCACTTTTGAGCTTCTGGGCCGAAATATAGCCCCACTTCACTTTAAGACTGAAAGACTAGCCAAGACCGTCTATCGCGCATCGTGATTTTGACCAACGTCTTCTCGATTTTCCGGAACTTGGGAAATATATTGCAGTGCCGGGGAGTCTAAACCAACTCCTGATGGCCTTGGTTTGCAGTGAAATGGACACAGCAAATTTTTTGCAGCGCTCACTTTGGAGCTTCTGGGCCGAAATAGAGCCCCACTTCACTTTAAGACTGAAAGAGTAGCCGAGGCCGCTTTAGGCGCATCGTGATTTTGACCAACTTCCGCTTGACTTGCCAGAACTTAAAAGACATTTTCCACTCCCGGGGACTCTAAACTAACTCATGATGGCCTTGGTTTTCAGTGAAATTGAGAGAGGAAAAGTTTTTGAACGCTCACTTTCGAGCTTCTGGACCGAAATATAGCCCGACTTCACTTTCAGACTCAAAGAGTAGCCGAGACCGCCTTACGCGAATCGTTATTTTGACCAACTTCGTCTCGATTTGGCGGAACTTGGAGGATATTTTCCAGTTCCGGGGACTGTAAACTACTTCCTGAGGGCCTTGCTTTGCAGTGAAATGGGCACAGCCTAACTTTTTGAACGCTCACTTTCCAGCTTCTGGGCCGAAATATACAGCCACGTCACTTTAAGACTAAAAGAGTAGCCGAGACTGCTTTACGCGCATCGTGATTTTCACAAACTTCGGCTGGATTTCCCGGAACTTGGGGGATATTTTCATGTCCCGGAGACTGTAAACTATCTCCTGATGTGCCTTGGATCGCGGTGAAATGGACACAGCAAAACTTTTTAAACTTTCACTTTCGAGCTTCTGGGCCGAAATATAGCCCGAGTTCTCTTTAAGAATGAAAGAATAGCCGAGACCGCCTTACGCGCATCGTGATTTTGACCAACTTTGGCTCGATTTCCCAGGAAATGGGGAATATTTTCCGGTACCGGGGACTCTAAAGTAACTCCTGATTGCCTTGGTTTGCATTGAAACGGAGAGAGCAAAACTTTTTCAACGCTCCCCTTCGGGCTTCTGAGCCGAAATATAGCCCCACTTCAGTTTAAGACTGAAAGAGTAGCCGAGACCGTCTTACGCGCATCGTGATTTTGACCAACTTCGGCTCGATTTCCCGTAACTTCGGGGATATATTCAAGTTCCAAGGACTCTAAACTAACCCCTGATGGCCTTGGTTTGCAGGAAAATGAACACAGCAAATTTTTTTGAACGCTTACTTTCGAAATTCTGGGCCGAAATATAGCCCCACTTCACTTTAAGACTGAACTAGTAGCCGAGAGCGTCTTAGACGCATCGTGATTTTGACCAACTTCGGCTTGAGTTGCCAGAACTTAAGGGATATTTTTTAGTCCCGCGGACTCTAAACTAACTCATGATGGCCTTGGTTTTCAGTTAAATTGAGAGAGCGAAACTTTTTGAACGCTCACTTTCGAGCTTCTGGGCCGAAATATACAGCCACGTCACTTTAAGACTAAAAGAGTAGCCGAGACTGCTTTACGCGCATCGTGATTTTGACAAACTTCGGCTCGATTTCCCGGGACTTGGGGGATATTTTGATGTCCCGGACACTGTAAACAATCTGCTGATGTGCCTTGGTTTGCGGTGAAATAGACACAGCATAACTTTCTGAAGTTTCACTTTCGAGCTTCTGGGCCGAAATATAGCCCCAGTTCACTTTAAGAATCAAAGAGTAGCCGAGACCGCCTTACGCGCATCGTGATTTTGACGAAATTCGGCTCGATTTCCCCGAACTTGGGCGATATTTTCCAGTCCCGAGCAGTCTAAACTAACTCCTGAGAGCCTTGGTTTGCAATGAAATGAACAAGGTAATACTTTTTGAACGCTTATTTTCGAGCTTCTGGGATGAAATATAGCCCAACTTCACTTTAAGACTAAAAGAGTAGGCGAGACCGCCTTACGCGCATCGTGATTTTGAGCAACTTCCGCTCGATTTTCTAGAATTTTGGCGATATTTTCAAGTCCCGGGGACTCTAAACTAACTCCTGATGGCCTTGGTTTGATGTGAAATGGACGCAGGAAAACTTTTTGAACGCTCAGTTTCGAGCTTCTGGGCCGAAATACAACCGTACTTCACTTTAAGACTGAAATAGTAGCCGAGACCTCCTTACGAGCATCGTGATTTTGACCCAGTTCAGCTCGATTTCCCGGAACTTGGGGGATATTTTCCAGTCCGGGGGACTTTAAACTAACTCCTGATGGCCTTGGTTTGCAGTTAAATGCACAAAGCGTAACTTTTTAAAGGTTCACTTTCGAGCTTCTGGGCCGAAATATAGCCTTACTTTACTTTAAGCCTGAAAGAGTAGCCGAGACCGTCTTACGGGCATCGTGATTTTGACCAACTTCCGTTGGATTTCCCGGAACTTCGGGGACATATTCCAGTCCCGGGGACTCTAAACTAACTGCTGATGGCCTTGGTTTGCAGTGAAATGGACACAACACATTTTTTTGAACGCTCACTTTCGAGCTTCTCGGCCGAAATATAGCCCTATTTCACTTTAAGTTTGAAAGAGTAGCCGAGACCGCCTTACGACGCATCGTAATTTTGACCAACTTCGGCTCGATTTGCCGCAAGTTGGCGAATATTTTCAATTCCCGGGGAACCTAAAGTAACTTCCGATGGCCTTAGTTTGCAGTTAAGTGGACACAGCAAAACTTTTTGAACGCTCGCTTTCGAGCTTATGGCTCGAAATATAGCCCCACTTAGCTTTAAGACTGAAAGAGTAGCCGAGACCCCCTTACGCGCGTCGTGATTTTGGGATACTTCGGCTCGATTTCCCAGAAATAGGGGGATATTTTCCAGTCCCGGGGACTCTAAACTAATTCCTGATGGTCTTGGTTTCCAGTGAAATGGACACAGGAACACTTTTTGAACGCGCACTTTCGAGCTTGCTGGCCGAAATATAGCCCTACTTCTTTTTAAGACTGAAAGAGTAGGCGGGAGCGCCTTACGCGCATTGTGATATTGAGGATCTTCGGCTCGATCTGGCGAAACTTGGGAGATATTTTCCAGTCCCAAAGTCTTTAAACTCACTCCTGATTGTCTAAGATGTGAGTGAAATAGACACAAAAATTTTTGAACCCTTACTTTCGAGCTTCTGGAGTTAAATCTAAGCCCACTTTACCTTAAGACTGAAAGAGTAGCCGAGACCCCCTTAAGCGCACCGTGATTTTGAGTAACTTCGGGTGGATTTCCCGTAACTTGGGGGATATTTCCAGTTCCTTTGACGCTAAATTAAGTCGTGATGGCCTTGTTTTGCAGTGAAATGGACACAGCAAAACTTTTTAGACACTCAGTTTCGAGCTTCTGGGCCGAAATATTGCCCCAATTCACTTCAAGACTGAAAGAGTAGCCGAGACCGCCGTACGCGCGTCGTGATTTTGACCAACTTCGGTTAAATTTCCCGGAACTTGGGGGATATTTTCCAGTCCCAGGGACACTAAACTGACCCCCGAGGTCCTTGGTCTGCAGTAAAATGGACACAGCACAACTTTTTGAACGCTCACTTTTGAGCTTCTGGGCCGAAGCATAGCCCTACTTCACTTTAAGACTGAAAGACTAGCCGAAACCGCCTTACCCACATCGTGATTTTGGGCTACTTCGGCTCGATTTCCCGGAACTTGGGAGATAATTCCCAGTCCCGGGCACTCCTAACTAATTCCTGATGACCTTGGTTTTCAGTGAAATGGACACAGCCAAACTTTTTGAACGTTCACTTTCGAGCTTCTGGGCCGAAATATAGCCCCACTTCACTTTAAGATTGAAAGAGTAGCCGGGACCGCCTTACGCGCATGGTAATTTTGTCGAACTTCGGCTTGATTTCCTGGGACTTGGGGGATATTTTCCAGTCCCGGAAGCTCTAAACTAACTCCTGAATGCCTTGGTTTTTAGCGAAATGGACACAGGTAAAAGGAGCGCACGCTCGGTTTCCAGGTTGTAGGCCGAAATATAGCCCCACTTTATTTTAAGACTGAAAGTGTACACGAAACCGCCTTAAGCGCATCGAAATTTTTAGCCACTATGGCTCGATATGCCAAAACTTGGGGGATATTTTCCAGTCCCGGGGACTCTACCCTAACTCTTGATGGCCTTAGTTTTAAGTTAAATGGTCAAGGGTAACAGGAGCGCACGCTCGGTGTCGAGCTTCTAGGCCGAAATGTAACCCCAGTTCATTTTAAGACTGAAAGACTAAACGAAACTGCCGTACGCCTATCGTAATTTTAAGAAAGTATGGCTCAATTTGCCGAAACTTGGAGGATAGCTTCCAGTCTCGAGGATTCTAAACTATCTCCTGATGGGCTTAGTTCTTAGTGAAATGGACACAGGTAAAAGGAGAGCACGCTCGGTGTCGAGCTTGTAGGACCTAAATAAAGCCCCACTTCATTTTCGGAGTAAACGAGTAGCCGAGACCGCCTTACCCGCGTCGTGATTTTGAGCATCTTTGGCTCGATTTGCCGCAATTCGGGCAATATTTTCCAGTCCCGAGGACTCTATGTTAACTCCTGATGAACTTAGTTTTCAGTGATATGTACACAGGCAAAAGGAGCGCACGCTCGGTGTTGAGCTTCTCGGCCGAAATATAGCCCCACTTCATATTAAGACTGAAAGAGTAGCCGAGACCGCCTTACGCGCATCGTGATTTTGAGCAACTTTGGCTCGATCTGCCAGAATTTGAGAAATATTTTCCAGTGCCAAGGACTCTAAACTAACTCCTGATGGCCTAAGATGTCAGTGAAATGGACACAGGTAAAATTAGTGCACGCCCGGTCTCGAGCTTCTAGGTCGAAATATAGCCCCCCTTGATTTTAAGACTGAAAGAGTAGCCGAGACCGCCTCACGCGCATCGTGATTTTGGGCCACTTTTGCTCGATTTCCTGGAAGTTGGCGAATAATTTAAAGTCCCGGGGACGCTAAACTAACTCCCGATGACCTTGGTTTGCAGTTTAATGAACACAGCAAAACATTCTGAACGCTCACCTTCGAGCTTCAGTGCCGCAATATAGCCCTACTTAAGTTTAAGACTGAAAGAATAACCGAGAGCCCGTTACGCGCATCGTAATTTTCATCAACTTCGGCGCCGTTTCCTGGATTTTGGAGAATATTTTCCAGTTCCGGGGACTCTAAACTAACTCCTGATTGCCTTGGTTTGCAGTCAAATGGACAGAGCAAAACTTTTTGAACCCTCACTTTCGAGCTTGTGGGCCTAAATATAGCCACACTTCACTTTAAGACTGAAACAGTAGCCGAGACCGCGTTACGCGCATCGTGATTTTGAGCAACTTCTGCTCGCTTTCCTAGAACTTG
The DNA here is from genome assembly GCF_964199315.1 of Orbicella franksi. Taxonomy (NCBI): domain Eukaryota; kingdom Metazoa; phylum Cnidaria; class Anthozoa; order Scleractinia; family Merulinidae; genus Orbicella; species Orbicella franksi. The sequence goes on along the minus strand of NC_138145.1, from coordinate 1,451,541 downwards.
GGGAATATTTTCCAGTCCCGGGGACTCTAAACTAACTCCTGATGGCCATGGTTTGCAGTGAAATTCACACAGCACAAGTTTTTGAACGAACACTTTCGAGCTTTTAGGCCGAAATATAGTTTCACATCACTTCCGACTTAAAGAGTAGCCGAGACCGGCGTGCGCGCATCGTGATTTTGACCAACTTCGGGTCGATATTCCGGAACTTGGGGGATATTTTCCGGTCCCAGGGACTCTAAACTAACTCTTGATGGCCTTGTTTTGCAGTGAAATGGAGAAAGCAAAACTTTTTGAACGCTCACCTTCAAGCTTCTAGGCCGAAATATAGCCCCACTTTACTTTAATACTGAAAAAGTAGCCGAGACCGCCTTA